>NC_133537.1:237042489-237659631 GCF_048544455.1 Silene latifolia
AGGAACAACTTCCTCCATCTGTTCCCCGGTTGTTGGTTCTTGAATCTCCAACAGCTCGAAGGTTCTATTACTTGACTTGTTCTCGAGAAATTCTTTCTCTAAGAACTTCTCACTAGCCGCAACAAAAACTCGATGTTCGGTAGGCGAAGAGAAGTAATGACCAAACATTCCTTTTGGATAACCAATAAAGTATGTCTTGACCGATCGCGGGCTGAGCTTATCCTCGTGTCTCCACTTGACATAAGCCTCGCAGCCCCAAACCCGAATAAAGGACAAGTTAGGGACCGTTCCCTTCCACATTTCATATGGAGTCTTGTCGACAGCTTTAGACGGACTTCGGTTAAGTATAAGAGCAGCTGACAAAATAGCAAAACCCCATAATGAATCAGGTACTACTGTGTGACTCATCATGGATCAAACCATATCAAGTAGTGTTCGATTTCTCCATTTGGACACACCATTTAATTGAGGTGTTCCATGTGGAGTTAACTGTAAAACTATTCCACAGTCTTTAAGGTGTTGATCAAACTCATTTGAAAGATATTCGCCACCCCGATCTGAACGGAGTGCTTTAACCTTTCTTCCTAGTTGGTTCTCAACCTTATTCTGGTATTCCTTGAATTTTTCAAAGGACTCACTTTTATGCTTCATTAAGTAGACATATCCGTATCTACTCAAATCGTCCGTGAAAGTGATAAAATATCTATAGCCATCTCTAGCGGTGATTGACATAGGTCCACATACATCAGTATGTATAAGTCCTAATAGGTCACTAGCGCGCATTCCGAAACCTTTGAAGGAAATTCGAGTCATTTTGCCAATAAGACATGATTCACACGTGCCAAATGTTGAAAAATTGAATGCGGGAATAGTCCCATTCTCGATGAGTTTCTTTACACATTTTTCATTTACGTGTCCCATTCGACAATGCCATAGATAAGTTTGATCTTTGTCACCAACCTTTAATTTCTTATTATTCACATGTATATATCTGTGGTTTGATCTAAGATGTAAATTTCATTCATGGAAACTGGTTTGCCATAAACCATTTCATTAAAAGACAAAATACAGCTATTGTCCTTTATTGAAAATGAAAAACCGTCTTTATCAAGTACGGAAACAGAAATAATATTCTTAGATAAACTAGGTACATAGTAACAGTTATATAAATATAACTCAAACCCACTAGGGAGCTGGATTACGTATGTTTCTTTTGAGACTGCAGCAACTCGTGCTCCATTCCCGACTCGCAGGTCAATATCACCCTTTGCGAGAGGTGTGATGTTTTTTAGGCCCTGCAAATGATTACACAAATGAGAACCATAACCAGTATCAAGTACCCAAGTTCCGAAACTTGCATGGTTAATCTCAATTATATGATTATAAGATGACATACCAACAGGAGTGACGCGGCCTGCTTTTATGTCCTCACGGTACACGGGACAGTTCCTCCTCCAATGCCCAGTCTTGTGACAATGGTGGCACTCAACGTTACCGTCCTTGCTCTTTGCCTTGCCTAGTGAGCCACTAGTCTCACCAGGCCCACTCTTACCGTTTCCTGACTTTTTAAACTTTGACTTTCCTACAGTTAGGTCGCCGTGAGCCTTGCCCTTACCCTTATTCTTGTTGGAAATCATGAGAACATCTTGCTTCATGCTCCCACTCAATTTCATATCCTTCTAGGTCTGTACGAGAAGTGAGTGTAGCTCATGAGGACTTTTCTTTATGTCATTCATGTAGTAATTTGCCCTGAAGAGGGCAAAACCATCATGAAGTGAATAAAGCATACGGTCAATGACTATGCTCTCACTGATTTTGCAATCAAGTGCCTCCAGTTTCTCGACATTCTCAATCATGTTAAGAATGTGTGGGCTAACCGGTTGGCCTTTCTGGAGTTTCGCTTCAAAGAAGCGAAAAGTATGCTCATAAGTAACGATTCTCGGTGCTTTTGAGAACTCATTAGTGAGCGTGGTAAAAATCTTGTTTGCACCTTGGGCAATGAAGCGTCTTTGTAAATTGGTTTCCATTGCAAAAATGAGTACGTTCTTTATCCCACCCGCTTCCATAACGAAGTCACTATAAGCAATTGACTCGTTAGCTCTTGCATTGGGGCCTGGGTTTGGCGGTATTGGCTCAGTTAAGTACTTGAGCTTACCGTCAGCAATGCCAGCATTCCGTAATGATGCCTCCCAGTCCGCAAAGTTGGACCCGTTATTCTTCAGTCATGTGAACTGATTCATGTGGTCCATGAAAGCTTTTAGCCAAGACTCACGTCCAAGTGTGGCACTTGGCATAGGGATTTCGTTATTTCCAGCCATTTGTTGTAACAGTATTATCAATATAAAACGAATTCTACACTACGAAAAGGAGAAAAATATAATAAGCATACTCATCGTTATGATTTAAGTCTAATGCAAAACTGTTATAAGCGAAGACTCAAGCATTTATACAATTGACCTCCCTCAAGAATTATATAAATGATCCCATGACTCAATTATCTGTAAATTGATAAGCCAACCTCTTGGCTAATTCTACTGTTAGAATTCTTGGTTGATAAATTTCTGTAAATTCTATCTTTAGTCCATCATAATCACGAGAAACTCTTCGGATTATAATGTTGATGAGGTAAACTAAGTCAACACAAACTACTTACCCAACGTAGAAGGGGTCATATGGAGAGTAAGGTCCTATATGCCTACCGACGAAGAAGAGATTCATAGCTGTTTGGCCTATAAAGACTAGTCTCAATTTCAGTTTTATGGGAAGATCCCATCAACTTTATTTTAATTCATTTTAAGTGAACTAATATCTAGCATGCGAGAATGAATAAACTAATATGATGGCATAAAATTGTGTAACATCTTTATGTCCATAATAACTAACATTCAATCTATATGAGTCAATTTTCATGCATATTAGGTGGTTTGGTTTAGGCGGAATATGATGCACTAATTATGAAGCGAAGAAAAGCAATAATAATGGAAAAACGTAAAACAAAATAAAGTCCTAGTGTGGCCTATCTACCAAAATGTACATAAATACAACTTTGGAATCCTTCCTAGGACCCGAGAAGCTTGTCTTGATGTTCCATCTTGGTCCATGTAGCGGGAGTGAGCAATCCAATCTCCATCTTTAGTCTTCTCAAAATTACAATTAATAAAATTAAAAAATAAACCTATTTACATTCTAATTTGAAAACCATAATACTAAAGAAAAACCAAAAGGAGATTCGAGATCTCAAAATTACATTAAAATTATGTTTCCATCATTACGAAAACATAATTAACTAAGGCCACACTAGGTATTACAAATTACAACCGATTGCAAAAAAACGTAAATTAAACCATTCAACAAAACATTCAACTAAATAAAAATGCATCAACTATAAATTAATCATTCAAGACATAATTCCTTAATTATGTAGAGTAATTTATCCAAACCACCTATTTAAATGATCAAATTATGTGACAATTCCTCAATTACTCACATTAATATCAATCTTAATTCACATTAACCTATAATATGAATTAATCTAACATTATTTTAAACTTCTTTAAAATAATTTGGGTATCTCAAATTTGTGAACCTTTTCTCAACAAACAATTATACATTATAAATAATGTATAAAGATTATTGGCCAAAAAAAAAAAAAATTTATCAATGCTCTCGACAAATCGAAAAAACAAAAAACAGAATTTTTTTTTTCTTTTTCTCTCGGCATTTCCATAGAACGGAAGAAAACAATTTTTTTTTTCAATGGTTGCGGCATTTATGCCCTAAAACCGAAACAAAAAAATTTCTTCTAATGCTTGCGGCATTTCTGCCCAAAAAAGAAAAAAACAGTTTTTTTTTTTAAAACAACTCATTTGTTATGATCAATTGTTTAAAGTTGCTATTATAACAAGATTGGCATAATCATTTTTTTAATTTAAACATATTTTCAAACTAGATGATTCAATTTAACCTCTTAAAATGAATATCTAAATCATGATTAAATCGATTATCCAGATATTTGATTCATCACAATAGATTTGAACATGATTAATTAACTTGTATGCAAAAACTATATAGCAAAAACAAATCATCAACATTTAAAAAAAAACAATTTCCATTACATTTTAATTTAATTCTTATTAAATCAAAACATCTACAAAATTATCATATTATCATCTTAACCTATTAAAACAATAATATGAATAGATCAAAATGGAACAATGCATCAAAAACAAAGAAAAAAAACAGAAACCCTCTCGGCAAAAAAAAAATTCCACGGCCGAAAGGTTTTTTTTTTCCTTCAAATTTTTATTTAAATTCATTTTTGAAAATCATATAATATAATTTCGTGGCCTATGCTCTGATACCACTTGTGGAATTATCGGTATACTTCATCAAGAAAAATTCGGATTATAACGAATTATGATATATGAAATTACCGGTCATAAATGAAATTACATAAAGAAAAAGGTAGAGATTTAGAATTAACCTTTGGTCCTAGCAATTTGGCCTAAGAACAATATCGAAATCGATATTCTCCTAATCGTTGCACCCAAAATGCTTTGAGAAATGCCCTTCTTTTGCTAGAAAAGATAAACCCTAATTTCCAATTTTTTTAGGTTTTGTGTGATGTGAGAATTGTTAAGAAAAATGAATGAGTAAAAATGATCCACCCTGTAACCTAATATAACCGAAAT
Organism: Silene latifolia; assembly: GCF_048544455.1. NCBI lineage: Eukaryota > Viridiplantae > Streptophyta > Magnoliopsida > Caryophyllales > Caryophyllaceae > Silene > Silene latifolia. The sequence continues at coordinate 237,047,181 of NC_133537.1, forward strand.
GAGGAGAGAAATGGGGAAGATCTTTTTTTCTATCTTTTTTTCCTCCAACCGTGTAACTCCAAATAAGGAGAGAAATCTCCTTATTTTTGGTTGGTTTTACATTGTATATAATGCGTATATTTTATCAATTGTCATTTATTTCGTCACGTAATTAATAAGTCCACACACAACAGCTTGGAGTCGATTTATTAATACCGGTCTGTAATAATTTATTATGACAATCTCGTATAATGTATACTTTAACTATAAATATCGCATATTTATAATTTGCTAATTAAATATAATCGATTACGTTTAATTACGAATTAACATCTTAATTCGTTCAAGCTAACATTATATACATTAATTAAATATAAGAGTTTATATTCAATTTACGAATTTAACAATTAATTCGTCTCAGCTGGTATTATTTAATTGTATTAAATAATCGTCTCATCATCACATTGACTAACTGTTTAGTCAAATACATGGACTGACCTTTTAGTTATATAAGGCATCAATGTTATTAGATTTTCATATAATCACATCTCTCAAATACATCCTTTAGGTGTGACTTTTAGGGACCAGTTAATCACCGCCATCAGTATGATAATAACGTCAAACTTCTAGCAAGCCAACCGTTATTAAGTAAATGTTAATCAACTGATAAAATACTAAGTATACCCTTGTGAACCTATAAGAGATTTATATACCTTATCACACTAACTGTGGAGGACACAAGCTCTAACATAAGTCGTTGTGGAAAGTTTGACAAACTTTTGGTGGGAAAGATATAACAACTATTATACGGAACATAACCGTTGTTGTATCTTTCCCTCCAAAATTGTGAAGACTTTTAACAACGGTTATACGGAACATAACCATTGTTGAAATTGTTAATAACAACGCTTCTTCTTTTAAAACCCGTTGTTGAATATTATGCGCGGGTATTTGTGAAAGGTATTTACAACGGTTCTTCTTTTAAAACTTGTTGTTGAATATTATGTGCGGGTATTTGTGAATGGTATTTAGAACGGTTTTTGTTTAAGTAACCGTTTTTATTACATTTTCCTAATCTTTTTTAAAATTAAATTTGTTTCATGCCATTCCAAATCCTGCATATATCAAAAGCAGCATATATCAGCAGATGGGTTCATCTGAACTCAATAGATACAATTCATCTTTCAGATTAATTCATACTAACAACAGCAGCATCATACTTACAATTTACAACAACAGCATCATACTTAAAATTTACAACAACAGCAGCATCATAATTCATACTAACAATAATTTACAAAGATCTGATCTAAGCTCTAAGCTAAGTATCACACATTTAGTCTTCATTGCAATGATCTAAGACGTATTTGTCCAACATGTCCCTTACCTCGTCTATTTGTTGCTTTTTGAGCTCAGGTAGATGTTGCGTGTTGATTACATACTGCGGAAAAAACAAAGACATACAAGACATTATTGTAACAACATACATCATTCAACATTATAGCAACATCATGGTATAGCAGCAAGCAAGACAACATCAGCACTAATTTATAAAAAGTAAAAAACACATTATGAAATTACTAACCTTTTCTACAATAAGGATATATCTTCGCATGATAACCTCCAACATGAACCGACAAACGTAGTATCCACATTGTATGCTATCCGGCTGGTGAGGGACCTATTATTACATAAAAAACGAAGAGACGAGAAGGCCCACATCAGAATCTTGCACTTTAGGTACTATATTTGCGCACGTATTATTATTAAAGACAGATTTTTGCACTTAAGGTATTGTATTTGAGACGTACCCCTGTTATCGTAATAACAGTAAGGCCATCATCAGAATCTTTCGTGGGTAGATCCTCGTTAGCTCTTTTCTTCTCAAAGGCCCTTTTTTGTATAAAAAAAAAAAAAGAGACAGAAACTCGTATTTTTGGGGCAAAAATGAGCGTTTTGCTATAAATAAAAATTGAAACTTAATGTTATTAAAAATAAATTCGTATTATAAAATTACTTAATAATCAAGCCCTTAAAGGTCTCGCTTGGTTCTCTATGCAAAGAGTCCAACCAAAAAACTTTCTTGTTGCTCGGCATGATGGCTGCTAGCACCCAATGACTCCTACATACATCAAGAGACGACATAAACCTTATTAACAAGTACATATATTAGTTATTAAAATGCAATTGTAGGGGGAAACGTAATGCTAATGATGTATTACCCGATTTCATTATAGGGGGCAAAAACCAGCTTTTTGGTTGTCGCCAATTGCCGAGCAATATAATCTACCCGATCTTCGAACGAAAACATCGGGATATGCATAGATAAAATATAGGGGCACAGGAATCCATATTGATCACATGGAATATTGTTCTCGGGGATCACTCTCAATTTCAATATCCTACATTATTACGGTATTAATTCCGGTATTTAAAACACTATCTAGTCAGAATATTAGAATATGAAATGATTTATTAAGAAACTTACTTCATCCAAACAAATAGGTGTTGGACATCAATCTCGTCAAGGCCAGCCCAAATGGCTAGCAGCTCCCATGACAGAATTGCTTCGCGCTCAACCACTAAAATATCCTCCTCAAGCGGAATAATTATCAATTGCTCGTTTTCTATGCGATGGCTAGCCTCCGAATAGAGTTTCCTCATCGTTGCCGTTCTTACTTTTAGCATGAATTCCTTCCCAGAGAATTTAGTGGAGTTTATACTCCTAACATTTTTCAGTGCGGGGAAATAATGCTTATCTCATTTTGTGCTACTACCACCAGCCTATACATGTAAATTATTAAAATAATAAAAAATCTAAAGGTAACATATCCTAGCTAGATAGTTGGAGTAATAAAAATAAAAGAGTACTTAACTAAATACCTCCTCAACCTGCTCTTTCAATGATGAGGCAGTAGTAAGTATGACTGGGGACTTAGGCTTATCCGTCTTTTTTGTCCCCTACACAAAATTTCCATGCTTTTTAGAAATACAGAAAAAATATAAATAAAAGGAGGTTTTTAAAAAAATAGAGAAGTTAATTAAATACCTCATCAAGTTGTTGTTCCAACGAGGTAGTTGGCATGTCTGGAGACTTAGGCTTATCCGGCTTTTTTATTCCCTACACAAAATTTCCATGCTTTTTAGAAATACAGATTAAATATAAAGGGAGGTTTTTAAAAAAATGGAGAAGTTAATTAAATACCTCATCTAGTTTTTGTTTCGACGAGGTAGTTGGCATGTCTGGGGACTTAGGTTAATCCGGCTTAGCCGACTTTTTTGATCCCTACAAAAAAAATAACATATAAATTTAACATATGAAAACATTTAACATATAAAAATTTAACATATTAAGGTATTTTTTGATCCCTACAAAAAATTTAACATATTGAGGCGGAGACGAACGAGCCAGGAAGATGTGAGATTCAGGCCATTGGATAAAACTTCCAATCGCATCTGCCAGAATGGTAATGTCGTCACGAACTGGGACGGGCAGTTGAAATTTTTCATGGCCTTCAAAGACTTGAGTTATCTCCACTTTTCTATGATTCGGCAAATGTTTTTCGCCATGAACCAATAAAGTTTCCGCTGATTTGGTGGGCAAGTTTACGAGACCCCGGCCAACACGCACAAGTGGTTTCTCGGATTTAGGGTCAGTAAGAATAACTACCCTTCTGTTTACGCCTATATATTATATCCCAAAATTTAATAGAATTCATATAAATTTAACTAATTAAAGACTTCATGCATGCCTTGCCGAAAACTGAGAACTGATTTGAAGGGGATGTATGTTGTTGTTTTCCATCAGCCGTCTTCTCAAGTTGCATCCCCTGATTATTGTCAGCTATGGTGGATAACTCATGTTGCATCTCCTTTTCAGACTCATTTACTTAATAAAATTAACCAATGGCACGATGTCAGAAGTTATAGAATTAGAGCTGGCAAGGAACACACCCCCTGATCTTACCTAAAAAAAAGAAAAGAAAAATAAGGAAGTCATATATTTACCTTATCGGCTTTAATTGTTACAACTTCAGAAGCATTAGGTACCTGATCTTTCTGAATCTCATTGACCGATACTTCCTTCTCATGTATTGCCAAGGTAGTAGTGTTCTCGGCCTCTTGACCAATCTGTTGTACCTTACCCCCTTTAATGACATCTTCCATCATCTTCAATTCTTCTTCAGACGGCTTGCCTCCAGAATTCATCATTATTATCATGGATGCCAATAACTGAACCTGTGTGCCAAGAATGTAATGTTTCAGCAATTTGTTTAAACCAATAACATGTGAACTTAAATGAAAATAATAGAATAAATGGTATCATGTCAACCTTCTCAGCCTTAGTCTTCCTTTTCTTCTTTTTCGGGGCAGTTGTCCCATAATATTTTGTGACTCCAACCTGTAACGGGACACACCTCAATCGACCTGGATGTTCGGGTCGGCCGATCGCTCTAGCAAGAACGTCATCACGACCATTGGGAGTGAATTTCCCTTCTTCTACCTCCTTCAATACCTTCTCCTATAATATATTAAATAAACTTCAAATTATATTTGTGACTAAAATAATAAAGTTAGTGATGAACTCGTCTTAATAAAATAATGCTTACTATGTTGGCCAACACTTCCTGATCATATTTGTCAGACGGGCGGGATCCTTTAGGCGTGTGCCCTTCTTTATAAGTTACATGCCGATCCAAGTCGGTCACTCCCTTTGCCACCTACACATTAACATGGTAACAGTTATATATATAAATGTGTATCAAGTCCAATTGTGATTAAAAAAATCAAATAAACAGGGGGATAATGCATGCTACTTACGAGGTTGTCTTCTATCAATCTGTAACCGCCTCGAGAACCATATCATTTCCCCTTCTTGCATGAAATGTTAGCACAATTTCTTTTGCTAACGACCTTCAAATTATATAAAAGCGCAAGTAGATGAAATAATAAAAAGATTACTGAGAACTCAATAATTAAAAAAATGATAGGTAAATCATTAAAAGGCGAGGATATTTAACCTGAAACATCTCACTAGTTCGAATCGCTTTGAAAAGATCCCATTGTTCCTGACTGATGGTGGGACACTAGCTTGTTTTGCGGTGGGCTCTTACGCATCTCCCTCATTGACTTGTCCACATACAACCAATTCCTAGCAACGTCACACTTCCACTGCCTTAAGACACTCCCTGCCTTCTATATTAAATACTTATCATAGCATTCGGCAATATCAAAGGCTTCCTTTATACGATCCAAGTATAACTGCTCCAATTTTGGATTCAAATTCCTAATTTCATCTAAATGGATAGGCAAAAACTGTCTTGTGCAACATCCAATCCAAGTGGATAAATGCCCCGCATTTGGACAAGTAGGGAAACCCTTCACGTTCCATTTTATTTTAAGCGGCTTTTTAGCCGCAATAGCTGCAAGGGCTGCAGGGCACTTCGTAGCACCTATCTCATCGGGCTTATTATCCCGAGGCTTATTATTCTTTTGACTTCTTTTCCGTTTTTCACCCATGATAATCCTAAAACCCAAATATGATTGTAATAGGAAATGAACAACTTAACAACGTCATGCAGAGTATTATCTAAAACCCTAAAGAGGTATGAAAATTTAAAACAACAGTTTGAGCTTCTAAAATCCTAAAACCCTAATAAGAGGAATGAAGTAGATGATGCGGGATGATAAAGTTAACAAAGATGAAAAACAAAAAGGATGATCTTAAAACCCTAATGACGAAACACAAAAGTGAACATACCTGATGATGATGATGATGATGATGATGATGATAAAGAGAACGAGAAGGATGATAAGGGAAGGCAACAGAATCTGGGCGTCGGAAACTGGGCGATAGCCGGCAACGAGAATGTAGAAAGCGGGGGAGAGAGAATAAACGCAGGATACCAACGGTTGAACTGATGTTGTGTGTGTTTGTGTGGTATGCTGTATGTGTTTGTAAATTAGTTTTTTATTAAAACAAACAATTGACAACAGGTCCTTAAAACAAAACCGTTGTGATATGTTAATAACAGCGGATCAATAAAAGTCCACCGTTGTCATAACTTTATTACAACGGTTAAAATATACCCGTTGTAATATATTTTCACCCAATTTGCGCCAAAATGAAATATGTCTAAAAAAGCAATGACAACGGGTAGAAGTACTACACCCGTTGTTGAAAATAATAACAACGGGTAGTGTCACTATAACCGTTGTTGATAGTAATAACAACGGGTAATGTTAATGTAACCGTTGTTGAAAGTATTAACAACAGGTAATGTCAATATAACCGTTGTTATTGTTTAACATTTTTTTTTTTAAATTACTATAATTCCATTACACCAAACTCAACAATACATACTGTAATGTTGAGAAGCACTATATACTTTGCGCAACATTAATCAAATAATTTCAACAACAAGATCATCACATCTAATAATAAGATCAAGAAAATAAGACAACACCAGCATGCATGCATACTGCATATCTACATGATTTACCATGCCATGCAAATTTGGGAATCTTTAACAATGACCATTGCTTCTATTGGCTTTTTAAAGCTACCAAAAGCTAAAGACAACATCATACACTCCTCCAACACATCTCAAACTTGCTATAAATTCAGAAAAGAGGCATCCCATTAGCTCCCCACAACTCACAAATAAACCATCAAATTACTGGTCTAAAAATTACTCAAAATGTTGGTCGTCCATATCACTGTATCCTGATGAATGCCCAAGGCCACATAGATATAGACAATGGAAAATTTGTTGCCAAAAGCTTTAATCCTTTGAGGAATAAGCTTATTGAACTGGGATGCTCGGTCAGCAAAGTTAAGCCACAATGGGGGCCATGGGGATTCAAACGGAGTCTACTCATTCAGTTTGGAACATCACCTGCACATGCAGAATCAGCATTTAAGCTTGACATGATGTTTCAACTCAGAGGCCATGGCAGGAACGACTGGAATGTTCCGAATAGATCAACGCTCGAACCATACCTCTGGGTAGCCACAGACAAGGATGCCGAGCTTCTGAAGAATACCGTGGACTATGTCCAAGTTCCGTATGCGATCATCTTTGATGGGAAGCAGTCGGCCAGGTCAGAAAGCGTCGATGCCTACAACCAGGTTGTGGCTGTTTTGCAAGCAATGTACCCCTAAAACCCCTACAAAATGTGTCCGTGTCTGTGGCTGAAACTTCAAGCAACGTCGTGTGTTATTTGTTGAGTGTCAAACTATGTGTGTCTGTATCCGCCAATCATAAGCAGTGTCGTGGGCCTGTATGAAGAGGCAACTTAAATAAAGGTAGTGTAACCCTGTGGTCTTGTAAGATTTCCAGTACTATTGTATAAGTAGCGTCGAGAGTATCAGTGCTTTACGTTTGTATTAAATATGCATTTCCTTCTACTAATCTGTTCAGTGGAGATAGTTATTTTAAAAAAAAAAACTAAAAGGAAGATATATATATATTTAAAAAATAAAAATAAAAATAAAAATAAAAGCTAATAACTTACATTATAGACCATCTCAGGATTGGGGACGTTTCTTGGATGTCATAGTTTCTTCGTTAACCCAAATACCTTCACCATGGTCATCACGCATATAGATGCTTTCAGTGTTCTCATGATCAGTGTCAACATCATTGAAATAAGATACAGTGGTAGAGTGATCCATTCCCTCAAAAACGACATCCTGATCATCATCACCATTATCGGATGGACTACTCCTTTTACTCCTTATAGACAGTACAACATACCACTTCTTATCCATAGGATCGGTGACATAGAACACTTGTTTAGCTTGGGATGCCATTATGAAAAGATCATCCTTATTATTACCAACCTTACCCAGATTGACCAACGTAAATCCCATCTTATCCTTTCGGACACAATGGATGTTGTTATCAACCCAGTTACATCGAAACAAAGGCATTGTGAAATCAATGTAATCTAGTACCAATATTTCTTGAATAACACCATAATAAAGGCATTTTCCCCAAATAGGCTTTTTATCTTTTGAAGTAGAAAAGTGCATTGCCTCAAATTCAAAACTCACACCACTATTCTGCATTGTGCTCAACTCATCTTGCTCGCGGGTGTAAAAAGTATATCCATTAGTGGCAATACTACTGTAAAAGGTGACCCTGGCATTTGGACCTAAACCAAGACGTAGTAACCTTGGAGAGATGTCATCACCAGTTTGATTCGGACACTCTAAGACAATATTCCTAAACCACTCTGCAAACATCTTCGTATGCTCGTTTGCAATCCACTACTCGGTCTTGTTTGGGTGATCGTATTTGAGCTCATCTTTGTGTTATTGAATTTAAGGTTGCACCTCATCTTCGTTGTTTAGCACATAAGTATGTGCTAAATGCAACATTTCACGTGTCACAATTTTCTCAACCCGGCCCCTAATACCTTTTCCTGTCATCCAGTCACTATGACGATTCTTAGGAACGCCAATCAACTCCTCAGAGGAGAGATGAGCGTAACAATATGAAAGAGCTTAAAAAAATAGCGCGTTCAAAGAATACAACCTTCCTGGACGATACCGATTAGATGTATAGTCCTTGTAGACTTTCATCAATCTTTCGAAAGGATACTGGTATCTCAAATACACGGGCCCAAGGTACAAAATCTCCCTAACCAAGTGAATGGTCAGATGAATCATGATAGTGAACAAAGAGGGTGGAAAATACATTTCCAACTGACAAAGAGAGGTTACAACGAGATCCTGCAATGAATCCGCGTCATCGGGATCGATGACTTTCTCGAATATGGACTGGAAGAAGAGACAGAATCTAGTTATAGCATATCTTACCTTTTCAGGTAAAATGGAACGATTAGCCACAAGTAGTAATTGTTGCATCAAAGTGTGACAATCATGTGACTTTAACCCGGTGAGTTTTAGGTCTTGTATCGACACTAGGCTTGTGATGTTCGACGAATAACCATGTGGCACTTTAATTCCATTCAAGCATGCACAAAACTCTTTTTTCTCATTCCGTGAAAGGGTATATGCTGATGGCGGTAAAAATGTACGATTACCTCTCTTCTGTGGTGCCAACTCTAGCCTAATACCCATCATTTTCATATCTTCCCTAGATGCGGCGTTATCCTTTGTTTTACCGGGAACATTCAGAAGGGTATTGATATTATTATCACAGACATTTTTCTCAATGTGCATGAAATCGAGGCAATGCCTACCCTCCAGGTCAGGCCATTATGGAATTTTATCAAAAAAAATATGGATCTTTTCTTATACCCACGAGTACACAATTTAAAGCCGATCTTCTTCCCATAATCTATCTGAATATGCTGTACTTTCTGATAAAATTCATGCCTACTCAAAATTCTAGGAGGTTGACGAAGTTCTTGTCTTCCATTGAATGCTTTCTGCATCTTGCGATAACAATGGTCATGATACAAGAACCTCCTATTTCCCATATACACATACTTACGAGAAGACTTCAAGTATTCAGACTCGATATCCCCCCCCCCCCACACACACAATGGACAAGCCTCTTTCCCATGAACTGTGTGCCCAGAAAGGTCGTCATAAGCCGGATAGTCAGATATTGTACACAATAACATCGCTCTCAAATTGAAAGTTTCGTTCTTATATGCATCAAATACTTCTATCCCACTATCCCACAACATTCGCAAATAATCTAGAAGTGGTTCCAAATAGACATATATATCATTTCCAGGTTGTTTAGGGCCGGAAATTAACAACGACAACATCAAATACTTTCTTTTCATGCACACATATAGAGGTAAGTTATAAATAGCCTACACTACTGGCCAAGTACTATGTTGGCTACTCATGTTTCCGTGTGGGTTCATTCTATCAGTGGACAGCGCTAGACGTAAGTTTCTAGGTTCATTGCCGAACTCGGAATACTTAGCGTCGAACGATTTCCATTGCATACCATCTGCCGGGTGTCTTAGCTTTCCATCATTTATTCTTCCTGTTTCATGCCAAGTTAACATTTTTGAATCATCGGGATTCGCATAAATCCTTATGAATCTTGGTATCACTGGAAAAACCACAACACCTTAGCCGGGATCCCTTCCTTATCCTTATAACGCCACTCCAAACATTTAGGGCAATTGGTTAAGTTTTGATATAATTTCCGATACAATATGCAATCATTTGGACATGCATGTATTTTATCATATTTCATACCCACTCTTCTTATTAGTTTTTTTGCCTCATATGTCTTAACAAGTACTCCCTCCATCCCGGTGAATTGTTATCTATTTCCATTTTGAGGTGCATCAGTCATTTGTTATCTATTTCTATTTTGGGTAAATATTGAACAAGTGGCTAGTGTATGCAAGTGGAAATTGTTCCTTTATTTTATTAGTTTGTGTCACATGCATTGGTCTTTGTGTAAAAAGGAATAGATAACAATTGACTGAGACGGAAGGAGTAGAACATTACCATCTGGAAGCAACTTCTTTATCAAGGCTAAAAAACTAGTGAAACACGTGTCACTCACCCCATTTGCCCCCTTGTTATTATACAACTTCACCAAAGCTGACATTTTTGTGAACTTACAACCAGGATACAGAGGTGCTTCAGACTCATACAACTTCTCATACATGTTGTTAAGGTCATCCCAATTAATAGTGTCATCACCTACATCTTCAAAAGCGTTCGACTCATCATCATTCTCTTCATTATCTATAGACCCAACATTCAACTTCTCTGCTTCCAACTCTTCCAACTCAGGATCATCAGTTAGCCTTTCGTATACCTCAACATCATTTTCTTCAAAGCTATTCTCGTCCTCTAATGGTTCCCCATGAAAAATCCAACGTGTATAGGATCGACTAAAACTCAACTTTTCTAGGTGTATTTTAACGTCCGGAAAAGCCATATACCTAATATTACCACATCTTTCACAAGGACATGGAATACTAGAAGAACCTTTGAAATTGTTCGAAACGACTTCAAAAAATTCATCTAAACCATCCTTGTAGTTGGGGTCACTCATATTTGCATCAATCATCCAAGTTCGAGTCATTTTTCTACATTCGTAATATATAGGCAACTAATTCAGAAAATCCAATAATAGGCAAACAAATAAACGAAAGTCATGAAATCAATTAAGCTAAATTATCAACAAATTAGATAATAATCCAAAAAATTCACAAATTCAAAAATAATCGACATTCATAGGCCAAGAAATTGAACATACAATCCTATATCTATATATAGCTTGAAAAACTTAATAAGAAATAGATAATAAGCTAAGAAACATATATACCTGATTGATAAACACGATGAGGGAAAGAAGACGGTGACAACAGTGACGGAGATGAAGACAGAGAGAGACGATCAGGCAGGAATGGAGGATGATATATGTGTATAATAGCAGTATTAGCTTGTGTTTGTGTTTTGTAGCGTATAACAGAATAGAGCAATCTGTTGTTCTTTAGATTTTTATAACTTTAATAACAACGGTTATTGAGTCTAGAACCGTTGTTACAACCTAATAACAACGGTTTCTAACATAACCGTTGTAATTACTTTTCACTAATTTCGCGCCAAATTATTAAAAGCGGTTAAAATGTATTACAGAGTAAACTGTTGTTATTAGTTTTTATATTAACAACGGTTGTGAAAGTTTGACCCGTTGTTAAAACCAATAACAACGGTTAACAACACATAACCGTTGTAATTAAGTTTAGTAAAATTTCGCAAAAAGATAATTATCCATTCTACAATGTCTTTTGGTGATTTTTCGTGAATAAGCGTTGTTAAAGGGCCGTTGTAGTTGCCTGGATTTGTAGTAATGTGACTTTCGTGAGAAGGTCCATAATGTCATCTCCAAGTATCATGGGCTCCATAGTGGGTTTGAAAAGGCTCTCATGAAGGCATTCCTCCTCTTCCTCTAGGCAAACTTCAAACTTCTCAAAGATGGGCTCCTCAAGCAAGTTGATTTCACAACTCCATTTGTCATTTGGGCCTATCTTCCCCTCATCATCTTCTTCCATAGGTGCGTCATCATTACTTTCTCCATATGAATCATAAATAGGGGCTTCATTTCTCTTCATTAAATCTGAGACCTCAACATTCTCATAAAATGACACACCCTCATACTAAAAAAGGCTAAGAGTATTTGGCTTACTCAACCTCATATCTTCCTCATCAAATACCACCCTTTCATACTCACAAGAGCTCAAGGAGATTGGCTCCTCCCACTTCTCATCAAAGGTAACTCCTTCAAACTCGCATTCATGATCAATGTCTAAGTATTGATGAGGAGTAGTAACTTGGGCTTCCTTCATTTGGGCAATTAGAATTGCCAACTCCTCACCATGGGTAACAATTCCTTGAAGAACATTGTCCCTATTTTGGCTCTCCTCTAGCACTTGTTTGAAGAAATTTTGTTGATCCCTCATCATTTGGAGAACCACATTTTGAAAGTCAAATTCATGGTAATCTTCTTGTTGTGGGTGGGTGTGAAAGTGCTCATATTGTGGCATTTGGAATTGGTTGCAAAGTGGGTATTGGGTGGGTGGTTGTTGTGGATATTGGATGTGGGATTTTGGTGGGGAAAGTTGGGGTAGTAATTAGGATTTTCATTCTATGAGTAGTAAGGTAGGTTTGTGTTGACTTGCGCCTCAAACTCCCCATACCCATTGTATTCATACTCAAAAGATCCACCACATACTCCATGTACCAAGTCTTGGGTCATCATCTTAGTCAAGATAAAGATACAACTACAAACATGGAAACTACAATAAAACGGTAAAAATGACCTTGAGGAACAAGTTCCTCAAGGTTAAAACACAATTAAAATAGACAAACAAGTAAGAACTTAATCACATAACACCGTCCCCGGCAACGGCGCCATTTTGATGGGGTACGCGGTCGTCACACGCCCAATCAAACACATTTATAATTCTCAACAAACAACTAGTTAGTGGTTAAGTCGAGGTCGATCCATGGGACGGTGTGCTTTGGGTTCTAAGTCTATGTATCTCAATTTATGCGGTGTCACACTTGTTGGGGTTTGAAGTTGATGAGTCTAAACTAATGGAAGCATTAAATTAAGAGGTGTAAACAATTAATAAGGATACTAGGATGTCATGGATTCATAGGGGATTCATGGTTATGATCATACAAACATGTTTCCATAGTTACAAGCAATTAATGTTGTAGAGGAACCGAGTTAGTTTATGTCTTACGGTTCATAGGAAGATTTGGGTCCCAGAGCCGAGTCGCCTAGACTGTACAACACCTACAAGTCGACTTACTTTCTTCCTATTCACTTTTATGCATGGTCTAACAAGACTCGAGTTGGTTTATATCTTACAAGTCTTATTGAATAGATAAGAGATGGGTACAAAATGAAAGGTTTCATAGTCTAGCATTTCATCAAACATAACATGTGCATAGGTTGACATTACAACAAGCAAGCAATCATAAGATAACATGTTAGATTAAGTATGGATCTACCCTCATGTTATAGTTCCCCTAATCCCCCACTAATCCTAGTTAAGTAACTACTCACTCATTATCATGGAAGACATGTTATCAATGGTGTCAATCATTACAACAAGTATAAACATGATTAAAGAGTGAGAAAATAAACAATAAAGAGTAAAGAGTAAAGAGATTATACCAAACTTAAGATGAACAATTGGAAAGGAAAGAATAATAGAAGAAAACTCGATTGATTGATGAAGTGTTGTCAATTCTCCAATAATAACCCAATAATCTTCAATTACCCAATAATAACTTGAACAATAATTAAGGAAAGATTAATGTGTGATTTTATGGGATGATTAAAGGATAATCTCTTCTAATCTACTCCTAATCTAATCTAAGAGGACTCTCTTTCACCTAAGGGAACTTTGCCTCCAATAAGAGGGCTTAGTCTCTTGATTATTACAAATGGAGTATATATAATGGTACATCATTAGGAAAAGCAAGGGTACATTAGTAAATAACATTCTTAATTGTAAATAGAGCTTTACAAGTCCCGAGGGACATGCGCGGATCATGTAGCAACTCCCAAGGAAATCCGTGCGTCCTGAGCTGAAGTATGTTTGGTCCTGTAAGAGAATCCGCTCGGATTGTCTGGGAAACGCTCAGATTCTTGGCTAAGAAGCGCGGCTTGGTTTTGGGATGCTCGGATCCTATGCTGAGATGCTCATCCAGAGCTTGGGACGCACGGATCCTGGGACAGGGTTCCATCTCCTTATTTTTAAGCTTATGATCCTTCTATATACTCTTTATTCCTACATCCTTGGTCATCATTCTTGCCTCCTCTTCATACTAGTCCATCCAAGATCGTCAACAAGCTTCCGAATATGCGCGAGAGACGGGGATTCCGCCTCATTATCTTCTTTCCTACAAGACATATACAATGGAATTGGAAAGCAAAATAGGAAGGAATTGACGGATAAAATGGTCATAAAATGCTATATTAGTATACAAAATGGGTTCAATTAGGGGACTAAATGTGTGCAATTAAGAGCCACATCAGTAGGACACACAATAAGTGATATGTGTCTACTAAATTGACACATGGAAGGCCTATAAAAATCGGTCAAGATGGACCTTATTTGGGTCCATTTCGATTTCGGACATTTGTCCCACAAAAGCTTACAAGTCTTATTTTTAATTATCTTACATAATTAAATATTAATTTGATTATTTAACACTTAAATAATACAAATTAATAACTAATGATTACTTAACTATTAAATAATTATTATACCATTTTTTCATTATAAAATGTGTCTTATGAACCCTTATTAGCTAATTTTACAACCTCTTGTAAATTTAAATAACTAATTATCTCCACCTCACAATATATATACACACATACCGTATAAAAATAATTAATAAATTCTAATTAATATTTATTAATTAATTATAATATAATAAAATAATAAATCCCTTTGGCCCGAGTTCGTAACTCGTCATCAAATAATACATTCCTTTGACTTATTAAAAGTCAATAAATACAAGGAATTAATTAAATTGTATTTTATACAAATAATTAGTTTTTCCATTTGGGCATCATCCTATAGGTGTGACCTAAAGGGATCAGTCGATCACCGATGTCACATGACAGTAACATCAAACTCTAGTCAGCCGAGCGTTACCGATGTACGTTGATCAACTGACAAATACGGAGTATATAAAATAAATCCCTGATATTCCTTGTACGAGATTTACTATGTAAACACACTATTGTGGATGACACTCACTCCAACAATTTCCCACTTGTCTGACACAAGTGTGCGCTACCAATTCTCTTATCCAATATTATCTCCCACTCAATGCAAGATGTCTTTCAGGTCGTTCTTGCACGTGATCATATCAAAAAGTGGTTTCCTCGATCAGGAGAGTGACTGTCTGACCGGATAATCTACTATAGATCTCATCCGAGCGTGGCCACACATTTCTAGTCACTTCCCCTAGAGTGGCTTTGAGATAAAAATATGACATAGGTGGACAATCCTGTTGACCTATTTTCTTCGTTCAATATAGATCACAATGACCCACCAGATGCCCTTTGGCCTCCTTTTACGGCGCAACCTAGAACTAAAACCTAAGCCATCGGAAAACTGCACCAACTTAGACAAATATTCGCAAGTCTAATGAATTGACTAGAAGGAATAATTAGAAATTCTTGCCACGACCAGGCAACATAAGGACTCTATAAATGGTCATTGTCCAACAGAGTGTCACTACATTCTGCCTATGTAATCGACTAGCCATCTCTATGGCCATATGATAGTTGAACTTGAAATAAATCACTTTACAATATAGTCACCCCAAGACGTTACCTCATTAAGTAACTAGGGACAAAATACAATGTTAATCCATTTCACTTTAATAGGGTTCGACGTTGTCACTACAACCTATTTGGATAAAACAAAGTATATAACTTCAAATAAAACTGAAGATAAGAGTTAAACGATAAATGCAATTATCATATATGAAATAATAAACACAATATCATAATTATTACATATCACATAATTTATAACAGTTCTGACATTCGTCTCAATCCTATACAAACTACATGACTGTCATGCTTAGCTTGAGATAATGACTTGGTTAAAGGATCTCATATGTCTCAAACTTACAAACTGTTATTTCCTTCATTTCAATGAAATCTCTAATTACATGATATTTCCTAGGTACATGTCTAGACTTGTTACTAGACTTGGGCTCTATTGCTTGAAAAATTGCCCCACTATTGTCACAATAGATAGTGACAGGATCTTTGGCCGTTGGTATTGCCTTTAGTCCCTCCAAAAATTATCGAATCCAAACAACTTCTTTAGCATCTTCAGATGCTGCAATGTACTCAGCTTCCGTTGTAGAATCAGTAGTCACAGACTCCTTAAAACTTCTCCAGCAAACCACTCCCCGATTTATCAAAAATACAAAACCAGCTTGGGATTTAAGATCATCCTTATCCACATGGAAACTAGCATCCGTGTAACCTTTTACACGTAATTCAGTTTTTCCTCCAAACACCAAGAATGAATCTTTAGGCCTTCTTAAGTACATAAGAATATTCTTGACGGCTATCTAGTGACTCTCACCTAGATTATTCTGATAGCAACTCATCATACTCAATGCATAAGAGACGTCGGGATGGGTGCAAATCATGCGTTCAATATCCTTAGGTTGAGTGGGGCACTGTGACTTAATCAAGGTTATACCACTACCTATCGGTAGGAAACCTCTTTTAGAGTTTTTCCTTATGAATCAGTCAAGAATCTTATCGATATAAGCTTCTTCACTCAAAGCTAATATCCTTTTAGTTTTATCTCCATAGATCCGGATACCCAAGATGTGCTGAGTTCTCCCAAATCTTTCATTTGGAAGTGTATTCTCAACCACTCTTTCACTGAAGTAAGCATAGATACATCATTCCCAATAAGTAGTATGTCATCCACATATAAAACTAAGAAAACAACCTTGCTCCCACTAAACTTCATGTACAAACATGGTTCCTTGACACTTCGAGAAAATCCATTCTGTTTAATTACATGATCAAATCGATGATTCCGACTCCTTGATGCTTGCTTAAGACCATAAATGAATCTCTTAAGTTTGCATATTGTTAGGCTTTTTAGTATCCAGAAAACCTTCAGGTTGTATCATATACACCTCTTCTTCCAGAAACCCATTCAGGAAGGCAGTCTTGACATCCATTTGCCATATTTCGTAATCAAGAAATTCAGCAAATGCTAACATTATCCAAACAGATCTAAGCATAGCAACTGGTGCAAAGGTTTCGTCATAGTGTAAGCCATAAACCTCAGTGAAACCTTTTGCAACCAGTCTAGCCTTGTAGACATTTTATGTCCATCCATGCCGATTTTGACCTTCAATATCCACTTACATTGAAGAGGTCGAACATCTTTAGGTAAGTCTAGGAGGTCCCATACCTAATTATCATACATAGAATCCATTTCGGATTGCATGGCTTCAAGCCATAGTTTAGAGTTAGAACTAGTAATAGCCGCTTTGTAGGTTTTAGGTTCGCCACTTTCTAAAAGTAACACTTCATAATCACCATCCTCTTCGATAACTCCTAGATATCTATCGCGTTGACGACTTACCCTGCCTGACCTTCTAGGCTCAGAAGGAACAATCATAGCGCTAGACAAAGAAGGAACGTTTTCTTATATCGTCTCCTCAGTTTGTGGCTCTTTAATTTTTCAAGTTCAAATTTTCCCCCACTCCGTCTTCTAGAAATAAACTCTTTTTCTAGAAAGACAACCTCACGTGCCACAAACAATTGGTTCTCGTGATGGTTGTAGAAGTAATAGCCACGTGTTTCCTTAGGGTAACCTACAAAGCAGATCGAGGGGTAAGCTTATCGCCAGTCTTGTTCTTGAAATAAGCTTCACAACACCATATTTTCATATATGACAAATTTGGGACCTTCCCTTTCCATATCTCATATGAAGTTTTATCGGCTGCTTTAGTGGGACTAAGATTTGAAGACCGTTGAGCGGATAAAATGGCAAATCCCTAAAATGAGTTCGGTAACTTAGTTTGAATCTTCATAGAACGAACCATATCCAATAAAGTTCGATTTCTCAGTTCTGCTACACCATTTAATTGTGTTGTGCCGGGTGGAGTAAACTGAGATACAATACCATATATTTTATGATGAGAATCAAATTCATTACTCATATATTCACCACGACGACCTGATCGTAGTGTTTTGGTTTTCTTATCTAATTGGTTTTCTACTTCATTTTGAAATTCTTTGAATTTTTCAAAAGCCTCACTTTATACTTCATTAAATAAACGAAACCAAACCTGCTTTGGTCATCTATAAAAGTGATGAAGTAATCGTAGTTTCCCCTTGCAGTGATTGTCATTGGACCACATACATCTGTATGTATTAAACCCAACAACTCACTTGTTCAAGTCCCTTTTCCTATGAAAACTGCACGAGTCATCTTGCCAAGGAGGCAAGATTCGCATTTACCTTATGATTCGAAATTAAATGGTTTAATTATACCAGTCGATACTAGTCTTTTAAAACGATTCTCGTTTATGTGTCCTAAACGACAATGCCATAGATAAGAAATATCAGGATCACCTATTTTGAATCTTTTATTCTCTACATGATAAACATCATTGGTGGTGTCTAGTATATAAATACCATTAATGGAAATTGCTTGGCCATAAACAAAGTAATTAAGTGAGAAAACACAACTTTTGTCTTTAATTACAAATTGAAAACCTTCCGTGTCTAAGACAGATATAAATATTATATTCCTAGACAAAGTTGGTACATGTAGATACCTCATTTCTGCACCTCCTGCCAACCACCCAGTGATGATTGAGCCACATGTTTGATGCGCAGAACAATTTTATGACAGTTCGTAACTTCATCGACAATTGATAGCTCAAACACTCGATTTAACCTCATGGTCGTCATCTACATGCTGATACGGTCATTTTGACAGTAATTAGAGTTCATTTGGAGTCTGGGTCAAAAACCGCTTCATTTTCTAAAAACCGTTTAAATGCCGAGTCGGAATGTTCCGAAATGTTCTAGAATTCTCTGGATATTTATTCCTAATCAAATTTAATATTTTTTAAGGAAATATCTTCTGCATATTGTGTTTCACGGAGTAAGGAAGTGCATATTGATGTGATCATTATTTGCGCACATTTAGTCCCCTAATTGAGCCTATTTTTCATACTATTATAACATTCTACGACCATTTTATCCGTCAAATGCTTTCTATTTGCTTTTCTATCACATTTTATATGTTTTGTCGGAAAGAAGACAATAGGGCGTAAATTCCCGTCTTTCGCGCATATTCGGAAGCTATTTGACGATGTTTGATGGACTAGTATGAAGAGGAAGCGAGAACTAAAGACCAATTCAACAAGAATAAAAAGAAAGTGAAGAGAAAGGATTCTGTCACAGAAGACGAGCGGCTTGCACACAAGACGCCCGTCCTGAAGTGACAACCCGTGCGTCCAAGAAACAAAGACGCCCGGATTCCTCCAAAGAATCCGAGCAGATTCCCATGAAGACGCCCGTGCCCAACCTCATGAATCCGCGCGTCTTCCTCCCTGGACGGACGGACCGCTACATCTTCCACCGAGATGCCCATTCTTCCAAAAAGACCAGCATTTCCCTGCTTAAAATTCAAAAGTGTAATTACTAATTTAGCCTTAGTTAACCTAATGAATCCCTACTATAAATACCCCATTTGTAATAATCAAACCATCAAGTATTATTAGAGGAGAAGAGATCTCTCTTAGGTAGAAAAAATCCTTCCTTAGATTATATTAGGAGTAGATTAGAATAGATTACTCTTTAATCTTTCCACAATTCTCACATTAATCTCTCCTTAATTATTGTTCGAGTTTGTTACTTTTGGGTAATTGAAGATTATTGGGTTATTATTGGAGGATTGACAACCCTTCATCAATCAATCAAGTTTCTTCTATTATTCTTTGCTTTATTATTTGGATCATCTCAAATTTGGTATAATTCCTTTACCCTTTTATCTTTATTGTTCATTTCCTCATTCTATTATCATGTTTATACTTGTTGTGATGGTTGACACCATTAATGACATGTTTCCTATGATAATGAGTGAGTAGTCTTTTAGCTAGAATTAGTGGGTAATTAGGGAAACCAACATGGGATTGATTCATGCTTAATCTAATATGTTCACATGATTAAATTGCTTGCTTGTTGGGATGTCAACTTTATGCACATGTTATGTTTGATGAAATGCTAAGCCTATGAATCCTTGCATTTACAACCATCTCTTATCTACCCAACTTGACTTGTAAGATATAAACCAACTCGAGTCTTGTTAGACCATGCATAGAAGTTGAATAGGAGGAAAGTAAGTCGACTTGTAGGTGTTGTACAATCTAATCGATTCGGCTCCGGGACCCAACTCTTCCTATGAACCGTAAGAGATAAACCAACTCGGTTCCCTCATAACATTAATTGCTTGCAACTTTGTAAACATGTTTGTATGATCAACACCATGAATCCCCTATGACCCCATGATATCCTAGCACTTTTAATCATTTGTTTACATCTTTCCTCTTATTACTTGTTTTACCTTATTGTTTGCATTAGTCTAGGACACAACTACAAACCCAACCAAATTGTGACACTAGCACAAATTGAGATAGATGGACTTAGAACTCAAAGCACACCGTCCCATGGACCGACCTCGACTTACCGCTAACTAGTTGTTTGTTGAGTATTATAAATGTGTTTTGATTGGGTGTACAACGACACGCCCACGTCACATATCTACCGAACTTCCATAAAAAACGCGGAAATCTTTCTTGCTGAGGAGGAAACCTCTAGGGAAATGACGCAGTAGATGCTGCGCCTCTTCCAAGAGTCGCAATGGCTGCTACGCCTTTTCCCCTGGCCTCTTTCCATGCTTTCCAGAATATTTCCTTGATTTGTTACCGTATTCATGTCATTCCTAAACTCCTTCGTGTGTTTTCTATAAATAGAGACTTTCGGTCTCCATATTTGGCGCGCGAATGTTCCGCCCTTTCTTTCTCTCTCTTTGACTTCTAGACTACGCTTTTGCTTTCGATGCCTACGTGCTTGATCAATCGACCACGTAAGCTCAGATCATTCTGAGTCTCAGTCACGTTGCATAGACCGACCAATTTGACCAACTCCACTTAATCAATCTAATCAATCTTTTTAAATCCTTTAATAAGGGCACTTTCCACGCATATTCGAGTCGAGCAATCACTAAACGATAACTTTAGTCAATCTCTTCGTCAAATATGTAAGTCTGAGGGTGTAAATCCCATTTATTTATTGTACTTTTTATTTTGTATCATGTAATGTAAGGTCTATATCAAAAGCACGCTCAAAACCGTCTTAAAATTCCATCTTTTAAAACCGTTTTCACAAAACAGCAAAGGTATGAGGTGGAGAAGAAACGCAGCAGCAGCTGCGCCTCTTCGAAGGGTTGTAGCATCTGTTGCGTCTCTTTCAAAGGCTGCCGCTGCTCCTGCTCTTCTTCTTCTTTCTCGACCTTCTGCAATTTTCTATTTTTCTTATTTCTTTCGTTTTTCTTCGTTTTCTTCGTCATGCCAGTTTATAAATCATGTTTAATAATTCCTTTTTAATTTTAACGGATAATTCGACATAAATCCCTTATAATCCGATATTTGCGGGTTTTCGTCGTCTATCCAAACCCGGATTCTAGAGGTTCGATTTTCTCATATCGATTCTCTGGAATTCATCTTTTGTACATAGTTTTCTTTATTTGATTTCAATTTTACAAATTTAATTATGCTTTCAAGTTCAAAGTTTTGTTCTTTTACGAATTCATCGTAATAGTGTAAATCGTTGTAAATTCTCGTCTTTAATTCGTTTTATGGCGGTTCTAGATGTATGTAATCTGTTAAAACACTTCTACTTGTCTAATATCAATAATCGATCTTAAATTCCCAATGAACGATAACAATCCCCAGTTCTGACTTCACAGCCAGAGCCCAACTCAAGAACAAATGCACGAAGTGCTGCGCCTCTTCCAAAGGATGCACCAGATGCTGCGCCTGTTCTCGGTTGGCTCCTGTCCGTGAACTCTTTATCGCTTTGACGTAGCTCCTAATAACGTATTTAATCAACTATTATCCGTATTATCACCTCTAATTTGCCGTATTTTCTAAATTTATTTTCTTTTTATTTTCTTCTTCAAAATCCCGTTTCGAGCGTTCTTTTTACGTATATCAAATAAACTTTGTTATTATTGTAATTTTAATTATTGTATTTCATTTATTGTATTTATGCGTGATTTAATTGTATGGCATTCGCATGTAACTGAATCTAACTTCCAACTTCGACCCAATTTGTTTGCTAAAATACGTGTTAACCGACATAGTTAATTCTCACATGTTAGGATTAATCTATTGTTTGTTGCATTGCATGCATTACATCAACAACATATCAAATATGAATAATTTCCCTAATCATTAGTAGAGGCCACTATCGAGGCGGGCGAGATTAGGTGTTCGAATTAAAGAGCCTCCTAATACGTATCTTCACCCCTTACTCCAGTTATCTCTGGACATCCGTGTCCATTGGCATCTCGAGAGTCATTCTAGACATAGAATGCTAAGGGTAACGAGTTCTTAGTGTTTATGTCACTATTTTGTGTCTTGACATGGCACGAGGTATTCGAACGGTTCCAATTTTCCATAAAAATTGGTGGCGACTCCAGAAATGCAGGCTTATTCAACCTTTAACCGGTTTCAATGCCTCAGAAATCCGTAACGGCCTATGACGTGCTTTAGTGAACCAAGGTTCCATGGGAGAAGTGCCGCCGCCTCGAGACCAACGCGCGGGTGGCCCATGCCCACAGTTTGGCGTCTCCGCTGGGGATGATACACTTACGTGTTACCCAGGGTGAAACTGGAACAGGGTTAGGGAATAGTTTATACGAGACAGTTGTCGGTTTTCATTACTCGAACTTCTTAGGTCATTTTATTCGGCCTTCCTAGGCTTAACCAACCCATTTGACCAATCATCCCGTCTGGACAGTCCAAATTTCTATCTGGTCCTAAAGATGGATAGCGATTGACGTCAACCATACCACGAGGCTTATTTATGTTTGTATCAAGAGCTTTCACTACTCGAGGAAATTTATTATAAACCAACCTTACTCATGTTTGGCACAGACCACTCCACAGACCAGGGTTTGATTGCTTGGTATGGCAACCCAACCTTTAAGCCAAAACCCTTGAAATGCACTCAGCATACCGTTATAATGGCCATATATATGTTTGTATCATATACGTGATCACCATTTTGTAAACAAAACCATGACGAAATTTTGTAAAATAAAACCCTTTTCAAAATGTAAATATTTTCAAAAATGGCCTAAAATAAGCGCAAAATAAGCCGAAACTCTGTCCAAATATCGAGCCAAAATTCGGGCCTCAAACCCATTTCAAACCTCACTTCGAGTCAGCACTCCTACAACTACACTACAGTTGTCTAGGACAAACATTTCAAAATTCGTCATTTTCAAAAATCACTTGACACAGTGGCACACGCCCACTTCACCAGTCCAGTCTCTTTTTTGAATAAGTGTGCTAAAAATGGTCGATCGTATTTTGATTCGTCGTCGATCTCTTATCCTTAGTTCCAATATGGTGGGAACTAGTCACGGAAGTGTTAATGGTCAACCCCAACCATCCGTAAATGGTAATGATCAAATCCTAGTTGCGCTCATTCATCTCCAGACAAGCCAAGACTAAGCTTATGCTCGCCTCAACGCTATTGAAGGCCGCATTGTCGCTGTGGAAGCTAGACTTCCTACTGTAGAGGATGCCATTCCCATCATAGTCATACACGATAATCTCCCACCCTTTGTTGGACAACCAGAAGTCAATCTTCCACCAGGTCCTACTGAAGCTGAAAAACGACTCAAATATTTGGAGGAACAACTAATGTACCTCAAGGGAGATGACATCTACAGGGAAAACAACCGCAAATATGGACAGTAAACGCTCAACTGCCAACTAACTTCAACATGAATGACATCCCGAAGTTTAAGGGGCATGAAAACCCGTTGAACCATATTCGTGCCTTCAAAGATTACATGTCTATCAAAGGCATCAAGCCAGAGATGTTCCTAAGGATCTTTCCTTCATCTCTTGATACTATTCCTAAGCAATGGCTCTACTCCTTGGATCACAAGAAAATTGCTACTTGGGATGATTCTGCAATTGAGTTCACCAAATAGTATGCAGATAATGCTGAAATTCAAGTAAATATGCGCACTATAGAGGTTCTTACCCAAAATGAGAAAGAAGGATTCACCGACTTCCTAAGTAGGTGGAGAAAGACTAGTACGCAACTCGAACGCCCAGACGAGGCTACTCTTGTTGAAAAGTTCATGGACAACTTAAGGCCTATCTATGCGAACCACCTAAGATACCAAAACATAAAGTATTTCAAAGAATTAAATATATTAGGAACAAGAATTGAAGACGACATTCGTAAAGGACACTTGTTCAAAACGATAGATCGCGGGTATCAAGGCACAACGAGTCATTCTTATGGCTCCACTAGCAAGACCGACGAGGTCAACCTTGTCGAATCGTCGTCTAAGAAGAATAACCCGCAGAGGAAGTTCACCAACGTTGGTTACTCGTACTCCAATGCTCTAAAAAGATTGATGAAACAAGGTAAGCTCCAACCTATAGGACCTACACCTGACCGAGAGAAGAAGTCTAGGTTCTGCGATGAGAATGCATACTGTGAGTACCATAGACGCAAAGGGCATGATACAGAGAAATGTTTCAAATTAAAAAATGTCATTCAGGATATGATTGAGGATGGGCGCCTACCTATACCTCCTGCAAGCAAGCCTAACAATACTCAGAATCCTCTTGAAATTCTGATGATCACATATAAGGAATCCACCTTGGATTGTTCACACCACATTTCTCCAGCTGAAGATGAGGTCAATGCATTAGAAAATAAGGAGAGTTATTCCACCATCTCCCCTACAATCGGTGATTTTCTCGCATGGGCAAAGAGTGTAAATAGACAAGTTTCAGAGCTAGAAGCTGTAGTGGCATCCCTATGCAATCCAAGCATTATACCTAGGGAAAACAGGTCAGTGGTTCCAATCATATCTCAAGAATCCACAATGCAAGAAGTGATCGCAGTGACTGACGATCTAATCAAGCAAATAATCAGCCTAGAAGCGGAAATCATAAGCTTAAGAGAGCTCAGTATCGCAATGGAGTTTGGGAGGATGATGTTTACCTCACAGAACACCCTCTAGTCAAGGCTAATGAAGATCAAGATGTGGACCACCTTACTCGCTCAGGACGTCCATATCAAAATGTCACTCAAACGAATGGTCAAGTTACTACTAACACCAATGTCATCACACCAAACGATGCGAAGATACTTCTCCTGACGATTTATTGAAGCAACTTCAAAAGACAAAGGCTGATCTTTCATTCTGGCAACTAGTTGCAAGTTCATTTCCTCATCGTCAGGCTTTACTGCAAGCATTGGCTAAATTGAACATATCACATGACTCTACACCTTACGATGTCCTCAACCTAGTCTTCCAAGACTCGGTCAAGATAAGTAACCCAGTTACTTTTTCAGATGAGTACTTGCCTCCCTTTGGCATCACTCATAACCTTGCTCTATAAATCACTGTCACATGCTTGAAGAAAAATGTAACCATGACTTTAGTGGATGATGGCTCCGCAGTCAATGTCATACCACTAAAAACAACATACAAGTTAGGCATGAAAGAATCAGACTGGACTCCTACTAACCAAGGTGTTCAAGCGTATGTCGGAACGCGACGTAAAGTAGTGGGGCTAGTTAACCTTACTGTGGCCACTGAGCCAATCGAGCGAAAGGTTAATTTTCAGATAGTGGACATCAAGGCATCATTCAATATAATTTTGGGTAGGCCCTGGATTCACGCTTCCAAAGCAGTAACATCTACCTTAAACCAAAAGATCAAGATCCCTCTAGATGCTAAGGTAGTGACGATCACTTCGTCACATATCAAGGCCGTGATGGAGAAAATGTCAAGCAACCAAGTAATTGCAGATCCAGTGTACGAACTTGGAGGATTTCAAATCATAAACCTTATAGAGAGCGAACTGGCTCCCTTGTACTTCAACCCACACTCCAACTTAGTGGTCAACCACATACTCAAATCCAAGGGATACTTCCCCGGAATGCCACTCAACCCTATCAGAAAGAATACATTTGCACCTTTCAAGGAAGGTGACTCCCAAAGGATGCCACTACGCTTGGGGTACAAGCCCACAATGGCCAAAACCCTCTAAATGCTTGCTCAAGTTCAAAATCGCAATAGTCAGGGAATCCAAATGCAACCCTACCTCCCTACATTAAATGGTTACTTTGTCAGAGAAGGGGACTGTGAACATCTTTATGCGTTTTCCGGACCTTGGAGGTACAAAGGTGTTCAACTAGCTGGAATCGAGGTCTTCCACGATTGCTATTTTATTCCTCCAGAAACGGTTCCTACCGTAAAAACTCGTCAGACACCTTGTCTCGACGAACAGGCTGTTAGCCTTCTATTTGTAGAGGATCGATTCGTTAGGGCAGCGCAGGATGAGATCATTACCATGATACTTCAAGACGACCATTTCAACCCTACAACACTGATCACTGACACCAACCCAAATCAGTAGAAAGGATGGAGAAAGTCGATCAAATGGACCAAAAATCAAGGAAAGCTCTTCAAGGTCACTACTGGAGAAGGAGAGATATTCAAAGGGGAAACCGAACACGATGAATTCGAGTCAGAGTCGGAGTCAGGAACCTAAGTCTAGAGAACTCGCTAGAGAGTCTCCTCCTGTCGTCACTCCTTACCCCTCTGCTTCGCCTACAATAGCATCACCTAGTAACAGTAGCTTGGGGAATGTCCCAGCAACTGTCCCTTTATCGCCACTGACTACTACGTAGATGGCTTCTTTGTTTCAGCTGTTTTCAAACTTTAATATGAATAAATCTGATTCTGCTTACTCCTTGTGTTATTCTGAATGCAATTCTGTTTACGATGATAATGAGGATGATCCTGACCTAGTCTCAATCGAATTACCTCCATATATAATCAAAGAAATACTAGAAGAGGGGAAAGGGGCACCAGTCATAGAAAACACCGAACCTATAAACGTAGGAACGAAATTGGAACCCCAAGAACTTAAGATAGGGACGACCCTAGACCCAACTGAAAGGGCCAATTTAATCGACATCCTACACGAATTCAAAGTCATCTTCGCTTGGTCATACAAAGACATGCCAGGGATCTATAGGGATATTGCAGAGCATCGCATTTCAATCAAGCCGGGTTTGAAGCCTGTGAAACAGAAGCTTCGTCGGATGAGGACAGAGTGAAATCTTAAGATTAAAGAAGAAGTCGATAAGCAATTCAAAGCCGGATTCATCAAAGTTTCCGAGTATTCAGACTGGGAGGCTAACATAGTCCCCGTACCGAAAAGGATGGGCGAATCCGGGTTTGTGTTGATTTCAGAGACTTGAATAAGGCTAGTCCTAAGGACGACTTCCCTCTACCACACATCGATATATTGGTAGATAACACAGCCGATCACGCGTTGTTATCCTTCATGGACGGGTATGCAGGGTATAACCAAATGAAAATGGCCGTGGGAGATATGCAAAGACAGCCTTCATCACTTAGTGGGGCACATACTGTTATATTGTTATGCCATTCGGGGTAATCAATGCTGGGGCTACGTACCAACGCACTGCGACTACTTTGCTACATGACATGATGTATAAAGAGGTGGATGTGTACGTGGATGATATGATTGTCAAATCTAAGGATAGGAAAGGGCACATCGATAACCTTCGCAAATTCTTCCTAAGATTGCGCAAGTACAACATGAGGCTCAATCCTCAGAAATGTGCATTCAGAGTAACGTCAGGCAAGCTTCTGGAATACGTCGTCAGCCGGAGGGGCATAAAAATTGATCCATCCAAGATCAAGGCCTTAATCGAGATGCCACAACCCCAGACAGAAAAGGAGGTTAGAGGATTCCTGGGCAAAGTGCAATACATAAGTCGATTCATATCGAAACTCACTATGATCTGCGAACCTATCTACAAAAAGCTCAAGAAAACGGACCATACCATATGGGACGATGACTGTCAAAATCCATTTGATAGGATAAAAGAGATATTGGCTAAGCCACCCCTGCTAATGCCTCCCCAACGAGATCAACCTCTTGCTTTATATCTCACAGTCACTGAAATAGCCATGGGGCCTATGCTCGCGCAGACTGTTGGAAAGGAAGAAAGAGCTATCTACTATCTTAGTAAGAATTTCTTAGAGTACGAGAGTAAGTATACACCTCTCAAGAAGACATGCCTCGCTCTTGTGTGGGCAACAAAGAAGCTACGCCATTTCATGCTTAGCTACTCTGTCAAGGTGTATTCTAAAATGGATCCCGTTAAATACCTCTTCGAGAAGCCCGTTCTCAACGGATACTTAGCAAGAGGGACATTAATGCTCTCAGAGTTCGATCTCAAATACGTACCCTTGAAAGTCATAAAGGGACGTGCCGTGGCTGAATTCTTCGCAAACAATCCAATCAACGATACGCAAGTCATAGACATGTGGTCATTTCCGGATGAGGACATTTTACAAACAAGTATGGATTCTTGGGATCTTTACTCTGATGGGGAATCCAATTTGAGAGGATTCGGAATAGGAGTGTTGCTCATTTCTCTTGAAGGCGAGCATACGTCGCTTTCTATCAAACTCAACTTCGAGGTGACAAATACTGCAGCAGAGTATGAGGCCTATCTCATTGGTCTAGAAGCGGCAGTTAGTTTGGGGATCAAGCACCGTCGAGTTCACGGGGACTCGTCTTTAATCATCAATCAAATCACTGGATCCGTCAAAATCCGAAGTAAAAATCTAGCACCCTATCAGGCTAGGATAGATCAAGTCGCTCAATTTTTCGAGATCAGGTTACTTATCTACACCTGCCTCGAGAAGAAAATCAATTTGCAGACGCTCTTGCAAAACTTGCATCCTTGATTAATATGCCAGACAACATGGTTCAAATGCCTTTGTGCATCGAACGGCGGTCAGAGCCAGCCTATGTACACTTTCTTACAGATGAAGAAGAAAACTCAGAGGAACCTTGGTTCCAGGCCATTCTTAATTTCAAGCACAACGGTACACATCCACCAGATATGGATAAGAGGAGACAACGCGCAATACGCCTACTTGCCTTTCAATACCTCCTCATGCAGGGAGAGTTATACAAAATAACACTTCTTGGTATCGTCTTGCGTTGCCTTGATCATTCACAGGCACGGAAAAAAATGGAAGAATTTCACGATGGTTAATGCGGTCCTCACATGAGTGGACATATGATGGCAAAGAAGATTACGCGTCTAGGGTATTATTGGATGACAATGGAGTCAGATTGCATCAAATATGTCAAACATTGCCATAACTGCCAGATCTTCGGGAATGTGCAAAATGGCCCTCCTTCAATGCTATATACCATGACATCTCCTTGGCCATTTTCTGCTTCGGGAATAGACATCATCGGAAATATCACTCCAACTGGGACAGGAGGTCACTGTTTCATTTTAGTAGCTATCGACTATTTTACTAAATGTGTCGAAGCAGCATCCTACACCAGCCTTACAGCCAAACATGTGGCAAAGTTCATACAAACCAATCTCATATGTCGATATGGTTGCCCACATAAAATCATCAGTGACAATGGATCACATTTCCAAGCTGAAGCTGCACAATTGCTAGCCAAATATAAGATCAAGCATCACCATTCCTCGCCATAAAGACCTCAAGCTAACGGCATAGTGGAGGCAGCTAACAAGAATATCGTCACAATCCTCAAGAAAATGATCGACAATTATCGCGATTGGCTTAGCAAAATACCCTTTGGATTATGAGGATATCGCACGTCAGTTAGGACGCCCACCAAGGCTACTACTTTCTATTTGACTTACGACATGGAAGCTGTACAACCAGTAGAGCTAGAGATCCCATATCTGTGCATTCTACACGAAAGTCAAATCCCAGAAGCTGATTGGAAAAGGGACAGGTATGACGAACTCGTCCTCTTGAACGAACGAAGGCTACGCGCATTACATAATGTGCAGACATATCAGGCACGTATCAAACGAGCCTTTAACAAAAGGGTCAAACCCAGAAATATCAAGGAAGGAGATTTAGCACTCAAGTCAGTCAGAGCTCTCTTACCTGTCGATCCCCGGGGTAAATTTAAACCTAATTGAGCAGGACCATTCCTAGTCAAGTCCATACTTTCAGGGGGTGCGGTTAAGATCACAGACCTAGACGGGAATGAGTTTTCTAACCCGACCAACCTAGACCAATTGAAACGGTACTACCCTTAGAAATAGGAAAAAATGCGCCTCGCATGACCCACGTGTCGCTCGTGCGACACAAAATAAAACCGGCCCTTGGCCCGCTAAAAGCTCATGACACTTCGCTCTTGCGTTTTGACATTTTTGACATCCTCATATCATCAAAAAAATTGAATTCCATTTCTTTAGTAAGCAAAGCACATGCTTTTTTTTTTCTACGTTCATTACAAGCTCTTGCTTCGAACATTTATTCTTTTACATTTTCTCGAACTACGTACAGGGTTTGATTTCATTTTTTTCTAATGAATACGTAGGCAATCCCTCATAGGATACAACCTATCTTTTTAAAATGTAAATAGAAGGACGTTTGCATTCGCATTTGAAATTCGACAAGAATAAATAAAGGAAATTTATGAAAGTTTCTTAACTAATAAATCTTTTATTCATTTTTCCATAAATAATAGTAATACGCCAAATACATATAAATTTAAATGATGAAATTTAAAATGCTAGGCTAGGATTCTAAAAATCCCGCCGTTTATTACAATTCAAATAATAATAAATAATACTATTATAAAAAGACTAAGGCTACTCTTCTATTTTTCCCTTGCCTTTGTCACCCTTGTCATATTTCTTGTCTCGACCATGAGCGGGGCGCTCTTGCGTTATCTCAGACCTAATCACAAACGGTTGTTCTCGTGGTCTAGCATTCCCATTTCGATCCACCACCATCTTCTCAGCAGGAGTATTCTTTGGTTTCTTCAACGGGCGAACAATCCGATATCCGACCTCTTCTTCCTCCTCAGTCAAGTACCTTTGGTTCTCCTTCGCCACTTCGCGGATTTTGTAGTCTACAGGCTCATGCTTCCTCAGCTTTTCATGCTCCTCGGGAGTGCTAGCTTTCCTCCATTACAGATATGAGTCAGATACCCACAATGAGCTAATCGAGACAGGTATGAACAACATATTCCTTTGGGCCCAGCGAATAGCCCACTCCCGACAAGACTCCATAGTATATGCCAAGGCAGTTTGAGGGACAGTGTCTAGCTTCGGGATTTTCTGTCTTAAGCCCACTTGCCTCATCAATCTCTCCGGAAAAGTATGGACCATGAATTCCAAGCCAGGAATGCGAATTGACCGTGTCGGATCCAAAGATGATACTCCAGTCACCGATCTGAGATGCCACCAAGGAACTATCCACCTGATCAAGGGCCCACCTTCACTCTTTAGTTTCTTTTCCCAGTAATCGAATATTCGAGTTAAGTCCACCATGTATAGCCTCGTTCTCATCGCAATTGACCGAGAGCGATATCCTGCCACATCAACTGGGGGCTCGATCAAACGCAGTCTCTCCATCAGCCAAATCTGCAAAGAAAAGGAGACGGGAATCAATCCCAAAACCGACAAAAAATAATCAAAAAAAAAAGAAAAAAAAAAGAAAAAAAAACGGAAATAATAAAAACGGCCAAATAGTACAAAAGACATGTTCTTATCTGTAAAATGATAGGACTCCCAAGATAGGGACGATCGCGGTTCGCCTTCCTATTATCCAATCCTAGGATGCTCTCCCCTAGAATCAAGCATGCTGGACTCCTGCGCAGTTCCATTTGCTCCACTATGCCTAGAAATCGAGGGTCACCCCTCATCTCTTGGTCAACATGCCCTCGAAGGACGTAGCAATGAAGAAGGCATAATCCATAAGCTCGGCGCCTCGCCACATAAGAAATAGTGGGGTCCTCCCTATTTATAAATCGATCAACAAATTCAAACATGCGAACGCCTTTTGAGGTCACAAGACGGTCTACCTCAGCCTTGGTCAACTCAAGCAAATCCCTAAATTTTTTTTATATCCTTGAGAGCTATGTGGTATAGCCAGAACACTTTCTGCATCCCATCCTCCAACCGCAGCAATTTCTTCAGGAAAAGGACAAATTACCCTCCCGGAAAGGCAAATACATGGAAATTCGGGTCCCAATATTCAAGACAAACATCCAAGAAGGGCCTCACTCCTTTCACTAGCTATAAGCTTATGATTGATCCCAAATTGAAAGCACCCATGTCGTGTTTTTCCACATTGGTGAATTGATTCGTCCACTCCTTAATGCGATTTTCAAAGGTTTCCATTTTGTTGGAAATCTTGAGAAATTTATAAGAGATTTTATGTAATAGACGAAGTCGAGAAAGAAAGAATTATAAGAATAGAAGCTCAAACGAGGTCTCTATTTATACTATTCGTTGTTTCCTAATTTCAGCTATGGACGGACCAACTGAAGAGAAGACGCAGCAGTTGCTGCGCCTCTTCGAAGAATCGCAGCTCCTGTTGCGCCTCTTCCCTAGGTCCTTTTCCTCGATTAACGGTCGTGGATCTTTCCTAATTCCGTTTTAGTTAAAATTAACTATTCCTATAAGGATTTAATTCGGTAATTCCGTGTATTTCCAAATTTGTGTTTCCTAATCGTTACGGGTTCGCTTTTCGAGGCAAAATCAACATTTTTGCCATATACGCCCACTTACTCATTTTTATTTTCTTTTTACTTTCGGGAAATCATTTCACTCCCTCTTTTCAAAATATTTCTAATACACTTAGACATTTCTTTTAATTTCTTTTTTTCGGGGGTAGCCCTTCCTACCGTCCGGTCACGTCTTTTTTGTCCTTTTTGGGACAGTTTTTTTTTTCATTTTGTTCATTTTCGGACACTTTTTTTCATTATTGCACTTATTTAGGTCATTTATATAAATTATTTCTTCTTATTATATGCTTTGCCATGTGATTTTCTACGTGAATTTCAACAGCATGACGGCGCAAACCGTCACATGCCAAACCTGTTTTTTTAATCTAACCTGCAGATACAGCAAACACCCAGCAGCAAAGGCACACATGCCATCATATATACAACCAAAAAGAAGTGTACATCAAAATACAAGCTCCTACCCAAAGTGACATCAAAAGAAAATGTACAATTGTACAACAAACAACCATCTAACTAGTCCTGGTGACCCCTTAGCTCAGTTACTGTCGCCTCAAGGGCAGCGATCTCAGCGTCTCTAGCCTCGAGCACTCGCAACAAGCGGGTCGTCTCCTCCTGGGACAGTGCCAGCTCACGCTCCATGCTACGCTCCCTCTACACAAAAGAAATGGAGCAATATTTTACTTCCCTCACTACTACAGATACAGGCTATAACAACGGGTAAAAACCATTGTAAAAACAAAAAGTGGACGTTGTTAAAGCGGCCGTTGTTAAAGCGGCCGTTGTAAAAGTTATTTACAACGGTTAGGTTATTTACTAAAACCGTTGTGGAAAGTATTCACAACGGTTAAAAGCCTTTTTTGTTACGAGTAAGTCGTTGTGGAAAGTGTTTCAAACTTTTGGTGGGAATAATATAACAATGGTTATCATATAAATAACCGTTGTTGTATCTTTCCTACCAAAACTGTGAAGACTTTTAATAACGGTTATACTCTAAATAATTGTTGTTGAAATCGTTAGTAACAACGGTTCTTCTTTTAAAACCTGTTGTTAAATATTATGCGCGGGTATTTGTGAAAGGTATTTACAACGGTTCTTATTTTAAAACCTGTTGTTGAATATTACAGCGGGTATTTGTGAAAGGTATTTACAACGGTTTTTGTTTTAATAACCGTTTTTATTACGAACTCCTAATTTTTTAAAAATTAAATTTGTTTCATGCCATTCAAAATCCTGCATATATCAAGAAAGACCATATATCAAGACCAAGATAAATCACAGCTGGGTTCATCAGAACTCAATAGATTCAATTCAACCACAACAGCAGCATCATATATACTTACAAGGAGTTAACTTTACATGAACTAAGATCATTCTCTAACTTCAACAAAAAATTTACTAAGCTGATCTAAGCTCTGAGTATCATGCATTTAGCCTTCAGCATTGCTATGTTCTAAGACGTATTTGCCCAACATGTCCCTTACCTCGTCTATATGTTGCCATTTGTACTGCTGAATTTCTTGTGGCGCGCTGATTACATACCGCGGAAAAAACAAAGAAAAGACATTATTTTAACAACATACATCATTCAGCATAGCAACATCATGGTATAGCAGCAAGCAAGACAACATCAGCTCTAATTTAAAAAAAGTAATAAACACATTACTAAATTACTAACCTTTTCTGGAATAAGGATATATCTTCGCATAATAATCTCCAACATGAACCGACAAACATAGTATCCACATTGTATGCTATCCAGCTGGCGAAGGACCTATTATTACATAAAAACAAAGAGACGAGAGAAGGCCCACATCAGAATCTTACACTTTAGGTATTGTATTAGTATTAAACACAGATTTTAGCACTTAAGGTATTGTATTTGAGCACGTACCCCTGTTATCGTAATAAAAGTAGGGCCATCATCAAAATCTTTCGTTGGTTGATCCTGCTCGTTTGCTCTTTTCTTCTCCAAGGCCCTTTTTTTTAAAAAAAAAAAGGGAGGCAGAAACTCATATTTTTGGGGCAAAAAAGAACTTTTTGTTATAAATAAAAATTGAAACTTAATGTTATTATAAATAAATCAGTATTATAAACTTACTTAATAATCAAGTCCTTAAAAGTCTCGCTTGGTTGTTTATGCAAAGAGTCCAACCAAAAAACTTTCTTCTTCGTCGGCATGATGGCTGCTAGCACCCAATGAGTCCTACATCAAGAGACATCATCATTATTAACAAGTACATATATTAGTTATGAAAATGTAATTGCAGGGGGAAACGTAATATTAATTTGTTTATTACCCGTTTTCATTATAAGGG
Organism: Silene latifolia; assembly: GCF_048544455.1. Lineage (NCBI taxonomy): Eukaryota > Viridiplantae > Streptophyta > Magnoliopsida > Caryophyllales > Caryophyllaceae > Silene > Silene latifolia. The sequence goes on from NC_133537.1 coordinate 237,082,383, forward strand.
GCAAAAACCAGCTTCTTGGTTGTCGCCAATTGCTAAGCAATATAATCTACCCGATCTTCGAACGAAAAAATCGTGATATGCAGATAAAAAATAGGGGCACAGGAATCCGTATTGATCACATGGAATCTTGTTCTCGGGGATCACTCTCAATTTCAATATCCTACATTATTACGGTATTAATTCCGGTATTTAAAACACTATCTAGTAGTCAGAATATTAGAATATGAAATGATTTATTAAGAAACTTACTTCATCCAAACAAATAGGTGTTGGACATCAATCTCGTCTAGGCCAGCCCAAATGGATAGCATCTCCCATGACATAATTGCTTCGTGCTCAATCCCTACAATATGCTCCTCGAGCGGAATAATTATCAATTGCTCGTTTGCTATGCGATTGCTAGCCTCCGAATGCAGTTTCCTCATCGTCACCGTTCATAATTTTAGCATGTAATCCTTCCCAGAATATTTTGTGGAGTTTAAACTCCTAACATCTTTCAGTGCGGGGAAATAATGCTTCTCTGATTTTGTGCTACTACCACCAGCCTACACATGTAGATAATTAAAATAATAAAAAATCCAAAGGTAACATATCCTAGCTAACTAGCTGGAGTAATAAAAATAAAAGAGTACTTAACTAAATACCTCATCAACCTGCTCTTTAAATGATGAGGCAGTAGTAGCAGGTATGACTGGGGACTTAGGCTTATCCGTCTTTTTTATCCCATACACAAAATTTCCATGCTTTTTAGAAATACAGAAAAAATATAAATAAAGGGAGGTTTTTAAAAAAATGGAGAAGTTAATTAAATACCACATCAAGTTGTTGTTTCGACGATGTAGTTGGCATGTCTGGGAACTTAGGCTTATCCGCCTTAGCCGGCTTTTTTGTTCCCTACAAAAAATTTCCATGCTTTTTAGAAATACAGAAAAAAATATAAATAAAGGGAGGTTTTTAAAAAAATGGAGAAGTTAATTAAATACCTCATCAAGTTGTTTTCTCGACGAGGTAGTTGGCATGTTTGGGGACTTAGGCTTATCCGCCTTAGCCGGTTTTTTGTTCCCTACAAAAAAAATAACATATAAATTTAACATATAAAAACATTCAACAATTAAAAATTTAACATATAAAGGTATTTTTTTCTAACCCCAACTGCTTTCGGCTGAGGCAGAGACGAACGAGCCAGGAAGATGTGAGATTCAAGCCATTGGATGAAACTTCCAACCGCATCTGCCAGAATGGTAATGTCGTCACGAACTGGGACGGGCAGTTGAAATTTTTCATGGCCTGGAAAGACATCAGTAATCTCCACTTTTCTATGATTCGGCAAAAGTTTTTCGCCATGAATAACCAATAAAGTTTCCGTTGATTTGGTGGGCACTTCTACGAGAGCCCGGCCAACACGCACAATTGGTTTCTCTAATTTAGGGTCAGCAAGAATAACTACCCTCTTGTTTACGGCCTGAAGATACACATACATTATATATTATATCCCAAAATTTAATAGAATTCATATAAATTTAACTAATTAAAGACTTCATGCATACCTTGCCGAAAACTGTGAACTGACTTGAAGGGGATGTATCTCACTGTTTGCATCAAATCTTCTCAAGTTGCATCTCCTTTTCAGACTCATTATTTACCTAATAAAATTAACCAATGGCACGATGTCAGAAGTTATAGCATTAGAGCTGGCAGGGAACACAACCCCTGATCTTAACCAAAAAAAAAAGAAAAGAAAAATAAGGAAGTATTAGGTACCTGATCGGCTTTAGTTGTTACAACTTCAGAAGCTTTAGGTACCTGATCTTTCTAAATCTCGTTGACCGATACTTCCTTCTCATATATTGCCAAGGTAGTAGTGTTCTCGGCCTCTTGACCAATCTGTTGTACCTTACCCCCTTTAATGACATCCTCTATCATATTCAATTCTTCTTCAGAAGACTTGCCTCCAGCATTTATCTTTAGTAGTACGGATGCCAGTAACTGAACCTGCATGCCAAGAATGTAATGTTTCAGCAATTTGTATCCCAACAATAACATGTGAATTGAACTTAAATGAAAAAACTAGAATAAATGGTACCATGTCAGCCTTCTCAGCCTTAATCTTCCTTTGATTCTTTTTCGGGGCAGTTGTCCCATAATATTTCTTTACTCCAACCTGTAACGGGACGCCCCTCAATCGACCTGGATTTTCGGGTCGGCCGATCGCTCTAGCAAGAACGTCATCACGACCACTGGGAGTGAATTTCCCTTCTTCTACCTCCTTCAATCCTTGTCCTATTATATATTAAATAAACTTCAAATTATATTTATGACTAAAATAATAAAGTTAGTAATGATCTCGTCTTAATAAAATAATGCTTACTATGTTGGCCAACACTTCCTCATCATATTTGTCACGCGACCGGGATCCTTTAGGCGTGTGCCCTTCTTTATAAGTTACATGCCGATCCAAGTCGGTCACTCCCTTTGCCACCTACACATTAACATGGTAACAGTTATACATGTAAATGTGTATCAAGTCCAAGTGTGATTAAAAAAATCAAATCTCACAGGGGAATGCATGCTACTTACGAGGTTGTCTTCTATCAATCTGTAACCGCCTCGAGAACAATACCATTTCCCCTTCTTGCTTGAAATATTAGCACGTTTTCTTCTGCTAACGGCCTTCAAATTATATAAAAGCTCAAGTAGATGAGATAGTAAAAAGATTATATAAAGAACTCATTAATTTAAAAAATGATAGGTAAATCGTTAAAAGGCGAGGATATTAAACCTGATACTTCTCACTAGTTCTCATCGCTTTGAAAAGATCCCATTGTTCCTGACTGATGGTGGGACACTTGTTTTCGGTGGGCTCTTACGCATCTCCCCCGTTGCCTTGTCCACATACAACCAATCCCTAGCAACGTCACACTTCCACTGCCTTAAGACAATCCCTGCCTTCTGCATTCAATACTTATCATGGCATTCATCGGCAATATCAACGGCTTCCTTTATACGATCCAAGTATAACTCTGCCAATTTTGGATTCAAATTCCTAATTTCATCTAAATGGATAGGCACAAACTGTCTTGTGCAACATCCAATCCAAGTGGATAAAAATCCCGCATTTGGACCAGTAGGGAAACCCTTCGAGTTCCATTTTATTTTAAGTGGCACTTTAGCGGCTATAGCTGCAAGGGCTGCAGGGCACTTCGTAGCACCCCTCTCACAAGGCTTATTATCATCCCTAGGCTTATTATTCTTTTAACTTCTTTTCCGGTTTTCACCCATGATAATCCTAAAACCCAAATATGAATGAAATAGTAAATGAACAACTTAACAACGTCATGCAGAGTATTATCTAAAACCCTAAAGAGGAATAAAAATTTAAAACAACAGTTTGAGCTTCTAAAATCCTAAACCCTAATAAGAGGAATGAAGTAGATGATGCGGGATGATAAAGATAACAAAGAAGACGAAAAACTAACAGATGCATGAAACAAAAAAGATGATCGTCTTAAAAGCCTAATGATGAAACACAAAATTAAAGTGAACATACCTGATGATGATGATGATGATGATGATGATAATAATAATAATAATAATAATAATAATAATAATAATAATAATAATAATAATAATAATAATAATAATAATAATAATAATAATAATAATAATAATAATAATAATAATAATAATAATAATAATAATAATAATAATAATAATAATAATAATAATAATAATAATAATAATAATAATAATAATAATAATAATAATAATAATATAAAGAGAACGAGCAGGATGATAAGGGAAGGCAACGGAATCTGGGCGTCGGAAACTGGGCGACGGCCGGCAACGAGAATGTAGAAAGCGGGGGTGAGAGAATAATAAATTCGGGATACCAACGGTTGAACTGATGTTGTGTGTGTTTATGTAGTATGCTGTATGTGTTTGTAAATTAGTTTTTTTATTAAGAAAAACTATTGACAACAGGTCCTCAAAAGAAAACCTTTGTTATATGTTAATAACAACGGGTCAATAAAAGTCAACCATTGTCATAACTTTATTACAACGGTTAAAATATACCGGTTGTAATATATTTTCACCCAATTTGCGCCAAAATGAAATATGTCTAAAAAAATCAATGACAATGGGTAGAGGTACTACACCCGTTGTTGAAAATAATAACGGGTAATGTAACTATAACCGTTGTTGATAGTAATAACAACGGGTGTTGTTAATATAACCGTTGTTGAAAGTATTAACAACGGGTAATTTCAATATAACCGTTGTTATTGTTGAACCTTTTTTTTTTAAATTATCAGAATTCCATTACAGTCAAACTCAGTAACAATACATACTCGTAATGTTGAGAAGCACTATATACTGCAACATTATTCAGCAATTTCAACAACAGAATCCACATCTAATACTAAGATCAAGAAAATAAGACAACACCAGCATGCATGCATACTACATATCTACAGGATTTACCATGCCATGCAAATTTGAGAATCTTTAACAATGACCATTTCATCTATTGTCTTTTTAAAGCTACCAAAATCTAAAGACATACAACACATCTCAAACTTGCTATAAATTCAGAAAAGTGGCATCCCATTAGCTCCCCACAACTCACAAATAAATTAAACCATCAAATTACTGGTCTGAAAATGACTCAAAATGTTGGTCGTCTATATAACTGTGTCCTGATGAATGCCCAGGCCACATAGATATAGACAATGGAAAATTTGCTGCCAAAAGCTTTAATCCTTTGAGGAATAAGCTTATTGAGATGGGATACTCGATCAGCAAAGTTAAACCACAATGGGGGCCATGGGGATTCAAAGGGAGTCTACTCATTCAGTTTGGAACATCACCTGCACATGCAGAATCAGCATTTAAGCCTGACATGATGTTTCAACTCAGAGGCCATTGCAGAAACGACTGAAATGCTCCGAATAGATCAACACTCGAACCATACCTCTGGGTAGCCACAGACTCGGATGCTGAGCTTCTGAAGAATGCCGTGGACAATGTCCATGTGCCGTATGTGACCATCATTGATGGGCAGCAGTCGGCCAGGTCAGAAAGCGTTGATGCCTACAACCAAGTTGTGGCTGTTTTCCAAGCAATGTACCCCTAAAACCCCTACAAAATGTGTCCGTGTCTAGGGAGGTCATCGGGGCGGGTACAAGTGGGTACCGCCCCGCACCCGCCCCAGTTGGGGCGGGGATGGTTAGAGCGTTGGCGGGTGGTGGGGTGGGTGCGGGTACGAAAATTGTACCCGCCATGGGTAATGGGGCGGGGATGAATTTTGCATCTTACCCGCCTCATACCCGCCTATCCGCCAATCATTAAAAAAATTAATATGACTATGACAATTTTTTAAATCTTATTTAGTTATAATTAAGATATGATGTTAATAATAGCTATTTTATAAAGTTTTTTCTAAAATTATAAAGATAGATTTTAAAAAAATGTAAATTAATGGGTAAGCGGGGCGGGTACGGTTTTATATTTTCACCCATTGGGGCGGGGATGGTTTTGGAAACTTGTACCCGCCAAGGGTGGTGGGGCGGGGATGGGTACAAGTTTTTCTTGGTGGGTACGGGTACGGGGGTGCCTATATCCACCACCGCCCCACCCCAATGACATCCCTATCCGTGTCTGTGGCTGAAACTTCCAAGCAACGTCGTGTGTTATTTATTGAGTGTCAAATTGTGTGTGTCTGTATCCGCCTATCATAAGCAGTGTCGTGAGCCTGAATGAAAAGGTAACTTGAATAAAGATAATGTGTAACCCTGTGGTCTTGTAAGATTTCCAGTACGTTTGTATTAAATATGAAGTTCCTTCTACTAATCTGTTCAGTGGAGATAGTTATTTAAAAAAAAAAAACTAAAAGGAAGAGATATATATATATATATATATATATATATATATATATATATATATATATATATATATATATATATATATATATATTTAAAAAATAAAAATAAAAATAAAAATAAAAGCTAATAACTTACATTATAGACCATCTCAGGATCGGGGACGTTTCTTGGATGTCATAGTTTCTTCGTCGAAAAAAGATACAGTGGTAGAGTGATCCATTCCCTCAAAAACGACATCCTGATCATCATTACCATTATCGGATGGACTACTCCTTCTACTCCTTATAGACAGTACAACAAACCACTACTTATCCATAGGAACGATGACATAGAACACTTGTTTAGCTTGGGATGACATTATGAAAGGATCATCCTTATTATTGCCAACCTTACCCAGATTGACCAACGTAAATCCCATCTTATCCTTTCGGACACAATGGATGTTGTTATCAACCCAGTTACATCGAAACAAAGTTATTGTGAAATCAATGTAATCTAGTACCAATATTTCTTGAATAACACCATAATAAAGGCATTTTCCCCAAATAGGCTTTTTATCTTTTGAAGTAGCAAAGTGCATTGCCTCAAATTCAGAACTCACACCACTATTTTGCATTGTGATCAACTCATCTTGCTCGCGGGATTAAAAAGTATATCTATTAGTGGCAAAACTGCTGTAAAAGGTGACCCTGGCATTTGGACCTAAACCAAGACGTAGTAACCTAGGAGAGATGTCATCACCAGTTTGATTCGTACACTCTAAGACAATATTCCTAAACCACTCTGCAAACGTCTTCGTATGCTCATTTGCAATCCACTTCCCGGTCTTGTTTAGATGATCGTATTTGAGCTCATCTCTGTGTTGTTGAATATAAGGTTGCACCTCATCTTCGTTGTTTAGCACATACGCATGTGCTAAATGCAACATTTCACGTGTCACAATTTTTTCAACCCGGCCCCTAATACCTTTTCCAGTCATCCAGTCACTATGACGATTCTTAGGAACGCCAATCAACTCCTCAGGGGAGAGATGAGCGTAACAATATGAAAGAGCTTCGTCTAAAATAGCGCGTTCAGCAATAAAACCTTCCGGATGATACCGATTAGATGTATAGTCCTTGTAGACTTTCATCAATCTTTCGAAAGGATACTGGTATCTCAAGTACACGGGCCCAAGGTATCCTAACCAAGTGAATGGTCAGATGAATCATGATAGTGAAGAAAGAGGGTGAAAAATACATTTCCAACTGACAAAAAGAGGTTACAATGAGGTCCTGCAATGAATCCGCATCATCGGGATCGATGACGTTCTCGCATATGGACTGGAAGAAGAGACAAAATCTAGTTATAGCATATCTTACTTTTTCAGGTAAAATGGAACGAATAGGCACAGGTAGTAATTGTTGCATCAAAGTGTGACAATCATGTGACTTTAACCCGGTGAGTTTTAGGTCTTGCATCGACACTAGGCTTTTGATGTTCGACGAATAACCATGTGGCACTTTAATTTTATTCAAGCATGCACAAAACTCTTTTTTCTCATTCCGTGAAAGGGTATAAGCTGCTGGCGGTAAAAATGTACGATTACCTCTCTTCTGTGGTGCCAACTCTAGCCTAATACCCATCATTTTCATATCTTCCCTAGCTGCGGCGTTATCCTTTGTTTTACCGGGAACATCCAGAAGGGTATTGATAATATTATCACAGACATTTTTCTCAATGTGCATGAAATCGAGGCAATGCACGACCTCCAGTCAAAGCTAATATGGAAGTTTATCAAAAAATATGGATCTTTTCTTATACCCACGAGTAGACAATTTAGAGCCGCTCTTCTTCCCATACTCTATCTCAATATGCTTTACTTTCTGATAAACTTCATGCCCACTCAAAATTCTAGGAGGTTGACGAAGTTCTTGTCTTCCATTGAATGCTTTCTGCATCTTGCGATAATAATGGTCATGATACAAGAACCTCCTATTTCCCATATACACATACTTACAAGAAGACTTCAAGTATTCAGACTCGATATTCTCCCCACACAATGGACAAGCCTCTTTCCCATGAACAGTGTGCCCAGAAAGGTCGCCATAAGCCGGATAGTCAGATATTGTACACAATAACATCGCTCTCAAATTGAAAGTTCCGTTCTTATAAGCATCAAATACATCTATCCCACTATCCCACAACATTCACAAATCATATAGAAGAGGGTCCAAATAGACATCTATATCATTTCCAGGTTGTTTAGGGCCGGAAATTAACAACGATAACATCAAATACTTTTTTTCATGCACACATATGGTGGGTAAGTTATAAATAGCCAACACTACTGGCCAAGTACTATGTTGGCTACTCATGTTTCTGTTGGGGCTGGTGTCCTCTACAGTTAGTGCGATGACATATAAATCTCTAAAAGGATCAAAGGGAATACTTTTGTGTTATTATCAGTTGGTCCACGTTTATCAATAACGGTTGGCTTGCTAGATAAGTTTGACGTTATTGTCATACAGATGGCGGTGATCAACTGGTCCCTAAAAGTCACACCTATAGGATACGTTTGAGAGATATGACAAGATGAAAATACAAATCATGTTGATGCCTAATATGACTAAGCAGTTAGTCGGAGTTATTGACTAATAATTAGTCAAACGCGATGTTGAGATAATTATTTACCCGTCATATACATTTAGCGATTCGAGTCGGACCACGAGTTAAATAAGGAGAAAGTGGAAAGCCCACTCTCTCCCCTTGCAAACCCACGGCCGAACCAAAGAGAACAAAAGGAGAGTCTTTCTCTCCTTTTGACCTAATCATCTCATTTGAAAGAAAATTACGGTTTTTGGAGCATTTTTCTCTGAAAATCCTCGATCTCTCATCAAAACTTCACAAAAGGCTCTCTCAATATTGCAAGGCAATTAGAGAGCAATTTCTAGCACAAGGGGCATAGTCTCAGACGATCTTGGGTGCAACGATTAGGAGGAAATCTATATTGATTTCTGTTCTTAGGCCGAATTCACAAAGGACCCGAGGTTGATCCTTGTTCTTTTATCGTTTTCTCTTGTTTTTCGTTTATGACCATTAATCACATGTTAAAATTACGTTATAGTCCTAAAATTTAAGGGAATTTTACGGATATTTCCCTACAAGTGGTATCAGAGCCAGGTTACGTAAATTTTTCATCGTGATTTTCGTTAAACGATTTGAATCGATATTTTTTTTGCATTGAAAACCGTGCGGCCGAAATTTTTTTTTCACACGGCTGTTTTTTTTTTTTGAAAACCGTGACATCAGTCGATCATGGACCGTTTTGTCTCGATCGATTGGTTTTGTTTTCAATTTGATTTTGCATATTGTTATTATAAACGATCATTATAGCAATATGTTTTAGGTTTTGTCAATTGTAGATTTATTTTAATACGGATTATGTTTAAATTGCAATTGGTTTTAATTTTGTCAAAACGATAATGTTTTGATTGTTTGCTCTCGGCAAAACCGCTGAAAATATTGAGCCGCTGAAATTTTTTTGCTCTTTTTTTTTTTTTTTTTTTTGCTCTCGGTAATAGCAGCTAAAATAAAAAAAAAAAAATTCGGTATTTTTGGCCATAATATGTACATTATACGGATGTTGTACACTCGCTTGATAGTGAAACGGTTCACTCACGTACCATTTAGTTATTTTAAAGCAATTTAAAGTAACGGATTATCATGAATTAAAATTAAGTTGATACAAGCGGTTTTGTCACATAATTTTAATCGTTAAAAGGTGGTTTGGATAAATTTAACATAATTACAGAATTATGTCACGGATGAATTTTGTTTTAGTTGATGCATTTTTATTTATCGTTACTTTTGAATGCCATGAATGTTTTTTATTACGTATATAATTTTACAATCGATTGTAACTTAGTGTGGCCTTAGTAGAACGTGTTACCGAAATGATGGAACACGGTCTTGGTTGTATTTTGAGATCTCGCATCTCCGTTTTGGTTTTTTCTTTGTAATTACAGTTTTAATTTAGAATGTAAATAGGTTTATATTTTGTAAATTTTATATTGTAATTTTTGAGAAGACCAAAGATGGAGAATCGGATGCTCACTCCCGCTGCATGGACCAAGATGGAACATCAAGACCAGCTTCTCGGGTCCAACAGTGGATTCCAAAGTTGTATTATGTTTATCTTGCTAGGATAGGCCACACTAGGACTTTTATTTACGTTTTACATTTGTTTTATGTTCTTCATCGTAACGATAGTTTGCATCATATTCCGCCTAAAACCAAACCACCTAATAATTGCTTGAAAACTGACTCATATAGAGGTTACGCGTTAGTTTTCTTTGATATACAGATATCACATGTTTTTAAATAAGCCATCACCTAAATTAATTCATTCATGTAATGCTAGATTTTCGTTCACTTAAAATGAATTAAAACTAAGTTGATGGGATCTTCCTCGTATAACCAAAAATTGAGAATAGTCTTTATAGGTCAAACTCCAATGAATCCCTTCTTCGTCGGTAGGCATAATATGACCCCTTCTACGTCGGGTAAGTTGGAACTGATTGACCTATTTTATCTCAACACTATGGTCACTCGTACGATCCTGTGATTATGGTGGACTATAGATAGGATTTACGGAAATCTATCGACTAAGAGTTCTAATGGTAGAACTAGCCAAACAGTTGGCTTATCAATTTACAGAAATTGAGTCTTGGGATCATTTGTATAATTCTTGAGGTAGATCAATTATACAAGTGCAATGAGTCTACGCGTTAAAATGTATTTTTTAAATAGACTTAAATCACCTCGATGAGTTGCTTATTTCGTTTTGTTTTCTTTCTTTTTCAGTGTAGAACACGATCATTTAAACTAATAACAAAATGGTCTGGCGTATGGACGACCCAATGCCAAGTGACACATTGGACCGTGAGTCTTGGCTTCGGATCTTCATGAATCAGATGAATCAGTCTACTCGACTGAAGAATGATGGATCAAACTTCGCGGACTGGGAGGCGGCATTACGGAATGCTGCCATTGCTGACGGGAAGCTCAAATATATGACTGAGCCCATCCCGCCAAACCCAGGCCCCAAGGCTGGAGCTAACGAGATCGCCACGTTTAGCGATTTCGTCATGGAAGCGGGTGCGATAAAGAACGTACTCATTTTTGCAATGGAATCCAATTTGCAGAAACGCTTCATAGCCCAAGGTGCAAACAAGATTTTCACCACGCTCACTAAGGAATTCTCGAAAGCACCGAGAATCGTGACCTATGAGCATACATGTCGCTTCTTTGAGGCGAAACTCCAGAAGGGCCAACCGGTTAGCCCACACATTCTCAGCATGATTGAGAATGTCGAGAATCTGGAGGCACTTGATTGTAAGATCAGTGAGAACATCGTGATTGACCGCATGCTTCATTCACTCCAAGATGGTTTTGCGCTCTTTAGAGCCAATTACTATATGAATGATTTGAAGAAAAGTCCTCATGCACTACACTCCCTTCTCGTACAGACCGAGAAGGACATGAAGTTTAGTGGGAGCATGAAACAGGATGTTCTCGTTGTGTCAAACAAGGGTAAGGGTAAGGGCAAAGCTCAGGCAGACCTAGCAGTAGGCAAGCCAAAGTTTAAGAAGTCGGGATCAGGTAAGAGTGGGCCTGGTGAGTCGAGCACCTCATCAGGCGCGACAAAGAGCAAGACCGGTAACATGGAATGCCATCATTGCCACAAGACTGGGCATTAGAGGTGTACATGTCCTGTATACCATGAGGACATAAAAGCAGGTCGCGTTACTCCTGTTGGTATGTCTTCTTCTTCTTCCACTTTTGTTCATATGATTGAGATTAACCATGCAAGTTACTGAACTTGGGTACTAGATACTTTGGTTGTGGTTCTCATCTATGAAATCATGTGCGGGGCTCAAACATCGAACCCCTCGTAAAGGGTGAGGTGGACTGCGTGTCGGGCATGGAGCGCGAGTGGTCGCCGTCTCGAGGGGAACATATGTGATCCGACTTCCTAGCGGATTTGAGTTATTTTTATATAATCGCTATTATGTACCTAGTCTATCCAAAAACATTATTTCGGTTTACGCACTTGACAAACTTGGTTTTTCATTTGTAATAGAGAATAATAGCTGCATTTTCTCATTACACGATATGATTTATGGCAAGGCAGTCTCCATGAATGGAATTTATGTTTTAGATCAGACCACTGAAATATTGCACGTAATGAACAAAAAGTTAAAGGTTGGTGACAAAGATCAAACTTATCTATGGCACTGCCGTATGGGACACATTAATGAGAAACGCGTTAAACAGCTCATAAAGAATGGAGCTATCTCGGCCTTTGATTTTCAATCATTTGGCACGTGTGAATCATGTCTCATTGGCAAGATGACTCGAATTTCCTTCAAAGGTGTTGGAATGCGCGCTGCTGACCTATTAGGACTCATACATACGGATGTGTGTGGACCTATGTCAATCACCGCACGAGAAGGCTATAGGTATTTTATCATTTTCACGGACGATTTAAGTAGATATGGCTATGTCTACTTAATGAAGCATAAAAGGGAGTCCTTTGAGAAATTCAAAGAATACCAGAATCGGGTACAGAACCAACTGGGTAGAAAGATTAAAACACTACGATCAGACCGTGGTGGCGAGTATCTTTCACACGAGTTTGATCAACACCTTAAGGACTATGGGATTGTCTTACAGTTAACTCCACCTGGAACACCTCAGTTGGATGGTGTGTCCGAACGGAGAAATCGAACACTACTTGATATGGTTCGATCCATGATGAGTCACACCGTGTTGCCTGATTCATTGTGGGGTTATGCTCTTCATCACCGCTCTAATACTTAACCGAAGTCCGTCTAAAGCTGTTGACAAGACTCCATATGAACTATGGAAGGGAACGGTCCCTAACTTGTCCTTTATACGGGGTTTGGGGCTGCGAGGCTTATGTCAAGTGGAGACACGAGGATAAGCTCGGCCCGCGATCGGTCAAGACATACTTTATAGGTTATCCTAAAGAAACATTTGGTCATTACTTCTATTCGCCAACCGAATAACGTGTATTTTTTGCGGCTAGTGCGACATTCTTAGAGAAGGAATTTCTCGAGAACGCGAAGAGTAATAGAACCTTCGATCTGTCGGAGATTCCAGAACCAAATACCGAGCAACCATTGGAGGAACTAGTTCCTTCAATCCCGGCTGCGGTTAATATTCCTGAGGAACCTAGGAGGTCGGGAAGAGTCTCTATTCCTCCGGATAGATACATAGGTATGGTCGAGGAACATGACATAGATGACATTCTGCTCTTAACGAGTAGTGAACCCGCAACCTATAAAGGTGCCATGACTAGTTCCGACTCAAAGCTATGGCTTGAGGCCATGCAATCCGAGATGGACTCCATGTATGAGAACAACGTATGGGATCTTGTTGACTTGCCTGCTAAGGTTCGTCCCCTTCAATGCAAATGGCTTTACAAGATAAAGCATTTTGTGGAAGGTCAACATGATATCTATAAAGCACGACTCGTTGCTAAAGGTTTCACCCAAGTGCCAGGTTTGCACTACGATGAAATTTTTGCACCCGTAGTCATGCTGCGTTCCATTCGGATTATCTTAGCGATTGCCGCTTTTCATGACTATGAAATTTGGCAGATGGATGTGAAAACCGCCTTCTTAAACGGTTATTTGGAGGAAGAGTTGTACATGGTACAACCCGAAGGTTTCATCGATCCTGAACATCCTAAGAAAGTGTGCAAGCTTAAGCGTTCTATTTATGGACTTAAGCAAGCTTCTCGGAGTTGGAATCATCGTTTCGACCAAGTGATAAAAGAAAATGGATTTACTTGATCGGTCGAGGAACCATGTCTATATATCAAGTCGAGTGGGAGCAACATTGTCTTCCTAATATTATATGTTGATGACATACTCCTGATTGGGAATGACATACCTCTCTTAACTTCGGTAAAAGTATGGTTGAAGAACCATTTCCAGATGAAAGATCTGGGTGAGGCACAAAGAATTTTGGGCATCCGTATCTATCGAGATAGATCACGTCGGATGTTATCTCTCAGTCAGGAGTCTTATATAGATAAGATTCTAGAGAGATTCAGCATGACTAACTCCAAAAAGGGGTTTCTTCCTATGGCTCCAGGGGTGCATTTGAGCAAGTCTCAGGCACCAGAGACACTGGAAGAGAAAGAGCGCATGACCCGGATTTCTTATGATTCGGCTATAGGATCAATCATGTATGCCATGATATGCACACGTCCGGACGTGGCATATGCATTGAGTATGACAAGTCGATTCCAACAGCATCCAGGTGAATCACATTGGATGGCTGTCAAGAACATTCTTAAGTACCTACGGAGGATTAAAGATTGGGCATTGACTTATGGAGGCGATCAAAAGCTATGCGCAACCGGTTACGCATACGCTAGCTTCCAAACGGATCGAGATGACTCGAAATCTCGATCGGATTCGTTTTTACTCTTAATGGCGCTGATCACCGGAAGAGTTCCAAACAAAGTGTTACAGAGATTCTACGACCGAGTCCCAGTACTATGCCGCATCTGAAGCTGCAAAGGAAGCGATATGGATGCGTCAATTCTTACAAGGACTATCTGTAGTGCCTAGTTCGAATGACCCGATCACCATCTATTGCGACAATAGAGGTGCCATCTTCCAGGCTAAGGAGCCTAAGTCTAGCAACAAGTCTAGACATGTACAACGGAAAGCTCATCTAATCCGAGATTACGTGGAGCAAAAGGAGGTAGTGATAGAAAAGATTGCTACAGATGATAATATAGCAGATCCTCTCACTAAACCATTACGACAAGATAAGCATGAAGGGCATGTTAATTCCATGGGAATTAAACGTGTTCCTGAGTTGTAGTACTCTTTTATGGATTAGATTCATTTTCTTGTGTACTCTATACGACATCATCGTTTTGATATTTATATATTTTGTTTTTCATGTGGAATTGCACGATAATTTTGAATACCACAAAGTGAACTGAACAAACATTATATTTTAGTCCTTAATTGCCCACGTGAGCTGATAACTCTGGCAATTATTTTGTGACGTTGGTTGATGGTGGGTTCAACGAGCCATAAGTCAAACGGTTGAGTGACCAATCACAGAGGCGAGTTATACGGATATCTCGTAGGACACAATTGTGACAACGACGTGGAGTCCTAAATGTTTTATAACATTCGGTGCCAGGTCGTGGATAGGACCTCCATGATGATCCTAAGAGTCGATTCTTTTGACTATCGACTGTCTGTTAAGATTAAGGCAGATTTTGGGTGACTTTGGTTTCTTTCTCACGGTCATCCGTAACAGGGGGCCAAGTAGATTTTTTCTGGGTCATTTCATGTTGTGCTTAGATCGGCAGGAGTCGAGTTGAAGGAAATATTCAGCCTTTATCAGGTACTCGATATTTCTCGGGGCCACTCGAGGAGTCAGAATCGAAATGCATGGCCATGCTCGAATACGGATTCGTTTTATCAGTTAAGCTACTCTCTAGTCGGGGAAACCACTCTTGATACAGATCGATTGTAAAATACGACCTTTGCGGATACGGATCTGCAAATTGTTTTACATTGAGTGGGAGAGATTTTAAATGGATATGAGAATCGGTTATCGCACGTACACCTGTACGGACAAGTGGGAGCTTGTTGGGGCTGGTGTCCTCTACAGTTAGTGCGATGACATATAAATCTCTAAAAGGATCAAAGGGAATACTTTTGTGTTATTATCAGTTGGTCCACGTTTATCAATAACGGTTGGCTTGCTAGATAAGTTTGACGTTATTGTCATACAGATGGCGGTGATCAACTGGTCCCTAAAAGTCATACCTATAGGATACGTTTGAGAGATATGACAGTATGAAAATACAGTCATGTTGATGCCTAATATGACTAAGCAGTTAGTCGGAGTTATTGACTAATAATTAGTCAAACGCGATGTTGAGATAATTATTTACCCATCATATACATTTAGCGATTCGAGTCGGACCACGAGTTAAATAAGGAGAAAGTGGAAAGCCCACTCTCTCCCCTTGCAAACCCACGGCCGAACCAAAGAGAACAAAAGGAGAGTCTTTCTCTCCTTTTGAGCTAATCATCTCATTTGAAAGAAAATTAGGGTTTTTGGAGCATTTTTCTCTGAAAATCCTAGATCTCTCATCAAAACTTCACAAAAGGCTCTCTCAATATTGCAAGGCAATTAGAGAGCCATTTCTAGCACAAGGGGCATAGTCTCAGACGATCTTGGGTGCAACGATTAGGAAGAAATCTATATTGATTTCTGTTCTTAGGCCGAATTCACAAAGGACCCGAGGTTGATCCTTGTTCTTTTATCGTTTTTTCTTGTTTTTCGTTTATGACCATTAATCACATGTTAAAATTACGTTATAGTCCTAAAATTTAAGGGAATTTTACGGAAATTTCCCTACAGTTTCCGTGTGGGTTAATTCCATCAGTGGATAGCGCTAGAAGTAAGTTTCTAGGTTCATTGCCGAACTCGGAATACTTAGCGTCGAACGATTTCCATTGCATACCATCTGTCGGGTGTCTTAGCTTTCCATCATTTATTCTTCCTGTTTCATGCAAAGTTAACATTTTTGAATCATCGGGATTCGCATAAATCCTTATGAATCTTGGTATCACAGGAAAATACCACAACACCTTAGCCGGGATCCCTTCCTTATCCTTATAACGCCACTCCAAACATTTAGGGCAATTGGTTATGTTTTGATATAATTTCCGATACAATATGCAATCATTTGGACATGCATGTATTTTCTCATATTTCATACCCACTCCTCTTATTAGTTTTTTCAACTCATATGTCTTAACAGGTAGAACATTACCATCTGGAAGAAACTCCTTTATCAAGGCTAAAAAAATAGTGAAACACGTGTCACTCACCCCATTTGCCCCCTTGATATTATACAACTTCACCACAGCCGACATTTTTGGGAACTTACAACCAGGATACAGAGGTGCTTCAGACTCACACAACTTCTCATACATCTTGTTAAGGTCATCCCAATTAATAGTGTCATCACCTACATCTTCAAAAGCATTCGACTCATCATCATTCTCTTCATTATCTATAGACCCAACATTCAACTTCTCTGCTTCCAACTCTTCCAACTCAAAAAACTCGGCAAACTCAAGATCATCAACTAGCCTTTCGTGTACCTCAACATCATCTTCTTCAAAGCTATTCTCGTCCTCTAATGGTTCCCCATGAAAAATCCAACGTGTATAGGATCGACTAAATCTCCACTTTTCTAGGTGTATTTTAACGTCCGGAAAAGCCATATACCTAATATTACCACATCTTTCACATGGACATGCAATACTAGAAAAACCTTTCAAATTGTTCGAAACGACTTCATAAAATTCAGCTAAACCATCCTTATAGTTGCGGTCACTCATATTTGCATCAATCATCCAAGTTCGAGTCATTTTTCTACATTCGTAATATATAGGCAACTAATTCAGAAAATCCAATAATAGGCAAACAAATAAACGAAATTCAGGAAAGCAATTAAACTAAATTACCAACAAATTAGACAATAACCCAAAAAATTCACAAATTCAAAAATAATCGACATTCATAGGCCAGGCAATTGAACATACAATCCTATATCTATAAGCGTTGCTAAGAAACATATATACCTGATTGATAAACACGATGAGGGAGAGAAGACGGTGACAACAGTGACGGAGATGAAGACAGAGAGACGATCAGGGAGGAATGGAGGATGATATTTGTGTATAGTAGCAGTATTAGCTTGTGTTTGTGTTTTGTAGCGTATAGCAGAAAAAGCAATCTGTTGTTCTTAAGATTTGCATAACATTAATAACAACGGTTATTCAGTATACAACCGTTGTTACAACCTAATAACAACGGGTTCTAAAAAACCCGTTGTAATTACTTTTCACTAATTTTGCGCCAAATTATTAACAATGGTTAAAATGTATTACAGATTCAACCGTTGCTATTAGTTTTTATATTAACAACGGTTTTGAAAGTATGACCCGTTGTTAAAACCAATAACAATGGTTAACAACACGGAACCGTTGTAATTAAGTTTGGTAAAATTCGCACCATCCATTCTACAACGTCTTATGGTGATTTTCATGAATAAGCGTTGTTAAAGGGACGTTGTAGTTGCCGGTATTTGTAGTAGTGCCTTCACAGAGTTGGAAGTAGTAAGAAATAAAGAACGGGTATGGAAGGTTCATACCTGCCTCCCGGAGCCACCTGCAAAGGCCATAATGGATGTAGCTCGTAGCCGGTTGGCCATCCTCCACAGCTCCACATACTTGGACGGGGCCACCTTCATTCAAATACAGAAAAGGTTCAAGCAAATGCATTCATATGTAATAAGGCATAAAAGTACAAAAGACAGCCAAAGCTGGGGGCTTACCCTCCTCACAATGTGCTGCCACTCGTCCAAGCGAGCATCGATCACCGCCTCGCTGAAGTCCCGGATCTCTGAGATCGTTGTCATGCCCATCGATTCAGTGTAATCCAGTGTCTCTAGAAAATCTAGGGGCTCCATGATCCCCACCTCGATCTCCTACAAAACTCAAATGATTCATTATTTTGGTGATCATTCATCATTTATCAGTTTTATCAAAAACAACAAGTGAATATGCTTACCACGATCGGCCAGTACGCTAGCCTCTAGTGAACAAACTCGGCGTACTCCTCGCCAGAAAGAAGGAGAGCGTCACCACTCGAACCAGCCAGGTCAGTCGTCCTCTTAGCCTCTGAGGGCTCCCTAAACATCGTCCATGGAGGATCGATGGGAACCGTAAAAGTGTCACGGGAGCACTGCCGAGCCAAACGTTCACCCAAGTACCACACAGGCCCCATGGGCGTCGTCAATAGTAACCGACTCGAACTCCGAGGGCGGAGAACCTCAACCACAAATGAAGGAGCTCTATTGTAGCTCTCCCAAGGCCTAGGCACCCACTAAGGCAGGGAAACGGGGGGTCATTCCTATGATCATCTCTAAGCAAAGAAAAGATATAAAAATGAAATCAAAGATACTTACGCTGTCTAAGCTCAGGGCGTTCACGCCCCTCCGACAAACGTTGTAAGAAGATCACTGGCTTTTCCGACGACACACGATCCAGTCCCTCATAACGGGGTACTCCCTCGGTGCATCCGCCGCCCTCGTGGGCGCAAAGCCAGGAAAGTAGGAGTACACCCACGCCTGCAGATAACATGATTGTGGTTACAGATTCTCTACAAAAATGATCTTTCATGTTTAAAGAAAAGAAAAGAATAATGACAAAATGATCTTTCATATTTGTAAGGAAGGTTCATACCTCCAACAAAAGTCATTGACCGACAGTGGCAGGAGAAGTACCCTTCACCATCAACCCCGGATAAACCATGGCCCTCATATAACGTGTGAGGACCGCAAAGCTAGGAGTAACCCAGTCCCAATGACCTAGGCTACTCAAGTCAGCAAGAAACGGAAGAAACTTCATCGACAACCACTCCCCCTTATCTCCGAGGTAAATCGAAGACAAGAACCACCACAGCCATAAGCGAGCCCGCTGCTCGGCAATACAAGGTGGTGGAGGCACCATGCGTCCATCCATCCTCACCCTCGCCGGGACCCTGCTACCGAAGTAGTCCCTGACGTAGGTACTCGACACTAAACTAGGAACCTGGGCCGCATTTGTAGCCAAGTTTTTGCCAATCAGAATACTCGCCTCGGCCGAGTCTACTCTCATGGCCGTCGACGGCCACACCAACAGCTCCTCTCCACACGGCAAGCCCGAGAGCATGTCGTAATCCTCCAAGGTGACCCCGCTCTCTTCAAAAGGCATATGGAAAGTCGAGGTCGTGTCCCAGAACCGATCAAGAAAGGTAAGTGGGATTTCGAAGGAGTCCCCGTAAAAGAGGTATTAGAACTTTTTGAATGGTTTGCTACTGAAACTCTTAAACCCAATTTCTGTCTTCATATTAACTCAGATGAGGGGGTGGGTGAGACCTTGGAAACCGTTTTAGGAAATACTGACAGAGAAATAGAGGAGACCATTAACGTGGTTGATAATCCCTTTTATAAGGGTAATTTAGAACCCCTCTATGATTCTTGCACAGATAGCGAGGACGACTGGAAAGGTCTCTTTGAGAACTTCCCTACTGACGAGTCTAGCTATAAGGAGAGTGTGGAGAAACGTTTTGACAGTCTTGAGGTTAAATGGGATAGTTATGACGATACTATAGATAGACCTATTATTGAGGACCCGATTGACCCAATTGACTTTACCGTCCCTTACATTTGGGATGAATACCCGCCTTCTCCTTTAGTAGACCAGATGCCTCCACCTCGCAATACAAACCCGTCAGTGCATCTGGATTATACTCGCGTTATTTTTGAGTCAAATGATCATGAGCTCTCTTATTTTCCACTTGCGGTTAATTTGAGCTTCTATATTCTGCTCTAGGCTGGAGGGTAGAATTATTTTATGGATAAAATTGGGAGCTGTCATAGGAAATTAGTTTGGCTTAAACGGATGCACATTTCAGTTTCCTATTTTATTATTATATTATGGTGCTACTTACAGTTTTGTGTAGCACATGCGCAGTTATTTGATTGGCTGCTGCGTGCTTTGAGCTGTTTTGACTAGGCTCAATTAGAATGGCTGGATGAAGAAAATGAAGGTCGAGCTGGGACCTATCTGAAACTAGCGCTATCCGGGAGGCAACCCGGAGTTTATATTTTTATTAATTTGCATTTCATTTTGTGTGTGTAATAATTGGTCTTTAAGACTATAGACTGTGAACAATTTAGGCTTGGTTTTTGGTCGTATTTGTGGCTACTATTTGCGTCTTTGCAGGTGTTTTATTGGCGCCTAAGAGTTGAGTAATATGGAGCTCTCAATCGAGTACTATTCTACTCGATCGAGTATTTGTCTCCCTCGATCAAGCATTTCCACAGCCCATTTCACTCGATCGAGTA
Source organism: Silene latifolia (assembly GCF_048544455.1). Lineage (NCBI taxonomy): Eukaryota > Viridiplantae > Streptophyta > Magnoliopsida > Caryophyllales > Caryophyllaceae > Silene > Silene latifolia. The sequence goes on from NC_133537.1 coordinate 237,103,281, forward strand.
ATCTACTCTCTCGATCAGTTGGCTTCCTTTGATTCGCTTCCTGTGACGCTGATAGAGCTGTTTTGCGACCTCCCATGTTGCTGGCTGGTTTGGGGAGGTCCCTTCTTCGCGTATTCTTTTGAGTTTTCCGCAGCTTCACTCTCTCCTTTTCAGTTTGCATTTCCTTTCCCTATTTTTTGTACAATGAGGGCATTGTACGGTTTGGTTTGGGGAGGTTATGCATCCATATCTATGTCTGCATGTTGTCTTTACTGCATTTTTGTTATCACGTTTAATTTCTGTGTGCATTGCAGTTTATTTTTAAAAAAAAACCTTAAAAAAAATATAGAAAAATTTGAAAAATTCAAAAATTTCACGTTTATTTTAGCATATAGAATGAGTCAGAACGGTAGATTTCAATGATGAAATTGTTGGGGCTGGTGTCCTTTACAGTTAGTGCAAGGACTTATAAATCTCTAAAAGGGTCAAAGGGTATACTTTTGTATTATAATCAGTTGGTCCACGTTTATCAATAACGGTTGGCTTGCTAGATAAGTTTGACGTTATTGTCATACGGATGGTCGTGATCAATGGTCCCTAAAAGTCACACCTATAGGATACGTTTGAGAGATGTGACGGTATGAAAATACAGTCATGTTGATGCCAGAAAATTGACTAAGCAGTTAGTCCGAGTTATTTGACTAGTAATTAGTCAAAATGCGATGTTGAGATATTTTATTTAATACGGATTAAATAAAATGGGCTAAGGCGAATTAAATAGTTAATTCGTAAATTAAATATAAACGATTATATTTAATTAATGTATATTGAATTAATTATACAATATTGTCTTTGTCGGACATGTATTAATATTTCAACTAATCCGAGTTATTAGTTGATATTTTAATAGCCGATAACCGATGACGATTTATAATAAAACCGCGTCATATACATTTAGCGAAAATGATGTCGGATCACGAGTTAAAAATAAGGAGGAAGTGGAAAGCCCACTCCCTCCTCTTGAAGCTCACGGCCGAACCAAACAAAAAGGAGAGCCTCTCTCATTTTTGACCTAAGCATTCATTTTTACACAAACTAGGGTTTTGGAAAACATTTTCTTCTGAAACCTAGATCTTACATCTAAAGAAAACTCACAACAATTCTCTCAATATTGCAAGGCAATTAGAGAATACATTTCTAGCAAAAGGGCATAGTCTCAGACGGTCTTGGGTGTATCGATTAGGAGGAAATCTACTTTGATTTCTGTTCTTTGGCCGCATCTCAAAGGACCCGAGGTTATTTCTAATGCTTTATCGTTTTTCTCATGTTTTTCGTTTTATGACAATAATCACATATAAAATTTGCGTTATAGTCCTAATTTTATAGGGTATTATACGGATATTACCTCACAAGTGGTATCAGAGCGAGGCCACGTAAATTTGTCTATGTGTTTTTCATCAAACGAATTTGAATCGATAATTTTGTGCATAAAATTTCGTGCGGCAGCCATTTTTTTTTTCACGGCAATTTTTTTTTGGCTGTTGCGGTTTTGTGCTTTGGAAACCGTGCAAAACGGTTTATGTCTAGATCAGACGATCTTTTGTTTTTCGATTTGTTCTTTGCGTATTGTTATTTTAATCGATAATTATAACAATATCTTAAGATCATGTCAATTGTAATTTTGTTTTAATACGGATTATGTTCAATTTACAATTGTTTGTTAACAAATCGATTTTGTTTGTTTTGTTAAGGCTCTCGTTTTTCAGCCGCTTGAATTTTTTTTTTTTTTTGCTTTTTTGAGCTCTCGGCATTAGCTCCTATTAAAAAAAAAATAAAAATTTTGGTACTGTTCACGTTCAGCCGTGAAGAAAAAAAAATTTGTTTTGTTATTTTCGTTTTCGGCCAATTTGTGCATAATACGGATTTTATGCATTCGCTTGATAGTGAAACGGTTCACTTATGTATAATTTAGTTATTTTAAAACGATTTAAAGTAACGGATTATCACGGATTAAAATTAAGTTGATTAAAGCGGTTTTGTCACATAATTTTAATTATTAAAGGTGGTTTGGATAAATTTAACATAATTACGGAATTATGTCACGAATAAATTTAATTTAGTTGATGCTTTTTTTTTATCGTTATTGTTGAATGCCTTGAATGCTTTTAATTACGTATTTATTTATTTTTACAAACGGTTGTAACTTAGTGTGGCCTTAGTAGAACGTGTTACCGTAATGATGGAACACGGTCTTGGTTGTATTTTGAGATCTCGTATCTCCATTTTATTTTCCCCCTTGTAATTACAGTTTTTATTTAGAATGTAAATAGGTTTATTTTTGTAAATTTTAATTGTAATTTTTGAGAAGACCAAAGATGGAGACCGGATGCTCACTCCCGCTGCATGAAAAAGATGGAACATCAAGACAAGCTTCTCGGGTCCAACGGTGGATTCCAAAGTTGTATTATGTTCTTTTTACTAGGATAGGCCACACTAGGAATTTTTATTTACGTTTTGCATTCTTTTATTTATTTTCTTGTAACGATAGTATGCATCATATTCCGCCTAAAAACCAAACCACCTAATAATTGCATGAAAACTGACTCATATTGAGGTCACGCATTAGTTTTCTTTGACATTCTTATGTCACACGTTTTATTTTAAGCCATCACCTAAATTAATTCATTCACGCAATGCTAGTTTTTCGTTCACTTACAATGAATTAAAATTAAGTCGATGGGATCTTCCTCGTATAAACAAAAATTGAGAACGGTCTTTATAGGTCAAACTCCAATGAATCCCTTCTTCGTCGGTAGGCATAATATGACCCCTTCTACGTCGGGTAAGTTGGAACCGATTGACCTATTTTATCTCAACACTATGGTCACTCGTACGATCCTGTGATTATGGTGGACTATAGATAGGATTTACGGAAATCTATCGACCAAGAGTTTTTACGGAAGAACTAGCTAAACAGTTGGCTTATCAATTTACAGAAATTGAGTCTTGGGATCACTTGTATTATTCTTGAGGGAGATCAATTATGCAAGTGCAATGAGTCTACACGATTAAAATGAATTTTAATAGACTTAAATCACCTCGATGAGTTGCTTATTTCGTTTTTGTTTTTCTTTCTTTTTCAGCGTAGATCACGTTTTTTTTAAACTGCTAATAACATAATGGCTGGCATCCTCGATGACCCAATGCCAAGTGCCACATTGGACCGTGAGTCCTGGCTTCGGATCTTCATGAATCAGATGAATCAGTCCACTAGACTGAAGAATGATGGATCAAACTTCGCGGAATGGAAGGCGGCATTACGGAATGCGCCACTGGCGACGGAAGCTCAAGTATCTCGATCGAGCCCCTCCCGCCAGCCCCAGGCCCCACGGCTCGAGTTAACGAGGTCTCCACGTATAGCGACTTCGTCATGGAAGCGGGTGCGATTAAAAACGTACTCATTTTCGCAATGGAATCCAATTTGCAGAAACGCTTCATAGCCCATGGTGCAAACAAGATTTTTACCACGCTCACCAAGGAATTCTCGAAAGCACCGAGAATCGTGACCTATGAGCATACCACTCGCTTCTTTGATGCGAGACTCCAGAAGGGCCAACCGGTAAGCCCACACATTCTCAGCATGATTGAGAATGTCGAGAGACTGGAGGCGCTTGATTGTAAAATCAGCGAGAACATTTTGATTGACCGCATGCTTCATTCACTCCACGATGGTTTTGCGCTCTTTAGAGCCAATTACTATATGAATGATTTGAAGAAAAGTCCCCATGAACTGCACTCCCTTCTCGTACAGACCGAGAAGGACATGAAGTTTAGTGGGAGCATGAAAAAAGATGTTCTCGTTGTGACAAACAAGGGCAAGGGTAAGGGCAAAGCTCAAGCAGACCTAGCAGTAGGCAAACCGAAGTTCAAGAAGTCAGGGTCAGGTAAGAGTGGGCCTGGTGAGGCACGTAACTCATCAGGCGCGACAAAGAGCAAGACCGAAAACATGGAATGCCATCATTGCCACAAGACTGGGCATTGGAGGCGTACATGTCCTGTTTATCATGAGGACATAAAAGCAGGTTGCGTTAAACCTGTTGGTATGTCTTCTTCTTCTTCTACTTTTATTCATATGATTGAGATTAACCACGCAAGTTACGGAACTTGGGTACTAGATCTCTGTTGTGGTTCTCATCTGTGTAATCATGTGCGGGGGCTCCGAAACATCGAACCCCTCGTAAAGGGTGAGGTGGATCTGCGTGTTGGGAATGGAGCACGAGTGGCTGCCGTCTCAAGGGGAACATATGTGATCCAGACTTCCTAGCGGATTTGAGTTATTTTTATATAATCGCTATTATGTGCCCAGATCTTTGAAAAACATTATTTCGGTTTACGCACTTGACAAACTTGGTTTTTCATTTGTAATAGAGAATAATTCTTGCATTTTCTCATTACACGATATGATTTATGGCAAGGCGGTCTCCATGAACGGAATTTATGTTTTAGATCAGACCACCGAAATATTACACGTAATGAATAAAAAGTTAAAGGTTGGTGACAAAGATCAAACATACCTATGGCACTGCCGTATGGGACACATTAATGAGAAACGCGTAAAACAACTCATAAAGAATGGAGCTATCTCGGCCTTTGATTTTCAATCATTTGGCACGTGTGAATCATGTCTCATCGGTAAGATGACTCGAATTTCCTTCAAAGGTGTTGGAATGCGCGCTGCTGACCTATTAGGACTCATACATACGGATGTATGTGGGCCTATGTCAATCACCGCACGAGAAGGCTATAGGTATTTCATCACTTTCACGGACGATTTAAGTAGATATGGCTATGTCTACTTAATGAAGCACAAAAGTGAATCCTTTGAGAAATTCAAGGAATACCGAGAATCGGGTACGAGAACCTCACTGGGCGAAAGATTAAAACACTGCGCTCAGACCGTGGTGGCGAGTATCTTTCTCACGAGTTTGATCAACACCTTAAGGACTGTGGGATTGCCCTACAGTTAACTCCACCTGGAACACCTCAGTTGAATGATGTGTCCGAACGGAGAAATCGAACACTACTTGATATGGTTCGATCCATGATGAGTCACACCGTGTTGCCTGATTCATTATGGGGTTATGCTCTTCTTCACCTTTGCTCTAATACTTAACCGAAGTCCGTCTAAAGCTGTTGACAAGACTGCATATGAACTATGGAAGGGAACGGTCCCTAACTTGTCCTTTATACGGGTTTGGGGCTGCGAGGCTTATGTCAAGTGGAGACACGAGGATAAGCTCGGCCCGCGATCGGTCAAGACATACTTTATAGGTTATCCTAAAGGAACACTTGGTCATTACTTTTATTCGCCAACCGAACAACGTGTTTTTGTTGCGGCTAGTGCGACATTCTTAGAGAAGGAATTTCTCGAGAATGCAAAGAGTGATAGAACCTTCGAACTGTCGGAGATTCCGGAACCAAATACCGAGCAACCATTGGAGGAACCAATTCCTTCAATCCCGGCTGCGGTGAATATTCCTGAGGAACCTAGGAGGTCGGGAAGAGTCTCTATTCCTCCGGACAGATACATTGGTATGGTCGAGGAACATGACATAGATGACATTCTACTCTTAACGAGTAGTGAACCCGCAACCTATAAAGGTGCCATGACTAGTTTCGACTCAAAGCTATGGCTTGAGGCCATGCAATCCGAGATGGACTCTATGTATGAGAACAACGTATGGGATCTTGTTGACTTACCTGCTAAGGTTCGTCCCCTTCAATGCAAATGGCTTTACAAGATAAAGCATTCTGTGGAAGGTCAACAAGATATCTATAAAGTACGACTAGTTGCTAAAGGTTTCACCCAAGTGCCAGGTTTGCACTACGATGAAATTTTTGCACCCGTAGTCATCTTTGCGTTCCATTCGGATTATCTTAGCGATTGCCGCTTTTCATGACTATGAAATTTGGCGATGGATGTGAAAACCGCCTTCTTAAACGGTTTTTTGGAGGAAGAGTTGTACATGGTACAACCCGAAGGTTTCATCGATCCTGAACATCCTAAGAAAGTATGCAAGCTTAAGCGTTCCATTTATGGACTTAAGCAAGCATCTCGGAGTTGGAATAATCGCTTCGACCAAGTGATTAAAGAAAATGGATTTACTCGATCGGTCGAGGAACCATGTCTTTATATCAAGTCGAGTGGGAGCAAGATTGTCTTCCTAATATTGTATGTCGATGACATACTCCCGATTGGGAATGACATACCTCTCTTAACTTCGGTGAAAGTATGGTTGAAAAACCATTTCCGGATGAAAGATCTGGGTGAGGCACAAAGAATTCTTGGCATCCGTATCTATCGAGATAGATCACGACGGATGTTATCTCTCGATCGAGTCTTACATAGACAAAATCCTAGAGAGATTCAGCATGACTAACTCCAAAAAGGGGTTTCTTCCTCTGGCTCCAGGGGTGCACTTGAGCAAGTCTCAGGCACCAGAGACACCGGAAGAGAAAGAGCGCATGACACGGATTCCTTATGCCTCGGCTATAGGATCAATCATGTATGCCATGATATGCACACGTCCGGACGTGGCATATGCATTGAGTATGACAAGTCGATTCCAACAGCATCCAGGTGAATCACATTGGATGGCTGTCAAGAACATTCTTAAGTACCTACGGAGGACTAAAGATTGGGCATTGACTTATGGAGGCGATCAAAAGCTATGCGCAACCGGTTACGCAGATGCTAGCTTCCAAACGGATCGAGATGACTCCAAATCTCAGTCTGGATTCGTTTTTACTCTTAATGATGGCTGCTGATCACCGGAAGAGTTCCAAACAAAGTGTTACAGCAGATTCTATGACTGAGTCCGAGTACTATGCCGCGTCTGAAGCTGCAAAGGAAGCGATATGGATGCGTCAATTATTCTTACAAGGACTATCTGTAGTGCCTAGTTTGAATGACCCGATCACCATCTATTGCGACAATAGAGGTGCCATCTTCCAAGCTAAGGAGCCAAAGTCTAGCAACAAGTCTAGACATGTACAACGGAAAGCTCATCTAATCCGAGATTACGTGGAGCAAAAGGAAGTAGTGATAGAAAAGATTGCTACAGATGATAACATAGCAGATCCTCTCACTAAACCATTACGACAAGATAAGCATGAAGGGCACGTTAATTCCATGGGAATTAAACGTGTTCCTAAGTTGTAGTACTCTTTTATGGATTAGATTCATTCTCTTTTGTACTCTATACGACATCATCGTTTTGATATTTATATATTTTGTTTTTCATGTGGATTTGTACGACAATTTTGAACACCACAAAGTGAACTGAACAAACATTATATTTTTGGTCCTTAATTGCCCACGTGAGCTGATAACTCAAGGTAATTATTTTTTGACGTTGGTTGATGGTGGGTTCAACGAGCCATAAGTCAAAAGGTTGACCACCAATCACGGAGGCGATTTATACGGATATCTCGTAGGACACAATTGTGACATCGACGTGGAGTCCTAAATGTTTTATAACATTCGGTGCCGGTCGTGGATAGGACCTCCATGGTGATCCTAAGAGTCGATTCTTTTGACTATCGACCGTCTCTTGAGACTAAGGCAGATTTTGGGTGACTTTGGTTTCTTTCTCACGGTCATCCGTAACAGGGGGCCAAGTAGATTTTTTCTGGGTCATTTCATGCTGTGCTTAGATCGGAAGGAGTCGAGTTGAAGGAAATATTCAGCCTTTATCGTGTACTCGATATTTCTCGGGGCCACTCGAGGAGTCAGAATCGAAATGCATGGCCATGCTCGAATACGAATTCGTTTTATCGGTTGAGTTACTCTCTAGTCGGGGAAACCACTCTAGATACAGATCGATTGTAAAATACGACCTTTGCGGATCCGGATCTGCAAATTGTTTTACATTGAGTGGGAGAAATTTTAAATGAATATGAGAATCGGTTATCGCACATACACTTGTACGGACAAGTGGGAGTTTATTGAGCCGTGTCCTCCGAGTTAGTGCGGATAACGTCATTGCACATACACTTGTACGGACAAGTGGGAGCTTGTTGGGACTGGTGTCCTTTACAGTTAGTGCAAGGACTTATAAATCTCTAAAAGGGTCAAAGGGTATACTTTTGTATTATAATCAGTTGGTCCACGTTTATCAATAACGGTTGGCTTGCTAGATAAGTTTGACGTTATTGTCATACAGATGGCGGTGATCAACTGGTCCCTAAAGGTCACGCCTATAGGATACGTTTGAGAGATGTGACGGTATGAAAATACAGTCATGTTGATGCCAGAAAATTGACTAAGCAGTTAGTCCGAGTTATTTGACTAGTAATTAGTCAAAATGCGATGTTGAGATATTTTATTTAATACGGATTAAATAAAATGGGCTAAGGCGAATTAAACAGTTAATTCGTAAGTTAAATATAAACGATTATATTTAATTAATGTATATTGAATTAATTATACAATATTGTCTTTGTCGGACATGTATTAATATTTCAACTAATCCGAGTTATTAGTTGATATTTTAATAGCCGATAACCGATGACGATTTATAATAAAACCGCGTCATATACATTTAGCGAAAATGATGTCGGATCACGAGTTAAAAATAAGGAGGAAGTGGAAAGCCCACTCCCTCCTCTTGAAGCTCACGGCCGAACCAAACAAAAAGGAGAGCCTCTCTCATTTTTGACCTAAGCATTCATTTTTACACAAACTAGGGTTTTGGAAAACATTTTCTTCTGAAACCTAGATCTCACATTTAAAGAAAACTCACAAAAATTCTCTCAATATTGCAAGGCAATTAGAGAATACATTTCTAGCACAAGGGCATAGTCTCAGACGGTCTTGGGTGTATCGATTAGGAGGAAATCTACTTTGATTTCTGTTCTTAGGCCGCATCTCAAAGGACCCGAGGTTATTTCTAATGCTTTATCGTTTTTCTCATGTTTTTCGTTTTATGACAATAATCACATATAAAATTTGCGTTATAGTCCTAATTTTATAGGGTATTATACGGATATTACCTCACAGAAATTGCACTACTTTTTGTCCTTTTGCTTAAGCCTTGCATAAATTATTATCTTTAGCTCTGTCTTCTGCATATCTATGAGTTAATGATAAAAATACAGCTGAACATATATACTTGATCTGAAATTTTGGCAACCTACTTATAATTTCTAAGATTTAAAGCCTTATAAACTGGTGTCATTTATGACCGGTTTCACGTAGGATTGTGAGTAGTTACTCCTTACATAACATGTTCATTAATTTGCACATATATGAAATTCAATTGCTTATTGCCTACATACATTCGGGTTAGTGGTTGGTGTCACATGCAGGGAGGCGCATACATTCTCCCTTTCTTTCATTTTTACCCATTAAACTCCACATTTAGCCAAATTTGCCTTTTGACCCTTAACTACATCCAAAATTTAGCCTGCCTTGTCAAGCTAGTTTAGTGTATGTTTTTGCGGTATATAATCTATCGTGCCGAGTTTGGTTTGTATTGTATTGATTTGGAGTTGGTAATTTATGTAGGAGAAGGAGGATGAAATGAAAAAAAAGAATTCGAAAAAAAACAGAAAAATGAAAAGACCGAAAAGAAAAGAAAAGGAAGAAAAAGAAAGAGAAAAAATTGAACAAAAAAAGTTTGGTTAATTCGGTTTTACTCCTATGCTTTATCACTATTTTATGAGAAGATGTTGTTTGGTTGAGTGAGTTTTTGTGCCATATGAAGGGTACTTGAGTTTGATTTTATAATTGGTTAGGAATTGGATGTTGTTATGTGGTATTGTTTAGGTGCTAGCTTGACGCTTTACCTCCACATTTTCCATACTTGTTTTGCCTTTTCTTACCCATAGCCTCACTTTCCCATAACTTTTGTAAGCCCTCGGCTGTGACGGACATTGATTGGTTGGAATGTATGTGTGGTAGTTAGAATTGTCTATCATATTAGCTGTATGCATGTTTATGTGGGTCGTAGTTTAGGCGAGCGACTATATTTCCTTCTCTCTTACACTCATATGCTTACCCACTGCTTCATGAGAGAAGAGTGACCCGTGAGAGTCCATCATTAAAGGTCTTGCAAGGTCGACGGTTCAGCTCTATTATAAACATCCTACAACTCGTTTGCATTTGACAGTTTTTGCTATAAGTGTTAGTTTGTTGCATTCAATTGGTTTAAGTGGACAATTTGTAGCTAGCTCTGAGTTTTCTTTTCTGTTCCATTAGTTTTGCATATAGTTTGATTGGGGACAAGCAAAGGTTTGGTTTTGGGAGATTTGATGCATGCATTTTATATAGGTATTTTGTACTTCATTTGCACGCATTCCAATGTATTTTGTGTAGTGTTTAGCTACAAATGTCCCCCGAATTGTCTACTTTGGTTTCCCTTGTATTATTTGCAGGTATGAACTGGAGATGAGCATAATCAAGCTTAAAACATACCCTTATGCATGCGTTTATGAGATGAGTTGAGTCGGAGCTTGAAAACTACTATTTTGAGATGCGCAAAGAAGTAAGATAGCTAGGCGAGGAAAGGAAGAACTTCAAAATACTAGTGCCTAATTTGAAGACCCATATCTCGATTTCTACAATTTATTTTCAAGTGATTCCAATTGGAGATGAAAGCTTATCCTCTTAGCTTTCCAACGCCACCGCAAACACTCTGTTTTCCCAAATAACGAAGAAATGGCAGCTGTTTGAAGTTCAGTGCGCGAAGCATGAATTGTGCGCTGGAAAGTACTCGATCGAGTACTATCTTGTTCGATCGAGTCCTTTTTCTACTCGATCGAATGTGCCTTTTTGATAATTGTTCGATCGAGTATCTAAAGTCTTCGATCGAGAGGTTTTAGCTTGTATTTGTTCGATCGAGTGATATAAAGTTGCTCGATCGAGTGACTAGCTTATATACTCGTGATTTTTATCCCGTGTTAGGTTTATTTTATGTTAATAATCACGTCCCTATATAAAAGAAGTCGGGATTAGGTTAAAAACATCTTATGATACTGTTTTACTCTTAATCTCTGCTGCTACCTTGTTCTTTTGCCGGATTCTAAACTTCTGTAACCTTTCTTCTCTCTCTTTTATATTAATTCTCTTTTGCTTATTTCTTCATTATGTTTGTTCTTGCTTCATCTTTCTCTCTTGCTCTATTCATTATTATGTTTAGTTAAATTTCCTTCTAGGATTTAGGGGATTCGATGAATTGATGTTAGTGGCTTATTAGGTTTACAGATCTGTTGCTAAAATTGTGTCTTTGTTGTTAATCGCTGCAATTAACTGTCATTAGCTGCTTGAGTCGACGCATCTAGCTAATTGATTTGGTAAGCCTTGACCTAGACCGGAAGGTTGGAAGGGGTGAGACCTGCAGTGAACATTAGGATGCTTTGGTGAGGGCGGAAGCTAAGCTAATAGTATTTTAGGGGGAATTGAGACCGGAAGGAGATATTCGCTGCCCCTTAGACCGGTACACGCGACTGATTTGTGACCTAAACTGTGACCATCTGACATTCATTAGTGACCCGACAATCCTAATTCTATATCTTTATTGTTAATCCCTTTATTTTTATCGCTCAATATCTCTTTCCACCTCTCTTAGTTTAGAAATCATACTCAAACCCCCGTTACTCTTAGACTAATTTAAAATAGATAAATCTCATTTTTGCCTCCCTGTGGAGATCGACCCTACTTACCGCTAGCTTCTGTTAGTAGTACTTAGATATTTATTTTTGATACTAAAACGACGGTATCAGATTCTCTGGAATTCATCTTTTGTACATAGTTTTCTTTATTTGATTTCAGTTTTACAAATTTAATTACACTTTCAAGTTCAACATTTTGTTCTTTTATGAATTCATCGTAATAGTGTAAATCGCTATAAATTCCTCTTTAATTCGTTTTATAGCGGTTCTAGATGTATGTAATCTGTTAAAACACTTCTACTTGAGTCTAATATCAACAATCGATCTTAAATTACCAATGAACTATAACAATCCGCGGTTCTGACTTCACAGCCAGAGCCCAACTCAAGAACAGACGCACGAAGTGCTGCGCCTCTTCCAAAGGATTCAGCATATGCTGCGCCTGTTCTGGGTTGGGTTCTGTCCCTGAACTCTTTCTCGCTTTAACGTAGCTCCTAAATACGTATTTAATCAACTGTTATCCGTATTATCACCTCTAATCTGTCGTATTTTCTAATTTTATTTTCTTCTTCAAAATCTCGTTTCGAGAGTGCTTTTTACGTAGATCAAATAAACTTTGTAATTATTGTAATTTTAATTATTGTATTTCATTTATTGTACTTATGCGTGATTTAATTGTATGCCATTCGCATGTAATTGAATCTAACTTCCAACTTCGACCCAAATTGTTTGCTAAAATACATGTTAACCGACATAATTAATTCTCACATGCTAGGATTAATCTATTGTTTGTTGCATTGCAGCTATTACATCGACAACATATCAAATATGAATAATTTCTCTCATAATTAGTAGAGGCCGCTATCGAGGCGGGCGGGATTAGGTGTTCGAATTAAAGAACTTTCTAATACATACCCTCACCCCTTACTCCAGTTATCTCTGGACATCCGTGTCCATTGGCATCTCGAGAGTCATTCTAGATATAGAATGCTAAGGGTAACGAGTTCTTAGTGTTCATGTCACTACTTTGTGTCTTGACATTGCACGAGGTATTCGAACGGTTCAAATTTTCCATAAAAATTGGTGACGACTCCACAAATGCAGGCTTATTCAACCTTTCACCGGTTTCAATGCCTCAGAAATTGGTAACGGCCCATGACGTGCTTTGGCGAACCAAGGTTCCGTGGGAGAAGTGCCGCCGCCTAGAGACCAACGCGCGGGTGCGCGCGGCGTGGGTGGCCTATGTCCACAGTACAAAATAACAATTATTTAAATACATGATCTGACTCGTAGTTACGCACATTTAGTCCCTTAACTAGCCCCGTTCCTATGCTTTCTAGCATATATTAGGGTCGTTTCTTATCTTTAGCTTCCTACTTTGCATATTCTATGAGGTTTTGTGTCCTTTGTAGGAGAGGAGTGCTAGCCTTGCTCATATGGAGCAAAACGGAGCTAAATGGATCGCATCTAACGACCAAGCTGTTGGAGTATGTGTCCTCAACAATAGTGCGATCACATTATTAAAACTCATGATAAGAATACACAAAGGGATGATTCATTTTTATACGTCAACTGATCAACATTAATCGGTAATGATTGGCTGACTAGAGTTTGACATTACTGTCGTTTGACGGTGGTGATCAGTTGATCCCTTAAGGTCACACCTAAAGGACAATTTTCGTAATTGATAAATTAATTAATTGTATAATGATACAGATTAATTAATTCCTTAAAATTGAACAATTAACATATATGAGTGAGAATATGAATCTTATTGTAATTCGATTAAATAAGATTCTTTTTAATAAATAAAATGTTTTATATTACTAAAACTTTGTTTATGAAACAATTAAATTAAGAATTATCGGTTAATTATAATTACAATCTGTTGTAGATTATATTAACATAAACCATTTTATACACTTGTAATCATGAATTACTAGTCAATTGTTATATATAATTCTATTAATATATGTAATGATATTTAATTATTAAATATGCATTAATATTATTAAATAACATGTTACATGTTACATGTCACACATTATATGACAATTGACAAAAATAAAATGGATTCCATATAAAATGGGGCACCGGTTTTTTACGGGTTTTTAAGTGAAGTGGTTAATTGTTTTTAATAGTTAAAAACACAATGATTAACCTCTAAGATTAGACTTCAGCCTTGTTTTGTTTTGAGATGATAAATTGCAAAATTAAAAGGCATGCATTGGCTCCCTTTTGTCACTCCCTCCAACCGGTTCCCCACTCCCCTAAACAAGAATAAGAATTGTTCTTATTCTTATCCTAAGCATTCTTACATTAGTTTTACATAACTAATTCTCTCTTATTCTCACATTCTCTCTAAAATTAGTTTTAGAACACACACTTGTTCAAAATCAAATATTCATTTTAATTACTAAAATTAGTAATAAGAAATAATATTAGATTAAATTTTAAGGTCACTTAATAATGATATCTAGTTAATATATTATTAGATGTAAGGAATTGTCTTGGTGCAATTGAAAGGAGCTTCTCACAATATTGAGACAAGGAGGATCATCCATTCATTTTAAGCTCAAGAACAAGTAAGAAAGGTGTTCTTACTTGTGCCCTTATAAACCGATTTCACTAATGTAAGGAGTATTTTCTTTACTTATCTATTTATATTTTGTTATGCATGCATAAGATCATCATATTTAATTAATGAGTAATTATATATAAAATTAAAGAGTTTAATTTGAGGGTTAATGAATTCTTTCAAGTGGTATCAAGAGCTTTGGTTGTTGCATGCATAATCGGCTTAGTTTTTCCGACTAAATTAAAACTAGAAATTTGTGATTTTTGAAGATAAGGTCACGAAAATTTTTGCATGTCATATATTCTGGTCCTAAAATGAATTTAGGTCATGTTGATGATTTATGGTAATTTATGGCTCATTTTAATGATCTTTAGTAGTTTTATTACATTTTAATGTATAAAATGGTGTTTAAAATGCTAAAATTAGTTAGACTAAGTTTCTGACCTTGAATTTTTTATATGACCTCACATGGATTTTTTACTTATTGTATGTAAAAATTCGTATTAATGTGATTAATATTGCATGATTTATGATTTTTATGGGATAAAAACGACATAAATGGAGGTAAAATGGTTAAAATTAGTTAAACTTCGAAACAGGCCATGAAATTTTAATATATTGTCGCATGCACATTTTACTCACTGGTTGTAAAAATTTAGATGAACTTGATTTATTTTGCATGATTTATGAATTTTTAGTGTAAAAATGACATAAATAGTGACTATTTTAGCATAAATAGCTAAACCAAATTAAATGGCATGATAAAATTATTTTAGGTTGCATTTTTATCCCACAAATCAGATTTAAAGTTAGAACATTGATTAGATTAATTTTCATATGCTTTAGATGTTTTATTTGAGAAAAGCGATTAATTGCAACTATATTTTCTCGAAATAAATTCGAAAATTTTAACCATGATTTTTGACATTATGAGTGTCATGTAATTTTTCCAGAATGTTCAAAAATTTAAAATTCAAATTTTGAAATTATTATAATTTAATTTGGATTTATATCATAAAAGGTTATGATTTTAAGGTAAAAAATGAGCATAAATGATAAAACAAGTTGAATTATTGTCAAAAATTGAGTGATGACTAATTTTTGAGTCCTAAGATGTTAGGATAATTAACTTGGGCTTAAATTTGATTTAAGTATTGATTTGTGATTTTAATAAGTTATTATCACGCATTTCCATAAAACCGGACTATATTTACGATATAAATTAAATAGGGCGATTTGGCACATAATTTGGCATGTTAGATACATATTATAATGCTGCAATTTTATTGATGAATTTCATATTTTATTTATATAATTTTGGAGTTATGTAATTTTATCTTAGTATGACCTTAGTTTTTAAATCGATATTACCCGTAATGAGAAGGAATATTGATTCGGTTGTAATTTAATGTGATCTCATATCACTTTTACTTTATTTTGTATTAGATTTTATTTTACAAATGTATAATAGGAAGTACAATGTACATTTTATTATTTAATTATTTGTAATTCCAGAGTTTCCTAAAGACGGTGCCATTCCGAAAGGAGTTCCGATGAAGATGGTGTTTGTCCGTGGGAGGCGTTTCATTGAAGATTCAAGGGACCAAAGGAGTTGGTTTCCGAATATGTAATAGAATATAAGATTTTCTATTTTTGGAAATGCCATACTAGGAAATTTGCTTTTCTTTATTTGCTTGCTTTATATGTTTGCATGCATTGCCAAATCGCCATTAACATCACATGCATTTTTATATATATCGTCTTTTCGACCGTGTCGATTATAATTATCGTAGTTCACTAATATAGTTCACATAAAAAGGTGATAGATAATAAATCGACAAGACCTTTCACATATTTAAAATTGAGATTATCCTTTCCAAATAGTAGGACCCATGAATCCCTTTGACATTTGGGGTAGATTATGTTCCCCGTGGTACTTTTATTTTTCATTGGGTAAGTAGGGTAATAAAACATTATTACACGCGAAATTAGGTTGGTCTCAACGGGACATGAAGATTAGTCTTATGTTCCGAGGCTAGAGATGAACTTAATGTAATTTCATCGACCGAGAGTTCTAGTTGTAGAATTGGTTAAAGAGTTAACCCACCAAATCATATTAGTGAGTGATGTATCGGTTTCCCGTGCCCGAGTTAATATGGATTTGGATCCCGGAATCATTTATATAATTGGGTGGAGGTCATTATATAAATGCTAAAACATGCTAAAATGTTTTTCATATATTTACGATGAATGTTGTTTTACCCATTATTCCGTTGTTTTATGTTGTTCTTTATCATTTCTCCTATTAATATGCAATATCATTCGTTTGTAACACAAGTTTCCGCTAAACCACTATTGCTAAGGATAAGGACTATCTTTCTTAAAATGAACCGTTTAAATAGGGCATGGAGTAGTTCCATAGGAATCGTTCTATTCCATAGAACTCGATAGGAGTTGTCCTATGTCATATAAGATTAGCATCTTAAAATTCCTAACATGCCTATGTATGATTTCTTGTGAAGAAATATGACTAGAGGTAATGATTAGTCAAAATATGTTTTGATAATATCATATATGCGTCTATGGTTCAAAAGTCTTATTGCTCAAGCTAAACACTTGTCATCAAGCACTTAAGTTGTTAAGAACATAACAATGTTAAATTGGTAAATCTATTTGTCAGAAAATTTGATTGAACAAATACCACTATAGAGTTCATCCTTGTGAAGGATTAACTAGGAATTTATATGAAGATAAGTCTTCATCAAATGGAAATTTTTAAAGTTAGTGGGAGCAATAAGAAGTAAGTACCTATCTTAATTGTTAAGGATAGAACTAGGTTCGAAAGAGAAGCTGTTAGACACTTAAATAGATACAAACCCAAATAAGTAAAGAGGAAGGAAGTTGGTTGTGTGACTCCAACATATTCCTTCTTGATTATCAATGACATTGATATTACACTCTTGCTAATTACCACATCACGAGTATTTGATACAAATTTGTGAATCATGTTAGAAATTGTCACATTTCATGATTATGAAATATGGCAAAAGGATGTCAAAACCACCTTTCTAAATGGGTATTTAGAAGAGGATGTGTTCATAACACAATCTGAGGGTTTTGTAAATCCTTAGATTCCTAACAATGAATAGTCGTATGATGACTAGCATGAATGAAATTGATATGAATGGAACTAGGGTAGTTTTGTAGTGTATTCATTTTAGTTTTGTATTTAGAATTGTACATCAATAATTGTTATGATGTACACTAAGTCTAAATAAGAATATAATTTAAGTTTTTGTAGAAAAACGCAAAAGGTTTCACTATTGTGCAATTAAAACAAGTGTTGTGCCCTTACATACCACGATTAAGTTTATGGTGAGACCATACAAATCAAGGTAATTATATTCAAAATAAAAATAAATGTCATATATATATAAGACTCAAGTTGGTCACGCCAATCATTTCTCAATTCTCGATTGAAAATCGCATTTAGAAACTAGTTTTGACTAGTGTCCCAAACCATTTGATTGGGAATCTCTTGGTGTGTTCGAATCTTATATTTAAAGTAAGATTAATTCATGACTTATTTCTAGGAAAGGAATATGAATAGAGCAAGACATTCGCCCTATATACACTTTGAAGTGTATGGTCGAATACAATTTCAATCAGAAAATGTTATTACTTCTTCATCTCTTCTACCAACGAACTAGGTAGATACTTGATGAGGTAAGAAGAGAGATTCTTTGAACAAGTTCAATGAATGTTTAAAAGTATCAAAACCTAGAAATTATAAAACCAAAGTATTAGTACTTTGTTACAATAGGGAACAATAAAGTGAAGACTTTTATATACACCAAAAGAGTGTGATATGGTATCACAAGTTCACCTTCATAATATTAGAAAGTGACAAAGAATCCTATACGATATGATTGAATCTTTACTATAAAGTTGGAAGTAGTTTCTATCACAATTTGTTTAGTATATATTCATTCAACTAAAACAAAACATAATTAAAGCAATAATCTACATTTCATATGTGATATGGTTAGGCATGATACCTATATTGTAGCTTGTTTCGATAGTGAAAATGTGGTCTCTCTTCCTATATGATCACAAAAACAAAGGGTTTGTGGCTCGTGATGCTGTCTATCAAAGAAAAGAGGATTATTTCTTATAGACAGAGTGGGAGAATATGTTCAAGAGTCACAAACTGAGAATAAGACGTGGGAAGATGTTCCTTCTTGGTCTAAAATTTTACAACCAGTTCGAAATCTAAGTAGACGGGAATCATGTTATTTTGAAAATAATAAACCTGTAACTTATTAAGATGCTTTATCTAGTTTCAACTCCGCAAAAGTCCGATGCAAGCATAAACATGAAAATGTTTATTTAGCTTGGTTGGTTGGTGGCAAAGGGTTTTGCACGCAACAACAATGCTTCATTGTATTTGGATGTGATTTGATATAGTTGAATTTTAAAATCATCTTGCATGAGTTTTGCAAATCGCGACTATCCTAAGGTAGAATACAAACTTAAGAAGAAATCTTAAGTAGAAGTTAAGGAGTTGAATTGTATGTTTTGATCATGTGATAAACATATCTTGAATTGTCGAGTAGTTCTGTTTATACATGGAGTTTAGTGGGAGTAATGTGGTGTTAATAGTCTTATATGTAAGGGGCATATTGATCATTGCGAATGATGAAAGACTTAGGAGAGGAATAATACATCTCTAAGGTATCCAGACCTATAAAGATAGTTTTAAGAGGATATTGGCATTAAGTGAATATTCTTATATTGATAAGAGTCTAGACAGGTTCAAAGGTATTGAACATGTAGAAATTAAATCCACTTGCTTCCGCTGCGGGATTAATTCATTAAGCTAAGATGTATCGCCATTCTTATAATTCGTATACTTAGAGTATGACGAAAGTTTATAAATTAAATTTAAGTGAAAGTCATTATATAGCCATATAGTCTATCCATTAGTGCTCAAGAAGCATTAATGATATGTCTTCTATGTCTCATATGTAGATAACATATTATTCATTGAGAATGATAGGCCAATACTTTATTCCGTGAAGAAGTGATTGGGAGACTAGGAAGAGATGCAAGACATCTTTAGTATTCGAATCTATAGTGATAGATTAGAAAGGATAAGTGTGTAGAAATAATTAATGGATTTGTATGCAAGGAGTTACACAAATACCATACTCTAAAACACATAAGGATGGTTAGAGAACCGTCTTGGATATATTATATAAGGAGGATAACTGCTAGAAACATCCTAGGCAGTTGAACAATGAGATATATACAACAGAAATTGAGTACACTTGCAATAATGAGATATGCAAGAATGAGGGGATGATATTAGGATTCGGTTTTGTGAATTGGAGGAACTATGGTAGTTCGTTCCAATAACCGAAGGTCCTATCCCTACTCACTTTGTGAGATCGAGTGGGAGCTATTCAAGGCTCGAAAGCCTATGTCTAGATTGGATTTAGACACGTACTCAAAAGTTCTATAATAAAGATTATACATAACAAAGGGAAAAGTACATAGTAAAGTTAGGGAAAGTGCAATGTGTTGCTAAGACTTACTAACCAAAGCCTTCTCATAGGCTTAGCATGATAAGTCATGCCATTTCAATTGCGTTGAGATGTATGGATGTATACAATATTAAGTATGGATTATAGATTATGTAGTAATTGATATAGTATCAATTTTACATATGTGATAATACATTCATCGTTTGAATTTTATTTAAAACTCTTTTCTGATAATACTTTGTTTTCCAAATAGGTTGTCGAGACAATATTGAAATCTATTTAAGTGAACTGGATTAACATAGTATTGGCCCCTAGTCACTTATATGAGGTCACGTCTCCAAGTGACTAGAGTGTGATGCGATTGATGGGAAGTTCAAGTGTCATAGGGTCATAAGAGATGACTAGTCGATCACATAGGCAGACTGTAAGGGACACTCTGTCGGGCAGTGACCGCTACTATAGTATTCTTTTGAGTCAATTCTTTGACTAAAGACTATTCGCCCAAGTTGGCACAGTTTCTGAGTGACTTTGAGTTATGCTCTACGACTTTCGTAAATGAGATCAAATGGGCATCTCTTGGGTCTTGATGAGCTGTGGCTAAACAAAGGGAATAGTGCAATAGGAATTGTCCACCCCTTTCTCAGGGTTATTTAAAAATCCCAGGGCCACTCGAGGAGTAGTGAACTGAAAATGCGTGGCCACGCTCGAAAAGTATCTACGGTAGATATTTACGGTCAGACAGTTATTCTCCAGATCGATAAAACCACTCTAGATATGATCACTTGCAAGAACGACCTGCAAGACACCTTGCATTGAGTGGGAGATGGTAATAGGACAAGAGAATTGGTGACGCACACTTGTCTCGGAAAAGTGGGAGATTTTTGGAGTATGTGTCCTCAACAATAGTGCGATCACATTATTAAAACTCATGATAAGAATACACAAAGGGATGATTCATTTTTATACGTCAACTGATCAACATTAATCGGTAATGATTGGCTGACTAGAGTTTGGCATTACTGTCATTTGACGGTGGTGATCAGTTGATCCCTTAAGGTCACACCTAAAGGACAATTCCCTTAATAGATAAATTAATTAATTGTATAATGATACAGATTAATTAATTCCTTAAAATTGAACAATTTACATATGTGAGTGAGAATATGAATCTTATTGTAATTAGATTAAATAAGATTCGTTTTAGTAAATAAAATGTTTTTATATTACTAAAACTTTGTTTATGAAACAATTAAATTAAGAATGATCGGTTAGTTATAATTACAATCTGTTGTAGATTATATTAATGATACGTGCATTTTATATAGTCTTTATAAGCCTTTTATGCACGTATTTCTATGCGATTCTCGTAGCTGGCTGAGTCAAAGTCACTCGATCGAAGACTCTATTGATCGATCGAGCACTTTTTGAGAGGAGAAGACCTCGATCGAATGCTTTATGTGTTCGATCGAAATGTGCTTTCTAGGAGTTCCTCGATCGAGTAGCTTGTTCACTCGATCGAGTGATGTTTGTTGAATTCTGTTCGATCGAGCAGTTTTAAATGGCTCGATCGAGTAACTAGTGTTGAACACGGGCTTTTGTCTAATTATTATGTTTTAGGTCGAATAAAATCCCTATCCTCTAAATAGGAGAGAGGTAATTAGGTTTAGGGAGTTCTTCTTGACCTCTCGGATATCTTGTTCGACATTCTTTGTGACTCTACTTTCCGGATCTCTTAATCTGTAATTCTCCCTTTTACCCTTTCTCTTTCTTTACTCTCTCTTTAAATTTGTGATGTTTATTATTTCTTTATCTTTCGCTCTTGTTCTATTTACTATTATGTCTAGCTAATTTAATTGCTAGGATTTAGGGGATTCAATGACTGTTGGTAGTTGCTAATTAGGTTTACAGATCTTTCATTGTTATCACATCTCTGTTGTTAATCACTGCATTTAACTGTAAATAGCTGCTTGAATCGATGCATTTAGCTAATTAATCTTGGTAAGCCTTGGCCTAGACCGGAAGGTTGGAAGGGGTGAGACCTGCAGTGAACATTAGGATGCTTTAGTGAGGGCGGAAGCTAAGCTAATAGTATTTTAGGGCGAATTGAGACCGGAAGGAGATATTCGTTGCCCCTTAGATCGATACAATTAACCGATCTATGACCTTAGCTGCAACTATCTGACATTAATTGATGACGCGTCAATCCTAGTTTTCTCTCTCTCTTGATAATCTCACTTGCCATCTTCTCTCGGTTTAATCTTATTTAGTTTAGCTTAAACAAATCAAACCCCCAAATAGTGACCGTAGACAGATCGAATTGACAAGTAGATAGTGACCGCATCCCTGTGGAGATCAACCCTACTTACCGCTGACTTCCGTTAGTAGTACTTAGGTATTTATTTTTGGTACTGAAACGACGGTATCAAATTTTGGCGCCGTTGCCGGGGAGGCAACTATTTTATTTACTTGTTTATTTTTATCTGTCTTTAGCCTCAAAGAATTTATTCCTTGAGGCAGTTCTCATCATTTTCTGTAGTGTTGTTTTGATAGGCCCTACAGGTCCTACCTAGACAGTTCTAGGTAAAAGATCATCAAAGGGAAGGCTTAATTACCTTTGATCTTACACCTATGTTCCATCCTATGGCGCATCAAGTGATTTACTGTGAGAGATGTGGTGTTGCGGGGCACAATGCCAGTATTTGTTTGACAGGGAACGACGAAGTCTATGCGTTTAGGCAGTGCAGACAAGCTAGTCATCCCTTTGCAATTGTGCCGCCACATCCGTTTCAAGAACGAGGCTATCAAAAGCCTCCATTTATTTGGCCACTGCAACAACAAGCTACTCCTCCTGATAAATAGAAAGAAGTGATTGCTGAGTTGAAATCTTTGATTAAGACACTTGCACTTAAACTGCAAGAAGATGATAGATATAAGGAAGCTCAATTCAATGAGTCCGAGTCTCAAATAGCTCGGTTAGCTGCCGAGTTGAACTTTAGGCACTCAGAGAAGGTACACGCTGCCTACACAGATATCAGTCTTTCCCATTAAGGACCCTAATTGCTTATCGATACTGATGATTTGTATGACTCAGAATACGAAGATCTATCTGAAAACGATGCATTACTTGAATATTTCTGCACTGTAAAACAACAAACACTTGATTGAACTGGTTATACTGTTCGATCAAGTGAAATATCTGAGGAAGTGTTCGATCGAACAGAGTTATCCACTCGATCGAACAGCTATTATGAGGAAGATCTTGATCGAGCAGATCTCTATGTTCGATCGAGTGATATTCAAGAGGAAAGCTTTCGATCGAGTTCCATCCTTTCTCGATCGAACATATTGGCCATGGAGAGCAACGATATGTCACTTTGGTCCATTTTGGTTGACGATTTTGAAGAAGACAATGGTTATAGTGAATCCCCCATTTTCAAAGCCGAGTTGGATGCCTTGGAGGCTGCGATTTACGGGATAGAACCCACAGAGGAGGGGAATGAGAAGGTAGTTGAGTCCGGAAATGTCCCTAGCACGGTAGAGGTAATAAATTCTTTTATCAATGATTCTGACGTTAGGAGCAACCAACCTAAGGTAATTAGCGATCATTTTATTATTATTGCTATAAATAGTACGTTACCTCATTTGACTTATGCTATATTTTTCAATACTCCACCCCCTCCTAGTTAGATAAATAAGCTTATAAAGTTTCACCATATTTGTCATCGAAAATTTGTTAGGCTGAGACGGTACTTTATATTGCTTTCATATGCTCTTTCTTTGTTATGGTGCTATTTACAGTTTTGTGTAGCACATGCGCAGTTATTTGATCGGTTGCTTCATGCTTTGAGCTCTTTTGATCAAGCTAAATTAGAATGGTCATTTAAGAAAAGATGGTCGAGCTGGGACCCATCAAAACTAGCGCTGTCCGGAGGCAACCCGGAGTTTAAATTTTTAGCTGTTTTACATTTCAGTTTTGTGTGTAATAAATGGTTTTTGGAACCATAGACTCTGAATGATCTAGGCTTGGTTTTTGGTCGTATTTGTAGTAGATATTTGCGTCTTTGCAAGTGTTTCCTTTATGCCTAAGAGTTGCGTAATAAGGAGTTCTTGATCGAGCAATCTTCTACCCGATCGACTGACTTACTCCCTTGATCGAATGCTTTCCATCTTCAATCGAGCAACTACAGACACGACCATTTCGATCGAGCATTTCCCTTTTCTCGATCGAGCACTTCCACAGCCCATTTCACTCGATCGAGTTATCTACTCTCTCGATCGAGTTGGCTTGCTTTGATTCACTTCCTATGATGTTGCTATGGAGCTGTTGGCGACCTCCCTTGTTGCTGGCTGGTTTGAGGAGGTCCCGTCTTCTCGTACTCTTGTAAGTTTTCTGCATCTTCACTCTCTCCTTTTTAGTTTGCATTTCCTTTCCCTATTTTTGGGTACAATGAGGGCATTGTATGGTTTGGTTTGGGGAGGTTATGCATCCATATCTGTGTCTGGATGTTGTCTTTACTGCATTTTTGTTATCACGTTTAATTTCTGTATGCATTGTTGTTTATTTTTATAAAATTCAAAAATCTCACAAAAATTTCACGTTTAATTTTGCATATAGGTTGAGTCGGAACGGTAGATTTCCATGATGAAATTGCACTATAATTTGTCTTTTGCTTAAACCTTGCAATAATTAATATCTTTAGCTTTACCGTTTTGCATATCTATGAGTTAATGTTAAAATATTGCTGAACAAATAGACTTGACCTGAGATTTTGGCAACCTACTTATATATTCTAAGATTTAGAGCCGTATAAACTGGTGTCATTTATGACCAGTTTTATGTAGGATTGAGAGTAGTATACTCCTTGCATAGCATGTATCATCAATTTGTACGTATATGAAATTCAATTGGTTTTTGCCTACATACATTCGGGTTAGTGGTTGGTGTCACATGCAGGGAGGCGCTTACATATTCCTTTTCTTTCATTTTCACCCATAAACTCCACTATTAGCCAAATTTGCCTTTTTGACCCTTAACATCATATTAGTTACGTACATGTTTATGTGGGTCGTAGTCTAGGTGAGCGACTTCTTATTCTTTCTCTCTTACATTTAATTGCTTACCCTTTGCTTCATGAGAGAAGACTGACCCGTGAGAGTCCATCATTAAAGGTCTTGCAAGGTCGACGGTTCAACTTTATTATAAACATCCTACAACTCGTTTGCGTTTGACATTTTCGCTATGAGTATTAGTTTTCTTGCATTAAATTGGTTTAAGTGGGCATTTGTAGCTAGCTCTGAGCTTTCTTTTCTGTTCCATTAGTTTGCATTTAGTTTACTCGAGGACGAGTAAAGGTTCGGTTTGGGGAGATTTTATACGTGCATTTTATATAGTCTTTATAAGCCTTTTATGCATGTATTTCTATGCGATTCTGGTAGTTTTATGCTATGAAATGCCCCGAATATTTTGAGAAACTAAATTGCAAAAGTAAAAGGCATGCATTGACTCCCTTTTGTCACTCCCTCCAACCGGTTCCCCATTCCCCTAAACAAGAATAAGAATTGTTCTTATTCTTATCCTAAGCATTCTTACATTAGTTTTACATAACTAATTCTCTCTTATTCTCACATTCTCTCTAAAATTAGTTTTAGAACACACACTTGTTCAAAATCAAATATTCATTTTAATTACTAAAAGTAGTAATAAGAAATAATATTAGATTAAATTTTAAGGTCACCTAATAATGATATCTAGTTAATATATTATTAGATGTAAGGGATTGTTTTGGTGCAATTGAAAGGAGGTTCTCACAATATTGAGCCAAGGAGGATCATCCATTCATTTTAAGCTCAAGAACAAGTAAGAAAGGTGTTCTTACTTGTACCCTTATAAACCGATTTCACTAATGTAAGGAGTATTTTCTTTACTTATCTATTTATATTTTGTTATGCATGCATAAGATCATCATATTTAATTAATGAGTAATTAGATATAAAATTAAAGAGTTTAATTTGAGGGTTAATGATCTCTTTCACAAGCAACAAAGAGGAGGCAATACTAAAGGCCTAAGTAATGGGTAATGATGAAGGACCCCCACGGATCCTCAATGATCCCCACAGATTAGGAGGCAGCCAAATGAAGCTGAAGCAGAACTGCCCTTCAGGACGGGCGTCCAGAGGCAGTTCATGCGTCCCAAAGAGAAGGACGGGCGTCCCACAAAGCAGGATGCGCATCTAACAATGGCAGGTCGTGCGTCCCATAGTAGGACTTGCAAGGCTTTAGATTTTATTTAAGGGGCTTAATCGTCATTTAAGCCCGTAGTTTACCTAATACTTGTACTTAGTATAAATACTCCATTGTAATAGGGAGATTAGCATCAAGTTATATTACCATAATCAAGTTACACTATATTAAATCTAGTTATTTAGTAGATTAATACAATTCAATTACACAATTCAATCTTAATTACATCTTAAGCTTTCCTTAATTATTGTTCAAGTATTCTTAGATCTAGTTTGGTAATTGAAGATTATTTGGGGATTATTGGAGAATTGACAACTCTTAATTATCAATCAAGTTTTCTTCTATTATTATTTTCTTTCTATTTGATCATCCTAAGTTGGTACAATTTATTTACTCTTTACTTAATCCTTGTTTATTGTTTTACTCTTTCATCATGTTTAGACTTGTTAAGATGATTGACACCATTGTTAGCATGTTCACCATGATAATGAGTGAATAGTTCCTTAACTATGGTTAATGGGGGATTAGGGGAGTTAATCATGGGGTAGATCTTTACTTAATAACTTCATATGAATTTTTGCTTGTTGTAGTTTCAACTTATGCACATGTTATGCTTGATGAAATGCTTGATTGACAACCTAGCATGATTCTCTTATCCTTTCAACAAGACTGGTAAGACATAAACTAACACAAGGCTTATTAGATCATGCATATAGTTGAATAGGGAGAACTAAGTCGTTGTAGGTGTTATAAAGTTGTGACTGACTCGGCTCCAAGACCCAAAACTCCCTAGAAATTGAAAGATATAAACTAACTCGATTCCATTACAACAATAAATTGCTTGCATCTATGAAACTTATTTATGTGATCTCACCATGATTCCCCTATGAACCCATGACACCCTAGTGCTTTAATCAATTGTTTACAAACCCTATTTGCTTATTTTTCTTTACTTTCATTAATTTGCTTTGCATTTGTTAAGTAGTTTAGATTGTAAATCTCAACCTCAACCCAAATTGTGACACTAATGACATAGCTATTTACAATCGATAAGTCAATACAATACCCGTCCCTTAGGATCCAACCTTTACTTACCACTCTACTAAGAGTAGTTTGTTGAGAATATAAATAGTGTTTGATTGGGAGTATAGACGACATATCGACCGAATCAATACAACTGCAACCCTGAAGCTAGATTAAGTACATATGTTCTTTAATTTCATAAACATAAAAATCCTAAAAATTGAAAAACTTCAAAATCCAAAAACATGTTTTTACTTTAGTAGTGTAGACTTGTATATACTTGTGTGCTTTTGTTACTCTTTTCACATAAGGACTACACCACATTTGAGACATCCTTAAGGAATTAATGAAGAGTCGCATGGTATGATCTTTCCAATCTCTTTTCCCTACTCTTTTATATTAACGACAATGTGGTGAGATTTTGATATTGCGGCTTGTAAACCATGTGATGTTAAGAGTATGAATTTAGTGTTATATGGCATTTAGTTAGTTAGAGCATATGCATTATACTTGTATATTTATAGGTTGCATCATGGCATGTAGTTGCATGTTAGAAAATTTTGTGAAAATGCCTATTTACGAAGATTAACAAGTGTATATAAGGCCATTGTAGATACTTTTTCTCCTTGAGACTTTGTTTGCTAGAATACTTCCAAGACACCCTAGGTTGTGTAATACTAGTATCTTTTGTCCCATGGACTAAGGGCTAGTCAAGGGTTTGCATGTGAGTCACCTATCCAACCCTATGGTGTGAACGGACTTGGTTAACTTTTCTAGGGGACCTTGGTTGACTTGGTGGTTTGATAACCCAAAAATCATTTTCACTAATAAGTTTGAAGTGCTCATTTCAAAAAATTTGTAATGTGGAATCGTTTTAATTGGCAAAGAAATATCAAATGTTTTGAATTATTGAATTACCGAGGAATTTGATGGAGGCATACCACTTCGATGTCCTTTGGTGTGGGATCCATTGAATTGGGCGCCCACACGGTTGTGAATTCAACCGCCCAAAGATAGAGTGACTATCACCCCGAAAAGCTATTGTCTAGAGGTTAATCGATTGCCTAATAAGCGATTGACGAAAACAAAGCACATTAGCAAGGAAGGGACAAATCCCATCTTAAAGTTTTCAAATGTGAAATACGGAAGTTGAAATGAGGTCAAATTTTGAATGATAATAATCCACTCTCTTTTGTTTGAATGAATTGAGCATTCCATTCCCAAAAACTTTTATTCCCTACGCCAAATATGACCATCAATAACGAGCGTATCACAAATGTTTAATGGATATAATAACGTCATTTAAAACACTGTTGCCTAAATATTGCCGGAAATCTGGAGCGCGCTAATAATAATAACGTTTACGTACCAAACCGTTGTAATTATGTCTTTACAACGGTGATAGAACGACCGTTATCAAAAACCTTTAACGATTTCCGTAAAGTCCGTTATAAAAACGCTCTTATCAACGGTTGTTAAATAACCGTTACTATGATAAGGACACGACTTTTTAAAAACCGTTACTAAATAAACACTAGCAATGGTTTGTGGTACCCCTTATTATATGTTAGAAATGGGTTTTGGTAACCGTTATTATGTTTCTATTATGAAAGAACGGTTCCTCTATACCAGTTGTTATTTATCATTTATGGGTTAAGTATAACCGTTGTAAACTTATTTTCGATGTTTAATATTCAACCAACGCATGCATGTATGATAAATAATGAACCGTTGCATGCATTATTTTCTTTGACCATTATTACTATCCGTCCATTATTATATTCACACATGCATACATATTTTCCTATAAATATCACTTATAATGTGATCAATTAACCATATCCACCAATTCAAAGTTCAATTAATTACAGCCTATAATTTAATTAAAAATATTACACGTCGATCACCATGTCGTCGTCGTCTTCTACACCTGTCGAATCACAATCAAATACCCGCTATGTTCATCCTATTATCTGTATTATACACAACCTTCCAATCAAATATGATGAAAATAGTAAGGCATTTTCGAGAAGTGTTACTTGGATGAGAGATATGCTTTGTCAAGGCGGTTATACGAACGTTAAAAAGGTCCATCCAGGTTGGGCTAAAGGTGTTTTTCTTGGGTACGCAATTATTGAGTTCGAAAGTCATGGGAAGAAGCATGACTCTTATCGTCAAGCGAGAAAACTCCAAGCAAGATACGAGGATCATGATGCTGGGAAGAAAAATTATTATACGGATGATGGGTTACAAGCGCAATATTTATGGATTGCAACTGATTGTGACATTAATCTATTACGAACATATCGGCACTATATTGACACTATGCCTCGTTCATAGGAGGCGAAACAAGTGCCTGCTAATAATCCACATATTGAATTCCCAATATTTATCTCAATCGCAGGTATATTACAAGATGATTTTGTTGATTAATTATTATTATTCTAATTAATGTTGTTGAAACCGCGCGTCTTTTAATTTATTGTTATGTATGTGCTTTTCTTGAATATGCGTGGTAGTGTATTTTAGTTTCTAATTATTTATTGCAAATTACGTAGGTTTAAAATATTTGTTAATAAGTCAACTTTTACATTAATTAGTTAATTAATGTTTAGGAATTACCAACGGTTTTGAAAAAAATTATAAATGTGACTATAAATGTTAAAGCATCTTTTGTTAACATCTATTAATCAAATCACAACATTTCATCCCCATTACACACATTTGAAACAACGTGGCAATGAACCCTAATTTTATCAAACACGAAGAATGGCTTGCACAAACGATTGTAGATGATGAGAAGGTTCTCGCCGGGCTTCCCGCCGATCAACACCCATTAATTAAGGCATCCGTTGAACATCCATAGAATTATTGGATTAAGACGCGTGAAGTAGTCCGGCTTGTCAACCAAGCCTCATCATCATCATCATCATCATCATCATCAACATCATCATACCCTCGTCGGCCTATTACTACAAACTTGGTTGCAGCGAGAGATATGTTGAGTTGTACTCTTCCAACCTTATCTCCACATGCAAGTCATGTCCTTGCATATATTCAATCTGTTATTGCAAAATATGAAGCCAATGACCTAGAAGTTAGCGGTATACCAGAGTGGCGTAGTTGGTGGCAGGTTGAGAAGTGCTTTGTACTCTTAACCAGGGTTGTTCCGGCTTATTATGCATCTTCAGATTTCTGATAAATGCTGTAATGTATTTGGTTTAAAATTAAATGAAATGATCATTTTGAAAGTGTTGAGTTATGCTTGTTTGATTTGCTTTCGTTTTCTGAACTTATAGATCAGTCAGTAATTAAGATTGTTGCTACATTTGTCTCAACAGATAAAATACTCATTAACAACGGTTCTCCAACAACCGTTGTCAATTGTGAAGTTATAACTTCAATGTCGATTGTCCATTAACAACGGTTCTCCTACAACCGTTGTCAATCGTGACGTTTTAACTTCAATGTGGACCGTTCATTAATTGTTTAACCATACGACTCAATATATTACAAAAATAAATACATGTAAGATATGATCATATGACTTAATATATTAAAAAAATAAGTACATATAAGATATGACAACGGGATTTTTTAAGCCGTGGTGAATATTTCTCATTATTCTTGATTTGACTAATGCACGGACTGTTCATCTGACCGATGCATGCCTATATTGTACGGACTGTTCATATATTTTTTATTGAATCAACGTTGCATTATTGGTGGGTTTGAATCAACGCTGCATCTTAACAATAATTTTACTTTTGTTCCAAAATTATGGCCGTAAACCAAGGTACAAATATTGCGAGTCCACGGGTGCAGAGGGATCGTAAGTTGTTAGAAGAAGAATATAAAATATTAAGGAAATTGCGTCGCCAATCGAGCTATATTGAAAGCGAGAAGAAAATGGATGTGTTACGAGAAAGTTAAAGGAATAATGTTCTTTTGATTTCATTAAGTTCCTCCCTAAACATATAATTCTTGAAAGTACAGATGAGAATTCATCGGCTTTCGAATTTAGTTCTTCTGAGGATTTGATGGTGTCACATATATTACCCAGATACGATTGGTATGTATCTACCGTGAGCGAAGCAACAAAAGCTTGGCGTCAATGGTGGTTTAGGTCATTGAAGGTGATGTCGAGTTCGGAGGAAAAGACCAGAGTTGTAACAACCCCATTTATTTAGGAGCCTTTAGCTAGACATCCCAAGTAAATGAGAGCGTTACCATCTCGGTTTTCCGAGGTAGTGAATAACAAAGTACAACAAACCAAAGTACTTTAAATAAAACTTTAGCAATTATATGTTTATTACAAATTAACCAACTAAAACTTAATATAAAATAAAGTACAACTCGCAGCGAAAATAAAATGATCTAATAAACTATGTGGTCTAGACTTCTAGGTAGACTGGCCAAGTCCTCATGCATTCCATAGCTCCCAAGTCAGCTAATCTTTAGTACCTGTCAAATCTGCTCCCCATTATGGTTCATCACAGGTGTTCACGAATACACAGTCAACCATGAGGTTGAGTAAGAATAAACACTAACAACAAGAGCATACGGTAGTCAATCCAGTTCCATTCACATTGTACTACTCCCTTAACAACATGCTCCTTCTCATGACTTAGCACATCTCTCTTAACAACGTGCTCACATTACTTTGGTACTCCTCCCTTAACAATGTACCGCCATTATGTAATAGCACCCCTCCCTCATAACGTACATATTACCATCACCCCAGAGAACAAACTCCCTCAACAACGTACATCTGACTGTTGCACAGCTTATCACAATTTTCACATTCACAATCAACGATAACAATTAATTCACCTCATCAAAATTATTAATAACCACCAACACAAGATAATATAATTCTCCCTTCCAACAAATACGACAATATCAACATATGAACAATTCCCTTATCAACTTATGATCAATTTCACTTATCAACATATGAACAATTCCATTTCAATATAAATAATCCACCATAACGAATATTAACAAACAAGAGTTGAGTGGGATTTATCCCTACCTGGCAAGCAATTCCAAATAAGCAGCTCAAGCGATCCAAATAATTAAAGCAATCCGAACCCGATTATAATTTCTTCACAAATCGTCATCTAACATAAATATTATAATTTTCCAACAATTATTAATTATCACCTTCTACTATTATTTAGTAATTTATAAATTATATTTATTAATCAAATTAATTATTTATTATTATTAAAGGATTAAGATATTAAAAACCCGATTCAAATGCAAACCCGAGTCACCGAAAGCAAAACCTGTCACAACACCCAATTACCCTCCCCTTCATACACGGTTTAGAACCGTGACCAACACCCCTTACAAAACCCACCAATCCCGACACCACCAACCACCACGGTCATCCCCAATACCGCTTACCTCCTCCTTGCACCAAGACACACCCAACCGCCCTCTGACCACCAGCCTTATCGCCACCAGCTAGCCACAAACACCCGCCCTAAAAAACCCCTAAAAAACCCAACACAAACACCTCAACACACACACTCATCTCCTTACACTACCCCACGACCACCAGTGGCCACCACCGTGGTCTCCCTTGACCAACAATGGTCCCACCACTAGCCACGATACATCACGGCAACTCACAACCACCCAGAATCGACACACAACCTATATACTAAATAAACACCCAAACAACCACCCAACTCGACAGCCACCGTACCAACCACCACGATGAATGTTGTTTTACCCATTATTTCGTTGTTTTATGTTGTTCTTTATCATTTCTCCTATTAATATGCAATATCATTCGTTTGTAACACAAGTTTCCGCTAAACCACTATTGCTAAGGATAAGGACTATCTTTCTTAAAATGAACCGTTTAAATAGGGCATGGAGTAGTTCCATAGGAATCGTTCTATTCCATAGAACTCGATAGGAGTTGTCCTATGTCATATAAGATTAGCATCTTAAAATTCCTAACATGCCTATGTATGATTTCTTGTGAAGAAATATGACTAGAGGTAATGATTAGTCAAAATATGTTTTGATAATATCATATATGCGTCTATGGTTCAAAAGTCTTATTGCTTAAGCTAAACACTTGTCATCAAGCACTTAAGTTGTTAAGAACATAACAATGTTAAATTGGTAAATCTATTTGTCAGAAAATTTGATTGAACAAATACCACTATAGAGTTCATCCTTGTGAAGGATTAACTAGGAATTTATATGAAGATAAGTCTTCATCAAATGGAAATTTTTAAAGTTAGTGGGAGCAATAAGAAGTAAGTACCTATCTTAATTGTTAAGGATAGAACTAGGTTCGAAAGAGAAGGTGTTAGACACTTAAATAGATACAAACCCAAATAAGTAAAGAGGAAGGAAGTTGGTTGTGTGACTCCAACATATTCCTTCTTGATTATCAATGACATTGATATTACACTCTTGCTAATTACCACATCACGAGTATTTGATACAAATTTGTGAATCATGTTAGAAATTGTCACATTTCATGATTATGAAATATGGCAAAAGGATGTCAAAACCACCTTTCTAAATGGGTATTTAGAAGAGGATGTGTTCATAACACAATCTGAGGGTTTTGTAAATCCTTAGATTCCTAACAATGAATAGTCGTATGATGACTAGCATGAATGAAATTGATATGAATGGAACTAGGGTAGTTTTGTAGTGTATTCATTTTAGTTTTGTATTTAGAATTGTACATCAATAATTGTTATGATGTACACTAAGTCTAAATAAGAATATAATTTAAGTTTTTGTAGAAAAACGCAAAGGGTTTCACTATTGTGCAATTAAAACAAGTGTTGTGCCCTTACATACCACGATTAAGTTTATAGTGAGACCTTACAAATCAAGGTAATTATATTCAAAATAAAAATAAATGTCATATATATATAAGACTCAAGTTGGTCACCCCAATCATTTCTCAATTCTCGATTAAAAATCGCATTTAGAAACTAGTTTTGACTAGTGTCCCAAACCATTTGATTGGGAATCTCTTGGTGTGTTCGAATCTTATATTTAAAGTAAGATTAATTCATGACTTATTTCTAGGAAAGGAATATGAATAGAGCAAGACATTCGCCCTATATACACTTTGAAGTGTATGGTCGAATACAATTTCAATCAGAAAATGTTATTACTTCTTCATCTCTTCTACCAACGAACTAGGTAGATACTTGATGAGGTAAGAAGAGAGATTCTTTGAACAAGTTCAATGAATGTTTAAAAGTATCAAAACCTAGAAATTATAAAACCAAAGTATTAGTACTTTGTTACAATAGGGAACAATAAAGTGAAAACTTTTATATACACCAAAAGAGTGTGATATGGTATCACAAGTTCACCTTCATAATATTAGAAAGTGACAAAGAATCCTATACGATATGATTGAATCTTTACTATAAAGTTGGAAGTAGTTTCTATCACAATTTGTCTAGTATATATTCATTCAACTAAAACAAAACATAATTAAAGCAATAATCTACATTTCATATGTGATATGGTTAGGCATGATACCTATATTGTAGCTTGTTTCGATAGTGAAAATGTGGTCTCTCTTCCTATATGATCACAAAAACAAAGGGTTTGTGGCTCGTGATGCTGTCTATCAAAGAAAAGAGGATTATTTCTTATAGACAGAGTGGGAGAATATGTTCAAGAGTCACAAACTGAGAATAAGACGTGGGAAGATGTTCCTTCTTGGTCTAAAATTTTACAACCATTCGAAATCTAAGTAGACGGAATCATGTTATTTTGAAAATAATAAACTCGTAACTTATTAAGATGCTTTATCTAGTTTCAACTCCGCAAAAGTCCGATGCAAGCATAAACATGAAAATGTTTATTTAGCTTGGTTGGTTGGTGGCAAAGGGTTTTGCACGCAACAACAATGCTTCATTGTATTTGGATGTGATTTGATATAGTTGAATTTTAAAATCATCTTGCATGAGTTTTGTAAATCGCGACTATCCTAAGGTAGAATACAAACTTAAGAAGAAATCTTAAGTAGAAGTTAAGGAGTTGAATTGTATGTTTTGATCATGTGATAAACATATCTTGAATTGTCGAGTAGTTCTGTTTATACATGGAGTTTAGTGGGAGTAATGTGGTGTTAATAGTCTTATATGTAAGGGGCATATTGATCATTGCGAATGATGAAAGACTTAGGAGAGGAATAATACATCTCTAAGGTATCCAGACCTATAAAGATAGTTTTAAGAGGATATTGGCATTAAGTGAATATTTTTATATTGATAAGAGTCTAGACAGGTTCAAAGGTATTGAACATGTAGAAATTAAATCCACTTGCTTCCGCTGCGGGATTAATTCATTAAGCTAAGATGTATCGCCATTCTTATAATTCGTATACTTAGAGTATGACGAAAGTTTATAAATTAAATTTAAGTGAAAGTCATTATATAGCCATATAGTCTATCCATTAGTGCTCAAGAAGCATTAATGATATGTCTTCTATGTCTCATATGTAGATAACATATTATTCATTGAGAATGATAGGCCAATACTTTATTCCGTGAAGAAGTGATTGGGAGACTAGGAAGAGATGCAAGACATCTTTAGTATTCGAATCTATAGTGATAGATTAGAAAGGATAAGTGTGTAGAAATAATTAATGGATTTGTATGCAAGGAGTTACACAAATACCATACTCTAAAACACATAAGGATGGTTAGAGAACCGTCTTGGATATATTATATAAGGAGGATAACTGCTAGAAACATCCTAGGCAGTTGAACAATGAGATATATACAACAGAAATTGAGTACACTTGCAATAATGAGATATGCAAGAATGAGGGGATGATATTAGGATTCGGTTTTGTGAATTGGAGGAACTATGGTAGTTCGTTCCAATAACCGAAGGTCCTATCCCTACTCACTGTGAGATCAGTGGGAGCTATTCAAGGCTCGAAAGCTTATGTCTAGATTGGATTTAGACACGTACTCAAAAGTTCTATAATAAAGATTATACATAACAAAGGGAAAAGTACATAGTAAAGTTAGGGAAAGTGCAATGTGTTGCTAAGACTTACTAACCAAAGCCTTCTCATAGGCTTAGCATGATAAGTCATGCCATTTCAATTGCGTTGAGATGTATGGATGTATACAATATTAAGTATGGATTATAGATTATGTAGTAATTGATATAGTATCAATTTTAAATATGTGATAATACATTCATCGTTTGAATTTTATTTAAAACTCTTTTCTGATAATACTTTGTTTTCCAAATAGGTTGTCGAGACAATATTGAAATCTATTTAAGTGAACTGGATTAACATAGTATTGGCCCCTAGTCACTTATATGAGGTGACGTCTCTAAGTGACTAGAGTGTGATGCGATTGATGGGAAGTTCAAGTGTCATAGGGTCATAAGAGATGACTAGTCGATCACATAGGCAGACTGTAAGGGACACTATGTCGGGCAGTGACCGCTACTATAGTATTCTTTTGAGTCAATTCTTTGACTAAAGACTATTCGCCCAAGTTGGCACAGTTTCTGAGTGACTTTGAGTTATGCTCTACGACTTTCGTAAATGAGATCAAATGGGCATCTCTTGGGTCTTGATGAGCTGTGGCTAAACAAAGGGAATAGTGCAATAGGAATTGTCCACCCCCTTCTCAGGGTTATTTAAAAATCCCAGGGCCACTCGAGGAGTAGTGAACTGAAAATGCGTGGCCACGCTCGAAAAGTATCTACGGTAGATATTTACGGTCAGACAGTTATTCTCCAGATCGATAAAACCACTCTAGATATGATCACTTGCAAGAACGACCTGCAAGACACCTTGCATTGAGTGCGAGATGGTAATAGGACAAGAGAATTGGTGACGCACACTTGTCTCGGAAAAGTGGGAGATTTTTGGAGTATGTGTCCTCAACAATAGTGCGATCACATTATTAAAACTCATGATAAGAATACACAAAGGGATGATTCATTTTTATACGTCAACTGATCAACATTAATCGGTAATGATTGGCTGACTAGAGTTTGGCATTACTGTCATTTGACGGTGGTGATCAGTTGATCCCTTAAGGTCACACCTAAAGGACAATTCCCTTAATAGATAAATTAATTAATTGTATAATGATATAGATTAATTAATTCCTTAAAATTGAACAATTTACATATGTGAGTGAGAATATGAATCTTATTGTAATTAGATTAAATAAGATTCATTTTAGTAAATAAAATGTTTTTATATTACTAAAACTTTGTTTATGAAACAATTAAATTAAGAATGATCGGTTAATTATAATTACAATCTGTTGTAGATTATATTAATGATACGTGCATTTTATATAGTCTTTATAAGCCTTTTATGCACGTATTTCTATGCGATTCTCGTAGCTGGCTGAGTCAAAGTCACTCGATCGAAGACTCTATTGATCGATCGAGCACTTTTTGAGAGGAGAAGACCTCGATCGAATGCTTTATGTGTTCGATCGAAATGTGCTTTCTAGGAGTTCCTCGATCGAGTAGCTTGTTCACTCGATCGAGTGATGTTTGTTGAATTCTGTTCGATCGAGCAGTTTTAAATGGCTCGATCGAGTAACTAGTGTTGAACACGGGCTTTTGTCTAATTATTATGTTTTAGGTCGAATAAAATCCCTATCCTCTAAATAGGAGAGAGGTAATTAGGTTTAGGGAGTTCTTCTTGACCTCTGGATACTATTCGACATTACTGTGACTCTACTTTCCGGATCTCTTAATCTGTAATTCTCCCTTTTACTCTTTCTCTTTCTTTACTCTCTCTTTAAATTTGTGATGTTTATTATTTCTTTATCTTTCGCTCTTGTTCTATTTACTATTATGTCTAGCTAATTTAATTGCTAGGATTTAGGGGGTTCAATGACTGTTGTTAGTTGCTAATTAGGTTTACAGATCTTTCATTGTTATCACATCTCTGTTGTTAATCACTGCATTTAACTGTAAATAGCTGCTTGAATCGATGCATTTAGCTAATTAATCTTGGTAAGCCTTGGCCTAGACCGGAAGGTTGGAAGGGGTGAGACCTGCAGTGAACATTAGGATGCTTTAGTGAGGGCGGAAGCTAAGCTAATAGTATTTTAGGGCGAATTGAGACCGGAAGGAGATATTCGTTGCCCCTTAGATCGATACAATTGACCGATCTATGACCTTAGCTGCAACTATCTGACATTAATTGATGACGCGTCAATCCTAGTTTTCTCTCTCTCTTGATAATCTCTCTTGCCATCTTCTCTCGGTTTAATCTTATATAGTTTAGCTTAAAGAAATCAAACCCCCAAATAGTGACCGTAGACAGATCGAATTGACAAGTAGATAGTGACCGCCTCCCTGTGGAGATCAACCCTACTTACCGCTGACTTCCGTTAGTAGTACTTAGGTATTTATTTTTGGTACTGAAACGACGGTATCAAATTTTGGCGCCGTTGCCGGGGAGGCAACTATTTTATTTACTTGTTTATTTTTATCTGTCTTTAGCCTCAAAGAATTTATTCCTTGAGGCAGTTCTCATCATTTTCTGTAGTGTTGTTTTGATAGGCCCTACAGGTCCTACCTAGACAGTTCTAGGTAAACGATCATCAAAGGGAAGGCTTAATTACCTTTGATCTTACACCTATGTTCCATCCTATGGCGCATCAAGTGATTTACTGTGAGAGATGTGGTGTTGCGGGGCACAATGCCAGTATTTGTTTGACAGGGAACGACGAAGTCTATGCGTTTAGGCAGTGCAGACAAGCTAGTCATCCCTTTGCAATTGTGCCGCCACATCCGTTTCAAGAACGAGGCTATCAAAAGCCTCCATTTATTTGGCCACTGCAACAACAAGCTACTCCTCCTGATAAATAGAAAGAAGTGATTGCTGAGTTGAAATCTTTGATTAAGACACTTGCACTTAAACTGCAAGAAGATGATAGATATAAGGAAGCTCAATTCAATGAGTCGGAGTCTCAAATAGCTCGGTTAGCTGCCGAGTTGAACTTTAGGCACTCAGAGAAGGTACACGCTGCCTACACAGATATCAGTCTTTCCCATTAAGGACCCTAGTTGCTTATCGATACTGATGATTTGTATGACTCAGAATACGAAGATCTATCTGAAAACGATGCATTACTTGAATATTTCTGCACTGTAAAACAACAAACACTTGATTGAACTGGTTATACTGTTCGATCAAGTGAAATATCTGAGGAAGTGTTCGATCGAACAGAGTTATCCACTCGATCGAACAGCTATTATGAGGAAGATCTTGATCGAGCAGATCTCTATGTTCGATCGAGTGATATTCAAGAGGAAAGCTTTCGATCGAGTTCCATCCTTTCTCGATCGAACATATTGGCCATGGAGAGCAACGATATGTCACTTTGGTCCATTTTGGTTGACGATTTTGAAGAAGACAATGGTTATAGTGAATCCCCCATTTTCAAAGCCGAGTTGGATGCCTTGGAGGCTGCGATTTACGGGATAGAACCCACAGAGGAGGGGAATGAGAAGGTAGTTGAGTCCGGAAATGTCCCTAGCACGGTAGAGGTAATACATTCTTTTATCAATGATTCTGACGTTAGGAGCAACCAACCTAAGGTAATTAGCGATCATTTTATTATTATTGCTATAAATAGTACGTTACCTCATTTGACTTATGCTATATTTTTCAATACTCCACCCCCTCCTAGTTAGATAAATAAGCTTATAAAGTTTCACCATATTTGTCATCGAAAATTTGTTAGGCTGAGACGGTACTTTATATTGCTTTCATATGCTCTTTCTTTGTTATGGTGCTATTTACAGTTTTGTGTAGCACATGCGCTGTTATTTGATCGGTTGCTTCGTGCTTTGAGCTCTTTTGACTGGGCTAAATTAGAATGGCTGTTTAAGAAAAGATGGTCGAGCTGGGACTTGTCTGAAACTAGCGCTGTCCGGGAGGCAACCCGGAGTTTAAATTTTTAGCTGTTTTACATTTCAGTTTTGTGTGTAATAAATGGTTTTTGGAACCATAGACTCTAAACGATCTAGGCTTGGTTTTTGGTCGTATTTGTAGTAGATATTTGCGTCTTTGCAAGTGTTTCCTTTATGCCTAAGAGTTGCGTAATAAGGAGTTCTTGATCGAGCAATCTTCTACCCGATCGACTGACTTACTCCCTTGATCGAATGCTTTCCATCTTCAATCGAGCAACCACAGACACGACCATTTCGATCGAGCATTTCCCTTTTCTCGATCGAGCACTTCCACAGCCCATTTCACTCGATCGAGTTATCTACTCTCTCGATCGAGTTGGCTTGCTTTGATTCACTTCCTATGATGTTGCTATGGAGCTGTTGGCGACCTCCCTTGTTGCTGGCTGGTTTGAGGAGGTCCCGTCTTCTCGTACTCTTGTAAGTTTTCTGCATCTTCACTCTCTCCTTTTTAGTTTGCATTTCCTTTCCCTATTTTTGGGTACAATGAGGGCATTGTATGGTTTGGTTTGGGGAGGTTATGCATCCATATCTGTGTCTGGATGTTGTCTTTACTGCATTTTTGTTATCACGTTTAATTTCTGTATGCATTGTTGTTTATTTTTATAAAATTCAAAAATCTCACAAAAATTTCACGTTTACTTTTGCATATAGGTTGAGTCGGAACGGTAGATTTCCATGATGAAATTGCACTATAATTTGTCTTTTGCTTAAACCTTGCAATAATTAATATCTTTAGCTTTACCGTTTTGCATATCTATGAGTTAATGTTAAAATATTGCTGAACAAATAGACTTGACCTGAGATTTTGGCAACCTACTTATATATTCTAAGATTTAGAGTCCGTATAAACCGGTGTCATTTATGACCAGTTTTATGTAGGATTGAGAGTAGTATACTCCTTGCATAGCATGTATCATCAATTTGTACGTATATGAAATTCAATTGGTTTTTGCCTACATACATTCGGGTTAGTGGTTGGTGTCACATGCAGGGAGGCGCTTACATATTCCTTTTCTTTCATTTTCACCCATAAACTCCACTATTAGCCAAATTTGCCTTTTTGACCCTTAACATCATATTAGTTACGTACATGTTTATGTGGGTCGTAGTCTAGGTGAGCGACTTCTTATTCTTTCTCTCTTACATTTAATTGCTTACCCTTTGCTTCATGAGAGAAGACTGACCCGTGAGAGTCCATCATTAAAGGTCTTGCAAGGTCGACGGTTCAACTTTATTATAAACATCCTACAACTCGTTTGCGTTTGACATTTTCGCTATGAGTATTAGTTTTCTTGCATTAAATTGGTTTAAGTGGGCATTTGTAGCTAGCTCTGAGCTTTCTTTTCTGTTCCATTAGTTTGCATTTAGTTTACTCGAGGACGAGTAAAGGTTCGGTTTGGGGAGATTTTATACGTGCATTTTATATAGTCTTTATAAGCCTTTTATGCATGTATTTCTATGCGATTCTGGTAGTTTTATGCTATGAAATGCCCCGAATATTTTGAGAAACTAAATTGCAAAAGTAAAAGGCATGCATTGACTCCCTTTTGTCACTCCCTCCAACCGGTTCCCCACTCCCCTAAACAAGAATAAGAATTGTTCTTATTCTTATCCTAAGCATTCTTACATTAGTTTTACATAACTAATTCTCTCTTATTCTCACATTCTCTCTAAAATTAGTTTTAGAACACACACTTGTTCAAAATCAAATATTCATTTTAATTACTAAAAGTAGTAATAAGAAATAATATTAGATTAAATTTTAAGGTCACCTAATAATGATATCTAGTTAATATATTATTAGATGTAAGGGATTGTTTTGGTGCAATTGAAAGGAGGTTCTCACAATATTGAGCCAAGGAGGATCATCCATTCATTTTAAGCTCAAGAACAAGTAAGAAAGGTGTTCTTACTTGTACCCTTATAAACCGATTTCACTAATGTAAGGAGTATTTTCTTTACTTATCTATTTATATTTTGTTATGCATGCATAAGATCATCATATTTAATTAATGAGTAATTAGATATAAAATTAAAGAGTTTAATTTGAGGGTTAATGATCTCTTTCACAAGCAACAAAGAGGAGGCAATACTAAAGGCCTAAGTAATGGGTAATGATGAAGGACCCCCACGGATCCTCAATGATCCCCACAGATTAGGAGGCAGCCAAATGAAGCTGAAGCAGAACTGCCCTTCAGGACGGGCGTCCAGAGGCAGTTCATGCGTCCCAAAGAGAAGGACGGGCGTCCCACAAAGCAGGATGCGCATCTAACAATGGCAGGTCGTGCGTCCCATAGTAGGACTTGCAAGGCTTTAGATTTTATTTAAGGGGCTTAATCGTCATTTAAGCCCGTAGTTTACCTAATACTTGTACTTAGTATAAATACTCCATTGTAATAGGGAGATTAGCATCAAGTTATATTACCATAATCAAGTTACACTATATTAAATCTAGTTATTTAGTAGATTAATACAATTCAATTACACAATTCAATCTTAATTACATCTTAAGCTTTCCTTAATTATTGTTCAAGTATTCTTAGATCTAGTTTGGTAATTGAAGATTATTTGGGGATTATTGGAGAATTGACAACTCTTAATTATCAATCAAGTTTTCTTCTATTATTATTTTCTTTCTATTTGATCATCCTAAGTTGGTACAATTTATTTACTCTTTACTTAATCCTTGTTTATTGTTTTACTCTTTCATCATGTTTAGACTTGTTAAGATGATTGACACCATTGTTAGCATGTTCACCATGATAATGAGTGAATAGTTCCTTAACTATGGTTAATGGGGGATTAGGGGAGTTAATCATGGGGTAGATCTTTACTTAATAACTTCATATGAATTTTTGCTTGTTGTAGTTTCAACTTATGCACATGTTATGCTTGATGAAATGCTTGATTGACAACCTAGCATGATTCTCTTATCCTTTCAACAAGACTTGTAAGACATAAACTAACTCAAGGCTTATTAGATCATGCATATAGTTGAATAGGGAGAACTAAGTCGTTGTAGGTGTTATAAAGTTGTGACTGACTCGGCTCCAAGACCCAAAACTCCCTAGAAATTGAAAGATATAAACTAACTCGATTCCATTACAACAATAAATTGCTTGCATCTATGAAACTTATTTATGTGATCTCACCATGATTCCCCTATGAACCCATGACACCCTAGTGCTTTAATCAATTGTTTACAAACCCTATTTGCTTATTTTTCTTTACTTTCATTAATTTGCTTTGCATTTGTTAAGTAGTTTAGATTGTAAATCTCAACCTCAACCCAAATTGTGACACTAAAGACATAGCTATTTACAATCGATAAGTCAATACAATACCCGTCCCTTAGGATCCAACCTTTACTTACCACTCTACTAAGAGTAGTTTGTTGAGAATATAAATAGTGTTTGATTGGGAGTATAGACGACATATCGACCAAATCAATACAACTGCAACCCTGAAGCTAGATTAAGTACATATGTTCTTTAATTTCATAAACATAAAAATCCTAAAAATTGAAAAACTTCAAAATCCAAAAACATGTTTTTACTTTAGTAGTGTAGACTTGTATATACTTGTGTGCTTTTGTTACTCTTTTCACATAAGGACTACACCACATTTGAGACATCCTTAAGGAATTAATGAAGAGTCGCATGGTATGATCTTTCCAATCTCTTTTCCCTACTCTTTTATATTAACGACAATGTGGTGAGATTTTGATATTGCGGCTTATAAACCATGTGAAGTTAAGAGTATGAATTTAGTGTTATATGGCATTTAGTTAGTTAGAGCATATGCATTATACTTGTATATTTATAGGTTGCATCATGGCATGTAGTTGCATGTTAGAAAATTTTGTGAAAATGCCTATTTACGAAGATTAACAAGTGTATATAAGGCCATTGTAGATACTTTTTCTCCTTGAGACTTTGTTTGCTAGAATACTTCCAAGACACCCTAGGTTGTGTAATACTAGTATCTTTTGTCCCATGGACTAAGGGCTAGTCAAGGGTTTGCATGTGAGTCACCTATCCAACCCTATGGTGTGAACGGACTTGGTTAACTTTTCTAGGGGACCTTGGTTGACTTGGTGGTTTGATAACCCAAAAATCATTTTCACT
The DNA here is from genome assembly GCF_048544455.1 of Silene latifolia. Taxonomy (NCBI): domain Eukaryota; kingdom Viridiplantae; phylum Streptophyta; class Magnoliopsida; order Caryophyllales; family Caryophyllaceae; genus Silene; species Silene latifolia. Next base: position 237,147,432 of record NC_133537.1, read on the forward strand.
AATAAGTTTGAAGTGCTCATTTCAAAAAATTTGTAATGTGGAATCGTTTTAATTGGCAAAGAAATATCAAATGTTTTGAATTATTGAATTACCGAGGAATTTGATGGAGGCATACCACTTCGATGTCCTTTGGTGTGGGATCCATTGAATTGGGCGCCCACACGGTTGTGAATTCAACCGCCCAAAGACAGAGTGACTATCACCCCGAAAAGCTATTGTCTAGAGGTTAATCGATTGCCTAATAAGCGATTAACGAAAACAAAGCACATTAGCAAGGAAGGGACAAATCCCATCTTAAAGTTTTCAAATGTGAAATACGGAAGTTGAAATGAGGTCAAATTTTGAATGATAATAATCCACTCTCTTTTGTTTGAATGAATTGAGCATTCCATTCCCAAAAACTTTTATTCACTACGCCAAATATGACCATCAATAACGAGCGTATCACAAATGTTTAATGGATATAATTACGTCATTTAAAACATTGTTGCCTAAATATTGCCGGAAATCTGGAGCGCGCTAATAATAATAACGTTTACGTACCAAACCGTTGTAATTATGTCTTTACAACGGTGATAGAACGACCGTTATCAAAAACCTTTAACGATTTCCGTAAAGTCCGTTATAGAAACGCTCTTATCAACGGTTGTTAAATAACCGTTACTATGATAAGAACACGACTTTTTAAAAACCGTTACTAAATAAACACTAGCAATGGTTTGTGGTACCCCTTATTATATGTTAGAAATGGGTTTTGGTAACCGTTATTATGTTTCTATTATGAAAGAACGGTTCCTCTATACCAGTTGTTATTTATCATTTACGGGTTAAGTATAACCGTTGTAAACTTATTTTCGATGTTTAATATTAAACCAACGCATGCATGTATGATAAATAATGAACCGTTGCATGCATTATTTTCTTTGACCATTATTACTATCCGTCCATTATTATATTCACACATGCATACATATTTTCCTATAAATATCACTTATAATGTGATCAATTAACCATATCCACCAATTCAAAGTTCAATTAATTACAGCCTATAATTTAATTAAAAATATTACACGTCGATCACCATGTCGTCGTCGTCTTCTACACCTGTCGAATGACAATCAAATACCCGTTATGTTCATCCTATTATCTGTATTATACACAACCTTCTAATCAAATATGATTAAAATAGTAAGGCATTTTCGAGAAGTGTTACTTGGATGAGAGATATGCTTTGTCAAGGCGGTTATACGAACGTTAAAAAGGTCCATCCAGGTTGGGCTAAAGGTGTTTTTCTTGGGTACGCAATTATTGAGTTCGAAAGTCATGGGAAGAAGCATGACTCTTATCGTCAAGCGAGAAAACTCCAAGCAAGATACGAGGATCATGATGCTGGGAAGAAAAATTATTATACGGATGATGGGTTACAAGCGCAATATTTATGGATTGCAACTGATTGTGACATTAATCTATTACGAACATATCGGCACTATATTGACACTATGCCTCGTTCATAGGAGGCGAAACAAGTGCCTGCTAATAATCCACATATTGAATTCCCAATATTTATCTCAATCGCAGGTATATTACAAGATGATTTTGTTGATTAATTATTATTATTCTAATTAATGTTGTTGAAACCGCGCGTCTTTTAATTTATTGTTATGTATGTGCTTTTCTTGAATATGCGTGGTAGTGTAATTTAGTTTCTAATTATTTATTGCAAATTACGTAGGTTTAAAATATTTGTTAATAAGTCAACTTTTACATTAATTAGTTAATTAATGTTTAGGAATTACCAACGGTTTTGAAAAAAATTATAAATGTGACTATAAATGTTAAAGCATCTTTTGTTAACATCTATTAATCAAATCACAACATTTCATCCCCATTACACACATTTGAAACAACGTGGCAATGAACCCTAATTTTATCAACAACGAAGAATGGCTTGCACAAACGATTGTAGATGATGAGAAGGTTCTCGCCGGGCTTCCCGCCGATCAACACCCATTAATTAAGGCATCCGTTGAACATCCATAGAATTATTGGATTAAGAGGCGTGAAGCAGTCCGGCTTGTCAACCAAGCCTCATCATCATCATCATCATCATCATCATCATCATCAACATCATCATACCCTCGTCGGCCTATTACTACAAACTTGGTTGCAGCGAGAGAAATGTTGAGTTGCACTCTTCCAACCTTATCTCCACATGCAAGTCATGTCCTTGCATATATTCAATCTGTTATTGCAAAATATGAAGCCAATGACCTAGAAGTTAGCGGTATACCAGAGTGGCGTAGTTGGTGGCAGGTTGAGAAGTGCTTTGTACTCTTAACCAGGGTTGTTCCGGCTTATTATGCATCTTCAGATTTCTGATAAATGCTGTAATGTATTTGGTTTAAAATTAAATGAAATGATCATTTTGAAAGTGTTGAGTTATGCTTGTTTGATTTGCTTTCGTTTTCTGAACTTATAGATCAGTCAGTAATTAAGATTGTTGCTACATTTGTCTCAACAGATAAAATACTCATTAACAACGGTTCTCCAACAACCGTTGTCAATTGTGAAGTTATAACTTCAATGTCGATTGTCCATTAACAACGGTTCTCCTACAACCATTGTCAATCGTGACGTTTTAACTTCAATGTGGACCGTTCATTAATTGTTTAACCATACGACTCAATATATTACAAAAATAAATACATGTAAGATATGATCATACGACTTAATATATTAAAAAAATAAGTACATATAAGATATGACAACGGGATTTTTTAAGCCGTGGTGAATATTTCTCATTATTCTTGATTTGACTAATGCACGGATTGTTCATCTGACCGATGCATGCCTATATTGTACGGACTGTTCATATATTTTTTATTGAATCAACGTTGCATTATTGGTGGGTTTGAATCAACGCTGCATCTTAACAATAATTTTACTTTTGTTCCAAAATTATGGCCGTAAACCAAGGTACAAATATTGCGAGTCCACGGGTGCAGAGGGATCGTAAGTTGTTAGAAGAAGAATATAAAATATTAAGGAAATTGCGTCGCCAATCGAGCTATATTGAAAGCGAGAAGAAAATGGATGTGTTACGAGAAAGTTAAAGGAACAATGTTCTTTTGATTTCATTAAGTTCCTCCCTAAACATATAATTCTTGAACGTACAGATGAGAATTCATCGGCTTTCGAATTTAGTTCTTCTGAGGATTTGATGGTGTCACATATATTACCCAGATACGATTGGTATGTATCTACCGTGAGCGAAGCAACAAAAGCTTGGCGTCAATGGTGGTTTAGGTCATTGAAGGTGATGTCGAGTTCGGAGGAAAAGACCAGAGTTGTAACAACCCCATTTATTTAGGAGCCTTTAGCTAGACATCTCAGTAAATGAGAGCGTTACCATCTCGGTTTTCCGAGGTAGTGAATAACAAAGTACAACAAACCAAAGTACTTTAAATAAAACTTTAGCAATTATATGTTTATTACAAATTAACCAACTAAATCTTAATATAAAATAAAGTACAACTCGCAGTGAAAATAAAATGATCTAATAAACTATGTGGTCTAGACTTCTAGGTAGACTGGCCAAGTCCTCATGCATCCCATAGCTCCCAAGTCAGCTAATCTTTAGTACCTGTCAAATCTGCTCCCCATTATGGTTCATCACAGGTGTTCACGAATACACAGTCAACCATGAGGTTGAGTAGGAATAAACACTAACAACAAGAGCATACGGTAGTCAATCCAGTTCCATTCACATTGTACTACTCCCTTAACAACATGCTCCTTCTCATGACTTAGCACATCTCTCTTAACAACGTGCTCACATTACTTTGGTACTCCTCCCTTAACAATGTACCGCCATTATGTAATAGCACCCCTCCCTCATAACGTACATATTACCATCACCCCAGAGTACAAACTCCCTCAACAACGGACATCTAACTGTCGCACAACTTATCACAATTTCCACATTCACAATCAACGATAACAATTAATTCACCTCATCAAAATTATGTAATAGCACTCCTCCCATAACGAATATTAACAAACAAGAGTTGAGTGGGATTTATCCTTACCTGGCAAGCAATTCCAAATAAGCAGCTCAAGCGATCCAAATAATTAAAGCAATCCGAACCCGATTATAATTTCTTCACAAATCGTCATCTAACATAAATATTATAATTTTCCAACAATTATTAATTATCACCTTCTACTATTATTTAGTAATTTATAAATTATATTTATTAATCAAATTAATTATTTATTATTATTAAAGGATTAAGATATTAAAAACCCGATTCAAATGCAAACCCGAGTCACCGAAAGCAAAACCTGTCACAACACCCAATTACCCTCCCCTTCATACACGGTTTATAACCGTGACCAACACCCCTTACAAAACCCACCAATCCCGACACCACCAACCACCACGGTCATCCCCAATACCGCTTACCTCCTCCTTGCACCAAGACACACCCAACCGCCCTCTGACCACCAGCCTTATCGCCACCAGCTAGCCACAAACACCCGCCATAAAAAACCCCTAAAAAACCCAACACAAACACCTCAACACACACACACACACACACACTCATCTCCTTACACTACCCCACGACCACCAGTGGCCACCACCGTGGTCTCCCTTGACCAACAATGGTCCCACCACTAGCCACGATACATCACGGCAACTCACAACCACCCAGAATCGACACACAACCTATATACTAAATAAACACCCAAACAACCACCCAACTCGACAGCCACCGTACCAACCACCACGAATCACCACCCCAACACAACCAGTAGAACCGCCTACCGCCGACCTAACCAACTACTCAAGTCCCAGGTTACGTCGACAACCACACACGGTACAACCCCCGTTTTTTTTTGCTCACGACATCCCCCTTTTAGATGCCCAATCCGCCACCTACGGTGGTCAAGGTCGGTCTTACTAGAGTCACGACGGTCAAGGGCAACTACTAAGGTCATCGACACTATTCACAGTGGTCCATACGGCGTATAAACAATAACTTAATATATTAAGACGATATAAACATAAATTACGACGATCTTTACCTTTTATCGCTAATTGCTCGTCTCTTAAATCTCCTTCTTCTTTCTTTCTTTGTGAATTATTTTTCAGATATCATGGTATTTATAGTCTAGATTCAGAGAGTATATGAGGCCAATTAGAAAACTATTGCCTTATTCCGATTATTATTAGGAATTACCATATTATTATTATACTTATTATATTATTCTCAAATCCCGACACAAATCCCGACCACTACTAATACTTGGCCTAATATAATCAGCCCATTTATCTACATCACACGACCCAATGCTTAACTGGCTTTAAGTCCAATTCCAGACTTGCTTACTTCCTTTATTATTTAAATAACGTCTTATTTGCAATTATTATTAGAAATGCCATTAATTAATTATTTAAATTACATAAATTATTCGATAAATTATTATTAAATTACGGGGTATTACAGTTTTCCCCCCTTAAAATGAACTTCGTCCTGAAGTTCGCTCATAACTACTACAACAATATCTAAAAACATCCACACACCTGAGCATCATTCCAACTTGTGGTACACTATTATCCATTTACGATTATTAACTACACCAATCTTATCATAAAATGTCATAATAATAACTCAAAACATTTGTAGTATCACATTCCTTCCCCTAAAAATAAACTTCGTCCTCGAAGTTCGAGATATCAAACAACAGAAATAAATAACCATTTATTGTAACCTCTCAAGAACATGTAATACACATTGTAACATAAGACAACTATTATTTTCAACGAACATCGACGATGGATAAACGAATAACAACAATCTTCGAATTACTTTTATTTTATTACGTACGCATTTATTTCTTACTAACGAAGTCTAACTAAAACTTCAATGTAATTAATGTGAACATATATAGGTTTAGGGCAACACATTCCGCATATCACTAGACATGTTATTCTACTTCACATAATTTACAACATAAAAATGCTAAGGTGCAAGAGATAAGAAACAAAAACTTACATTTTTCAAGGATGAGAAAACATGTTACAATTTCCAAAAATCATTAATAAATAATAGCACAATTACTTCTTGCGTACTTATACTTTTTAGAAAATAAATAGAGTTAAAAATTCATAGGAGAAAGAATCAAGGCCAAAGCTTATAAGATCAATTTATAATGAATTTTACAAATTATTTGGTTGAAACAAAAATTTTACAGCAACTTGTCAGAATCTTAGGTCAACTTGTAAAAATCACTATTAAATGTCGAAATATTATCTTGCAATGTGGCTTATCAATTTAGAAACATATACGACTCTTTTAGATAGTGGAGTTGGAATCATACATAAACAATAAGTAACTTTTAAATGACAAAGTTTACGAAAACAAATGAACGAAAACATAATTGTACAGGAATATTCTGACCACTGTCCACTAAAATATTTATTACTCCTAAACCGTATATTATTTAAGCATGAAACAAGTGGCATATGAAAGCTAACTCACAAGGCTATCACACATAAAAATTTCGTGCATAGACATTAAACAAGCAATAAATGGCCGATAAAGCAATCAAGGGTAGAATTACGAGAAATCAACCAAATCACATTCTTCACAATTTCACGCATTTTCCGCAATACTTCACATGTTAATTAATCATAATTACGCCTCCCACATACATGCCAACATACTTTTCTCATGTCCACATGATTATAACAATGCTTAAAATCATATCACAACCCCTCTCCTTAAAAGCAAGGTTACGTCCCCGTAACCACAATCATCAATGAAAACAATCTTCATACAAAGCAAACAAAGACTCCTAAAAATAAACAATAATCATTTTAAATCACCCCACACTGTAATATCTCTCAAGGTAAACGATCCAAAACTGAAAGAGCTAGAAGTCCGTGTGAGGGGCCCTACTCATCCCAAGCATAAGGGGGCACCTAAAAGTTTCTACCCGAGGTTCATTTTATTAAACACATCGTAAATTCTTTATTATATTCATTGGTTAGGCTTGAGGATCGTATTGCTCTGATACCACTTTGTAACACCACCATTTATTTAGGAGCCATTAGCTTGACATCCCAAGTGAATGAGAGCGTTATCATCTCGATTTCCCGAGGTACTGAATAACAAAGTACAACAAAACAAAGTACTTTAAATAAAATTTTAGCGATTACATGTTTATTAAAAATTAACGAACTAAAACTTAATATAAAATAAAGTACAATTCACTGCAGAAATAAAGTGATCTAATCAACTACGTGGTCTAGACTTCTAGGTAGACTGGCCAAGTTCTCACGCATCCCATCGCTCCCAAGTCATATAATCTTTAGTACTGTCAAATCTCTGCTCCCCATTATGGTTCATCACAGGTGTTCACGAATACAAAGTCAACAACGAGGTTGAGTAGGAATAAACACTAACAACAAGAAAATACGGTAGTCAATCCAATTCCATTCATATTGCACTACTCCCTTAACAAAGTGCTCCTTCTCATGACTTAGCACATCTCCCTTAACAACGTGCTCACATTACTTTGGTACCCCTCCCTAAACAACGTACCGCCATTATGTAATAGCTCCCCTCCCTCATAACGTACATATTACCATCACCCCAGAGTACAAACTCCCTCAACAACGGACATCTAACTGTCGCACAGCTTATCACAATTTCCACATTCACAATCAACGATAACAATTAATTCACCTCATCAAAATTATTAATAACCACCAACACAAGATAATATAATTCTCCCTTCCAACAAATACGACAATATCAACATATGAACAATTCCCTTATCAACTTATGATCAATTTCACTTATCAACATATGAACAATTCCATTTCAATATAAATAATCCACCATAACGAATATTAACAAACAAGAGTTGAGTGGGATTTATCCCTACCTGGCAAGCAATTCCAAATAAGCAGCTCAAGCGATCCAAATAATTAAAGCAATCCGAACCCGATTATAATTTCTTCACAAAACGTCATCTAACATAAATATAATAATTTTCCAACAATTATTAATTATCACCTTCTACTATTATTTAGTAATTTATAAATTATATTTATTAATCAAATTAAATATTTATTATTATTAAAGGATTAATATATTAAAAACCCGATTCAAATGCAAACCCGAGTCACCGAAAGCAAAACCTGTCACAACACCCAATTACCCTCCCCTTCATACACGGTTTAGAACCGTGACCAACACCCCTTACAAAACCCACCAATCCCGACACCACCAACCACCACGGTCATCCCCAATACCGCTTACCTCCTCCTTGCACCAAGACACACCCAACCGCCCTCTGACCACCAGCCTTATCGCCACCAGCTAGCCACAAACACCCGCCCTAAAAAACCCCTAAAAAACCCAACACAAACACCTCAACACACACACACACAGACACTCATCTCCTTACACTACCCCACGACCACCAGTGGCCACCACCGTGGTCTCCCTTGACCAACAATGGTCCCACCACTAGCCACGATACATCACGGCAACTCACAACCACCCAGAATCGACACACAACCTATATACTAAATAAACACCCAAACAACCACCCAACTCGACAGCCATCGTACCAACCACCACGAATCACCACCCCAACACAACCAGTAGAACCGCCTACCGCCGACCTAGCCAACTACTCAAGTCCCAGGTTACGTCGACAACCACTGTGACACCCCTCGTTGAGGTAACTAAAAGTGACTAGTAAATCGTGGCGGAAACACGAGATTTTTAAAACTTTTAAGGCTTCCATTGAAGTCCAACGCGAGGTATCACTAACACGATAAATAAGTTTAGACAGTTAAGTTTAAGTTTACAAAACAAGTCTATTTATTGGGGAAAAGATATCCCACGAATTAACATAGATTCGAAAAGTAGGTGAGTCTATTATGTGATAACTAAATAAGGTCCGAGGTAAGAACTCGCTAGCTCACACGGTCTTCCCCACTTAAGCTTCATCACCAACCCGTCATTCATAATAGATATGAAAGCCACGGTCGTGGGGGAGTAACTCGGGGTTCTCCTACCACAATATGTCAAAATACAAGTAATTAAGAATTTAATTAAATAAACAAGCATGAGAGTAAAATACTTACGGTGACGAGAGGATCATGATTAGTATACAAAATACAATAAGAGTAGTTACGCATAAATGAGAGAAGAATAATTAGGTCAAACGGTCAAATATTGACTCAACTCAAATGTAAGACAAATTACAAAGTATAGACTCAAACAAGACAACCCTCAAGACTCCAACCTCTTGGTAGGACGACGATCATAATACGGTCCTAGTCTAAACTCCGGCCGGACTCTCGGGATGGACGACACCCGATCGACAAACGATACCAAATCGTATCCAAGACTCGAAATATGGTACACCTAACCGTGCCCGAAAGTCGAGTAACCTCAAACGGAACCTTGTCACCTAACCGTGACCCCCGGTCCGAAAAAGGCGGAAGGAAAAATAGCCCAACTCGGAAACAATGGCACCTAACCGTGACCCAATGTCCGAGGGCAAATAAATAGGGAATGTCGAGTAGTCTCACAATGTAAAACGTCACACTCGGGTCCGAACAAGAACCATAACCATTATGCATGATCATAACATTAATGAGTCTTAAAGTAACCAATTATCGATAGGAAAGAAGATGCATGCATAGCTCAATCATTATTAGAAGTCGCAAGTGAAATAGAACAAACAGGGGACTCCCGGTAAGGTGGTGTGTGGGCCGCCGGGCCACCGGCTGGGACAACATGCCAAAATCAGAAATTTAATAAAACTTACATGCACTCCCAAATGGTCGGTGAGGCCGGCCGCGGCACCCTACTGGGAATACGCCCAAACTCAAAATCACCTAAAATCCTCGGTGTACTCCCAGCCGTCGGACTGGCCGGGCCACCCACCACTGGGACTACAGGCTTTCTAAAATATGTTCAAAAACTTACAGAGAACTCCCAGCCGGTCAGTAGACCGGCCGCCGGTCACCCGGCTGGGACTACAAACACGCGGATTCAATGCAAAACACTTCCAAACCATTTGAAACCAACAAAAATCGTTTCCCATCAATTGTTTACGTATCCTAGCATGATTCTAACTCGGAAAAACAACATATTTGAGCATGTGAATGGGTAATTTCGGATTCAAGAGATGTAGCATGAGATTTTCATCCAAACATGTGAGAATTGCAAACAAGCATGACATTCAACAACCAAATTAGCACCAATCATGAAAGATACAACTTTTAACATTCATATGAGATTATAACTACATAAAACCACACAATTTTAACATAAAAGTCGAGTAACTCATCACCGTTACCTTTTTGCACTTCAATCTTCTAAAGACTCGTCAATGATGTAGCTATCCTCCTCCGGGTTGTCCAAGTTCTCCCTTAGAAAGAAGGGAAATGAGAAAAGGAAGAGAATGGCGCGAAAAGGAACGAGATTGGTGAAGAATTGAGTGAGATATGGTGGTTTTAGGGTTAGTAAGGGAAGGTTCAACAATGGTGGGGTGGTTGTTGGGAAATTTCAGAAATTACAAGTGAGGGAGATGAAGTTGTGAGGGTTTAGTTGAGGTTTTGTGTAGAGAAAAGAGGGGGAAAAAGGCCCATGAGTCAAGTTAAGCCCAATAACTCAAAATGAGTCGGTATCCACTAGAATTTTCGTCCCAAGTCTACTATAACTCGAGACGGAGAATAATATTATTAAAATCTACACTATTATTACCGTTACACGGCTATGACGATATTTTATGAAAATAAGCTTTAAATAATAATTATTTAATAAAAATTACTTAAAAATTTATTTAAAATATAAGGAAAGCGCGGGTGTTACAATCATCCCACCTTTTAAAAAGTTTCGCCCTCGAAACTTGAAACGAAAAGGTATTACCTTAAGAAAACAAACTAGGGTACTTGACACGCATGGAAGCTTCCGGCTCCCAAGTCTCTTCTTCTACATCACCACACTTCCACAAAACCTTCACCAAGGGCACCACTTTGCTCCTTAGCTTCTTCTCCTTCTTATCCAAGATACGAATCGGTCTCTCCTCGAAAGAAAGACTAGGCTCAAGCTCGGGAATCTCATTTTGCAACACATGACTAGGGTCGCTAATGTATTTCCTAAGTTGAGAAACATGAAAGACATCATGAACTTTACCCAAACTCGGGGCAAATCCAACTTATAAGCCACGACACCAATCCTCTTTACCACTTCGTAAGGTCCAATGTACTTTGGACTCAACTTCCCTTTGACTCCAAATCTCTTTACTCCTTTCATCGGGGACACTTTCAAGAACACTTTATCTCCAACTTCAAACTCCAAGGGTCGACGGCGAACATCGGCATAAGACTTTTGTCGATCTTGGGCGGCTTTCATTCTTTCACGGATGAGCTTCACTTGATCAATCGTCTCGGCTAACTTGTCGGGTCCTAGATCACGAACATCACTTGCTTGATCCCAACAAATCGGGCTACGACATTTCCTTCCATAAAGGGCTTCATAAGGGGCCATCTTGATAGAAGCATGATAACTATTGTTGTAAGAAAATTCCACCAAAGGTAAGCTCTTCTCCCAACTAGAATGAAAATCAAGGGCACAAGCACGCAACAAGTCTTCTAGAGTTTGAATTGTCCTCTCGGATTGTCCATCGGTAGCGGCATGAAAAGCGGTACTCATCAACAACTTACTACCCATAGCATCTTGCAAAGCTTTCCAAAATCTTGAACAAAACCTCGGGTCACGATCCGAAACGATCTCCTTAGGAACACCGTGGTAACGAACGATCTCATCAACATAAGCACTAGCAAGACGGTCTAAACTCCAAGTCTCTTTGATAGGAATGAACCTAGCACACTTGGTCAACCTATCCACAACAACCCATACGGCATCCTTTCCACCAACGGTCTTGGGCAAAGCCATCACAAAATCCATGGAAATGGACTCCCACTTCCATAAAGGAACATCCAAAGGTTGTAGCAAACCACCGGGTCTCTTATGCTCGATCTTTACTTGTTGACAAGTAAGACATCTTCCCACATATGACACAATGTCATTCTTCATGTTAGGCCACCAAAACTGAAGCTTCAAATCCTTATACATCTTGTCTCCTCCGGGGTGAATCGAATAAGGTGATAGATGAGCTTCATCTAAAACTCTCTTCCTCAAGTCAACGGCATCGGGCACATACATGCGTCCGCGGTAGCGAAGGTAACCTCTAGCATCAATCTCATAATCCTTTGCTTTCCCTTCAAGAAGCTTGGCTTGAAAACTTTTAAATGTAGCGTCGTCCACAAGGCTATCTAGAATCTCACGGTGAAGAACGGGCTCGGCAACCATAGCACCAAGATAATCAAAACCACTCTCTACAAGTTGCAAACCTAACTTACGAAACTCGGCACAAAGGTCATCGGGGAGCACACGAATAACACTCAAGGGATGAGTAGACTTCCTACTAAGGGCATCGACAACCACATTTGCCTTTCCTTCATGATACAACAACTCCATGTCGTAATCATTCACCAATTCCAACCATCGTCGTTGTCTCATATTCAAATCCTTTTGGGTGAAGATGTACCTCAAACTCTTATGGTCGGTGTAGATACGGCAATGGACTCCAATGAGGTAGTGTCTCCACATCTTCAAGGCATGAACAATGGCGGCTAACTCCAAATCATGAGTGGGATAGTTCACCTCATGAACTCTCAATTGTCGCGAAGCATAGGCAACAACTCTTCTATTTTGCATGAGAACACAACCCAAACCCATCTTAGAAGCATCACAAAACACATCAAAATCAACTCCATCCTCGGGCAAGGTCAACACGGGGGCGGTAGTCAACCTCTTCTTCAACTCTTGGAATGCACTTTCACAAGCTTCGGTCCACACAAACTTGGTCTCTTTCTTCAAAAGTTGAGTCATCGGTCTAGCAAGCTTGGAAAAATCTTTCACAAAGCGACGGTAGTAACCCGCCAAACCCAAGAAACTACGGATCTCACCAACATCGGTTGGACTCTTCCACTCGATCACGGCTTCAATCTTCGAAGGATCTACCATGACACCATCTTTAGATATCACATGGCCTAGGAAAGACACCTTAGACAACCAAAATTCGCATTTGGAGAATTTGGCAAACCACTTTTGACGACGGAGGGTCTCCAAAATGATACGGAGGTGATCGGCATGCTCTTCTTCGGACTTGGAAAAGATGAGGATATCGTCGATGAAGACCACAACACACTTGTCTAAGAACTCACTAAAGGTCCGGTTCATTTGGTCCATGAAGATAGAAGGGGCATTGGTTAAACCAAAGGGAATCACCTTAAACTCGAAATGTCCATATCTCGTGCTAAAGGCGGTCTTAGGGATATCGGACTCACGAACGGGAATTTGGTGATAACCGGATCTCAAATCAATCTTGGAGAAAGTAGAAGCACCTTTGAGTTGATCAAACAAATCTTCAATTCTTGGTAGAGGATACTTGTTCTTGATGGTAACACGGTTAAGCTCACGGTAGTCAATGCAAAGTCTCATAGATCCATCTTTCTTCTTCACAAAGAGAACGGGAGCACCCCAAGGGGAGGCACTAGGTCTAATGAATCCTTTCTCAATCATCTCATCAAGTTGCTTTCTCAACTCCTTCAACTCGGTTGGCGCCATACGGTACGGGGCTTTAGCAATCGGTCCGGTTCCGGGTACAAGGTCGATAGAAAATTCTACATCACGCTCGGGAGGGATTCCGGGCAATTCTTCGGGAAAGACATCGGCGAACTCACAAACCACGGGCACTTCCTCGATCTTCGGTAAGGGAGGGGAGGTAGAAGTCACCACACAAAGGAAGATTTGGTAACCTTTCCTCCTCATACTCATCAACTTCAAAGCGGAAATCAATTTCACACCTTCTTGGGAACGGACTCCTCTATAGGACACACGAGTGCCTAGCGGACTCTTGAGGCGAATCTTTTGGTCTCTACACTCGAATCTTGCATCATACTTTGACAACCAATCCATACCCAAAATCACATCGAATTCCTCAAGGGGAAAACGAAGTAGGTTAGCGGGGAACAAGGTTCCCGAAATAGAGATAGGAATGTCGGAGAAAGAAAGGGAACAAGAGAACATTTCTCCGGAAGGTAAAGATATAGAAGTTTCCTCACTAGGAATTGGTTCAAGGGCTAATTTTTCCGAAAACTTGGAAGATATAAAGGATAAAGATGCGCCGGTATCGAATAGAATAAGGCAAGGTTGATCAAAAATTGAGAACATACCCGTAATGATATCGGGATGAGCGGCGGCTTCGGCTCGACTCATGACAAAGATAGTTCCTCTTGGCCTAGCATTTGGAGTAGGGGCATTCTTCTTCTCGGGGCAATCGGCAACACGATGTCCGGGCTTCTTACAATGAAAGCAAGTCAAGGGCTTGCCATAGCATCCAACTCCGGGGTGTAGAGCTTGTCTACAATGGTAGCACTTACGGTCCTTCTCAAGTTCATTAGTTGGTGTGGGAACTTGTCCTCTAGATTCTTGAACTCTAGGTCCTTGTCCTCCATGGTCTTGCATCCTTGGCACAAACCTCCTCTTGTTGGCATAGTTGGAAGTAGAAGGCACAAATGGTCTCTTGCCATGAAAGTTAGAACGATAAGAATGAGAAGAGGAGTGGATTTTGGAATCTTCTTCAATGGCCTTCAAAGAGCTTTCGGCCCAAATAGCATCATCATAAACTTCCACAAAGGTAGTTGAGCTTCTTCTCACCATGCTTTCCACCTTAGGATTCAACTTGTTCTTGTAGAAGTAGACACGATCTTCTTCATCTTTCACGAACTTGGAGGCATAATGAGCAAGTTCATTAAACTTGTCGGTGTAGGCTTGAATTGATAGCTTCCCTTGCTTGAAATCCATGAATTCCTTCAATCTTTGTTGCTTGAGCTCCTTAGGGTAGAAGCGAGTCTCCACGAGTGACTTGAAGCGGTTCCAATCAAAGTTGGGGTCTTGAGTAGCGGTAGGACCGGTCAAAGTCCACCACCTATCGGCTTCCTTCACAAGAAAGTGAGAGGCTAATCTCACCTTGTCCTCCTCTCGGGCATCAAAGAGAGAGAAGTTCTTCTCCATATCACGAAACCATTCCGAGAGAGCAACGGGATCCACTTCACCACCATAGGTCTTAGCCTTGTTCCTTGCTAGTTGACTTGCAATCCAAGCATAGCTTCCTTGACGGTTAGCTTCATGAAGAGGGGGAGCGGGTTGAACATTTTGTTGATTAGCAAGCACTTGGGTGAGGGCTTGCATGATAGCATTTTCCACATTGGTCGCTCGTACCATCTTCTTTGCACAAGAGTAAACAAGTTAGAACCTATCACAAAGCATACACAAAAAGGCTACCAACTTAGGTCCTTAATTCTACCCATCTCTCATTCATTATTCAAGGTCAAGTAAGAATTTTAAGTTGGGGTACACGTGTGTGCGTCGGGAGCAATACATGCTCTGATACCAACTGTGACACCCCTCGTTGAGGTAACTAAAAGTGACTAGTAAATCGTGGCGGAAACACGAGATTTTTAAAACTTTTAAGGCTTCCATTGAAGTCCAACGCGAGGTATCACTAACACGATAAATAAGTTTAGACAGTTAAGTTTAAGTTTACAAAACAAGTCTATTTATTGGGGAAAAGATATCCCACGAATTAACATAGATTCGAAAAGTAGGTGAGTCTATTATGTGATAACTAAATAAGGTCCGAGGTAAGAACTCGCTAGCTCACACGGTCTTCCCCACTTAAGCTTCATCACCAACTCATTCATAATAGATATGAAAGCCACGGTCGGTGGGGAGTAACTCGGGTTCTCCCGACCACAATATGTCAAAATACAAGTAATTAAGAATTTAATTAAATAAACAAGCATGAGAGTAAAATACTTACGGTGACGAGAGGATCATGATTAGTATACAAAATACAATAAGAGTAGTTACGCATAAATGAGAGAAGAATAATTAGGTCAAACGGTCAAATATTGACTCAACTCAAATGTAAGACAAATTACAAAGTATAGACTCAAACAAGACAACCCTCAAGACTCCAACCTCTTGGTAGGACGACGATCATAATACGGTCCTAGTCTAAACCTGGCCAGACTCTCGGGATGGACGACACCCGATTCGACAAACGATACCAAATCGTATCCAAGACTCGAAATATGGTACACCTAACCGTGCCCGAAAGTCGAGTAACCTCAAACGGAACCTTGTCACCTAACCGTGACCCCCGGTCCGAAAAAGGCGGAAGGAAAAATAGCCCAACTCGGAAACAATGGCACCTAACCGTGACCCAATGTCCGAGGGCAAATAAATAGGGAATGTCGAGTAGTCTCACAATGTAAAACGTCACACTCGGGTCCGAACAAGAACCATAACCATTATGCATGATCATAACATTAATGAGTCTTAAAGTAACCAATTATCGATAGGAAAGAAGATGCATGCATAGCTCAATCATTATTAGAAGTCGCAAGTGAAATAGAACAAACAGGGGACTCCCAGCCGGGTGGTGTACCGGCCGCCGGACCACCGGCTGGGACAACATGCCAAAATCAGAAATTTAATAAAACTTACAGTGCACTCCCAGCCGGTCAGTAGACCGGCCGCCGGTCACCCGGCTGGGAATACGCCCAAACTCAAAATCACCTAAAATCCTCAGTGTACTCCCAGCCGGTCAGTAGACCGGCCGCCGGTCACCCGGCTGGGACTACAGGCTTTCTAAAATATGTTCAAAAACTTACAGAGAACTCCCAGCCGGTAAGTAGACCGGCCGCCGGTCACCCGGCTGGGACTACAAACACGCGGATTCAATGCAAAACACTTCCAAACCATTTGAAACCAACAAAAATCGTTTCCCATCAATTGTTTACGTATCCTAGCATGATTCTAACTCGGAAAAACAACATATTTGAGCATGTGAATGGGTAATTTCGGATTCAAGAGATGTAGCATGAGATTTTCATCCAAACATGTGAGAATTGCAAACAAGCATGACATTCAACAACCAAATTAGCACCAATCATGAAAGATACAACTTTTAACATTCATATGAGATTATAACTACATAAAACCACACAATTTTAACATAAAAGTCGAGTAACCCATCACCGTTACCTTTTTGCACTTCAATCTTCTAAAGACTCGTCAATGATGTAGCTATCCTCCTCCGGGTTGTCCAAGTTCTCCCTTAGAAAGAAGGGAAATGAGAAAAGGAAGAGAATGGCGCGAAAAGGAACGAGATTGGTGAAGAATTTAGTGAGATATGGTGGTTTTAGGGTTAGTAAGGGAAGGTTCAACAATGGTGGGGTGGTTGTTGGGAAATTTCAGAAATTACAAGTGAGGGAGATGAAGTTGTGAGGGTTTAGTTGAGGTTTTGTGTAGAGAAAAGAGGGGGAAAAAGGCCCATGAGTCAAGTTAAGCCCAGTAACTCAAAATGAGTCGGTATCCACTAGAATTTTCGTCCCAAGTCTACTATAACTCGAGACGGAGAATAATATTATTAAAATCTACACTATTATTACCGTTACACGGCTATGACGATATTTTATGAAAATAAGCTTTAAATAATAATTATTTAATAAAAATTACTTAAAAATTTATTTAAAATATAAGGAAAGCGCGGGGTGTTACAACCACACACGGTACAACCCCCGTTTTTTTTGCTCACGACATCCCCTTTTTAGATGCCCAATCCGCCACCTACGGTGGTCAAGGTCGGTCTTACTAGAGTCACGACGGTCAAGGGCAACTACTAAGGTCATCGACACTATTCACAGTGGTCCATACGGCGTATAAACAATAACTTAATATATTAAGACGATATAAACATAAATTACGACGATCTTTACCTTTTATCGCTAATTGCTCGTCTCTTAAATCTCCTTCTTCTTTCTTTCTTTGTGAATTATTTTTCAGATATCATGGTATTTATAGTCTAGATTCAGAGAGTATATGAGGCCAATTAGAAAACTATTGCCTTATTCCGATTATTATTAGGAATTACCATATTATTATTATACTTATTATATTATTCTCAAATCCCGACACAAATCCCGACCACTACTAATACTTGGCCTAATATAATCAGCCCATTTATCTACATCACACGACCCAATAGTTAACTGGCTTTAAGTCCAATTCCAGACTTGCTTACTTCCTTTATTATTTAAATAACGTCTTATTTGCAATTATTATTAGAAATGCCATTAATTAATTATTTAAATTACATAAATTATTCGATAAATTATTATTAAATTACGGGGTATTACAGTCTTCCCCCCTTAAAATGAACTTCGTCCTGAAGTTCGCTCATAACTACTACAACAATATCTAAAAACATCCACACACCTGAGCATCATTCCAACTTGTGGTACACTATTATCCATTTACGATTATTAACTACACCAATCTTATCATAAAATGTCATAATAATAACTCAAAACATTTGTAGTATCACATTCCTTCCCCTAAAAATAAACTTCGTCCTCGAAGTTCGAGATATCAAACAACAGAAATAAATAACCATTTATTGTAACCTCTCAAGAACATGTAATACACATTGTAACATAAGACAACTATTATTTTCAACAGAACATCGACTGATGGATAAACGAATAACAACAATCTTCGAATTACTTTTATTTTATTACGTACGCATTTATTTCTTACTAACGAAGTCTAACTAAAACTTCAATGTAATTAATGTGAACATATATAGGTTTAGGGCAACACATTCCGCATATCACTAGACATGTTATTCTACTTCACATAATTTACAACATAAAAATGCTAAGGTGCAAGAGATAAGAAACAAAAACTTACATTTTTCAAGGATGGGAAAACATGTTACAATTTCCAAAAATCATTAATAAATAATAGCACAATTACTTCTTGCGTACTTATACTTTTTAGAAAATAAATAGAGTTAACAATTCATAAGAGAAAGAATCAAGGCCAAAGCTTATAAGATCAATTTATAATGAATTTTACAAATTATTTGGTTGAAACAAAAATTTTACAGCAACTTGTCAGAATCTTAGGTCAACTTGTAAAAATCACTATTAAATGTCGAAATATTATCTTGCAATGTGGCTTATCAATTTAGAAACATATACGACTCTTTTAGATAGTGGAGTTGGAATCATACATAAACAATAAGTAACTTTTAAATGACAAAGTTTACAGAAACAGCGAACGAAAACATAATTGTACAGGAATATTCTGACCACTGTCCACTAAAATATTTATTACTCCTAAACCGTATATTATTTAAGCATGAAACAAGTGGAATATGAAAGCTAACTCACAAGGCTATCACACATAAAAATTTCGTGCATAGACATTAAACAAGCAATAAATGGCCGATAAAGCAATCAAGGGTAGAATTACGAGAAATCAACCAAATCACATTCTTCACAATTTCACGCATTTTCCGCAATACTTCACATGTTAATTAATCATAATTACGCCTCCCACATACATGCCAACATACTTTTCTCATGTCCACATGATTATAACAATGCTTAAAATCATATCACAACCCCTCTCCTTAAAAGCAAGGTTACGTCCCCGTAACCACAATCATCAATGAAAACAATCTTCATACAAAGCAAACAAAGACTCCTAAAAATAAACAATAATCATTTTAAATCACCCCACACTGTAATATCTCTCAAGGTAAACGATCCAAAACTGAAAGAGCTAGAAGTCTGGTGTGAGGGGCCCTACTCATCCCAAGCATAAGGGGGCACCTAAAAGTTTCTACCCGAGGTTCATTTTATTAAACACATCGTAAATTCTTTATTATATTCATTGGTTAGGCTTGAGGATCGTATTGCTCTGATACCACTTTGTAACACCCCCATTTATTTAGGAGCCATTAGCTTGACATCCCAAGTGAATGAGAGCGTTATCATCTCGATTTCCCGAGGTACTGAATAACAAAGTACAACAAAACAAAGTACTTTAAATAAAACTTTAGCGATTACATGTTTATTACAAATTAACGAACTAAAACTTAATATAAAATAAAGTACAATTCACTGCAGAAATAAAGTGATCTAATCAACTACGTGGTCTAGACTTCTAGGTAGACTGGCCAAGTTCTCACGCATCCCATCGCTCCCAAGTCATATAATCTTTAGTACCTGTCAAATCTGCTCCCCATTATGGTTCATCACAGGTGTTCACGAATACAAAGTCAACAACGAGGTTGAGTAGGAATAAACACTAACAACAAGAAAATACGGTAGTCAATCCAATTCCATTCATATTGCACTGCTCCCTTAACAAAGTGCTCCTTCTCATGACTTAGCACATCTCCCTTAACAACGTGCTCACATTACTTTGGTACCCCTCCCTAAAAAACGTACCGCCATTATGTAATAGCTCCCCTCCCTCATAACGTACATATTACCATCACCCCAGAGTACAAACTCCCTCAACAACGGACATCTAACTGTCGCACAGCTTATCACAATTTCCACATTCACAATCAACGATAACAATTAATTCACCTCATCAAAATTATTAATAACCACCAACACAAGATAATATAATTCTCCCTTCCAACAAATACGACAATATCAACATATGAACAATTCCCTTATCAACTTATGATCAATTTCACTTATCAACATATGAACAATTCCATTTCAATATAAATAATCCACCATAACGAATATTAACAAACAAGAGTTGAGTGGGATTTATCCCTACCTGGCAAGCAATTCCAAATAAGCAGCTCAAGCGATCCAAATAATTAAAGCAATCCGAACCCGATTATAATTTCTTCACAAAACGTCATCTAACATAAATATTATAATTTTCCAACAATTATTAATTATCACCTTCTACTATTATTTAGTAATTTATAAATTATATTTATTAATCAAATTAATTATTTATTATTATTAAAGGATTAAGATATTAAAAACCCGATTCAAATGCAAACCCGACTCACCGAAAGCAAAACCTGTCACAACACCCAATTACCCTCCCCTTCATACACGGTTTAGAACCGTGACCAACACCCCTTACAAAACCCACCAATCCCGACACCACCAACCACCACGGTCATCCCCAATACCGCTTACCTCCTCCTTGCACCAAGACACACCCAACCGCCCTCGACCACCAGCCTTATCGCCACCAAATAGCCACAAACACCCGCCCTAAAAAACCCCTAAAAAACCCAACACAAACACCTCAACACACACACACACAGACACTCATCTCCTTACACTACCCCACGACCACCAGTGGCCACCACCGTGGTCTCCCTTGACCAACAATGGTCCCACCACTAGCCACGATACATCACGGCAACTCACAACCACCCAGAATCGACACACAACCTATATACTAAATAAACACCCAAACAACCACCCAACTCGACGACCACCGTACCAACCACCACGAATCACCACCCCAACACAACCAGTGAAACCGCCTACCGCCGACCTAGCCAACTACTCAAGTCCCGTGTTACGTCGACAACCACACACGGTACAACCCCGTTTTTTGCTCACGACATCCCCTTTTTAGATGCCCAATCCGCCACCTACGGTGGTCAAGGTCGGTCTTACTAGAGTCACGACGGTCAAGGGCAACTACTAAGGTCATCGACACTATTCACAGTGGTCCATACGGCGTATAAACAATAACTTAATATATTAAGACGATATAAACATAAATTACGACGATCTTTACCTTTTATCGCTAATTGCTCGTCTCTTAAATCTCCTTCTTCTTTCTTTCTTTGTGAATTATTTTTCAGATATCATGGTATTTATAGTCTAGATTCAGAGAGTATATGAGGCCAATTAGAAAACTATTGCCTTATTCCGATTATTATTAGGAATTACCATATTATTATTATACTTATTATATTATTCTCAAATCCCGACACAAATCCCGACCACTACTAATACTTGGCCTAATATAATCAGCCCATTTATCTACATCACACGACCCAATGCTTAACTGGCTTTAAGTCCAATTCCAGACTTGCTTACTTCCTTTATTATTTAAATAACGTCTTATTTGCAATTATTATTAGAAATGCCATTAATTAATTATTTAAATTACATAAATTATTCGATAAATTATTATTAAATTACGGGGTATTACAGTCTTCCCCCCTTAAAATGAACTTCGTCCTGAAGTTCGCTCATAACTACTACAACAATATCTAAAAACATCCACACACCTGAGCATCATTCCAACTTGTGGTACACTATTATCCATTTACGATTATTAACTACACCAATCTTATCATAAAATGTCATAATAATAACTCAAAACATTTGTAGTATCACATTCCTTCCCCTAAAAATAAACTTCGTCCTCGAAGTTCGAGATATCAAACAACAGAAATAAATAACCATTTATTGTAACCTCTCAATAACATGTAATACACATTGTAACATAAGACAACTATTATTTTCAACAGAACATCGACTGATGGATAAACGAATAACAATCTTCGAATTACTTTTATTTTATTACGTACGCATTTATTTCTTACTAACGAAGTCTAACTAAAACTTCAATGTAATTAATGTGAACATATATAGGTTTAGGGCAATACATTCCGCATATCACTAGACATGTTATTCTACTTCACATAATTTACAACATAAAAATGCTAAGGTGCAAGAGATAAGAAACAAAAACTTACATTTTTCAAGGATGAGAAAACATGTTACAATTTCCAAAAATCATTAATAAATAATAGCACAATTACTTCTTGCGTACTTATACTTTTTAGAAAATAAATAGAGTTAACAATTCATAGGAGAAAGAATCAAGGCCAAAGCTTATAAGATCAATTTATAATGAATTTTACAAATTATTTGGTTGAAACAAAAATTTTACAGCAACTTGTCAGAATCTTAGGTCAACTTGTAATAATCACTATTAAATGTCGAAATATTATCTTGCAATGTGGCTTATCAATTTAGAAACATATACGACTCTTTTAGATAGTGGAATTGGAATCATACATAAACAATAAGTAACTTTTAAATGACAAAGTTTACACAAACAGCGAACGAAAACATAATTGTACAAGAATATTCTGACCACTGTCCACTAAAATATTTATTACTCCTAAACCGTATATTATTTAAGCATGAAACCAGTGGCATATGAAAGCTAACTCACAAGGCTATCACACATAACAATTTCGTGCATAGACATTAAACAAGCAATAAATGGCCGATAAAGCAATCAAGGGTAGAATTACGAGAAATCAACCAAATCACATTCTTCACAATTTCACGCATTTTCCGCAATACTTCACATGTTAATTAATCATAATTACGCCTCCCACATACATGCCAACATACTTTTCTCATGCCCACATGATTATAACAATGCTTAAAATCATATCACAACCCCTCTCCTTAAAAGCAAGGTTACGTCCCCGTAACCACAATCATCAATGAAAACAATCTTCATACAAAGCAAACAAAGACTCCTAAAAATAAACAATAATCATTTTAAATCACCCCACACTGTAATATCTCTCAAGGTAAACGATCCAAAACTGAAAGAGCTAGAAGTCTGGTGTGAGGGGCCCTACTCATCCCAAGCATAAGGGGGCACCTAAAAGTTTCTACCCGAGGTTCATTTTATTAAACACATCGTAAATTCTTTATTATATTCATTGGTTAGGCTTCAGGATCGTATTGCTCTGATACCACTTTGTAACACCCCCATTTATTTAGGAGCCATTAGCTTGACATCCCAAGTGAATGAGAGCGTTATCATCTCGATTTCCCGAGGTACTGAATAACAAAGTACAACAAAACAAAGTACTTTAAATAAAACTTTAGCGATTACATGTTTATTACAAATTAACGAACTAAAACTTAATATAAAATAAAGTACAATTTACTGCAGAAATAAAGTGATCTAATCAACTACGTGGTCTAGACTTCTAGGTAGACTGGCCAAGTTCTCACGCATCCCATTGCTCCCAAGTCATATAATCTTTAGTACATGTCAAATCTGCTCCCCATTATGGTTCATCACAGGTGTTCACGAATACAAAGTCAACAACGAGGTTGAGTAGGAATAAACACTAACAACAAGAAAATACGGTAGTCAATCCAATTCCATTCATATTGCACTACTCCCTTAACAAAGTGCTCCTTCTCATGACTTAGCACATCTCCCTTAACAACGTGCTCACATTACTTTGGTACCCCTCCCTAAACAACGTACCGCCATTATGTAATAGCTCCCCTCCCTCATAACGTACATATTACCATCACCCCAGAGTACAAACTCCCTCAACAACGGACATCTAACTGTCGCACAGCTTATCACAATTTCCACATTCACAATCAACGATAACAATTAATTCACCTCATCAAAATTATTAATAACCACCAACACAAGATAATATAATTCTCCCTTCCAACAAATACGACAGTTCAACATATGAACAATTCCCTTATCAACTTATGATCAATTTCACTTATCAACATATGAACAATTCCATTTCAATATAAATAATCCACGATAACGAATATTAACAAACAAGAGTTGAGTAGGATTTATCCCTACCTAGCAAGCAATTCCAAATCAGCAGCTCAAGCGATCCAAATAATTAAAGCAATCCGAACCCGATTATAATTTCTTCACAAATCGTCACCAAACATAAATATTATAATTTTCCAACAATTATTAATTATCACCTTTTACTATTATTTAGTAATTTATAAATTATATTTATTAATCAAATTAATTAATTATTATTATTATTTTGGTAAAATGTGAAAGTATATATTAAGCACTAAAAAGATACAAAAGTTTTAAGAGAATTAGCACAAGCACTAAAACTCTTAGAGACCGTATCAGAAAGAATACAAACAATATATGTGGATAACCATACATACAACCAAAGCCCTTTTAAAACATCACAAATAAAGACTCATAGTCCCCATTTTATTATTATTAAAGGATTACGATATTAAAAACCCGATTCAAATGCAAACCTGAGTCACCCAAAGCAAAACCCGTCACAACACCCAATTACCCTCCCCTTCATACACGGTTTAGAACCGTGACCAACACCCCTCACAAAACCCACCAATCCCGACACCACCATCCACCACGGTCATCACCGATCCTGCTTACGTCCTCCCACCACTACGACACACTCAACCACCCTCTGACCACCAGCCTTACCGCCACCAGCTACCCACAAACACCCGCCCTAAAAAGCCCCTCAAAAACCCAACACAAACACCTCAACACACACTCATCTCGTTACACCACCCCACAAACACCAGTGGCCACCACCATGGTCTCCCTTGGCCCACGGTTGTCCTACCACTAGCCACGAGCCCTCACGGCAACCACAACCACCCAAAAACGACACACAACATATATACTAAATAAACACCCAAACAACCACCCATCTCGACAGCCACCATACCAACCACCACGACTCACCACCCCAACACCACAAGTAGAATCGCCTACTGCCGACCAAACCAACCACTTAAGTCCCAGGTCACGTCGATAAACACACACGGTACAACCCCCGTCTTTCTTGCTCACGACATCCTCCTTTTAGATGCCCAATCCGCCACCCAAAGTGGTCAACAATGGTCAAGATCGGTCTTACTAGAGTCGCGACGGTCAATGGCAACTACTAAGGCCATGGTACTGTTCACGGTGGTCCATACGGCGTATAAACGATAACCTAATATATTAAGACGATATAAACATAAATTACGACGATCTTTACCTTATATCGCTAATTGCTCCTTCCGTCTCTTAAATCTCCTTCTTCTTTCTTTCTTTGTGAATTATTTTTTAGATATCATGGTATTTATAGTCTAGATTTAGAGAGTATATGAGGCCAATTAGGAAACTATTGCCTTATTCCGATTATTATTAGGAATTACCATATTATTATTATACTTATTATATTATTATCAAATCCTGAAACAAATCCTGATCACTACTCATACTAGGCATAATATAATCAGCCCATTTATCTACATCATACGGCCACAGGCTTAACTGGCTTTAAGTCCAATTTCCTACTTGCTTACTTCCTTTATTATTTAATTAACGTCTTATTTGCAATTATTATTAGAAATGACATTAATTAATTATTTATATTACATAAATTATTCTCATAAATTATTATTAAATTATGGGGTGTTACACTCTTCCCCCCTTAAAATGAACTTCGTCCCAAAGTTTGCCCATAACTACTACAACAATATCTAAAAACATCCACACATTTGAGATTCATTCCAACTTGTGGTACACAATTATCCATTTACGATTATCAACTACACCAATCTTATCATAAGATTTCACAATAATATTTCAAAACATTTGTAGTATCACAAGAGTTAAAATGGACTTCTACACCATCATTAATGGGAAGAGATATTGTCCATGACGTAGTGTATTTTTGGTCATTTGATTAATGTATGTTTATTAATTGCCCATTGGATTGTATTTAGAAAACTAAATAAGAAAGAATGCATTAATTACATTGGGTTGTGTAACACCCCCATACACTAAGGTGCTTTACCAAGACCACCTAATGCATGAAAGTGCTACCATCTCGGTTGCCCGAGGCAATGTATATCAAATTGACCATAAAAGAACGTACTTTAATAAATAAGTTTAAAGTGATACATAACAAAATCCAAAACTGTCAAAAGAAATACAACTATTCCAAATCCAAACCAACTGAAGTAAATGTAATGTTTGACAACACAGTGGAAGACACTAAACAACTTGTGATGACTCAATCCCAGCTATCCCTCGCGCATCCATATCATACCTGCTCAATAACTGCTCACCACCCTTGAATGGTTCAGTACAGTTTTTAAAACAATTAAACGGGGTCAGTTACTGATTACACAATATACAATAATGCAACAACAATACATACAATCCTCCAACACCGTCACATCACCAATCACCTGACTAGCCTGAAGGTCTAGTCCTACCAGATTACGGCCGCAACCAGTAATCCGCACCGGTAGTGGGGGACCGCAGCCGTTCCCACCTAAGCCCCATTCATCTATTCCGTGCGCAAACCCATGTGCGCATGCCCTCTTGTGGCGGGTTCCATAAGGGGCAAATCAAGGGCGTGAAGCCACTCCCGCAAGTGACTCCACTCTGCCGAGGGCGCACCTCGCGAAACTCAGACAAACAACCACAATCAACTACAACATCAACAATTACGAATTCCATTACGATATAGACAAATGTTATTAAACAACAATCAACAACCAATCAACCATCTCGCATTATGTAAAAAATAACAAAGTAGGAAACCCTACCTACAAAATGCCATTACCACGATCGTCACAACAGCGAATCAGAAACGTTCCTCTACGAAACCACCTCCTATCAAACATACAATCATACAATCACCATCTAAACCAGCAATACACCCAAAACCCCCAATCTACCCAATTAGGATTTAAACCAAAATCAACGAAAAACTACAAAAACTGTACTAGGATCATACCCACAACGCGACGGTCTCAACGGCGTAAAGAACTCTGGATTCCGATGACACAAGCCTTGGGATTTGATAGCAATGAGAGAGATGAGATCAACGTAACTTTGTTTTCTCTTTTGTGAAACTTAGAATTGGGTAAAACGTGAAAAGCAACTGACGAAAAGTGTTTTTATATCATTCTCACGTTACTATCAAAACCCGGCAAATAACCCGTAAAAACCCACTTACTCGATCGAGTGGCCTCTACTCGATCGAGTACCCATCAGACAGAACATTGTTTTGTACGTAAAACTCACTTACTCGACAGAGTAATCCTTACTCGATAGAGTACCCAACAGCACATAAAACCGTAGTATTACAGTTATTCCTCCTTAAAAATGAACTTCATCGCCGAAGTTCAAACCCATACACAAAAACAAACTCACTAACTCAACTACGACACAACAACGCAACAAAATCTCCAAAAGCAAAACCCAACTACGACTCATGCCGACTCAAAAGAACCACT
This sequence comes from Silene latifolia, assembly GCF_048544455.1. Lineage (NCBI taxonomy): Eukaryota > Viridiplantae > Streptophyta > Magnoliopsida > Caryophyllales > Caryophyllaceae > Silene > Silene latifolia. Next base: position 237,175,555 of record NC_133537.1, read on the forward strand.
AACTTTGCCAAAACCAACATAAAACCGTACCAAAACCTTATGCGATCATCTCCTACCCCCCTAAAAGAAACATGGTTACGTCCCCGTAACCACAAATACCTGATCAAAAAGAGACGGATACCACTCCTTCATAACCTCTTCCGCCTCCCAAGTTTCTTCCTCAACCTCGTGATTAGACCATAAAACTTTGAGCAACACTATTTGCCCGGACCTAGGTTTGCGAACCTTGCGATCAAGAATCTGTTTTGGCACCTCAAGATAAGACAAGGATTCATCCAACTCGATGTTCTCCACCTCTAAAACATGGGAAGGATCACTGACATTCTTTCATAACTGAGACATATGGAACACCTTATGTACACGATCCAAAGCTGGTGGTAAAGCTAACCGATAAACAACCTCTCCCACACGATCCAAAATCTCATACGGTCCAATGAACTTTTGGCTTAACTTCCCTTTCTTTCCAAACCGCATAACCCCACGCACAGGTGATACTTTCAAAAGAACCTTATCCCCAACCTGAAACTTGATGTCCCGACGGTGCAAGTCTGCATAGCTCTTTTGTCGATCCTGGGCCGCTTTCATCTTTTGCCAAATTATTTTCACTTGTTCTATTATCTCATGTACCATCTGTGGTCCTAAGACCACTGCCTCAGCTCTATCATCTCAGCAATTCGGACTCCTACACCTCCTCCCATACAAAGCCTCAAACAAAGCCATCCCTATACTCGTATGGTAGCTGTTGTTGTAAGAAAACTCGATCAAATACAAAATATCTTCCCAACTACCACCAAACTCCATCACACAAGCTCGCAACATATCTTCCAAAGTCTTGATAATTCTCTCTATTTGCCCATCTGTTGCAGGATGAAACACAATACTCATCTTAAAGATAGTTCCCATCATCTCCTGCAACTCTTGCCAAAATCGAGAAATAAACCTCGCATCTCGATCTGACACAATGTCCTTTGGGACTCCATGTAACCTTACCACATGCTTCCTATATCCATTAGCCAACTGCACCTTACTCCATGTATCTTTCATTGAAATAAATTGAGCTGACTTAGTCAAACGGTCAACGATCACCCATATCATGTTATTACCCTACTGGCTCCTCGGTTAACCCACTATGAAATCCATGGAGATGGACTCCCATTTCAACTCAGGTAGCTCAAGAGACTGAATCTTACCTTGTGGTCGTCGCTGCTCTCCCTTAACCCTCTGACATGTCAAACAACGAGCCACGAACTCAGTTGTTTCCCTTTTCGTCCCAGGCCACCAGAAAGTCTTCTTCAGATCTCTATGAAGCTTCACACCACCCGGATGCACTGAATACGGTGTGCAATGAGCCTCTGTCATGATTATCTTTTTTAACTCCTCATCCCTTGGCACACACCATCTCCCATCAAACCGAACACTCCCATCAGAATGAATAGAGAACCGAGACACTGCAAATCACATGTATCTCCATCTTACCTACCTCATCTCTCAACCTCATCAAAGACATAGTTGTGCATAGATAATGCACACTCTTTCTACTCAACGCATCCGTAACAACAATTGCTTTTCCTTCATGGTATATGATATCCATGTCATAATCTCTGATAAGCTCCATTCACCTCCTCTGTCTCATGTTCAGCTCCTTTTGAGTAAAGATGTACTTTAAACTCTTGTGCTCAGAAAATACCTTAAAGGTCGACCCATAAAGATAGTGTCTCCAAATCTTGAGAGCAAACACAACTGCACCAAACTCTAGATCATGCGTCGGATATTTCTCCTCATAAGGCTTCAATTGCTTAGAAGCATAGACAATGACTTTCCCATTCTGCATCAACACACAACCCAACCCGTTCTTCGAAGCATCTGCATACACCTCAAAGTTCTCACACCCTTCAGGTAAAGCTAAGACTGGAGCTGTGGTCAAATGCTCCTTTAATGTTTGGAACGACGTTTCACAATTTTCATCCCATCGAAACCTATTTTCCTTCCTCATCAACGATATCATTGGTCTGGCGATCTTCAAAAAGTCTTTCACTAACCGACGACAGTACCCTGCCAAACCCAAGAAACTTCTGATCTCTGCCACATTCTTTGGTGCTTCCCACTTAGACGCCGCCTCTATCTTGCTAGGATCCACAGATACACCCTCCTTAGAAATCACATGACCCAGAAAAGCCACTTTCTCTAGCCAGAACTCACACTTAGACAACTTTTCATATAGTTGGTTGTCGCGTAGAGTTTGCAACACCAACCTAAAATGCTCCTCATGCTCCTCCTTAGTCTTAGAATATACTAAGATATCATCTATGAACACCACCACGAACTGATCCAAGAACTGACTGAAGACCCGCTTCATCAAATCCATAAACACTGCCGGCGCATTAGACAACCTAAACGGTATCACCACATACTCATAGTTACCATACCTCGATTGAAAAGTTGTATTTGGTATGTCTTCATCCGAAATCCTCACCTGATGGTGCCCTGATCTCAAATCGATCTTTGAAAAGACTCCTGCCCAACTCAGCTGGTCAAACATATCATCTATCTTTGACAAAGGATACTTGTTCTTCACTGTATCACTGTTCAGTTCCCTGTAGTCGATACACAAACTCAAACCCCCATCTTTCTTCTTCACAAACAGAACTAGTGCTCCCCATGGCGATACACTAGGTCTAATGTATCCCTTTTCTATCAAATCATCCAATTGCTTCTTTAGCTCTCCCAACTCCTTAGGACCCATACGGTACGGGGCCTTAGAGATTGGTCTCGTCCCTGGTTTCAACTCCACACTGAAATCTATATCTCTCTTCGATGGCAAACCCGGTATCTTCTCCGGAAAAATATCTAAAAACTCTCCCACCACTGGTATCTCATCTGATGTCGGCTCAACCATACTATGATCTTTCACATGGCATAGAATCAAAGGACACCCCTTTCTCAGGTAAGACTTAAAGGTCACCGCTGCAATAAGACACGATAAGACAAACTAACACCCTTAGGACCTATCAAAGAGACTTTCTTTTGGTAACAATCTATTCTAGCCTTGCACTTACCGAACCAATCCATACCAACTATCATCTCAAAATCGTCCATAGAAAATTCTAACAAATCCACTGGAAGATCAACCTTCCCAACTATCATAGATACACCCTTATACAACCTCCCACAAAACACAGACTCACCTGAAGGTATAAAAACCTCATCTTTTACAGACTCAAACTCTATCAAACCCAAAAGCTTAGCATGACCCGACGATACAAAAGAATGTGAAGCCCCCGAATCAAACAAAACAAAGGTAGAAACATCATTAATAAGAAAGGTACCAGTGATCACGTGTGCATCATCCTCAGTAGCTTTCTTGTCCATCATAAATAACTTGCCACTGGACTTTTGCCCACCTCCTTATCTGTACTCGCTGAAGTAGATGGCTTGGCAGCTGACCCGTGTTTGTTGTTAGCCGCCGGTTTCTGATATGAGTTACCGCCATTGCGGTTGGACCCACTGTTGTTGTTACCATGCCCTCCTTCATTATTCCATGACCCATCAGGTCGGTTACTAGCATAGCTTTGAGTCGGAGCCTACGAAAAGCTCCCCTACGTTGGCCTCTGGAAACCTCTACTCCCAGCACTCGTATACTCATGCCTCTTGTATCCCATACCTCCACAGTTGAAACAAGAGATACTCCAGCTGCTACTGCTACCACCTATACCACCATCATAAGAAGCTCCACCACTGAAACCTGATCCCGATGAGTAAGCCCCTGCCTGGTTATGATTACCCCTCTTGTAGCTAGACTGACCACCACCCTCACTCTCAGCCTTTCTTTTCTAAGGACCTCTCTCCTTTTTCTCTTTGGCCATCTCGACCAATATATCAGCTCTCCCCGCCCTCTCATAAACTTCCTCAACATCTATAAGGACCCCAACCGGTAACTTCTCCATGATCTGATAGGTCAACCCCTTCTCAAACCGAAGTGCCAAGTTCTCCTAACTCAGCCCCATGTCCTCAGCATATTTCGACTTCTTATTAAAATTGTGGTAATACTCAGCCACAATCATATCCGAAGTCATCGTGAAGAATCAAACTCCTCCCTCAGCTTACTACGAACATGTTCTAAAACAAACTCCCTTCTCGTCGCTCTCTTAAACTCAACCCACGGTATAGCTGACTTTCCCTACTTCAGATAAAGATCTAGGGCACTCTCCCTTACCTTGTCCCACCACTCACCTGCTATATCTCTCAGGCAGAACGCGGCTTGTTCCACCTTAAAATCCTCGGGACAATGAACCACTCCCAAGATATTCTCCATCTCCCTATGCCAATTGTGGAGCAAAATTGGCGCACTAGTACCCATATATTCTTTGGGTTGAAGCGGGATATCGTAGTGCTCATCTTAGCAAATTTTACCCCGACATCTTTGTCTTTCCAAAACCTCTTTAGGGCCTCGGTAAGTGTTGGGAAATGTGTCCTGAACAATAGTGCGATCACATGATTTAAATATCATTATTAAATCTCATACTAAGAATACGTGAGAGATGATTCTTTATACAGTCGACTGACCGTCATTAATCGGTAATGATTGGCTAACTAGAGTTTGACATTACTGTCGTGTGATGGTAGTGGTCAGTTGATCCCTTTAGGTCACACCTATAGGATGAGGCCCAAATAGATATTTAATTAATTGTATGCGATACAGATTAATTAATTCCTTAATTATGAGAGTGCAATTTTGCATCTAATTGTAATGTGATTAAATAAGATTTAAATTTAGTAATTAAGTGTTAATTTACTAAATTAGTTGAGGTATTATATAAGTTTTGAGGTAGAGGTAATTATTTATTTAAAGTTACAAGAAGTTGTAATTTTAACCAACTAGTAATTATGGGACCCATTATATGTTGATATAATGGTAGTATACTACTCAAAAAGTGGAGTGTATATTATATTATTAATTGTAATATTTAAGTGTTAAATGATTACAATAATAATCAAAAATATGTAAGATAGTTAAACATATGACTTATAAGCATTTGTGGGACAAATGACAAAAGGCAAAAATGGACCAAAATAGGTCCAATATTTCGGCCAAATCAAGAGACAAAAGATGCTCTTTTGTCTTTGTTTATTTTGGTTAGAGTGTGATAGTGACTTATCATATGAAGCTTTCATCATGCATATATCGTACCAAAATAGGTCCAATATTTCAGCCAAATATTCCCTTATGCATGTAAAGCCACCGGTTTTGGCTCTTACATATAGAGCATTTTGTTGCTCAATTTTTCTAGTTGTTCCTTACTTGTTTTCTCTCAAGTTTTTCCTCACATGCAAAATCATAAAACCTCTCTAAAATACTAATACTCATTATCTATTACTAGAGGTAGTAATACAAGAACATTAGTATTATTAAGGTAATATTTCTACTACATATCTAGTTAATATTAGTAGGAATTTTTGGGATTAATCTTGGGTGCAATTTATTGTAGTGGCTTCTATACTTGGAGTCTTAGGAGGATCATCCATCATATTTAGCTCAAGAACAAGTGAAGGAAGGTGACCTTACTTGTGCCCATAATTTTGAAACACATAACAATGTAAGGAACATTGTTTTTCTTATAATCCTTCATTTTGTTATGCATGCACTAGATCTAAAGAACAAATAATTAACAAGTTAATTAGTTCACTATTAGAGGAGTCTAATAATAGGTATATGAACCTAACAAGTGGTATCAGAGCATAAGGATCTTGCATGTATAATCGGTTATTGGTTTTCCGAGTTAAAAGGTTAACATATAAAACTAAAAATTTGTGATTTATAAGTATAAGCCACGAAATCACCATGCATGTTATATATTTTGGTCCTAAAATGTTTTTAGATCATTGTTATGATTTATGGAAATTTATTGCTCATTTTAATGATTTTTGGTCATTTTATTACATTTTTATGACTAAAATGGGAATTAAAATGCTAAAAATAGTTAAACTGAGTTTCTGACCTTGGAAATTTTATATGACCTCACATGCATATTTTACAAGTTGTGTTTAAAAAGTCGAGTTAATTTGATTAATATTGCATGATTTATGATTTTTATGAGATAAAAATGGATTAAAAGATGTAAAATGGTTAAAAATAGTTAAATCTTGATTTAAGCCATGATCTTTTAATATGATGTCAGATACAAGATTTACAGAGTGTATGTAAATTTCTAGATTAAAAGATCTTCTTTAGCATGATTTATGGATTTTTGAGTACAAATGGCATAAATAGTGACTATTTTAGAAATATTAGCTAAAACGTATTGCATGGCTTGAGAAAATTTTTTAAAGTTTAATAAATATCCCACTAATCAGTAATAAAGTTGTAAAAATTATTGGATTAATTTTCGGATACTTTATGTATTTTATGAAATAAAACCGATAAAATGCAACTATATTTTCTCAAAATTAATTCGAAAATTTTAACCATGTTTTTTGACATTATGAGTGTCATGTATTTATTCCTGAATGTTCAAAAAATTTAAAATTCAAATTTTGAAATTTTTACAATTTAATTTAGATTTATTTCATATAAATAATGATTTTAAGGTAAAAAATGAGCATAAAATTAAATCAAGTTGAATTATTGTCAAAAATTGAGTGATGACTAATTTTTGAGTCCTAAAAAGTTTTAGGATAATTAACTTGATTTTAGATATAATTTAAGTGTTAATTAGTGATTTTAAAACTTTATTATCACGCATTTCCATAAAACCGGGTTATATGTACGACATAAGTTAAATAGGGCGATTTGGCACATCATTTGGCATGATAGGTACATATTATAATGCTGCATATTTCATTTGTTGAATGTATTTTATTTATATAATTTTGAATTATGTAATTTTATCTTAGTATGGCCTTAGTTTTAATCGATATTACCCGTAATGAAAGGGAATATTGATTCGGTTGTAATTTAATGTGATCTCGTATCACTTTTTTTTATTTTTTTTATTAGTTTTTTCATTTTACAAATGTATAATAGGAATAGCTTTGTATTTTTATTATTATTTGTAATTATGGAGCATCTTCAAAGATGGTGCCATTCGGAAAGGTGATCCGACGAAGACGGAGTCTTGGGAGGCATGCCAATTGAAGATTCAAGGGACCAATGGAGTTGGTTTCCGAATATGTAATAGATTATTTGATTTTCTATTTTTTTTTAGGAAACGCCATACTAGGAATTTTATTTATTGCTTTGCAATTCTTTTAATATGTTGCATGCATTGCCAAATCGCCATAACAACACATGCATATCATATCAAGTCATCGACCGTGTCAATTATAATTATCGTAGTTCACCGCTTTAGTTCACTTAAAATGTGATAGATAATAAATTGACAAGACCTCTCACATATAATAATTGAGAAATAGCCTTACCAAATAGTAGAAACCCATGAAGTACCAATTTCATAAGGGAGTTGAGCCGGCTTTACCGTAATACAAACCTTGTTACGTTGGCGAAGTGGGGTAATAAAATGTTATTACATCGAATTTTGGATTGAGCTCAACAGAAGTATTGTTTACCGTAGTCGCATGTGTTCCGGGCTAAAGATGAGAATTAGAGTAATTTTTATCGACCGAGAGTTCTAAAAGTAGAATAGATTAAAGAGTTAATCCACCGAATTATATTAATAAGGGATGACTCGGCTTACCGTACCCGTATTAATATGAATTTGGATTTCGGAATCATTTATGTAGTTGGGTGGAGGTCACTATATAAATGCAATACTTGTAGTTAAATTTACGAGTATTATTAAAACGATAGATGATAATTAATTCCTACATTTCCTATTTTGTTGTCAAATTTGTTTTATCAACCGCAACGGCAACTCCAATCACGTCCGCATCCACTAGTTCCACCACGCATACCAATGTGTCTTGGCTCCGATCCTTCATGGATCGTTGTAAGTTAGAAAATAATGGGTCTAATTTCGCCGATTGGGACGCGCAACTTTGCTTGGCCGCGCAAGGTGACGACAAGCTTCTTACCTTACCGAGGCATCTCCCTCCGAACCTAATGCTAGGTCCACCCCCGCCGCTAGGCAAACCTATGAGGTTTACCAAAAGGAGTAAGCCACGATCAAAAATGTGTTGATCTTTGCTATGGAGGCCGAACTCCAACGAAGTGCTATAAAGATTAGCACCGCTCATGAGATCTACATGATGCTTGTGAACATGTTTTCACGAGCTCCTAGGGTCATTCAATATGAGGCGGCTTCCGCATTCTTTGATCTTAACATTAAAGAGGGCCAAAAGGTGAGCCCTCATGTGCTCAAGTTGATGGAGCATGTTGAGACCTTGAAAATGCATAAGGTGGAAATTCCCAATGAACTCGTAATTGATCGAATTCTTCATTCCCTCAACAAAATCAAAGCATATGTTCAATTCAGGGTGAATTTTAATATGCAAGATAAGAAAGTTTCCCTTGATGAGTTGCATAAAATGCTTGTGCAAGCCGATAGGGACATGGGGCTAAGTGTTTGCACCACAAAAGATGTCCTCAATGTTAATCATAAGAGCAAGGGAACCTTCAAGAAAGGTGGGAAGAAAGGGAAGAAGCGAACTCCCAACAGGAATATAGCTAAAGCTTGTGAAGCTAGTACCTCCAAGCCCAAGTATAGTGCCCCCACCGGGGACAAGTGCCACTATTGTTATGGTGTTGGGCATTGGAAGAGAAACTGTTCCAAATATCTTGGCGACATCAAAGCTGGAAAGGTTATTCTAGTAGGTATATAACTGTCCCTATCTTTTATGTTTCAATATCAACCTTGGTATGATGATACAAGTTGTGATGATTACCCTTTTATTGTAAATAGGGCCTCCTACCAAGGACAAAGGCAAGGAGAAGCAAGCCAAGAGGATCATGTGGGAAGCTAGAGTAGTCGACCGTGGTGATGGATCAATGGAAGCTTAGCTTTAATTTGCTTTGTCTTTAATTTTATGATGTATTTCATGTTTTTAGAACTATTTTGATTTCCTTGTGTGACTTGGAAATTGGTTTGTATCCTTTAAACATGCGTTGTATTTTGGATATTGGTGATTTTGTTTTCAACCCAAATCACTTGTTTTGTTTTTTGTTCTAAAATCATCATCATAAATTACTTGCGTAGAGAAACATTAGATAAACAACTCAAATTGATCAAATAGACGATTATGATGATGGGATCATTATATGTCCATAAGCTATGAATTTTATTCTCCTTATGTCATCATTACTAAAAGTAACAACCTTCTTATGTAAGATCAATTAAAGTTGTAATGAGTTTTTGAACTCATCAAGTAGGAAATTCACGATACCATATGGACACATTATTCTAAACAAATGGTCAACCATGAGATACCTAGAATGGAGAGTCTATTAAACAGATGACATGGATAAGACTCGTATATTATCAAGCTGCCATGTTAGGATGGCCTTTTGAATGCTAATACATAGTCTAAGTAAAACTCCTAATACTCCGTTAAATATATATGTTTGTGACTCACAAAGCTAAATCTCATGAATATAGATGTATTTCTGAGAGATAGAGTGGGAGTAGATTGTATCGTAACAAACATCTCTTATAGTTGAAATGTTACTTTGTGAAAGTAATAGAATTATAGAGTGGGAGTTGGTATTGAACTATTGTCTATGAAGATAGAATGAGAGCATAGTTCAGTGGGAGTTTATCGCACATGTCTTATTATTTAAAAATATTACTTTGTGAAAGTGATAGTATCATGACCTTGTTACATACGAGCCATCGCATTACAATCCGAAAATTGTTACTCAAGAATAGATTTACTTTAAGGCGAGGGTCTCCTCAAAAGTAAATAGAGCTTCAGGGTACATAAATGCATAAGATTTACATGAAGATGTTGATCAAGATAAATTATGTTAGGAATTGCCGCATTTCATTTTATGAAGAATGGCAAATTGAATTCGCTTTTCTAAAATGGGAATTTAGAGAAGGAAGTGTTTGAAACACAAAATATTAGATGAAGATCTAAGAATCCTAACATATTATGCGTGGCTTTCTTAAGTGATCTTAGAATGATCTTAAGCTAGCATTAAAGGATTATACTTTTCGTTCATGTGATTATAGTGAATTGTTTCATTCACATGATTGAAGAATCATGATATACATGAAGTTAAGTGAGAGCTAGAATTGTTTCTCCATGTCTTATATGTTGATAACGTATTACTTATTGAGTATAATGTACCAATGCTCTCTTCTGGCAAGAGTGATTGGGAGACTTGGAAAGGGATGCAAAGTATTCTAGATTTTGAATCTATGTGAGAGAATATTGGCATAGAGTTGAGAGTCTTATGAGAATAAGATATTTCACATCTGTTGTAGAACAACAAAGTCAAATAGGCTATTCATGTTGATGGAAGTAGAATTACTATGATGGAGTCATAATCATTCTATGAACCTATTAAGTTGTTGATCACATGAAATCGATCTCTAATGTTTCCGCCATTAGAATGATCATGTATGCCAACAGACGCACGTGCCATGATGTGACATATGCTGAGAGCATAACAAGTCAATAAAAGGGATAATTCCCATAATATGGCTTGTGAAAGCCTTAAAGAATATCCTTGAGATTCTTGAGAAGAATTAAGGATTCGTTCACATGTTTGGATGACAAACTAAGTTGGGTGTTGAAGTGTTGCACAAACTTTAGTTTCCAAACTCAAAAGAGATTTGTTGAAATCCTAGGGTGACCTATTGACTAAGAAAGGTGTGTTAGTTTCGCGCATTGCAAATTCTACAAAAGGATTCTAAGTAAATTGTGATATATCGTCAATGAAGGGATTAAGGGTGAATCCTTCTACAAATGACTCTATCACAAGTTATGCGATAACAGTGGGAGCATCTTTCAAGTTAAAGAGCCCAAGTCTAGTAAGAAGTCTAGACATAACCTGGATAAATTCATGTCATTAGAGATGACATTGAATGGAATGAAATAACGATTGAAAAAGTTTGAATATATGGATATGGGGTATATCTACTTTCCAAGCTTTTATTGCATCTAAACTAGTGTTTACAATACACTAATGATTATATAATATGAAGTAGTAATAGTATATTGACTATTCATATGTGATAATCACATTTATCGTTTGAGTTTCATTAAACTCACCCGCTACCTTGTCGTATCTGAATGGGTTGTAGAGACAAATTGAACCCCATTAAAGTGAACTGGATTGACATGGTATTCGCCCCTAGTTACTTATATGAGGTGACGTCTCAAAGTGACTAGAGTGTGATGCGATTGATGGCAAGTTCAAGTGTCATAGAGTCATATGGGATGACTAGTCGATCACATAGGCAGACTGTGTGGGACACTCTGTCGGGCAGTTACCGCTTATATAGTTCTGGTAATTCATAAAGCCTGGTCGTAGCAAGAGCTACGATAGTATTCTTATGAGTCAATTCTTTTGACTAGAGACTATTCGCCCAAGTTGGCACAACTTCTGATTAGCTTTGATTTATACTCTACGATTTCGTAAATGAGGTCAAACTTGGTATATTTTGGGTTATGATGGACTGTGGCTGAACGAAGGGAATAGAGCGATAGGAATTGTCCACCCCTTGTCAAGGTTGTTTGAAATCTCAAGGCCACTCGAGGAGTAGTTATTTGGAAATGCGTGGCCACGCTCGGAAGGTATCTATGGCAGATAATTGCGGTCAGTCAGTTAATCTCCAGATCGAGAAAACCACTCAAGATATGATCAAATGTAAGTACGACCTGCAAGACACCTTGCATTGAGTGGGAGATTGTAATAGGACAAGAGAATTGGTGACGCACACTTGTCGAGGACAAGTGGGAGATTGTTGGGATATGTGTCCTCAACAATAGTGCGATCACATGATTTAAATATCATTATTAAATCTCAAACTAAGAATACGTGAGAGATGATTCTTTATACAGTCGACTGACCGTCATTAATCGATAATGATTGGCTAACTAGAGTTTGACATTACTGTCGTGTGATGGTGGTGGTCAGTTGATCCCTTTAGGTCACACCTATAGGATGAGGTCCAAATAGATAATTAATTAATTGTATGCGATACAGATTAATTAATTCCTTAATTATGAGAGTGCAATTTTGCGTCTTATTGTAATGTGATTAAATAAGATTTAAATTTAGTAATTAAGTGTTAATTTACTAAATTAGTTGAGGTATTATATAAGTTTTGAGGTAGAGGTAATTAGTTATTTAAAGTTACAAAAAGTTGTAATTTTAACCAACTAGTAATTATGGGACCCATTATATGTTGATATAATGGTAGTATACTACTCAAAAAGTGGAGTGTATATTATATTATTAATTGTAATATTTAAGTGTTAAATGATTACATTAATAATTAAATATGTAAGATAGTTAAACATATGACTTATAAGCATTTGTGGGACAAATGACAAAAGGCAAAAATGGACCAAAATAGGTCCAATATTTCGGCGAAATCAAGAGACAAAAGATGCTCTTTTGTCTTTGTTTATTTTGGTTAGAGTGTGATAGTGACTTGTCATATGAAGCTTTAATCATGCCTATATCTTACACTACTCTACCTAAACTTTACAAGAGAGTAAAACAAAAGAAAAAATATTCCCCTATGCATGTAAAGCCACCGGTTTTGGCTCTTACATATAGAGCATTTTGTTGCTCAATTTTTCTAGTTGTTCCTTACTTGTTTTCTCTCAAGTTTTTCCTGACATGCAAAATCATAAAACCTCTCTAAAATACTAATACTCATTATCTATTACTAGAGGTAGTAATACAAGAACATTAGTATTATTATGGTAATTTTCTACTACATATCTAGTTAATATTAGTGGAATTTTTGGGATTAATCTTGGGTGCAATTTATTGGAGTGACTTCTATACTTGGAGTCTTAGGAGGATCATCCATCATATTTAGCTCAAGAACAAGTGAAGGAAGGTGACCTTACTTGTGCCCATAATTTCGAAACACATAACAATGTAAGGAACATTGTTTTTCTTATAAATCCTTCATTTCGTTATGCATGCACTAGATCTAAAGAACAAATAATTAACAAGTTAATTAGTTCACCATTAGAGGAGTCTAATAATAGGTATATGAACCTAACAGTAAGCGCATCTTGGCAATATCGTCCACACTCATCTCTTGAGCCCTAGCATACATGGCAGACCTCTTTGGCGGCATATCTTTGAGCTATAAGAGGAGAGATAATCGTAAGCACATAGCCTACGGCTCAAAGCATATACGACCGGTACATCACTTACTCAATCGAGTAACTACACACACTCGATCGAGTAGAGGTTACTCGAACGAGTTGCCCACTTACTCGATCGAGTACCTCAACACCAAAACCTGACAAGAACGTACACAAAAACGCACTCAATCGAGTCACATACGTACTGGAGTAGCCTGCACTCGATCGACTACTCCTCCTACTCGATTGAGTTACCCAAAATAGAAGCTACTGCCCAACATTGCCATATACCCAGTCGATCGAGCTCAGCTCACTCGATCGAGTCCACCCTACTCGATCGAGTTACCCCCACTCGATCGAGTCATGCTGACTTTTCTAACTACCCGCATGCCTTAACTTAATAATTTTTCTCAACAAGGATATAAGTATACAACACAAACATTCCTATTCACATGTTACTATTATCAACACATTATAAATCTACCATCATGCAACATGCTTAATCAAACATATTATCTTATACACCGACTCACCTTTTTCCACCACATTGCCCTTTCCACCACAATCATTCATCGAACATATTCATATAACATTAGTAAACACATAGCAATCCCATGACATCCTCTTAGTGACCGGTTCAAAATTGTAGGGCGAGTTCACGACTTTAGGACGTCTCCCAAGTCTTTGCATTAGCTCCTAACAACTTCTACCCGGGTTCATTTTAGTTTGACTCTCTAAGTTCTAGATTCATTAGTTACAGGTTCCAAAATCGTCGCTCTGATACCACTTTGTAACACCCCCATACACCAAGGTGCCTTACCAAGACCACATAATGCATGAAAGTGCTTCCATCTCGGTTACCCGAGGCAACGTATATCAAATTGACCATAAAAGAACGTACTTTAATAAATAAGTTTAAAGCGATACATAACAAAATCTAAAACTGTCAAAAGAAATACAACTGTTCCAAATCCAAACCAACTGAAGTAAATGTAAAGTTTGACAACACAGCGGAAGACACTAAACAACTCGTGATGAAACAATCCCAGCTATCCCTCGCGCATCCATATCATACCTGCTCAATAACTGCTCACCATCTCCGAATGGATCACCACAGTTTTTAAAACAATTAAACGGTATCGGTTACTGATTACACAATACACAATAATGCAACAACAACAATACATCCAATCCTCCAACACCGTCACATCACCAATCACCTGACAAGCCTAAAGGTCTAGTCCTGCCAGATTACGGCCGCCACCAGTAATCCACACCGCCAGTGGGGGACCGCAGCTGTTCCCATTTATGCCCCGCTCATCTATTCCGAGCGCAATCCCATGTCCCTCAAACAATCACAACTACTATCAGCAACCAAATCCAGCAATCGTCACAATACGAGTATGATAATATTCAACAACCACAAAACACCACAACACATTATAGGACTAATACTGAGTAGGGAAACCCTACCTGGAAAGCACAACACAATCAGACGGTCTCACAGCGGATATCAAAAAGCCTCCTCTACGAATCCTCCTCCTAACATACAAAAATATAATCACTACCAATCACAAAATACAACAAAACCCCCAAATCCAATTATTAGGGTTTAACCAATTTTAACTAAATACTATAAAAACGGTACGTAGATCTTACCCTCGACGCAAGGATCACAACGGTACAAAGAAAGGTAAAATCCGACCTTCCAAGCTCCGGGATTTGCCAACAATGCGATTGATGCGAAGAACGTAGTTTGATTTCTCTTTTTGAAAGTAATTAGGTTTTAAAAGTGTTTAAAGAAAAGTGACGGAAGTTATTATATACTTAATCGCATTATTAACAAAACCCGACAAATCATCCCCCGTAAACTGGCTACTCGATCGAGTAGCTGAGGTACTCGATCGAGTGCCCCCTTACTCGATCGAGTATCAACGTTCTCGATCGAGTACCCAACAGGTCGGAAACTATTTTAAAACGTAACACATCCTTACTCGACAGAGTAAGGCCTACTCGGTAGAGTACCCAGAGACTCATAAATCCGTAGTATTACAGTCTTCCCTTCTTAAAAAGAACTTCGTCCCCGAAGTTCAAACCACAACAAAACAAAGACACACACTACAACACTCCCGACTCAACAACCAAAACAAAACTCAACATAAAACATGTTACTAACCCAAACTCAACCCAACTCAACCACAACAAACATACCGACACAACATAAAAAGGGTATTAAAACTCTTCGCGATCATCTCCTACCCCCCTAAAAGAAACAAGGTTACATCCCCGTAACCATACATACCTGATCAAAAAGGAAAGGGTAACGCTCTCTCATGGCCTCTTCTGCCTCCCATGTAGCTTCCTCAGTCTCGTGGTTAGACCAAAGGATCTTAAGCAAACTGTCTCACCACTCCTAGTCTTCCTAACCTTCCGGTCAAGAATTTGCTTAGGGACCTCAAGATATGATAAAGACTCATCTAGCTCTATGCTCTCTGCATCTAACACATGTGACAGATCACTCACATACTTCCGCAGCTGCGATACATGAAACACATTATGCACTCTCTCTAACGCAGCTGGTAAAGCCAGACGATATGCAACCTCTCCAACCCGCTCTAAGATCTCATAAGGCCCGATGAACTTCTGACTTAGCTTGCCTTTCTTCCCAAATCTCATAACCCCACGCATAGGAGACACTTTCAGAAGAAGCTTGTCCCCAACCTGAAACTCTATATCCCGGCGATGTAGATCTGCATAACTCTTTTGCCTATCCTGAGCTGCTCTCATCCGTTCCCGGATCATCTTAATCTGTTCAACCATCTCATGTACCATCTCTGGTCCTAGAACTACTGCCTCATCACTATCGTCCCAACAAATCGGACTCCTACATCTCCTCTCATACAAAGCCTCAAACGGTGCCATGCCAATACTAGTGTGATAGCTGTTGTTGTAAGAAAACTCTATCAAGTCCAACCTCTGTTCCCAGCTACCACCCAAAATCCATCACACAAGCTCGTAACATATCCTCAAGAGTCTTGATCGTTCTCTCGGTCCACTGCCGTCGTCGCGAGTTAAATCTTTGTACTCATCTTCAAAGTTGTTCCCAAAGATTCCTGCAACTCTTTCCAAAACCTTGAGATAAATCTCGCATCTCTGTCAGACACTATGTCCTTAGGGACTCCATGTAACTTGAGCACATTCTTTCGATAAGCCATAGCTAATTGTGCTTTAGTCCATGTATCTTTCATTGGCACAAAGTGAGCTGACTTGGTCAGTCGATCCACTATTACCCATATCATGTCGTTACCCTGTTGACTCTTTGGCAAACCCACGATAAAATCCATAGAAATGGATTCCCACTTCCACTCGGGTACCTCTAAAGACTGAATCTTACCTTGTGGTCGTCGCTGTTCCCCTTTAACTCTCTGGCATGTCAAACAACGGGCCACAAACTTAGCTGTTTCTTTCTTCATCCCAGGCCACCAAAACGAGTTCTTTAAATCCTTGTATAGCTTGTCACCACCTGGATGTACTGAATATGGGGTACAATGTGCCTCTGTCATGATTGTCTTTTTCAGCTCCTCATCATTAGGAACACGCCACCTCCCATCAAACCTCAAACTACCATCTGTATGAATAGAGAATCGAGACACTTTCCTTTTCTCTACTCCAGCTCTCCACTCAACCATCTTAAGATCCAACGCATGTTTACCTCGAATATCATCATAAAGATCAGGCTGTACTGTCAAATCTCCCACAGCATCCCCTCTCTGCATCATATGTATCCCAAACTTCCCCACCTCATCTCTCAACCTCATCAAAGATAGAGCTGTACACAAGGAATGTACACTCTTCCTACTCAAAGCATCTGCAACAACATTGGCTTTCCCTTCATGGTAGATAATATCCATGTCATAATCGCCAATCAACTCCATCCACCTCCTCTGTCTCATATTCAACTCCTTTTGAATGAAGATGTACTTGAGACTCTTGCGATCCGAAAATACCTTAAAGGTCGCCCCATAAAGGTAATGTCTCCAAATCTTGAGAGGAAACACCACTGCACCCAACTCTAGATCATGTGTAGGGTAGTTCTCCTCATACGGCTTCAATTGCCTAGAAGCATAGACAATCACCTTACCGTTCTGCATCAACACACATCCTAACCCATTCTTTGAGGCATCTGTATAAACCTCAAAGTTCTCGATCCCTTCAGGCAATGCTAAGATAGGAGCTGTGGTCAAACGCTCCTTTAATGTTTGGAACGCCGTCTCATAACTCTCATCCCAACGAAACCTGTTCTCTTTCCTCATCAAAGCTGTCATAGGTCTAGCTATCTTGGAGAAATCTTTCACGAACCGTCTGTAGTATCCAGCTAAACTCAAGAAACTCCTGATCTCAGCAACATTCTTTGGCGCTTCCCACTTTGTCACTGCCTCAATCTTTGCTGGATCTACATCTACTCCCTCCTTAAAGATCACAGGCCCCAGAAAAGCAACTTTCTCTAACCAGAACTCACACTTGGACAGCTTAGCATATAACTCGTGCTTCCTCAAAGTCTGCAACACAATCCTCAGATGCTCCTCATGCTCCTCCTTAGTCTTGGAGTAGACTAAGATGTCATCGATAAACACCACCACAAACTTGTCTAAAAACTGTCTAAAGATTCTGTTCATCAAATCCATAAACACAGCCGGCGCATTAGATAACCCAAACGGCATCACCACATACTCATAATGGCCATACCTCGACGTGAAAGCTGTCTTTGGTATGTCCACCTCTCTAATCTTCACCTGATGGTACCCCGACCTCAAATCAATCTTGGAAAAGACTGATGCGCCACTCAACTGATCAAACAGGTCATCTATCCTTGGCAAAGGATACTTGTTCTTCACCGTCACTCGGTTAAGCTCTCTGTAATCTATGCACAACCTCAAACTCCCATCTTTCTTCTTCACAAAAAGAACTGGTGCTCCCCACGGTGATACACTAGGTCTAATGTATCCCTTCTCTATCAGATCATCTAACTGTTTCCTGAGCTCCTCTATATCTTTAGGACCCATATGGTACGGTGCCTTAGAGATTGGCCCCGTCCCCGGTTTCAACTCAACTGTGAAATCTATCTCCCTCTTCGGTGGCAACCCCGGAATCTCGTCTGGAAAGACATATGCAAACTCTCCCACCACTGGTATCTGATCAACTGTCGGACTCTCTATCCGGTCATCTCTCACATGGCATAAGATCAAAGGGCATCCCTTCCTCAGATAAGACTTCAAGGTGACAGCTGCAATCAACTTAACTTTGGGTTTGACCACAAACCCACGATAAGACACACTAACACCCTTAGGACCTCTCAAAGACATTTTCTTTTGATGACAGCCTATCTTAGCTTTATACTTTCCCAACCAATCCATCCCGACTATCATCTCAAAATCGTCAAAAGGAAACTCTAGCAAGTCTACAGGTAGATCAACTTGCCCAACTATCATAGACACATCTCTATACAACCTCCCACATGATACAGACTCACCCGAAGGTATAAAAACTTTCTCACTTACAGACTCATATACCCTCAAACCCAACCGTTTAACATGACTCGAAGATACAAACGACTGAGACGCCCCCGAATCAAACAAAACAAAGGTATGAATACCGTTAACAAGAAAAGTACCAGTGATAACATGTGCATCATCCTCAGCTGCTTTCTTGTCCATTATGAACAAACTTTCCATTGGTCTTCTGTCCACCTCCCCGGACAAGATCTTGGTGATGTGGTCGGCTTAGCACCCGACCCCTAATTGTTGTTGTTGTTCGTAGCTGGTTTCTGATAGGAATTACCGCCATTGCGGTTACCTCCACCCTGATAGCTCTGACTTCCCCGGTTAGACAATGACCCAGACGGTCTATTGCACGCATAACTCTGTGTAGGTCCTTGAGAATAGCTCCCCCGAGCCGATCCCTGAAAAGCCCCAGGCATACTCGTGCACTCATGTCTCTTGTGGCCTATACCGCCATAGCCAAAGCAAGTCATTCCCCAACTACCACTACTACTCACACGGCCACGCCCAAAGGAAGCCCTCTCATAAGCTTCCCTAACATCAGTAAGGACTCCCACGAGTAGCTTATCCATGATCTTAGGAGTCAACCTCCTCTCAAACCTCAGCGCCAGGTTCTCCTCACTCAAACCCATATCCTCAGCATACCAAGACTTCTCATTAAACTGCTCGTAGTACTCAGCCACCGACATATCATATGTCATCTTAAACCCATCAAACGCCTCTCTCAGCTTACTCCTCACATGTTCCGGTACAAACTCTTTCCTCATAGCCCTCCGAATCTCTTCCCAAGGTATAGCAGGTAAGCCCTGGTTCGCATACATCTCCCTAGCACTCACCTTCACCTTATCCCACCACTCGCCAGCTGCTTCCCTCAGGTAGAACGTATCTTGTTCTACTCTCATCTCATCAGGACATTGAACCAGGTCTAGTATATTCTCCATCTCACGATGCCAGTTGTCAAGAAGGTTTGGTTCCCCAATCCCCTTATACTTTTTTGGGTTAAACCTCACTATATAAAGGCTGATCTTAGAGTGATTAACCTCCTTGTCCTTTCCCACTTTCTTTAAGGCCTCTGTAAGAGCATCCTGATGCTCCAACATCTTAACAATATCATCTATGTTCATGGTCTCAGCTCTCGCATAAAAAGCGTTTCTCTTGGGCGGCATCTTGAAACTATATAAGAATGGGTAGACATAAACATACGCACTAAAACCTCAAAACACGAAAACAGGCTGCCCAGAACACACTCGATCAAGTGCCCACCATACTCGATCGAGTGCCCCGACATCAGACCCCAAACAGACCTTCTGATCTCTAACATACTCGACCGAGTAGCATAAGTGACCCCCCACTCGATCGAGTGCCCTATATACTCGATCGAGTGCCCAAAAACACGATTCTAGTTGTAAAAACGCCAAATACCCACTCGATCGAGTCAGACCCATTCGACCGAGTACCTCACCTACTCGATCGAGTACCCCCTTACTCGATCGAGTCATGCTGACTCGTACATACTACCCGCATGTTATCTCACATATCCCAACATACTATGCAACATTATAAACTCAACATTATAATATAGTTAAGCATGCAATTCTACCAAGCTTTTCATATGATCAACAACACAACTATATCATATTATCAAACGCCACATAGTAAACATCCAACATGCTTCTTGTTCAGACAACAGTTCTATATACTTCACCAACCTTTCATTCACAAACTCGACCTTCTACTTCAAACATCCAACAATTACAACATACATCACCACATCCACATACAAGCTAACAAGCATCACATACAACCTTGACTTATACCCCCCATGTGACTGGTTCAAAATTGTAGGGCGAGTTCGCGACTTTAGGACGTCTCCCAAGCCTTTGCATTAGCTCCTACAACCTTTACCCCGAATTCATTTTAATTGACTCCCAATGTTCATTAGATTCATTGGTTACAGGTTTCAGGATCGTCGCTCTGATACCATTTTGTAACACCCCCATACTCCAAGTGCCTTACCAGGACCACTCAGGTATAAGGATGCTACCATCTCGGTTACCCGAGGCAATGATAATCATAAGACAATAACGAAACAACATTAAATAGTAATACTTTAGCGAAAGGTTACAATCTCAAAACTAAAACCAAAATACAAATACAAGTTCTCAAACCAACTGTCTAATCAGCTAACTGAAATGTTTATTAAACTACTAAAGCTACAGCGGAAGACTTCTATCATCAGACGGTGGCACATCCCAGCTATCCCAGTAACTCGACTCATACCTACTCAATAACTACTCACCATCCCCGAAAGGATCACCACAGTTTTTAAAACATTAAACGGGGTCAGTACTAATCACACAATTTATATAAACCAACAACACAGTAAAACAAACAGCTCGATCATCACAGATATTCTCCGAACTCCAAGCCCAACTCCACAATCCTGACTACACACTAAAGTGTGTAACCCTGCCAGAGTGCCCATCGCAACAGGTCACTCCTCGCCGCCAATGGGGGACCGCAGCCATTCCCACCTAAGCCCCGCTCGTCTCCATTTAGCGATAAACCCAAATCCATTAATGTGCACATCCCTTCTGTGGCGGGTTCCTCAGAAGGCGAATCATGGGCGTGAAGCCACTCCCGCAAGTGACTCCACTCAGCCAGGGACGCACCCCGAAGAACACAGACAGATACAAACAATCACAACTACTATAGTAACCAAATCCAGCAATCGTCACAATATGAGTCTGATAATATTCAACAACCACAAAACACCACAACACATTATGGGACTAATACTGAGTAGGGAAACCCTACCTGGAAAGCACAACACAATCAGACGGTCTCACAACTGATATAAAAAAGCCTCCTCTACGAATCCTCCTCCTAACATACAAACATATAATCACTACCAATCACAAAATACAACAAAACCCCCAAATCCCATTATTAGGGTTTAACCAACTTTAACGAAATACTATAAAAACGGTACGTAGATCTTAACCTCGACGCAAGGATCACAACGGTACAAAGAAAGGTAAAATCCGACCTTCCAAGCTCCGGGATTTGCCAACAATGCGATTGATGCGAAGAACGTAGTTTGATTTCTCTTTTTGAAAGTAATTAGGTTTTAAAAGTGTTTAAAGAAAAGTGACTGGAGTGATTATATACTTAATCGCATTATTAGCAAAACCCGACAAATCATCCCCGGTAAACCGGCTACTCGATCGAGTATCTGAGGTACTCGATCGAATGCCCCCTTACTCGATCGAGTACCCAACAGGTCATAAACTATTTTAAAACGTAACACACTACAAGAAAAACTAAAACAGGCGATCGAAATTTGGCGACTGATATATTCAGTCGCCAAATTGGCGACTGATTTTCAAATTGGCGACTGAAATCAGTCGCCAATTTGGCGACTGTCTTTTTTAAAAAGGGAATCAAACTTGGCGACCGAGTGTTTTAATTTGGCGACTGATTTATGTGTAGTCGCCAATTTGGCGACTGAACTTCAGTCGCCAAAATGAATTTCAGTCGCCAATTTTCTTAGTAGAAACCAGGCTGTCATTTTTTAAAAAAGGAATCAATTTGGCGACCGAGTTTTAAAATTTGGCGACTGATGTATATGTAGTCGCCAAATTTGGCGACTGAAATGCAGTCGCCAAATGGCTTTTCAGTCGCCAAATTTGTTTATAGAAAAACGGAACTCCTCTCTCCTGCTTTACTCTTTCGAAACAAAAAAAAAAAAAAAAAAAGAAGAGAGGAAAGCAGCGGGCGACGACAACAACCACACAACCACACCACCACTTCCACCACTTCCACCACCGTGACCACCGTTCTCATTGCCTCCATCACTCTCTTTAATTAGGTTAGTTTTTTTTGTTTAATTTCAGTTTAATTTGTTAGATTAATTTGTAGTTAGTTTGATTAATTTGTGGTTAGTTTGTTAGATTTATTTGTAGTTAGTATGTTAGATTAATTTGTAGTTAGATTTGGTTTAATTTGTGTTTGAATTAAAAGGGAATGATTAAGGGGGTTTGTGTTTAGGTTTAGGGTTATGGGTGGGGGTTTGGTCGGCCGTGGGTGGTGGCGGTGGGGGAAGGGTGGCCGTGGGTGGTGGCGGTGGGGGAAGGGTGGCCGTGGGTGGTGGCCGTGGGTGGTGGCGGTGGGGGAAGGGAATTATTGTTATTATTATTAGTATTAGTATTATTATTAGTATTAGTATTATTATTATTGTTATTATTATTATTATTATTATTATTATTATTATTATTATTATTATTATTATTATTACTAATTAAACCGCCTTATTATTATTAATGTTAAGCTAAGTGAAACCGTCCTTTGCATTAATGGAATTAGCTAAGTGGAACCGTCTTTTGGATTAAGAGAAATTATCTATTAGCTAAGTAGAACCTTCTTTAGGACTTGATTTTGATAAATTTAGTTTGATAATTCATGTTATTGATGAATTGAGGTAGAATAACCTTGTTATTTTTATTTTTCTTTTCTCTTTTCGGGGTTGTCACCATGTTGCTAGCACACCACCGTCTGTATAGTGTTGCTTCTTGTTTTCTTTTCATTTTTGCTTTTACTTGATTAGGTAACCTCCTCTTACCAGTTACTTTTTAAATTTACTAATTTTAGTTCAAATTATGTTACGGACTTTAGGATAGAAGCCTTTACTATGTGGTTGAATTGGGCTATTGATTGACTTAATTAATTTAGTACTTGATTGTGTTGTTGTTTGATTTGATGTTGACTTAGTACCCGTTCAAGAATTACTCATTAGGAGTAATTCTTGAATAGTCCCCATTTTGGGACCTGTCTTGTACGTTTCAAGTCATTTAGGTAGTAAACACGTACTTGTGATTTATTAATGAGGAATGAGTTTGGTGGCGATCCCTTTAATGTTCTCCGAATACATGTATATGTGTATTTGGAGAACTGAAGGGAATTGCTGCCGAATTTTTTCCTCATTAATAAATTACAAGTGTGTTTGCTAGTGACTTGAAACGTACATTGACGGGTTTAGGTTGGAGTGATAAGGACCCCATTCGAAGATGGATTACTTATTGACAATATTTATATATTGTTTTCATATGTTTATTGTATAATGTTGAGTATAATGTTTAAATTTTGTATTTAATATTATTGTTATTTTTTAAAAATGTTTAAATTTCTTTGGGGTCTTCTTTAGATTAAAATGAAGAGATTGGAACGTTCATGGATGTATGAAGGAAGATTAGACCATTCCAATAAGAAAAGACGTCCTACCGCTAGATTTATAAAGGGTGTTAGCGAGTTTATTGAATTTGCTAAACAACAAGATGAATATGACTTGGTAGACAAAAAACTTAGGTGCCCTTGTGCCAAATGCAAAAACCTGAAATACCAACTTGACATTGTAGTAGAAGAACATCTCATTATAAACGGGTTTAAGCCAAATTATTACAATTGGATTTCACATGGAGAAGCATATTCTCCAATTCATGAACAAACTCACACCCAACAAATACAAAATGATGAGAACCCATATAGAGAGATGGTTGTTGATGCTATGGATTCCACTATTTTTAATAGTGATGACCATACAACTATTTCTGAAGAACAACCGCCACACCCACAAGCAAAAGCCTTTCTTGACATGTTAAAAGCCTCAGAAAAACCCTTGTATGAAGGAAGCAGAATGACATTGTTACAAGCAGCTTCTAGGCTAATTACCTTGAAATGTGAGTTCAATATGCCATTTGTTGCTGTTGATGGCATTGCCTCGTTCCTTGAGGAATCTTTCCCCGATGATAATATCATGACCCGAAGTTTCTATACTACCAAAAAAGTAGTTAAAGGTCTTCAGTTACCGCATGAAAAGATTGATGCATGTCGTGAAGGATGTATGCTATTTTGGAAAGATGATGCTTTGCTTGACAAATGTAAAGATTGTGGGGCGGATAGATATGAGACAAGTGAAGGAGATACAGTTTTGGTGTTGAAAAAAGGCAACGGTAGTAAGAGGGCCAAAAAGAGTAAGAAACCAATAGCATGTAACCAATTGTTTTACTTTCCTCTCGCACCAAGACTTCAAAGAATCTATGCCACCAAAAACATTGCCGAACAAATGAGATGGCACAAAGAAAACCCACGTGCTCCGGGGAAGATGAGTCATCCTAGTGATGGGGAAGAATGGAAACGATTTGATCAGATGTATCCTGATTTTGCCAAGGAACCCCGCAATGTACGACTTGGCTTGTGTACGGATGGATTTGATCCTTTCGGTAATTTTGGGAGGAAGTATTCTTGTTGGCCCGTTATGGTCACACCATACAACTTACCACCTTGGTTATGTATGAAAAGACCATTTATCTTCTTGTTACTTATTGTTCCCGGACCAAAAAGCCCGAAACGTAATTTGGATGTTTATTTACAACCATTGGTGGAGGAGTTGAAATATTTGTGGGAAGTTGGGGTGGAAACTTATGATGTGTCTAAAAAACAAAATTTTCAACTTAAAGCTTCCCTTTTGTGGACAATAAATGATTTTCCCGCCTATGGTATGCTATCTGGGTGGACTACACAAGGACAAAAAGCATGTCCTTGTTGCATGGAGGAAATTAAAGCATTTTGGCTTCCCAATAGCAAGAAAATAAGGTGGTTTGATTGTCATAGATGCTTCTTACGAGAGGGAAATCCACATAGGAAGAACAAGAAAGCTTTCACAAAAGGTAAAGAGGTGCTTGATGCCCCTCCGAAACGAGTGCCTGGGGATGAGATATGGAAGACGGTATGTGATTTACCATCCCCTATTGATGGTACCGAGGAAGAATTTAAAGAATTGAAAAAGCAGAAAAACGGTTGGTTTCAAAGAAGCATTCTTTGGGACCTTCCTTATTGGAAGACAATGTTGATAAGACATAATTTGGATGTAATGCACATAGAAAAGAATTTCTTTGAGCAACTAATTGACATGATCATGGATGTAGAAGGTGAAAAATGTGATAGCATTGCTTCTAGAAAAGATTTGCAGAAATTTTGTCATCGTCCCAAATTACACATTCGCGGCGATGGGTCTAAGCCAACATCCATTTTCACTCTCGACAAAGCTAAGAGAAAAGTATTGTGTGAGTGGTTACAAAATTTGAAGTTTTCTGATGGGTATGCATCAGATTTTAGTCGATGTGTTGATCTTAAGAAGTCAAGTTGCAAGGCTTGAAAAGTCATGATTGTCATGTATTCATGGAGCGATTATTACCCGTTGCTTTGAAACACCTCGTGCCGACAAACGTTTGGAATGCAGTTGTTGAGATTAGTCAATTCTTCCGAGATTTATGTGCCTCTTCAATATGTGTTGATGACATGATTAAATGCGGAAGAGCAAATACCACATATATTGTGTAAGCTTGAAATGATCTTTCCTCCTGCATTTTTAACTCCATGGAGCATCTACCGGTTCATTTGCCATATGAAGCCAAAGTTGGGGGACCCGTCCAATATAGGTGGATGTATCCATTTGAAAGGTAATTAAGATAATCTAGCTACTTTTAAATTAAAATTAATAATAATAACTAATCTATTTATTATATGTTAACTTTATTATTAATAAAACTCATCATTAACTTTTATAGGTTTCTTAATCATTTGAAGAAAAAAATTGGTAATAAAGCTAGGGTGGAAGGTTCTATATGCAATGCTTATTTAACGGAAGAGATTGCAAACTTTTGTTCTCTTTACTTTGAAAAACATATAGAAACCAAAGCAAAAAACTTGAATGTTGAGAAACCGGATGAAGTAGACGGAAGTTTACCCGAATTTTTTCAAACTCAAGATGATGAAGGGTGTTCATCAAAGGAGCAAACACGATATTTGGATGATAAAGAGTATAATCGTGCCCACCTTTACGTGCTATCTAATTGTGACCTCTTGGAGCCATACGAAACATAGTTTGTTAATGATTTCATTCAGAGGAATCCTAATATAAGTAAGGATGATGTTTGGGACAAACATGAGGACCAATTTCCATCATGGTTTCAGAAACATGTAATTGAGTTGAATATTCAAGATGATTTGATAAGAAGTTTGGCTTTTGGTCCTTTAAAAATGGTAAGAACGTGGAATCGATACTCGGTTAATGGGTTTAATTTTCAAACATTCAACCACGGTAAAGGTAAGGCTAGGTGCAATTGGGGGGTTACTATTTCTTCTCTTGATGACAATGAATACTATGGTATAGTTGAAGATATCTTTGAAATTAGTTATAATGGACGTGACCGAGCTTATAAAACTGTCTTATTCAAGGTTGACTGAAAGGATAATTCTGGGGCTGGAATGAGAGTACATGAACAATACAAGCTTGTAGAAGTGAATCGTACTAGAACATACTCTAAGTATGATCCATTTATACTTGCACATCAGGCTCATCAAGTGTATTTTGCTACTTATCCAAGCACAACAAATGATAGAAATCAAAATGCGTGGTGTGCAATCTTTAAGACAAAGGCACGGTCACAAGTTGATACAACTTTTTTCCAAGAAGAAAACGTTTCAAATGAAACGCTTTTGTCTCCACCCGATGAAATCAACTATGAACATGAGAATAAAGATGGTGAAGACATGGAAGAGGAAGAATTTTATGATGTGGAAGAGAGACTGCCGGGGGAGGATGAGGCGGAGGAGGAGGAGGAGGAGAGAAGAGAAGAAGAGGAGGAGAGGAGGGGGGAAGATGAGGTGAGGAGGAGAAGGGAGGAGGAGAAAAGGAGGAAGGACGAGGGGTTTGGAGATGAAGATGATTATGATGATGATGATGACGATGATGACGATGAGGAAGAGGATGAGGATGAGGACGAGGGGTTTGAAGATGAAGATGATTAAATTGGTATAATTTTGTATTCCTCAAGAGTAAATTATTAAAATTTAGAAGTCTGTATAATTTTCATTTATCATTATTTGTGTTAATTTTTATTTGTATTACTGCGAGATGGCCGGGAGCGGTCGAGGTAGGAAGCGTGGAGGCGGCTCGGGAGGAGGACGGAGTCGCGTCCGGAGCGGGAGGAGGAGTTTGTGCGGGAGGATCCGATGCGGACAGACGGTGACGGTGAGGAGACGACGCTACCGACGAGACACCACGGTGCCGATCGGTACACTTCGGATCATAAGATGATTCTTGAGCCGGCGGGATTATGGTAAGTTTTATTCTTTATTAGTCTACTATTTTGTTTTTTTTTTTTATTTTTTTTTTTTAAATAATAATTGTTTGTAATTTTACATGTTCAAAATAAATGCAGGTTTATGGACGATTGCGTGGTACGAGGTGTCACGAAAAGCACGAAGACTAATTTCGTGGGTCCAATTCCTACATCGTGGACACAAGCTTCTCCTGCACAAAGAGATGCGTGGTTCAATAACTTCCGGGTATATATTTTCCGTATTTCTTTGTTTTAATAACCAAGGTTATACTTTTATAAATACTAATATGAAATTTTGTCGCTTTTTTTTTGTAGCAAGCATATGCTTGGTCACCGTCTCAAGAACGGAATGTCCGTATCAGGTACGAGGAAGTCGGTACTCGACGATATCGGGACGTGATTTGGAAGGTAGTTAGGCGCCCAAAGGAAGTCGGTACTCGACTGATTAAAGGTAGTCGCCAAAATGGCGACTGAATAGCAGTCGCTAAATCCCAATTCAGTCGCCAAATTTGGTCAGCCAAATTGGCTACGTCACCCAAAAAAGGCGACTGAGTTGGCATTTGGCGACTGCTATTCAGTCGCCATTTTGGCGACTACCTTTAATCAGTCGCCAATTTGGCGACTACCCAATCAGTCGCCATTTTTGGAATTTGGCGACTGATTTGGCAGTCGCCAAATTTGGCGACCGACTTTAGTCGCCAAAGCTAGAAAAGGCGACTAAGGTCCAAGCCACGTTTTTGGCGACGATTTCGATCGCCAAATTGATTTTGGCGACTGATTTCAGTCGCCAAAATCAGTCGCCTGTTTTAATTCTTTTTGTAGTGACACATCCTTACTCGACAGAGTAAGGCCTACTCGATAGAGTACCCAGAGACTCATAAATCCGTAGTATTACATCAGGGGCCCACCTTCACCCTTCAATTTATTTTCCCAATAGTTGCATACTCGATTGAAGTCCACCATGTATAGCCTCGTTCTCATCGCAATTGATCGGGAGCGATATCTTGTCACGTCAACTGGGGGCTCGATCAACCTCAGCCTTTCCATCAGCCAGATCTGCAAAAGGGGACGGAAGTTTAATGTCCAAACCAGTCACGAAAAAAAAAAGAAAAAAGAAAAAAAAAAGAGAAAAACGGCTGAATAGGAGAAGAAAACGGGTTCTTACCTGCAAAATGATAGGGCTCCCAAGTTAAGGATGCTCGCGGTTCGCCTTCTTGTTATTCAATTCTAGAACGGTCTCCCCTAGAAGTAAGCACGCTGGGCTCCTACGCAGTTCTATTTGCTCCACTATGCCTAGGAATCGAGGGTCACCCCTCATCTCTTTGTCCATAGGCCCTCGCAAGACATAGCAATGAAGAAGGCAAAATCCATAAGCTCTACGCCTCGCCGCATAAAAGATAGTAGGGTCCTCCTTATTTATAAATCGATCAACAAATTCAAACATACGGACACCTTTTGAGGTCACAAGACGGTCTACCTCAGCCTTGGTCAATCCAAGCAAATCCCTTAATTTATTTTTATATTCTTGAGAGGTAGGGGTATAGCTGGAACACTTTCTGCATCCCATCCTCCAACCGCAGCAATTTCTTCAGGAAAGGGACAAATTTCGCCTCCCGGAAAGGCAAAAACCTGAAAATTCAGGTCCCAATATTCAAGACAAGGATCCAAAAAGGGCCTAACCACCTTCACCAGCTTCAAACTTATGATTGATTCTAAATTATAAGCACCCATTGTGTGTTTCTCCACCTTCGTAAATTCATTCGTCCACTCCTTAATGTGATTTTCAAAAGCATCCATATTTCTTGTTGGAAAATTTGAGAATATATAAAGTTTTATGTGGTAGACGAAGTCGAGGAAAAGAGAATTGTTAGAATAGAAGCTCAACCGAGGTCTCTATATATACTATTCGTTATTTTCTAATTTCAGCAAAGGACGGACTAACTGGAGAAAGGACGCAGCAGTTGCTACACCTCTTCAAAGGATTGCAGCTCCTGCTGCACCTCTTCCCCAAGCTCTCTTCCTCATTTGACAGTCGTGGATCATTCCTAATACGTACCCTCACCCCTTACTCAAGATCTCCGTGAACATCCGTGTTCATTGGCATCACGAGAGTCATTTTAGACATAGAATGCTAAGGTAACGAGTTTTTAGTGTTCATGTCACTAGTTTGTGTCTTGACATGGCACGAGGTATTCGAACGGTTTCCAATATTTCCACAATAAATTGGTGGCGACTCCACAAATGCAGGCTTATTCAACCTTTCACCGGTTTCAATGTCTCACCAATCGGTAACGGCCCATGACGTGCATTGGCAAACCAAGGTTCCGTGGGAGAAGTCCCGCCGCCTCGAAACCAACGCACGGGTGCTCGCGGCGCGGGTCGCCCATCTCCACAGTTACCTATTCCTATATGTTGTAGTAAAAGTTTCCGATTCCTATAGGGACTTAATTCGGTAATTCCGGATAATTACCAAATTTATGTTTCCTAATCTTCTACGGGTTCGCATTTCGAGGCAAAATTGACATTTTCGCCAAATACGCACACTTACTCGTTTTTTTTTTCTTTTTTTTTCCCGGGGAATCATTTCACTCCCTTTTTTCAAAAATGTTTATGCTATATTTAGACATTTCTTTTAAATTATTTTTTTAGGGGCTAGCCCTCCCTACCGTCCGGTCGTGTCATTTTCGGACACTTTTTTCCATTTTCGGATACCTTTTTTCTTTTTCGTCATTTTGTCCATTTTCGGGCACTTTGTTTTTTGCATTTTTCGCGCTAGTTTAGTCCATTTTAATTTCCTATGTGAATTATTTTTGCTATATGTTTTGCTCACGATTTCCTACGTAAATTTCGGCAGCATGACGGCGTAAACCGTACATGCCAAACCTGTTTTTTTCGAAGCTAACCTGCAGATACAGCAAACACCCAGCAGCAAAGGCACGCAGGCCATCATATATACAACCATAAAGGCAAACATATACATCGTGATACGGGCTCCTGCCCAAAATAACGTCAAAAATGTACAAATGTACAAACAACAGTCAGCAAACTAGTCCTGACGACCCCTCAGCTCAGCCAATGTCGCCTCTAGGGCGGTGATCTCAGCGTCTCTGACCTCGAGCTCTCTCAGCAAGCGGGCCGTCTCCTCCTGGGACTGTGCCAGCTCACGCTCTAAGCCACGCTCCCTCTACACAGGAAAATGAAGTGATGTGATGCTTTACTTCACTTCACTTCACAAAATTGGAGATAATAAAAATAAAGAACGGGTACGAAAGGTTCATTCCTGCTGCCCCGAGCCACCTCTGAGAGCCTCAATGGCTCTAGCTTGCAGCCGATTGGCCATCCTCCAAAGCTCCACATTCCTGGATGGTGCCACCTTCATTCAAATACGGAGAAGGTTCAAGCAAATACATTCCTATGTAATAAAGCACAAAATACTAAAGACCGCCAAAGCTGGGGGCTTACCCTCCTCACGATGTGCTGCCACTCGTCTAAGCCAACGTCAGTCACCGCCTCGATGAAATCTCGGATCTCCGAGATCACCGTCATGCCCGCCGAGTCAGTGTACTCCAGCGTCTCTGGAAAAGCTGGGGCTCGATGCCCGCCACCTCGATCTTCTGCAAAGCTCAAACGCTTCATTACTTTGCTGATCAGTCATCATCTATCAGATTTATCAAAGACAAGTAAACGGTAAACATGCTTACAACTATCGGCCAGTACGCTAGCCTCCGGCGAACAAACTCAGCGTACTCATCACCAGTAAGAAGGAGAGCGCCAATACTCGCGCCAGCCAGGTCAGTCATCCTCTCAACCTCTGAAGGCACCCTAAACATCGTCCATGGAGGGTCGATGGGAACCGTAAAGGCGTCGCGAGAGCACTGCCGAGTCAAATGCTCACCCAGGTACCACACAGGCCCCATGGGCGTCGTCAACAACAACCTACTCGAACTCCGGGGACGGAGAACCTCAGCCACAAAAGCTGGAGCCCCAGAGTAGCTCTCCCAAGGCCGGGGCACCCACTAAAACAAGAAGACGAGGGGTCATTCCTATGATCGTCTCTAAGTAAAAAAAAAAAAGAGAAAAGAAGATAAAATGAAGGTCAAAGACACTTCCGTTGTCTGAACTCAGCGCATTCACGCCCCTCCGACAAACATCGTAAGAAGACCGTTGTCTCTTTTGACGACACACTATCCAGTCCCTCATGACGGGGTACGCTCTCGGTACATCCGCCGCCCTCGTGGGCACGAAACCAGGAAAGTAATAGTACACCCACGCCTGCAGGCAAAATAATAATGATTATAAATCATTCTCTACAAAAATGGTCCTTCATATTTTCAAAAAATGATCTTTCATATTTATTTGCAAGAAAGGTTCATACCTCTAGGAGAAGTCCAGGAGCGACCGTGGCAGGAGAAGTCCCCTTCTCCATCAACTCCGGATGAACCATGGCCCTCATGTAGTGCATGAGGACCTTAAAACTAGGAGTAACCCAGTCCCAATGACCTAGGCTACTCAAGTCAGAAAGAAACGGAAGAAGCTTCGTCGACAGCCTCTCTCCCTTGTCTCCGAGGTAAATCGAAGACAAGAACCACCACAGCTGTAAACGAGCTCGCTGATCAGCAGCACAAGGTGGTGGAGGCACCATGCGTCCATCCATTCTCACTCTCGCCCGAACCCTGCCACCGAAGTAGTCCCTGACGTAGGTACTCGGCACCAAACCAGGAACCTAGGCTGCACTCGTAGCCAGGTTCCAGCCAACCAAACTCCTCGCCTTGGCCGAGTCTACTCTCATCGCCATCGACGGCCACACCAACGGCTCCTCTCTACACGGCAGACCCGAGATCATGTCGTAGTCCTACAAGGTGACCCCGATCTATCCAAAATGCAAATGGAAAGTCGAGGTCGTATCCCAAAACCGATCAAGAAAGGCTCGAATCAGGCTAAGGTTAGCCCGAATCTTCCTCTCCTTGATCTCCCTCCAACCTCGTACCAAGGCACCAAAGGCTCCCTGCTCGATGATAGCCTTCTCCTCCTCCAACAGTTTCCCGAAGGCATCCATCATCGTCGTGTAACCATAAAAGGACCTAATGTTCCCAGCCTCCTGCGTCAATTCAAAAGTTAGCTTTCTTAAGCGTAGAAACTTGCAAGAAATGAATAAATAAGCAAATGTGCAAGAAACAGATGAATAAAGGAATGACAAGCAGAAGGCTTACCATGCTCCTCACCGTCCTGTACAAAAAGTGGCTCTCCCCTACCCAAATGAGATGTCTACCATCCCATTTCTCGGCCCACTCAGGAGCCCCTGCAAGCTGACGGCCACTTCATCCCACATTGGCCCTCCGCGCGGCCTTCTCCTCTACATCCTCCTCCATCTCCAGGACCACTCCCAGAACGGTAGAAGGGTCAACGTCGGTGTCCATGGGGTCTCTCCACGACGTAGAAGGCATATCCTCTGCAAATCGAAGTAAACAAAGCAATGTCAAAGCAATGTTATGCATTCTTCAAGCGTTTTTGAGCATTTAAAACGGCATTTCTAGCCATCTTTTGCTAGAATTTCCCAACCCCGGCCACACATGTGGTAGGTTAGGTCAAGACGAGTCTAATTTCAAGCCTAGTTACGGCTTTGAGTCGAAAATTCGGTAGCATTTCGCTACAATAGCAATTATACCACACAAAAGTGTCCCGGAGAAGCTGTCACAAATCAAAAATCCGGCATGATATCAAGTTTACCTATTACTTAAGGGTTCCAAAACATCAAGTTTCATGAAAAATGGACTAGCATAGGGCCATTTTCGAAGGGTTTTACGGTTTAGTAGAGAGACCGTCACATTTCGCACCCAAATCCTTAATACTTGACGAAAATTTGAAAGGGATACATGGTTATGTTCCTAACATGGTCAATTACTCATTTCTAATGTCAATTTCATGAGACAAATCTATTTGGGACGAAAGCCCCAAATTTTCGACACAAATGGGTGTATAAACCCTAATTTTCAATCCATAATTGAAGCTCAAATGCAAAATAAAGCAAGAATGAGACACATACCTTGGTTAGTCATGGTTTATGGCGAGATTTGATCAAGTTTTGACGGAATTTTGTTGAGTTTTTGTGAAGAAATGAAATGTTTTGTGTTTTGAAATAAAAATAAAACACGGCTTTTAGTCGGGTTTTTACCCAGACAGGGACGAACCCAGGAAAAGACGTAGCACTTGTTGCGCCTCTTCCAAAGGTCGGAGCTTTTGCTGCGCCTCTTCCTCAGCAAGTATCCTCAGAAATTTTGTTAAAATTCGTTATGAGTTCGTTATTTGTGGGCCCGGGCTTCATGCGCCTTGTCCTCAACATATGGCTCTTTTTGGGTGTTCTCTTCGTCCGAATCAGCATTTTCTCTTCAGCAGACTGTAGCCAACCACGACATTTTGGTTCCCCAGCAAGAATTCGTGATCACTAAATACAGTTCATGGATTTCTCCTTTTTATCGGAATTTCCCTTACTACGACCCGAGCGGATTTTCTCCTCAACGGTGCCAAGGGCGTGCCGTTGTCGATCTACATCTTTTCCTCAGCGATGCCAAGGGCGTATCGTTATCGACCTATTATTTTATCCTCGGCACTTCTAAGGACGCGCCGTTGTCGATTAGACTTTTTTTTCCTTAGCGATGCCAAGGGCGTGTCGTTGTCGATCTACATCTTTTCTCCTCAACGATGCCAAGGGCGTGTCGTTGTCGACCTATTATTTTTTCTTCAGCGGTGCCAAGGGCGCACCGTTGTCGATCTACACCTTTTTTTTCCTCAGTGATACCAAGGGCATGTTGTTGTTGATCTATTGGTTTTTCTCCTCAGCGGTGCCAAGGGCGCGCCGTTGTCGACTCAGCATATGATTCTTCCCCTTCGGAGTCATCAATATGTTCCCCGCAAGAGTTCGTTGCCGCTTACAGCAGAAACAGAGTCCGATGCGAGCAGATTCTCCAGCGGTTTCTTCCAACGTCCTGCTGACCCTCATATGGTTCCCCGAAGAGTTCGAAAGGAACATCATCTCCGGAGGAACTCAGACATCAAGTTATCTTCAGACCGAAGAGTTTTGCCGAAGCGCCTTCAGTCTTGTTTCACCCAGAGGTGTCTTAGGTAAGGTTTCTTCTTATGGCTGGCGAGCTTCCTTACGTAGTCTGATGGACTTTAATAGACCCTCCCCCATAGTTGACAGACTCTAAAATGTTCCCGACGACAGGTCCTTGGTTCAGACCCCTTTAGCCGCCTCGCATCGCCATAGTCGTCAGGTTGTAATCTTTGAATGACATGATGACTATACTTTGACTTTCGCCTTTTCCAAGCCTCAGTCAAAGTGGGGGCTCTGTAGATACCTCATTTCTACACCTCTCGCCAACCACCCAGTGATGATTGGGCCGCATGTTTGATACGCGGAATAATTTTTTGACAGTTCGTAAGTTCATCGACAGGTGCTACCTCAAACACTCGAGTCAACCCCTTGGTCGTCATCTACGCGCCGATATGGTCGTTTTGACAGTAATTAGAGTTCATTTGGAGTCCGAGTCAAAAACCGCTTTATTTTCTAAAAAAACCGTTTAAATGCCAAGTCGGAATATTCCGGAAAGTTCTAGAATTCTCTGGATAATTATTCCTATTTAAAATCAATATTTTAAGTAAATATCTTCTGTATATTGTGTTTTACGGAATAAGAAAGTGTATATCTACCGAAATTCCATAAAAAAAACGCGGAATTCTTTCTTCCTGAGTAGGAAACCTCTGGGGAAAGGACGCAGCAGGTGCTACACCTCTTCCAAGGGTCGCAGTAGCTGTTGCGCCTCTTCTCCAGCCCTCTTTTCACGCTTTTCAGAATATTTCCGTGATTTTTTTCCAAATCCGTGTCATTCCTAAACTCTTCCGTATGTTTAGTATAAATAGAGGCCTTCGGCCTCCATATTTGGCACGCGAGTGTCCGCCTTTCTCTTCTCCCTTTGTATTGTACACCACGCTATTGCTTTCGACGCCTACGTGCTTGATCAGTCGACCACGTAAGCTCAGATCATTCTGAGTCCCAGTCACGTTACATAGACCGACCAATTTGACCAACTCCACGTTTAATCAACCTAATCAATTTACCTAAATCCTTTAACAAGGGCACTTTCCACGCATATTCGAGTCGAGCAATCACTAAAACGATAACTTTAGTCAATCTCGTTTCGTCAAACATGTAAGTCTGAGGTTGTAATCCCATTTATTTATTGTAGTTTTTATTTTATATCATTAATGTAAGGTATATATCAAGAGCACGTTTGAAAACCGTCTTAAAATCAATCTTTTTAAAACCGTTTTTACAAAACAGTAGAGGTCAGATGTCGAGAAGAAACGCAACAGCAGCTGCGCCTCTTCGAAGGGTCACAGCACTTGCTGCGCCTCTTCCAGAGGCTGCCGCTGCTTCTGCTCTTCTTCTTGTTCCTCGACTTCCTGCAATTTTCCTTTTTCTTATTTCTTTCATTTTTTTTTGTTCTTTTGTTGTATCAGTATATAAATAATATTTTAACAAATCATTTTTAATTACAACGCTTAATTCGTCCTTAATCCCGAGTAATTCAATACTTGCGGGTTTTCGCCGTTTTAATTAAAATCGATTCTTCGGGGTTCCGACTTGTTCATGTCGAGTTTGTGGAGTCATAATTTGATACATAAGTTTTCTTTGGAGTTTTTGTTTGTCTAAATCCGTTAATTTAACCTCAAGTTCCTCCCTTTTGTATTTCCGACACGAGTTCATCATAATCATTGTAAACCTTCTGTAATTTTTCATTTTTTTAATTCGTTTATGACTTGTCGAGATGCATATAATCAATTAAAGCACTTCAACTTGAGTATAAAATCAAAAATCGATCTTAAATCTACCAATGAACGATAATAGGGTTGCTCCTCTTCCAGAGGACGCGGCAGACGCTGCGCCTGTTCTGGGTTGGTACAGTCCCTGAACTCTTTATCGCTTTGACGTAGCTCCTAATTACGCTTTAAATCGACTATTATTCGTATTACAACCTCTAACCTGACGTATTTTCATGCTTTTTAATTCCAATTTTATTTTCCCTTTATTTTCTTCTTCGAAATCCCGTTTTTGAGCGTGCTTTTGACGTAGATCAAACAAATTTTGTAATTCATGTAATTTTATTGTTTTTAGTATTCATTATTATTCATTAGGTATGATTAATTGTATGGCATTCACATGTAATTAATCTAAATTCCAACTTCGACCCAAATTGTTTGCTAAATCACGTGTTAACCGACTTAGTCTAATTTCACATGCTAGGATTAATATGTGTTTGTTGCAATGCATGCTTTACATCGACGACATATCAAATATGAACAATTTCCCTAATCATTAGTAGAGGCCACTATCGAGGCGGGCGGGATTAGGTGTTCAAATTAAAGAGCTTTTTAATACATACCCTCACCCCTTACTCCAGTTATCTCTGGACATCCGTGTCCATTAGCATCTTCGAGAGTCATTCTAGACATAGAATGCTAAGGGTAATGAATTCTTAGTGTTCATGTCACTACTTTGTGTCTTGACATGACGCGAAGTATTCAAACGGTTCCAATTTTCCATAAAAATTGGTGGCGACTCCACAAATGCAGGCTTATTCAACCTTTCACCGGTTTCAATGCCTCACAAATCGGTAACGGCCCATGACGTGCTTTGGCAAACCAAGGTTCCGTGGGAGAAGTGTCGCTGCCTCGAAACCAACACGCGGGTGGCCCATGTCCACAATAGTAAGAATTGGTAGTACGCCTACACTACGCCAAATAAGACATTCAATAACGGTCAAATAATGCAATTACCGTTTATAAATAGAAACACGGGACCGTTATTGCAACGACGGTTGTTAAATATATACCACGGTTGTACAAGTAACACGCGGCCGTTATATAACATCAAGCACCGTAATAAAATCTTTTAAGAAACCGTTATTAAATCTTAAGAACGGTTTCAAATCCGTTATCGTAGTTTACTATTGACAACGTCTGATCGTTCCAAAACCGTTGTTAAATATTATATATGATAACGGTTCATTTCGTTATCTTATTTAATTGAATGTCAAAATTTAACAACGGCTTTATTGCGTGCAAAACCTTTGTTATATTCATCTGTTGACAACGGTATGTAACCGTTATCTATTTTTATTGATAAAATTTTGACAACGGTTCTGCTTAAATAAACCGTTTTAAAAGTTTTGAACTCGACAACGGTTATCGTTCGTTATCTAATATTTTTGGCGGTTTGAATGAGAGGGAAAATATGTCAACGGTTATTTATCTAAATAAAACCGTTGTCAAATAATTGTTTGCAACGGGTTATTTTTAACCGTTATCGTTTTTTATTTTTTATTTTTTTAAAAATGATTTTAACTTGTTCTAGCAGCTGCTGAAATGCTATTTTTTCAACAGCGTTTGTAGCAGTTGCTGAAATGCTATTTTTTCAGTCGTTGCTGAAAAATAGCATTCCAACAGCTGTGCAGTGTAAAAATTCAATCCTGTATCAAAATATTACACCCCGCGATCAATTAAGACCAGTTTAAAAACAGTACAAACAGGATGATCAACAGCCAAAACACAACTTCCTCATAAAAACAAAAGAATCCAATACACAATGGCTCTATATATACACACTCGTACATAAAGCATGAAAAACTATTGAGACTCCGCTAATGAAACAACATAAATGGCCCATATATTTCTCATCTGGTCGATGTCCTCCAAAATAGATATAATACTGATGTGACCATAATTAGAGCATATTTAGTCCCCGAATTAGCCTTGTTCCCATGCTTTTTAGTGCATATTTGGGTCATTTATTGTCTTTAGTCCTTTGTTTTGCATATTCTTTGACGTTTTGTTTCCTTGGTAGGAAAGAAGTGCAAACCTTGCATTTTCATGGCCAAATAGAGCTAAATTGATTGAATTCAATGACCAAGCATCAAAGAGAAGACAAGATTACAAGGCCTTTGTACATACTATAGTAGATGGGCAATGATGAGAAAAGATCCTTGCATCCCCGAGGAAATCCTCAAGGATTTTATGAAGAAAAAGGAAGAAAAGAAGAAAGAAAGTAGCTGTAAGACAATCCGAGCAGATTGTCCACAAGACAAAGGCAATCCGAGCGTCTTCCCCCAGTGGACGCCCGTCCAAAACACCCTTAATCCGCCCGCTCGTCCAGAATCACCACAATCCGCCCGTCCCGTGCCCTGGACCCTCGGATTACGTGTCAGCCATTTCGTCTTCTACAAGTTTCAAGGAAGGATGCGCATATTTTTCTAAGACCGGCAAAAAGGAGACCGGAGTCTCCCTTGAGACCGGCGATTCCTCAAAGACTTAATCGTCATTTAAGCCCTTAGTAAACCCTAATTTATGTAACTAATCCCCACTATAAATACCCCATTAGGCTAATTAGAAGATCATGTTCTTCTTAGCAATCTTTAGTGTAGTTAATATTAATCAAATCTCTCTTTAATCTTGTAATCAACAGTTAATCAAGTTTTAATACAAGTTTCATTTCCTTAATCTCTCTCTTGTTCATCCTTTGTTTTG
Organism: Silene latifolia; assembly: GCF_048544455.1. Lineage (NCBI taxonomy): Eukaryota > Viridiplantae > Streptophyta > Magnoliopsida > Caryophyllales > Caryophyllaceae > Silene > Silene latifolia. Next base: position 237,215,105 of record NC_133537.1, read on the forward strand.
GGTAATTGAAGATTATTTGGGTTATTATTGGGAGATTGACAACCTTCCAATCAATCATCAAGTACTTCTATTATTCTTTGCTTTATTATTGGAATCATTAGTAGGTATAATTCTCTTAATCCCTTTTAATTATTGTTAATTATCTCCATTTATTCATCATGTTTTACTTTGTTGGTATGATTGACAACCTTGCTAGCATATTCAACATGATAATGAGTGAGTAGTTTCTTAGCTAGGGTTAATGGGTAATTAGGGGAAACCAACATGGGGGATGATTCATGCTTAAATTAATATGTTTTCAAAGTTTATTTGCTTGCTTGTTGTGATCTCAACTTATACACATGTTATGTTTGATGAAATGCGAGCCTATGAATCCTTGCATTTTTTACCCATCACCTATCTTTTCATTGAGACTTGTAAGACATAAACCAACTCGAGTCTCATTAGACCATGCATATAGTTGAGTAGGGAAGATTAAATCTACTTGTAGGTGTTGTACAATCTAATCGATTCGGCTCCGGGACCCAAACTTTCCTAGGATTGTAAGATATAAACCAACTCGATCCATCACAACAATAATTGCTTGCTTATAATTTGAGAATATGTTTGTATGATCAATTCCCATGAATTCCCTATGACCCCATGACACCCTAGTGCCTTTTATCAATTGTTTACATCCCTTTTAATCATCTTTCTTGCTTACTTTTATTGCTATTTAGTTTAGTGATCTTCTACTTCAAACCCCAAATTATGACACCCCTAGACACCACTAGTTGCGATTGAAAATCTCATCTCAATTCCCGTCCCTTGGGATCCGACCTTTACTTGCCTCTTTACTAATTGTAGAGTTGTTTGTGGAGTATTATAAATTTTGTTTTGGTCTAGGTGCTCCTAACGACAAGTACCGAAAACTAAACCTCCTCGAGAGTCCGACCAAAAATGGCGCCGTTGTCGGGGACGATGTTAACTTGATTTAGATTTTCTTATATTGTTATTAGTTTTGTCTTTCTTTGCCTTGGGGAAGTAAAACTCCTCAAGGTTTGTTCTAATTATTTTCAAGTTCTTTGATATTTTGCATGTCTAGAAGATCATAAGGTAACTTGTTACCCTTTGATCACGAAATTGAAAGGACTTTGACAACCAATAGAAGACTTGCTAGGAGAACTTTGAGAGGTATTGGTGAGATTCAACCAAAAACTATTGAGTTCATCAACTCTTTTGCAAGAGAAGGTGAGGAGAACCCAACACAAAATCCAAAACAAAATCAACCCAAAATGCCTAAATTTTCATCACATTCCGTACCAACCGAGGAGAACCTACCTAATGGTACTCCCACACCACAACACTTAACCGGAAATTTCATTGCCAAATCCGCATTTATCCAATTAGTCGAAAGAAGCCAATTTGGAGGGATGCCTAGTGAAGACCCTCACTCTCACATGGAGACTTTTTGCGACTATTGTGATGCGATTTCTCAAACCGGTGTAACTCAAGACCAAATTCGATGGGACTTATTTCCTTTTTCTCTAATTGGCACCGCAAAACAATGGTTGAAAGGCCTTGATAAGGCTACTCTCGGAATTGATTCTTGGAAGAAATTGGCTCTAGCTTTCTACAAAAAGTTCTATCCACCGGAAAAGACTAACATGCTAAGAGCTCAAATTACGGGCTTTAAGCAAAGAGATGAAGAATCTTTGTATGAAGCTTGGGAGCGATTCAAGGGAATTTGTCGCTCATGTCCTCATCATGGACTTAGCGAGTGGTTCTTGGTACAACAATTTTGGAACGGTCTTTATGAAGACTCAAGAAACATTCTCAACATGGGATCAAATGGAATGTTCACCGAAGTTGACGACAATCAAACTTGGAACAAGATTGAGGAAATGGCGGTCCATAATTCACAATATAGTAGACCTCGCAAGGCTACTAGAGGAGGAAAGCATGAAGTGGACTCTATTACTCAATCGGGTGCTCAACTTAGTGCTCACATTGATACCATCAATTTGAAGTTCGAAAAAGCTATGGTTAGACTTGAAGAAGCCTCAAAATCACGAAAGCATCATGTTAATGCCATGACGGCATCTTCATCAATCCCAAGTGGGATATGTGAGAATTGTTAAACTTTGGGACATGACCAAAGTGAATGTAGGGGAACAAATGAACAAGTGAATGCTTTTCAAGCATACAAGAGTGGTACCCCTTATTCAAACTATTACAATGAAAACACCAAATTCCACCCAAATCTCTCATACAAAAGCCAAAATGTTCAAAACCCTCAACCAACATACACCCCACCTCCCATGAGAAACCAAAATCAAAGACCCTTTTACAACCAAAACCAAGGTTACCAAAATCAAACTCCATACAATCAACAAAATGACCAAGGTTTTGATGTTCAAAAAGCGGTCCTCCAAATGCAAAAGAATCAACAAGAGTTTTCACTCAAATTCAAAAGGATAGTCAAGAAAAGGAAATCACCATCAACAACATCCTAGCCCACACCAAAATGTTGGAAACCCAATTAACTGAAATAGCATCTTCAAGCTCACAAAGACAAAAGGGGCAATTACCACCTCAAAGTAATCCCCCAAGACATGAAACGGTTAGTGCCATTCACTTGAGAAGTGATACAAGGTATGAAGCACCGGAGAAGCAAGTTGAGGATAAAGTTGTGGAAGCTAGTGATAATGAAGAAATTGTGCAAAACTCCAAGGATGGAGAACCATCAAAAGAAGAAGTTTCAAAGAAAAATGAAGACAAGGCCAAGGAGAAGGAGCCCATTATGATTAGACTTCCTTTTCTGAGTCGACAAGCCAAGCCCAAATTTGTTGACCAACTTGGAAAATTTATGGAAATTGTGAAGAATTTGGAAGTCTCAATTCCTTTTACGGAATTAATCAATCACGTGCCGGCCTATGTAAAATATATGAAAGACATTCTTACGAAGAAGAAGTCGATCCGGAAGCTTGAGACTATCGCCTTCACTAAGGTGAGTAGTGCAATACTTCAAGGGAGTTCACCTCCAAAACTTAAAGATCCGGGAAGCTTCTCAATACCGTATACCATTGGCGACACCACGATCAAGAAAGCCTTATGTGATCTAGGGGCTAGTGTGAGTGTTATGCCGTACTCGGTGAGTAAAAGGTTAGGGATGGGAGAGCTTAAATACACCAATATCACACTCCAAATGGCCGATAGATCGACAAAGACACCATTGGGGCTATGGGAAGATGTTCCCGTAAGAGTTGGGAAATTTTTCATCCCGGGGGACTTTGTCATTGTTGACATGGAAGAAGACTCCAATATTCCAATCATTCTAGGTAGACCTTTCTTGCACACCGCGGGTGCGGTGATAGATGTGAAGCATGGAGAGCTCACTTTAGAAGTGGGAGATGAGAGCATAACTTTCAATCTTGACAAGACTATGAGAGCTCCCCATTTGCATGAACCATGTTTTATGGTTGATAATTATAGCCGGAAGGATGATAGGAAGAAGTAGGAATTCTAATGGAAGAAGAAAGTCGATGATGCTCCGTTAAAAGAGCAAGAGAATTGTAACAAAGAGAGCTTGAAAAGCTCACCAAAGTCAAGCAATGAAGAAGATGGCCTCATTGGCCAAGACAAGAAAGTGGGAGAGTTGCCTCTATCAACTCAAGATATCTTTAGTGACCAAGTAGATGAAGTTTGTGTCTTTAGGACGATGAGTTTGAAGGGATTTTCAATCCCTACATTGGTAATGCTATCGATCAAGACCAACATGAAGGACAACAAGGGCAAAGATCTATTGGAAATCTTTATCATGATAATGAACAAGCTTTTGACAACTTCTTCAAGGTGTTGAGCAACATCAACAACACCTTGGACATGCCCCCATGACATCTCACTAAGGATGAGAGTTTGTTGGAGTCCTCTCCAAACCACCATTTGTAAATATTTCTAACTCTCTAACTTGCATTTTAATTCTTACATTGAATTTTTGTCATTTTTGGATTTTTATGCTTTGATCAAGATATTTATCATTTTTGAGAGAAATGAGGGAGGGACTAATGATTTTATTGATGTGTAGTGCTTTATCTTAGTGTGGGGATAGCAATTGCCTAGGCTATTCATGCCTTAGTAGTGCCCCTACAATGAAGAACACGGGATTTAAAGAATGAAAATGACACGGGATATGCAAGTGCACTGATGGAACTGAATCCGAGTAGACTAGGAGGAATCTGAGCGTCCTTAAGGGGAATCCGCTCGTCTTAAGGGAATCCGAGCGTCTATGGCTGAAATCGCCCGTCCAAATAAGCTGCAAAGTTGAAAATTTGGGACTGTTAGAGAATTCGAGCGTCGCAGCAGAGAAGACGGTCGTCTGAAAGAATCCCCTCGTCTTTGCAAGAAGACGCCCGTCTTTTTGCCAGTGCAAAATAAGAAAAGTTCCTGTAACAGAATCCGCTCGTCTTTAAGGGAATCCGCTCGTCCTGAATTGCAGAAATCCGCCCGTCTTCACTGAAAGACGCTCGTCTTTAGGCGAGATTTCCTGAACCCAGATTGAGCAGAATCCGAGCGTCCCGAAGGGAATCCGCTCGTCCTCCCCCTACAGTTTGAAAATTTCGGGTGTTTTTAAATACCCTTCCCACATTCATTCATTCATTCATTCATTCATACATTCAAAACACTACCCATAAACCCCAAAACCCTCATCCTCTCCATCACCAAAAACAAGATTTCCTCAACCAAATTCAACAATATCAAATCCAAACTTCCTTACAACAACAATTAATCACTCCTTTTCCAACAATAATCAATCCAAGCACCAAAATCTTCAACCTTTGAGTCGATTTTTGAAATACAAAGGCAAATCCTTTCATCTTAAAATCGATATGGGTATAATTGGAAATTGAAGATTTTCAATCTTTTCTTGGTATAATCATCAATGGCAAGAACAAAAGGGTCAACAAAGGCACTCAAGGCAAAGGCACTCTCAAAAAGGCAACAATGGCTTCAAGCAAAGAAAGCTTCAATGGCTATGGTGGTTGCTAGTGCAAACTTGGAAGTTCAACAACAACAAAATCCTCCCTTGGAAGCAACAATAACAACAACTCCGGAAATTGCTCAATTATCAAACTATCCGGAGGTAATTTTCATTTCTAACTCCCATAGGGATACATTTGCCAAGTATGCTAAGAAAGCCATTCTACCCACCAAATTCATATGTGAAGATGCCTTGAACAAATTGGGTGTCCTTGAACAAATAAAAGCCTTCTTTGAAGCCATGGGGTTGGGAAAATTGTTCACTACAAGAGAATTGACATACCGCTCCCTTACCTTGGAATTCTTGAGTTCATTGAAAGTGACTAAGGTAGAGACTAGAACATACATCGAGTTTCGCCTTGCCAATGTGAATAGGCGCATCACCTTTGATGTTTTGAGTAAAGCATTAGGTCTTAGTGATACACCTCGTTATCATAAGAAGCCCGAAAAATATGACCCCGCTCCTCTTTGGGAGGCGATTTCCGGGAAGAAATTTGAGAACTTTCATGCTTGTCGCGCTCTATTAGTCCACCATCCGGGCATTAGAGTGTGGCACAAGGTCATCGGGAATACTATAATTGCAAGAAAAGACACTAATCACTTTACAAAGCTCGATTTTGTTCTACTTGAGTCGGCCTTAAATGTTGGAAGGAAATTCACTAAGCCTTACAATGCTCTAAGGCTTTTGGTGGAAAGATGGCTCAATGTTGATTGTGGTAAGGAAGGCACTGCTTTTATCGTAAATGGAGGTCTAGTTACTCTCTTGGCCAAGTACTTTGATCCAAATTTCAACAAGGATAACACCTATGTGGCGAAAAAAGGGGGTCATCTCATTGACATGGATGCCATGATTAACAAGTATAAGTGGGTCAAGCATAATCCTCTTGACACCAACTATGGGTGGCTCACCAATGATGCTAGATCTTTCACTTTGCCTTCCAAGATATACCGCTTGAGTGCTCATCGAACAAACTACCTACTTCAACTCTCAAAAGGCGCCGAGTACATCATCCGTCAACAAAGGGGCGAAATTGAAGAGCCCTCCTCCTCCATTGTCACACCACCCTATCAATTCAAATATCAAGAGTTCAAACCCGAAGGTGTTGAAGTGGGCAATGACTACATGACTCTACTTATGCAAGAGATGCAAAAACAAGCTTACAATGATCGAGTAGATGCATACTTGGCCCAATATCCACCCCTCCTTTATTTAGCTAGGCAAGGACTACTTGATCCTTCATGTCCTTTGCCTAGTTGGGCGGATAGGGAAGTCTTCTTTCCAAGCACATCTAGGGGTGAAAGACCGGGTGAAGATGGGAATGTCGATGATGAGGTTGATGATGATGAGGGTGTTGATGAAGAGGTAGATGATGAAGAAGAAGAGGCTAATATAGATGATGAAGGAAGTGAGCAAGGAAGTGAAGAGGGAAGTGGTGATGAGTCCACTTCTATGGAGGAAAATGATGACAATGATGATATGGTGGAGGACTAGCAAGCTTTGGAGGCTCCTACCCTCTTGAGGTTTGTCTACTTCTTTCTTTGTTTTATTTATTTTTATCTTGATCATAGTTGGAGAGTCCTAGCAACATGAGGACTAACACCTCGGCCCCATTGAGGTGTTCTTATTTCATTGTTCCCGTTTCGAAAAACCAAAATGACAATTTAATTTCATGCATTGCATCTTGTGTGCATGAACTACCCCCAATTTTAAGACATTAGAAATAATGTCTATCTCGGTTTGGGGAAGTACATGCATACGTAAAGGGAGGTAATATACATTACGCTCTCCGTCATAAACAAAAACCCATGCATCATGTAGTGTAGATTAGTATAGCTTGCATTTAGTATAGAATTCATGCATCATGCTTGCATAATTTCCCATCATTTTGGCCATTGAGGACAATGCCCATATTAGTGTTGGGATGGGGAATTCTAACTTAACTTTTATTCAAAAACCCAAAAAAAAAATTAAAATATTTCGAAAAATCAAAAAAATTGAAAAAAAGCTGAAAATCCAAAAACAAGTTCATTTCCTTTGTAGTGTAGACTTGTATATATTGTTGTATATATTATATTTGTTCTATCCTTGTTCACATTGATCGACTATGCCACATCCGAGACATGAGGAAATTGAAGACTGCATGGTATGATCTTTCCAATCTCCTTTTTCCTCTTTATGTTAATGACTATGTGGCTTCATTTTGATTGATGCGGTATAACAATGTGAATTTAGGACTTGCATTTAGTTTATATGGCATATTAGTTGGTAGAATCATTTGCATTAGGATGTTTATATGTTAGGTGCATCATGGCATGTAGTTGCATGTTAGAAAAAATTTTGCGAAACCGTCCACTCGGGAAGCTTGACAAGTGTATATAGGCCCTAGTAGATGCTTTTTATTCTTAAGACTTTGCTTGTTAGAATACTTGTAAAACACCCTAGGATGTGTCATGCTAGTATCCTTTGACCCATGGTTTAAGGCCTAGTCAAGAGTACCTTGTGGTGTGATAACTCCTTGGCTACCGTTTATTCCAAGGTGACCCTTGAAACAATGCAACCATCATTCATCCATGTTCTACCATACATTTTTGTCATCAAAGGGAATGGGCACAAAAAGAAATTGATTTGAGTTCAATGAAATGAAAAGTGAAAGAAAGTTTGCAAAATGCATCAAATGAAAAGAGGAGCAAAAATAGACTCCTAAAGCTTCAAATATAAGGCACCCTCACTATATATGGGGTGACATTGAAATTGTTCAAAAAGAAATGCAAAAGGTTGTCAAGTATCGAAATGCCAAAAATCAAAAGAAATGGCAATAAAGTGTTCTCAAATGTCAAATGCCACAAGAAATTGGGGGGGAAAACAAAAACAAAACCAAACTCCCAAAATGAAACTCAAATATCTATTGATCCCTTTATCCATCGTATCCATTTTTGTGCATGGTAGTGAGGGGACGACCCTTCTTCTTGTCTAGGCAAGAGGGGGAATTCCGAGATCCTCCAGTGTTTCTAACACCATAGGGAGTCTACTCTTGAGAAAAGCATTTAACGATTGAGGACAAAGGTACCCTAGCTTGACACAATTTGGAGGTGATTTATTGGTATCCTTCTAGGCTTAGTAGTTTGAAGAAATTGCATCTATGAAAGAGTGTACCCTTGAATTGCTTCCCTTGTAGATAATTTCCGCCACTTAGATGAGGAAAGTGGCTATTCTTTTGTATATGCATCCATTACTTGATTTTGTGTGCTTAAGGTTTGGATGTGTCGCCATTTTGGCAAGACCCACCTTGCCTTGCAAGAAGGCATCCTACCTCATGGTTGTCTTGTTGTGAGTTGAAGGGGCGGAGTGAGACCCGCTAATTGTCTCATATCGGCTATGCTATTAGGTTAGTTTAAATAAGGTCCTAATCTTTGTCACCTCTTTACTCGGGACGAGCAAAGGTTCGGTTTGGGGATATTTGATGTGACCATAATTAGAGCATATTTAGTCCCCGAATTAGCCTTGTTCCCATGCTTTTTAGTGCATATTTGGGTCATTTATTGTCTTTAGTCCTTTGTTTTGCATATTCTTTGAGGTTTTGTTTCCTTGGTAGGAAAGGAGTGCAAACCTTGCATTTTCATGGCAAAATAGAGCTAAATTGATTGAATTCAATGACCAAGCATCAAAGAGAAGACAAGATTAGAAGGCCTTTGTACATACTATAGTAGATGGGCAATGATGAGAAAAGATCCTTGCATCCCCGAGGAAATCCTCAAGGATTTTATGAAGAAAAAGGAAGAAAAGAAGAAAGAAAGTAGCTGTAAGACAATCCGAGCGGATTGTCCACAAGACGCCCGTCCAGCAAGGGCAATCCGAGCGTCTTCCCCCAGTGGACGCCCGTCCAAAACACCCACAATCCGCCCGTCTTCCCCAGCTGGACGCCCGTCCAGAATCACCACAATCCGCCCGTCCCGTGCCCCGGACGCTCGGATTACGTGTCAGCCATTTCGTCTTCTACAAGTTTCAAGGAAGGATGCGCATATTTTTCTAAGACCGGCAAAAAGGAGACCGGAGTCTCCCTTGAGACCGGCGATTCCTCAAAGACTTAATCGTCATTTAAGCCCTAGTAAACCCTAATTTATGTAACTAATCCCCACTATAAATACCCCATTAGGCTAATTAGAAGATCATGTTCTTCTTAGCAATCTTTAGTGTAGTTAATATTAATCAAATCTCTCTTTAATCTTGTAATCAACAGTTAATCAAGTTTTAATACAAGTTTCATTTCCTTAATCTCTCTCTTGTTCATCCTTTGTTTTGGGTAATTGAAGATTATTTGGGTTATTATTGGGAGATTGACAACCTTCCAATCAATCATCAAGTACTTCTATTATTCTTTGCTTTATTATTGGAATCATTAGTAGGTATAATTCTCTTAATCCCTTTTAATTATTGTTAATTATCTCCATTTATTCATCATGTTTTACTTTGTTGGTATGATTGACAACCTTGCTAGCATATTCAACATGATAATGAGTGAGTAGTTTCTTAGCTAGGGTTAATGGGTAATTAGGGAAAACCAACATGGGGGATGATTCATGCTTAAATTAATATGTTTTCATAGTTTATTTGCTTGCTTGTTGTGATATCAACCTATGCACATGTTATGTTTGATGAAATGCGAGCCTATGAATCCTTGCATTTTTTACCCATCACCTATCTTTTCAATGAGACTTGTAAGACATAAACCAACTCGAATCTCATTAGACCATGCATATAGTTGAGTAGGGAAGATTAAGTCGACTTGTAGGTGTTGTACAATCTAATCGATTCGGCTCCGGGACCCAAACTTTCCTAGGATTGTAAGATATAAACCAACTCGATCCATCACAACAATAATTGCTTGCTTATAATTTGAGAATATGTTTGTATGATCAATTCCCATGAATCCCCTATGACCCCATGACACCCTAGTGCCTTCTATAAATTGTTTACATCTCTTTTAACCATCTTGCTTGCTTACTTTTATTGCTATTTAGTTTAGTGATCTTCTACTTCAAACCCCAAATTGTGACACCCCTAGACACCACTAGTTGCGATTGAAAATCTCATCTCAATTCCCATCCCTTGGGATCCGACCTTTACTTGCCTCTTTACTAATTGTAGAGTTGTTTGGAGTATTATAAATTGTGTTTTGGTCTAGTTGCTTCTAACGACAAGTACCGAAAACTAAACCTCCTCGAGAGTCTGACCAAATACATGGAAGTATACAGAATTGAACTCAATTTACGTCTGAAATAGTTTTTAAGTCACACTAACCCGTATCGGAATGGTAGATAGTTTTCTATTGATAACCTCCCACATGGACTGACAAACATAAAAGGCGCATTGTTTGTCGTCTGATGCTTTAGGAGACTATTATATAAATCACACACAAATCGGCTGAATTAGATAATCAACCTCTCGAAGAAATATTAATTAAATAATACGAGTAATTATTAAGAATACACTTACTAATGGCGTGAGAAAATTGGGAACATCTTTGCTTTCATATTTCCCAAGTAGACATAATCTTTTTTTTGCTTCAAAAACACTAATTCATAAATATACACACATGCCATTATTATTTGCATATATTTGGCTCATGTAATACAATAACAAACGACATTATTGAAGGTTGTAAACTTACTCAGTTATCATTCTTACACAACTATCAGAGGGTTTGCCTTTGCGAGAGTCAATCCAATACACTATTTTTGTTTCCACTTGGATTGCCAGTAGCATTCAATGCTTCCTATTCAATTTGGGACATTAAACTGTTAGTTCATTTACACGCATTTAATCATGTTAATAATAAATTTATAGAACCGTGATTCATTACAATAATCACGTACTATACATAAATATTCTCATTGTAGGGGGCAAGCCATAGTTTTTTGGACGACATCAACCGACGAGCGATACTATTTATTTGTTCTTTGTATGAAATTCTGCGCACAGAGAACGCCTTAGGACTCAAGAATCCGTAGGCGTGAATTGGGAACTTCCACTCAGCGGTCTGATTATTCAGGTACCTATTACCCCACATGGAACGAAAAATGTTATTGTAATTGATAATTTAAACAAACATCATTATTCGTAAATGGAAATGACTAAATAGTTTTATTAATAAAACTTACTTCATCTAAATCAAAATGTGAACAGCATCTAAATTGTCAAGGTCGACAAATTCCATCGATTGCTTGGTCCAAGATTTTATATATCGAATGCGCCCATAATTTCCTCTTCAAGGTTAATCATGACTACATCCCCTCTAGGTGACTTATTTATAGTCAGGTTATGCAAAGCCATCAGCGAAGCAGTTTTCTTTTTTTTCTTATATTCACACGATTTATAATAAGAATCATAAGCAGGCTTGACTGCAACAACTTTCGTTGACGTAGTAGTAATTGTTTAGCTGCCGCCATGGCTTTGCTTAACTTCTGCAAATGTAAAGATTAAAGTACTTACGATGTGTTAATATTCGTACCCTAATATATTTATAGAACAAGTAATAATTAACGTCTGCGTATAGGTAGCTCGAGGATGACAACATTGATGAGGTTGTTAGGCCATTGCACATAAGAGCTCAAGGCTTCTTTCAAATAAGTGATCTCCTCATTAGGAAATGGTACTTTTACTTCCACATACTCGTCTTTATATAATTGGGACACTTCCACTTTCCTGCAATTGTGATGAAGAGGTATACCATGAACCTTAACTTGTTGAAGCCAATCATAAGCGAACACGTATCCCCTGGCAACAGCAACTTTCTGTTTCCCCTGTAAATAGAACAGACGACAAGCCACCTTGTAATCGCCCTTCACGAAAGCTTTATTCATTTAGTACACATACATTCACTACCTTTAATAAATTTCATAAGTAAAAAACGTGTACTGAGGTGAATAATTATAAACTAGCAGCTATTACCTTTTTCGGTGTAGAGAAGAACATCTGATCATCAACTACCTCAATCTCATCCTGTGTCACGACCTTCCTCTCTTTCTCTTCCTCTTCAACTGCCTGATATTGATCCTCGGCTCCCACCTCAGTCTCCTTTGCCATTTCCTTCTCCCTTGCCATGTCCTCCTCGTCTTTCTTCTGTACATTAACACTTGTCCATATAACACGTACTGATTTTCCAAATCATATAACACATTTTATATATATAAGACATAAATATTATTACCTCTGTTTCCTCCTCCTCCTCCTCCTCCCCTGCTTCCTTTATAACTTCTTGAACTCCTCCTCCTCTTCTTCCTATATAACTTCTTGAACCATATCCAACTCTTTTTCTGATGGCGTTTCCCCAGTTTCCAACATTCTCACCATCAACTTGACTATTTTCTGTAGCTGTGTAGTAGAAATTAATGTCAGCATATATAGTTATAAATTACGTTGGTTCAAATACAGTATTTATAGATTACCTTCTTGGAATCATCACCACTTCAAGTAGTTTTCCCAAAATACTTAGTGATACCAACATGCGTCGATACCCCTCTCACACGACCTAGATGCTCTGCTTTACCGATTGCCCTAGCAAGAATGTCATCACGTCCATCAGGCTTCCATTTTCCTTCCTGTACCTCCTTCTCACAGATCCTCTACATACAGATAAAACCATTACGCAACTCACAATTATATAACTCCGACCACCAGCGGTAGGGGTGGCATATTTATTCAAACTAACAAATTTCTCTTTGATGTCCTTATCATATTCAGTTTCTGTCTTTCCATTCTTATTAGTGTGACCTTCCACCCAAGCGTCATGACGACTGAATTTTCCAAGCTTTGCCTATAATTCATTCATCATATTGATATCCTCTCAAAATATGTATGATTACTATGAACATATATAACATCCGACTAAAACACCTAATAGTCTAATACTATAAGAATTATGTACTTACAAGTTTCTTCTTAATCAATCTATAACCACCTCGGGAGCCGTAAAACACGGTCTTTTTCTTTGAAATGTTCGCCTTGTTCCTCTCACTCATAGCCTTCATCAAATAAATTGTATCAAAAAACGTAAGCATGACCAAACACTAAACTAAGTATACTTCTTTACTTATTATTATTAAGTTACCTTAAACTTGTCAGACTGCCTATAAGCGATATAGCTATCCCAATGGTCTTGACTGACATACGGATACTTCTTTGTTGGTGGGTTCTTGTTCATCTCCCTGGTTTCCTTGTTGAACAAGTGCTTCTCAGCAATCTTTAACTTCCAAGAACTGAGGGCTTCCCCTATCTTTTTTTTAGGTACTTATCATAATTTTCGGGGACAACGTAAGCTAACTGCATATATGATGAGCATAGTTAGTACAAGTGTTTCGGCTAAAACACATATCAAGAAATAACTTAATTTCAGCTAAAACATTTATTATTGTATATACATACTTTTATTCTGTTTATTAGCATGGTGTTCCGTATTTTACTCAGTTCACTGATACGTGGCGTACTGAGAGGCACATACTGTCTTACACAACAACCAATCCAACTCGCAAAATACCCGGCATTCTCACCATATGGCAGGCCCGTATCTTTATCCCACTGTAAAGGATTAGGTATCTTTGAATTTATTGCTTCTAGGGAAACCTGTGGCGTATTCGACCCGCAATGTGTTGCAAATTATTCTCATCACCTGAATCGTCGCCTGACGCATTTCCATCGTTTCTTTTCCATTTTTGGACCATATCTAAATCAAAAATTAATAAAAAAATAATAATAATGCATACTTATAATAACAAACAAATCTCTAGAGAGGAGGGTTTATTACTTCTTTAAAGAGGAGAAACAGGATTGATCTGGCGGCGGCAATGGCGATGATGACGATGACTGCGACGGCGATGGGGTAGGATGGTGGTTGAGAGGAAGCTCAATGTTTGAGGATATTATGTGGGTGAGGGGAAGCTCAGAGTATATATGTGTGAATTATACAACACTTGCAAGACCTTGTTTATTGGAAAGTAATAAACACGGTATAAGAAAAACCGTTGTATTTTGTTTCCAAACAGACAACGGTTTTGTTTGAAACCGTAATTGATTAGTACTATCTACAACGGGTTAGAAATAACCGTTGTCTGTAATATTTTCATGTTGTTTGATTTTCCTGCCAAGAAATAAAGCATCATTTTTATATACATAACAACGGCCTGAACCGTTATAACTGTAACGTCCTGAACAACGGTTTGGGTATAACTGTTTTATTTTATATTTCATTGTGTTTGATTTTACCGCCAAGAAATGAAGCATCATTTGGTATATGCCAGCTAATTACAATATGTTTCTTAGAAAATCTTGCTTATTTCCATTAATTTAAAGGATTACAAGTTTACACATAAAGAGTACAAACTACCACCATATATAATAAACTAGGTAAATAACAATTAGAAGAAGAAATTTGACAATTAACTTAACCCATGCCTCATTATTTTTGAGTTCTACGATATCCATGGTTAACTTCTTGCATTCTTCTTTTGCCTTCAATATTTCACTGTCATTTCCCCGCTTCGATTCTTCAAGTTGATGTAGTATACTTCTCACCTGATTAATCTCGATATCCATGCTCTTTTTCTCATTCACTAACCTGTTTATAACCTTCCTCTGCCACTCAGTCATTGGTTCATCAACCCCCTTGAAGTAATTGCATCCACGCATTTTAGTCTCGGGATTATAGAATTTGCAAGTAAGAAACTTCCTTCCCCGATTTTGCAAAGTCCAAGAAGTCCGCAATGCTGCCGGAACTGAGCAATTACATGTCCCTGTTGAAATAGAGGAAAAAGAAGAGCTATCACTAGACATATTTTGAGAGAGAGAGAGAGAGAGAGAGAGAGAGAGAGAGAGAGAGAGAGAGAAATAAAGAAGGTTATTTAAAATAATGATATTCAGCAATTGCATAATTTAACACGGTTTGCATAAGAACCATTGTAATTATCTTATTAATATCTTCCAATTTCCATTTATTTTTAGAGGTGTTTATATTCTAACACGGTTCTTATGAACTTCCGTTGTCATTATATTATATGTTATTGTTTCATTCATTTGTCTCTTCGCAAGTTATTTAAAATCTATGTTAATAAGCATTTGCATGTAATAAAGAGTAGAACTATATATTATTAAAACGAGCATATTATACAATGGCGAAAAAAAAAAATAGTACAACAAGGGAGAAAAAAGAGACAATAAAAAAATAAAAAATCACAAAAACAAACAGCTAACTAATTAGTAAATTAATTAAACACCCTAACAAGAGTTTGACTAGAAGGTGGGTACTGAGGATAAACTTGATTATAAATCAAGCTTACTACATCGGCATCAAGACGGTGATCAAAATGAGGCACTTCTTCGTCTTCCCATGATTTCGGTACATTAATAAACCTATACGGTATGAACCTTCTTATAAGATGAGCATCCTCAGCGGTGGCAACCCATAAGTAAGGCCCAGCGTGTACATAACGATCCTTAGGGTCGTCCCCATAATAGTCACTTTTGCCCCTTTGATGGTCACGTGATGCATACCTTGCAGCGAGTTGTTTTTCTTGGCAAAAATCGTCAAGACCATCCCCTCGAAACACGATCAGAGCATATCCAAGAAACCCACGACCAGAAATACAAGCCGGGTGGATTGCCCTAATATCTGACAACCCATTCTCAATGAGGATGTCTCACAATGGGTTAAGAGACTTAGAAGCTGGCTTCCCAACAGCATCGTGTATGACTAGGAGATTGTGAATTATGCACGTAATCGGTTGATATAGCGGGTTACCGATTACTGAGAAGGTGCGACTGCGGATGATGAAGACGACAACATTCTTTTAATTATGATATGTATGTATATGTAGATTATTTAAAAAGTAAAGTAGAAAGGTTAGTAATAATAAAGTGATTCTTATTGTTACTGCAAATGTGATGCTATTTATAGTATAATAAAGTTATAACTAATTAGATTAATTTCATCCATATGTTACATTCAAACTTGTATTAATTTTGCATGCATGCATGAGGTGAATAATGGTCAAACAACCAATAATAATAGGGCATGCATTGGTAAAACCACAAACTTTTCAGTTTTCACAGTGGATATGTATTTACAACGGTTATAAGAAAAACCGGTGTTTATTGTTGTAATATGACAACGGATTTACAATAACCGTTGTTGCTATATGAAATATGATAACGGCTTAACAAAGAACCGTTATCATTTTGTGTTATACATACGGTCAAACAATCAATACTGCAACTTTGAATAAAAAAAAGTAAAAATTACAGGGCATGCATTAGTCAAATCACAAACACTAGAAAATCACAGATAATTAAACAATTTTTTTTTAAAACGGGTTCATTCCAACCGTTCTTGATATATTTAATATGAAAACGGCTTAACAAAGAACCGTTATCATTTTGTGTTATACATATGGTCAAACACGCAATACTGCAACTTTGAATCAGAAAAAGTAAAAATTACAAGACATGAACCGTTTTGTTGTTACTAATTGGACAACGGTTTTTTGATAACCGTTGTGTTTTTACTAATTGGACAACGGTTTTTTGATAACCGAAAACCGTTGTAAGCTAATATGTTTAACACGATAGAGTTGACCAATTCTTATTTAACTTGTACCGTTTCCACTTTCCAATTCTTAACTTGTTAAGTTTCCAATTCTTATCTTATTATTATACCGGTTCCAATTCTTACTATCTTATTATACCATTTCCAATACAACCCAAACTCATTATAAGTATAATTATAATTTTCACAATCTTAACTTGTACCGATTGCAATTTTCCATATCGATTATGTCGTCAAGTTCATCAACTTTTAGTGGTTCATATTATTCATTCCCTGATGACGATGATGATGATGATGAAGCATCATATGAACCTCTTGCAGGACCCCCAAGTAGATTTATGTACGCTAAACCTTTTACGTGCATCATTCACAATATCCCGTATACAGAGGACGGGCATGGAAAGGCTATACTCTCGTATAGCCTTGACTGGTTAATAGGTTTGATTCGGTTAGCCGGATTGAATTTGATTCAATCTATCTACCCGGATCATGATGCGCATGATGGCTTCGGGCCTCATCGAGTTTGGCGGGGGTGAGGAGCGGGAATGCTTTCGTTAGGCTCGCAAACTTGAGCATGCATTCTATAACAATGACTGTTCGAGACTCTGGTTTGATCACGATGATCAGCGGGTAGGCCCATATTTATGGGTTGTGAATGAATCTAACCGTTTCGTACTACTTTTGATTATGCACCGCCAAGGTTGCATTGCCGAGCAGCGGACAGTGCCGTTGGAATGGGAAAACGACTGTGTGGATTGGGCTGAAGGTGAAAGAGACATATATAGTGATATTGTCTCTGAATTCCCGAGGATGGGGTAATAAAAAACATACTCCCTCCATTCAACTCCACACTACACATTTGCTTTTTCACGTTTGTAAACGCTTATTTTACGCGATTGTTTTCTTTGGCTTGGTATTTTAATGTACTCCTAAAAACCTAAGTCATTATAATAAAAGTTTGATATTTTTCTGGTGATATTATCTCTGAATTCCAAAGGATGGGGTAACAAAAAACGTAACAAAAAACATAAATAATTAAACTTTAATTTAAACCACCAAGCATTTGCGTCAACCACCCAAAATTAGGGTTTAAACTCTTTCCATTCACACCATAATGAACCGGGAGATTATGGAGTATGCAAGTAAAAGGCTGCGCGTAACGAGAATGTGATTGTAGTCCGATATACCAGCCATATTTTTTTAGAGATAAATTTAGAAAGAAATTAAAGAGTAAATGTTTGATAATTTAGAATTTGACCTAAAACATTATGAAGACATATTTATAGAATTATTTTGGTCAAATTGAATATTATTGGTCAAATTGAATATTTATTACAGTTCTGATAAAGTTTTGAATGCAGTAGTCAAACTGAAAAATCTAATCAAATACTGACAACGGTTGAATTGAAAAACCGTTATTTCATAATAGAAAATAATAACGGTTACAAAAATCTGTAGCTATAACATAACAACGGGTAACAAAAACCGTTGCTGGTGTTAATTTAGTAACGGTTTTCGAAATGTCGATATCTTAAACTGGTAACGGTTTTCTAACAACCATTGATAAGAGTGATTCTATAACGAGTTTTTGGAAACCGTTAAAACGTTTTTGACAACGGTTTTTTAAGCAGCCGTTGTCAAATTATAATAACAACGGTTTTCAAGGGAAACCATTATTCCTATTAGTGCGCTCTAGTTTTCTGCCAATATTTGGAAAACGGTAATCTAAGTGTCGTTATTTAATGCATTAAACTGTTATGATATGCTCCTTATTGATTGCAAGATTTGGCGTAGTGCTACTACCTTTTTTTTCAACTAGCTGTGTACACTAAACTCCATGCGTTATTAAACGTGATACCACTTCAGGTGGAGTATGTTCTATGGTTTGTATATTAATTTACTTTGCATGGTCATTAATCTATATGCACCATGGCCAACAAATCCTTCCACCTGGTATGGACCTTCCCATTTGTGGGCAAATTTACCAGCTTTGTGGTTCTTTGTGTTTTGGAACACCTTACGGAGAACCAGGTCTCCTACCTCTAGGAACCTGATTTTTACGTTCTTGTTGTAGCTTCTAGCCACTGACTGCTTGTAGGAGGCAAGACGTATTTGAGCACTAGTTCTCAATTCATCTATTGTATCCAGGTTTCGGATCATTTCTGTTTGGTTCAGTTCCCTCGTCATATATCCATACCTGTGGGTGGTAACCAGAACCTCTGACGGTATCACTGCCTCTGTTCCGAACACCGGGCTGAAGGATGTTTGGCATGTCGCTGCCTTTGTGGTTGTCCTATCTGACCACAATACCAGGGGTAATTCGTCTGCCCATTTTCCTCCTAACTCCTCCAACCTCTTCCTCAAATTTTCAATAATAATCTTATTACTTGACTCAGCTTGTCCATTGGACTGCGGGTTTCTAGGTGCTGAATTTTTTAGTGAAATATTCCGCCTAGCACAAAATCCTTCAAAGTTATCAGACACGAACTGTGATCCGTTATCACATATGATTTCTGATGGGATTCCAAACCTGCAAAGTATGTTTCGTTTGATAAAAGATATCACCTGCCTATCTTTTACCTCAGTGAATGTTTCAGCTTCTATCCATTTGGAGAAGTAGTCTGTCATTGCCATCATATATAATATGTTTCCTAGTGCCCTGGGCAGTGGGCCTACTATGTCCATTCCTCATGTCATGAATGGCCATGGTGAGATGATTGGATGCAAGGGTTCTGCTGGTTGATGTATCATTGGTGCTGATCTCTGACAGGCGTCGCATTTTTTCACATATTCCACTACATCTGCACGCATTGTGGGCCAGAAGTAGCTTTACCTTAGAGCTTTATTTAATAGACTCCTACCCCCTGTATGGTTTCCACATTCGCCACTGAGGATGGCATGCAACACAGTCTGTACTTCTGTTTTATCCAGGCATCTTAAGTAGCGTCCAGCTAGCGATTTCCTGAAAAGCACGTTATCAACCAGTACAAATCTAGAGGCTTTCATTTTGAAACCCCTTACCTCCCTTTTATCTTCTAGCAGCTTGTCTTCCACTAGCCATTCCATGTAGGGTGTGCGCCAATCTGGGTCAGGCTGCTGATGTTCTGTGCTTGCCACTACTCCTAACCTATCTACATGATCCGCATCCTGCTGCTCTTCCAACTTTCCTTTGTCTTCTTCTACCACCTTTTGAATAGTTGGCTCTAGGACGTGCACAATTGGTATGCTGGATAGCTCCATTGGTTTGAATGTTGCCCCCAGGGTTGCTAGTGCATCCGCCTCCACACTCTGGTCC
This sequence comes from Silene latifolia, assembly GCF_048544455.1. Classification (NCBI taxonomy): domain Eukaryota; kingdom Viridiplantae; phylum Streptophyta; class Magnoliopsida; order Caryophyllales; family Caryophyllaceae; genus Silene; species Silene latifolia. The sequence continues at coordinate 237,235,013 of NC_133537.1, forward strand.
TTGGGGATTTGGACTATTTTGAAGTCCTTGAATTTCTGTTTTAGCCCCTTGGCTACCTTGAGATAGGCTATCATCCTGGAGTCCTTGGCTGCATAAGCGTCATTGACATGATTTATTATAAGCATAGAATCACTATATACCTGTAGACGCCTGACATTTAAGTCCAACGCCATCTGCATCCCTAGTATAAGGGCTTCGTACTCTGCTTTATTGTTTGTCGCCATAAACTCACATCGAACTACCTATACTATCAGATCTCCTTTCGGAGACCCCAATACCAGACCTACTCCTGCCCCCCCCCCCCTCCCCGCCCCGCCCCACTGATTGGAGGCTCCGTCTGTGTGCAGCGTCCAGGTTTCTTCTTCCTGATCTTCGTTTTAGACTAGTATCTCTTTCTCAGCTAGATTTTGGATGGCTGGGCTGAAGTCAGATACGAAATCGGCCAATACCTGCGATTTTATTGCGGTCCGTGGCTCATATTGGACGTCATATCCATTGAGGTGCACAAACCACTTCGACATACGTCCTGATAATTCAGGCTTCCTCATTATGGATTTCAGGGGATAGTTAGTTACCACATGTATGATACGAGACTCGAAATAGGGGCGCATTTTGTAGGATGCAATAAAAAGCGCTAGTACCAGTTTTTCATGAGATGTGTACCTAGTCTTTGCAGATAGCAGAGACTTGCTTACGTAGTAAAACGGTTGCTGCATTTTATCCTACTCCATGACTAGAACTGCGCTGACCGCTACCTCTGTGACTGATAGGTACAAGAATAGGGGTTCTCCTTGTTCTATCTTTGATAATAACGGTGGGGAGCTCAGGTAGCTTTTCAGGTCTCTGAATTCTTTCTCGTGTTCTTCAGTCCATTCAAATGTCTGGCTCTTCCTCAGGATATCATAGAAGAGTCGACATCTGTCTGAAGACCCGGAGATGAATCTACTCAAAGCTGCCACCTTTCCTGCCAGCCGCTGGACATCTTTGGGCTTTTCTGGTGACTCCAGCTGGAGTACTGCTTTTATTTGCTTTATGCTGCCTTCTATGCCTCTTTACGCCACTCTATACCCCAGGAACTTTCCCGAGAAGACCCCAAAGGTAGACTTAGATGGATTTAGCTTCATTTTATACTCCCTCAGGGTCATTAAGGTATCTGACATGTGCTCCATGTGTTTGTCAGCTTTCCTTGATTTTACCACCATGTCGTCAATGTACACCTCCATTGTCTTCCCTATTTGGTCTTTGAACATCCTATTTACCAATCTTTGGTAGGTTGATCCTGCGTTCTTCAGCCTAAAGGGCATCACATTGTAACAGTAGATTCTTCTTTCTGACATGAATCACTACTACAAAAATGGACGTAATGCAACATTTCGGTAGCAACACTTTATATTTACGTTGCAATTTTGAGTTAATTATGCAACGCTTTATTCAAAAATGTTGCTTTTAGTTATATAGGGCATCACTTTAAGAAAAGTGTTGCATTGTACTACTATAAGTGCAACATTTCGAAACAAGCGTTGTATTTTGTCGCAACACTTTGAGCAACACTAGTGTTACTTCTATGAGAATTCCGATCCAATACATACACAACATCACATTAGGAAAAATAATAAACCCTTCCCCTCCCCCTCGAAACCCCTTACCCTCCTCGCATACCGTCCACAGTCGCCCTCTACCGTCTGTCTACCACCATCGACGACCACAGTCGCATGCCGCCGCCCTTCACCACAGTCACTCTTCACCATTATAAACCCTTCGCGAATTTGCCTTCAACTGTTAGATAGGGTTCACTCTTCTCCGCTGTCTTCACCACCACCCGCCACCGCAGCGATTACTCTTCCTCCGCCACTGATTTTCATCTCATCTGGTTGTCCTTTCCTTGTCATCACATTTTGAAAGATTAATCTACTTGAGGTGCGTAATTTATGTATTTCCGTTTGGTTGTTGTCTTTAATTTGCTGTTATCCAGGCTAATTAATTATGCCTATACTTATTTGATGAATAGTCTCAATGAGAATTGAGAAATTCGTTCGGTTTCAATGGCTGTTTGGTCCAGAATTCTGGGTATGCGAAGACTTTAATTAGGGTTTTTTTATTTCGAAATTGGAGGAAGTTGATATACACGACTAGCGCTCTTATTCTCTGGGATATTGAATCTAATTTCTACTACTATGGTTTAATAGATTTGAGTTTTTGTTATCTGCAGATTGTGGACAAACATGGCGATTTTCGAAAATTTCCGTATGTATGTTGCTTCCTTGGAGTTTTGAATGAGAGGTAGTGGTTGCAATTGCTCATTTTCTCTTCATCACCTTTTTTACTCTCCTTCCCAGCTACACTTTTACTTGGAAATTGCCTTCTTTTACTACATCTTTTGCTTTTTATTATTAATCGTTTTATTGTTAAGGCCCTCAACTATATCATCATAGAGCCCTGAGCTGTAAACTAATGCAGGTAGTTATTATCATCATAGGTTTATGTCGACTAATATTGGGGAAGGAGTTGATAAAGTCGGGTACTTGAGTGATGCTGCTGAGGCTATAACTGATGTATCTACGGAGGTGATAGCTTCCCAAGCTCTGGTTTTGAGTGAAGTTGCAATTGCGGCAGCAGATTCCGCGTTTCTGTTCTTTCGCCTTGCAATATGTAATCGATAGCGTACATTATTTTACTAGATTGGGTTAAGTCGAAATGCTCTAAAATACACTTCTCTGGTTGTGTATTAATCGGTTTAAAAGTTTTAAGCTTTTAAACTGGCTGATTTGAGTTTTGTCGCATTTTAGGGCAGCGTCGATAGCTCTTACCACGGTACTGATCCGTGGGGTTTCAGTCCCTCTTTTCCTCAATCTGTTCAAATCGACCTCTAAATTGGCGGTATGGAGCTGTTCTGGAAACGTTATAATTTATGCTAATTTTTTCTTGGAAAACTAATCGAGCCCTTTGTGTATTTATTGTCTGCTGTGGTAGCATTTTCTTGATTTAAAAATTGTGAATGCTTTATGGGTGATTGTTTTGTAGCTAACATAACTAGACTAACATTACTTTGGATCTCTTTTAGTAGCAGATGGAGAGTTTTCTTTATGTCAGTGAACACTCGGCCATTCCTCTCAGATCAAATGTTGTAAACTAATGCAGCCAGGCTACATCCAAACCATTTGTTTCTCCAATGCTTTTTAGCATACCTCCTGTTAGACCACACAAGTCCCAAAGTTGTTTACAGAGTTTTTCAATGCTATGTATAACCTGCTTAGGCAATAAGAGACTGGTGCACCAAAAGTTCTCCAGCTAGGTGTATAATCAAAGTGTTTAGGCTCTATAAATATTCATCTTGTACTTGTTCTAATTAGCTGGGTGTTCTTACGTTGTATATAGAGCAATGAGCTTTTGAGGAACTGTTGAAATGCGTGTTGCGGACTACTTTGGCCTTCTTAAGTCAAGGAGTACTTAACATGAGGTATATATATTCCTTCATTGTTCATTCTTTTTTTCTCTAATTTTCTCCTGTAATTTTAATTTTTTTTTTCGAAAAGTGTGTTCTCACTGGTCAGAGTAGGTGTTCTTTGTGTTGCTTTCTTAAATTGTTGTTGAAAATACCCTGTGTGGACAGTTAGTAGTTGATGCAGAATCATCTCTAAGGCTTGAATATGTGCCCTGTGTGGGAAATACCCTTACGCTTAGCCTGAATCTGTGTTGTCTGTGAATTTTATGTTAAATTAGTGAGTCACAGTCCTCGATCACCATTTAGCTCCCTATCCCTAGATGTGCTAAATCATTTCTAGGCTTTCAATCCTAGCCACCATTTAACTTCATCTTGTGTATCCACTCTCGATCTTCTCTGGAAATTTGAGCACATAATCATGTTTACATTTGTCCCATAACCAATGCTGCATGTACTCCTTTTTGGTACCCAAGGAATCTCCAGTTAGTTTGCTCACAGGGAATCTCCAGTTAGTTTCCTGGTTTAGGCACGCACTGAACAACTCTCTTGTTATAAGCACACTCAAAGTAGATGTGAGATATACATACCTCAGCTTGCCCACAAGTTACGCGTGGAAGCTATGAGCGTGCTGTCTATCATATATAGCTGGACAGGCCTACCTTTGCAGATCAAACACAAACGTTTCACATAGGCTACACCTTGTGTACAATCACGTACTCTATTTTCTGCACGTCCTTGTTAATTAGTTGTTCTTTAATGCATTATTTATTATTTCGTGATAATCAAGTGTGACGTATCATCTATGCCTATTGAGCCTTTGAATCCTCAAATCTAATAATGTTCTATTTTTTATGTTACAGGTTGCATTTGAGGTATTAACAATGATGACGGGTTGATTTTTTGTCTGGTTGGCAACATATATATGCTCACAATACAAGAATGAAGACTTATAATTAGTAGCTTTCAAATAGTCGTTAAGAATTATTATTTGTTCTATTTAAACATTTGTTATATTTGTTTTAGTTAAATAATTGAACATTTGCGATCGAAGTTCTACTTTTGATCCTTTTTTGAAATGTAATTGACATATATTTTTGAGACTGAATCTATTGAATGCACAATTAGAGAGAATTACAATTGTTGCGTGCCTTACAAGTCCTTATGTTGTTTCACTTTATTAAGTGTTGTTTTTGAATAAATTAGTGTTGCATTTGTTTATTATAAGTGTTATTTTGGGACGTAACCAGTGTTGCGTTTCCAAAATAAAAATGTTGCATTAATTTCATATAAGTGTTGCTTATCAACATGAAAAGTATTGCATTAGTTCAGGAAGTGTTGCTTTTTTTACATAAGAAATGTTGCATTAGAAGATAAAAAATGTTGCCTTTGCAATTGAAAAAGCGTTGCATAAACATGACCAATGCAACACTTTTCAAAAGTGTTGCTTCAGATTAAAAAGTGTTGCATTAAGCGTTGCAATGACCTAATGCAACAAGACCTGATGTAGCACTTGATTAAGTGTTGCATAAACTCTATTGCAACATTTATATGACATTATGCAACAATAGCAAAGTGTTGCTATAGAATCTAAATGTAGTAGTGAATGTTGTCTTCTCCTGGTCTTCCGGGTCCATCTTAATTAGATTGTAGCCACTCCAGGCGTCCAGGAATGTTAGCATCTCATGTTCTGATGTGGTGTCAAACATGCCATCAATGTGTGGTAGTGGGAAAGGATCTTTTGGACATGCCTTATTTAAGTCTGTGAAGTCTACACAAATTCTCTATTTGCCATTCTTCTTGGGAACTACCACCACATTCAACATCCATTTCGGGTACTTGAATTCTATTATCTTGCTTGCTGCCAGTAGACTGTCTACCTCTTTGTTGATAACTTGATTTATTTCAGCTGCAAACTTTCGTCTCCTCTGCTGGACTGGATGGTGCTTTGGATCCACGCTTAACTTGTGCGTTATGATAAATGGATCTATCCCTATCATGTCATCATGGGACCAAGCGAAGCAATCCATATTAGCTTTAAGGAAATAAACCAGCTGTCGTCTGATGTTTCCTGCACATTCAGCTCCGGGTGCAGCTCGTCCAGGCCGACCTTATCTAGTTCTTCTGCAGGAGGCTCGATATAGTCAGCGTGAACACATTGTATCTGTAATTGCTATGTAGGGGGATTGGCTGTGCACTTTGGTGCCTTTTTGTAGCATCCCCTGGCTTCCTCTTGATCCCCTCGTATTTCCTCTACTCCCCAAGGTATGGGGAACTTCACGCACTAGTGATATGTTGAGGGAACTGCCTTCATTAGGTGTAACCATGGCCTTCCCAGGATGACATTGTAAGTTGAAGGGTCATCAATGACCAAGTACTTTACTTGCTTGTTGACTCCTCCTATATAAGTTGGGATTATGATTTCTCCAAGTGAATGTGTTGTTTCTCCACTGAACCCCACCAGCGGAGTAGTCTTCTAATGTAGGTCCTTCTCGCTAAATCCCATGTTTTTGATGTTTTCCAGCATGACCAAGTTGACTGAACTCCCTGTGTCCACCAGAACTTTCTTTACTCTACAGTTTGCCATGAAGAGTGTTATGATGAGTGCGTCGTGATGCTCCCGATCATCATGGATGTCTACTTCATCGAAGGTAACAACTGGAGGGCTGCTATGAGTGACCCTACATGAGGACTCTGGCCTGTTACCTTTGACTTCAGTAGAATGCCTCTTCGCGATCGAATATATTAAACCGCTTAGGTCTGAGTCGCCTCTTATCACGTTTATTATTTTTGTGCAGGTGTATGGCGCCGAAGGCTGAGTCTGACGCATGGACCCCACCTTGTCCTGCTATCTGCCCCCACGTGGTAATAGGTGGCTCAGGTTTCCTAAGTTATATTGGCGTCTGACCTCCCTTCGCAGGGTGTAGCAGTCCTCTATGGTATGCCCTATGTCGTCATGGAATTCACACTTCTTCTTGTTGTCTTTTCACCACGCTTGACCCTATACTGGTGGCTTAGGCCACCTTACGTTGTCCCCTAATTCTTTTAGTGCTCGTAGGAGCCCTGCCATTCCTGTTGTGAACCCATATTCATTCAGCTTAGAAGGCGATTGAGTATCTTCCCTCTCTTCTACTTTATTTATCATCCTTTTGTAGGGCTTTGATCTTTCCTCCTTCTTTTCTTATCCGGACTTCTTGCTAGTCCTCTCCATACTGGGCAGGCTCCTTCTTGTTGCTATATGTTCCTCTAATCTCATTGTTGACTCTACCTTGGCTTGGACATCCTCAAAGGTTCGGCAGGGGTACCTAGTAAGTTCTTTGTATAAATCCGAATCCTGATAGAGCGCCTACCTGAATGCTTCTACTGTTGTTCGTATGTCACATCCCCTTATTGCCACCTTCTCTTTGTTGAATGTGGCGATCAAATCCCTGATCTTCTCATCAAACCCTTGAACTATCTTGGAAATGTCACTGGTGTGCTTTACGGGCCTCCTGCTGCTGGCGAACTGCTTGGTAAATGTGTTTACTAAGGCAGCAAAGGTCGCTATCGACTTGTTTTTCAAGCTCATAAACCATTGTAGTGCTGCGACGGAGAGCGTTGACCAAAATCCTTTGCACATGCATGCTTCCTTCAGATACCATACTGCTGTTATTACCATCATCTTTTGCTTATACTGGCTGGCATGATCAAAAGGGTCTGTCGTACCATCATAGAGCATCATTGTGGGGGCGTTGAATCCTTTAGGCATCGTGACCAGTGATATGGCGTCTATGAATGGGGAATCTCCATATCTGTCGGCAGTCGCCTTCTCCATGGGTGCTGACATTTATGGAATCCTGCTAAGCATGTTCCTGATTTCCAGATACTGCCTATCCCTGATGTTGTCATAAGTTGTGCGAGGGTCGTAGGCGAATTGCTAATTCTGGATAGCTCTCCCAGCCAGTTTGTCACGGGATTCTGAGGCTTGGTGGCTGGGGTTATTGCTACCAAGGACCATGGTTGCCAATCTGTCTCTTGTCTGCCAACAAGTTCTACACCAGATGTCTTATTAGGGATAGCAAAATTAATAGTCGGGGGTTACCTGCACTTGGTTCCGTACTACTTTCTTTCCCGGGCAGCCGTTAGGTGTTAGGCATCCCAAGCCTCGTGGGACTATTCCTCTTTCCGGCATTGTTCCTGACAAATCGAGCCTGGTGACCAGGTCTGCTAGGAATCAGCGTGCTAGTTCCCTGCTGCCTGACGCCTCGCCCTGTTGATTCACTGTCAGCGCCTGACTTCTGATCGGTATGGGCATTAGAGTAACCCTCTGCTTCTGCAAAACATCCATTTGTTCCCAGAGTGCACGGTTTACTTCTGCTGCCTGCTCCTTCACCTTTCTATTCTCTTCCCTCATGCTATCAATCGTACTCTGCAGAGTATACATCCCGTTGATTATAATTTGGGTTATATTAGGCTGAGGAGTCTAGTGCCTGGCGTGGCTTGCCGGGCGGGCTTCTGATTCTTGCTGGGGAGATCCTGTCTCCTTTTCACTCCGTATCTGGATTTCCGCCTTCTTGGTTGCTTTTGGATAGCTTGTCTAAGGTGGGAGACCAGTTTTTGGTAGAGGTGCCGACCCTGAAGACTATACTCCTACCACCTGTGGTGGTACTGTCGCCAGATGTGGTGACTAGCTCCCTTCAAGTCTTTGAGGGGTGTTTTGCTTGTTTTCTGACATGGTTTCTTTGTTGTTTGTAGTAGGATTAATGATGACGACCACTATGCCCCAAGGTGGGCACCAAACTGTTTTGGTATTGTTTACCTAATTAATTGATTAGGGTTAAAGCGGTCTAATATCGTTAGTCGTACGTCGTTTGTTTGATGAATAATGTAAGCGTTTGATGTATGAGTATGGAGGTATGTAAAATAAGAGATTTGACACGTGAGGTTTGGTGACGCGGAAAACTCAATGTGGGAAACGACTGCCGTAAGGAGACGGTATCCTTCCAAGTATTCTACTAGCACTACAACAAATCATCACTTGCGCCACGAATTATGCCACAGGAACTCATAATTCGTGGCTAAATTTTGCTTAGCCACGGGAAAAACTTATTCATTATTTTGGAAAAAAATTTATGCCACGGGATAACTTTTCCCGTGGCAAAAAGTCACTTCCGCCACGAATTAGGCTACACCCGAGGCAAATAATCATTTTAGCCACGGCCTATGTCACACCTGTGGCGAAATTTTATTTAGTCACGAATTGTTCCGTGGCAAATATTTTTTTAGCCACGAACAAACAAACACCCGTGGCGAGTATCTTTTCCGACTTAAATCTGAATGAAATTTAATCAAATATAATAATATGAAAATACATTTGAATATAAAAATTTAGAAACACTTTGATTAATTTAATTAATATTTTTTATTGTTTTATTTACTTTAATAAGAAATTTTAATTTTTTTATAAACATATATGCAAGCAAAGAAAAGTTTATCGTCTAATTTTTTGATTTTTTACAGATCACATTTATGTTTTGTAGGTTTTTCAAAATATTGATAATTTAAAAAAATTGTTTTAATAAATACTCTGTTTATTAAAGTCATGAATTTCTTTTACTTTTTTAAATTAAACTTTATAATCTTGAATAACAATCTTAAATGATCGTATCACATTTAAAGATATAGCATATCAAATTGAATAAAAAAGTTATTTACCATCTATCTTTGAAAATCCAAAATTAATATATTGTTAAACTATTTCATTCAAAATTTTATTTCCAACTTTATTTGTAGGATATTTATAGAAAAATTTGAATTTGATATAAAATTTATGGAAATTTCCCATGGTACCCTCGAACTTTGCCAGATTACGCATGGTACCCCTTATTTTAAGTTTCTACATATGTTGTCCTTGTGTTTACCTTTTTCATTCCCAGAATACTCTTTGGGGAAATTTCGTCATAACGTCGTTACTCCTATAAGTAATTTGATGAATAATTGTGTATGTTATGTTGTTATTATTATATTATTTAGGTACTAAATGTTAGTTTATTAGACAAAATAAGGATTTAGGTATTATTAGATGATGACTTGATAGTGTATTAGATAACAAACAAATGCGTCACAAGGCATATGAGTAGCGGCGTTATGACGGAAGTTTGTCAAAGGGTATTCTGAGACTGAAAAACGTAAATACAGGGGTAGCATATGTAAAAACTTTAAAAAAAGGGTACCATATGTAATCTGTCAAAATTCGAGGGTACCGTGAAAAATTTAAGTAAAATTTAACTTGCTGAGAAAAAAATTGGGAAATTTTTTTCATAGAAAATGAGCGCATCACACGGAAAAATATATAAATTATAATAATTTAAAGTCACATGTGCAAATAATGTGAAAATTTTAAGAAAAAAAAACGATAAATCATAACAAAGAGAAATTAGTTTAGGAAAATAAGCGATTCTTTTGTACAATAATCTTTTTCGTGGTTTTTGGGTAAAAAAGTGACTATTTTTTGGTTAATAGTGATCACTTTGGGGAAAAAAGACCTTTAATTATAAAAAGCGGTCATTATTTTACCAAAAAATGTTCTCATTTTTCATATCGCAGGTACAACGGTTATACAATAGAATTTGCAAAGAAAAATATACGAAAAAATATGTACATGAGAAATGAAAATAAGTATGTCGATAAACAAAAGAAATAAAAAAATGTTAGGAAAACACAATTAATTTTACTTTTTAGAGAAAATGGTTTACTGACTTGGGCAAAAAAAAATGATGTCAAAATCATTAATCAGGAGGTTAATATCGAAAATTTAATTGTTTCGGCCAAAATAAATTTTTCCCTCAAAAATTGTAAAACATGTAACATTTATGTAATTAAATAGTACTAAAGGTAAGATTTGAAACAAAAAAATAAACTTAAAAGGATTCAAAATGCTAATTATATCAACAAAGGTAACATTCAATTTCAGTGTCACATCAAAATAACTCTACGGTTAAGCGTGCTCAGGTGAGAGTAGTGTTGGGATGGGTGACCTCCTGGGAAGCCTCTTCGATGCTCACAAATGCATGACTCGTGAAACAAAATAACGTTCAAATGAATCAAGTTAACTAGCGAAACAATTACCTAGATTGTCACGGTTCCGTATATGATAAAATACCCATTGTGAAAAATAAATAAATTATTTTACGTTTTATTTATTTAATTTTCATATATATTGTTTGCCACGGGAATTCTTTTTTCGCCACGAGAAATTTCTTTGGCCACGGGAGCTATTAGCCACGAGAGAATCCGTGGCCAAAAATTCAATAGTAGCCACGTTCTTGTTTTTCCCGTGGCTATCCCTTTGCCACGGCCACTTACGCCACGGAAGGTATTCCCGTGGCAAAATGATTTAGCCACGGAAATTTAGTTCTTGCGCCACAAATTTAGCCGTAGCCCAAGTGCTCATTTGTAGTAGTGTAGTAAGATCTGAATTATATGTTATCAGTACAAGAGGCATGACGGCTAAATTGCTAGTCTAGTATATGAGGCGATGTGTATCTGAATGAATGGTGCTCCTCTCCTGCCTTCATCTTATATAACCCTAATACGGTTTAGGTTGCTTGCTCGTAAAGATAGCCGAAATCCGGTTGGTGGGCTAGCCTCCTCTCTTCTCACAGCACATCAATATTAACCCTCAGCTACCCCTTGGCCCTAATCCGGGCATTGACCCACGAGCCCTACTTCTCCCATAGCTCGGATTCTAGGCCCAGTGTGAAGAATTTGGCCCAAACACATGGTCTAACAATCCCTGAGGCTTTCGATATTACAGGTATTGTTGAATAGGAAGAGAATCATATGAGGTTGTCAATCAAGCATTTCATCAAACATAACAATTGCACTAGGCTAAAACTTACAATAACAATTTAATCAACCAAATGAACTCATTAAGTATGGATCTACACTTTAATTATTCCCCTAATCTCCCCATTAATCCTAGATAGAGGACTACTCACTCATTATCATAGTAATCATGTAGGTAATGTTGTTAAGCATCATAGCAATGGAAAACATGATGATCAATTTAAAGTAATAAACAAAGAATTAACAAGAAATTAAGTAGAGATTAAGGAATTATATCAAACTTAAGGAGATGAAGAATAAAATAGAAGAAACTCTTTGATTACTGAAGAATTGTCACCTTCTTCAAATACAACCCAAAAATTCTTCAATTGGAAGACCATATCTAACATTAATTATGGAAACATTGCAGAACAATTATGCTAATTAAATGTGATTAAAATTCTAGTTAAAGTAAATGCTTCGTAATTATCCCTCTAATGGTGTGTATATTCCATAATGGGGAATAAGGGGTATTTATACTAACACAAGATTAAGGCCTAATTGGGTCATTACCCTTAGTATAACCGTGGGGGGAAAATAGAGTGCCACGCCCGACTTCACTATTGGCTTGCCCGAGCTGGAAATAGTATCGGTGAAGTCTGCCAGGGAACCCGCCCGGGTTGGTTGTTGGCTCGCCCCAACTGTTGCTCTGCTCGCACGGGTTATGGTCTAGCTCGCCCGAGTTATGGTCTGTCTCGTCGGGTTGGCTGGTAGAAGGCCTCCTCTTTCAAGTACTGCCTCGAAACCCATGGGGATCCCCCTAGATCGTGGGGGTGGCTCCAATTGCCTTAAATTCCTGCTACGAGTCTTTGGATTCCGTATCCTCCTTATGCTTGGCCAATAGTACCGTCAATTAAGCTCATAATTGCTCCATTAATACATTATCACCACCAATATGTACATCTCCCCACAACACCAACTACTCCGAAAATCCAATTTAATATGGATTTAAAGGATTTAGCAAGTTTAATTTATAAATAGAGCGCTCGGTGTTGTTGACAATCTCCCTCAGCCTATCGAGTATGACACGATACCTGTTACCAGGAAGCGCAGAGGCAATTCTTCCTTGCTCCACAGCATCCTCAACACCAGCAAAGAGGATATTGCCGCCATTTTTGAGAAGCTGCAGATCATGAATAGCTATATCCACCTTTGCATGAAGAGACTCAACGGACTTTTCCACAGTGTCTATGCGTTGAGACAGAGTAGTCTCAAGCATTACCAATTGATGGATTAACAAATCCTTAAGATCATCTAATGTCGTGGCCTTTGATGCACCACTATTAACCACTTCATCCTCCAGCCCCTCCATATTCAACCCTTCACCCATCTCCATTTGAGTGAGCTTTCGTTTTCCCAAAATACTTGCCTCGAGTGACCCTATAGTTTTTTTAGGTTCCATTGTAATGTATGAGAATGAAATTTGATTCATTAGGAAGTTGAAGAGGGAAGAAGAAGAGAATTGAAACGGTTTATTTTGATAAAGAAAATAGCATATCATACCTCTATAGAGCGTCTCATTTACAGACTTACCATCTTCATCTTTTTCTAACTTCGTATTCGTTACCATTGGTGTAGAAACAACTGTAGCCTTTTCTATCCCGAACTTCTTAAGTACCTCCTTAATATATTTTTGTTGCTGTACCATTATACCTTCTTGAGTTTGCTTAATCTGTAGACCTAGGAAGAATCCTAATTCTCCCATCATACTCATTTCAAATTATGACTGCATTAACTCAGAGAAGTACTTACACAATTTTCATTAGTAGAACCAAATATAATATCATCAAAATATTCGACCCTTGATTCTTCAAGAATAAAGTTTTATCGATAGATCCCCTTTTGAAATCATTTTTAAGTAAAAACTGAGATAAACTATTGTACCACGAACATGGTGCTTGCATTAGACCATAACGGGCCTTGTCGAGTTTAAAAACATATTTAGGAAAATCTTTATCTTGAAAACCGGATGGTTGTTCAACAAATACTTCTTCTTTCAAATAGCCATTAAGAAATGTTGTCTTAACATCTATTTGAAAGAGTTTGGAACCTTTGTGATAGGCAAAAGCAATTAATAAACGTACAGCTTCTAGCCTGGCTACTGGTGCGAAGGTTTCATCAAAATCAATACCTTCTTGTTGGTTATAGCCCTGCACCACTAGCCTGGCCTTATTTCTCACAATAGCTCCTGAATCGTCAAGTTTGTTTCTAAAGATCCATCTTGTTCCAATAACTTTATGATTTGAGGGTCTATGCACCAAATGCCAAACATTGTTTCTTTCAAATTGTCCTAATTCATCTTGCATTGCAACAATCCAATCCGAATCAGTTAGTGCAACATTGATGTTTTCAGGTTCAATCATTGAGAGGATCGGAATGAGTTTAAGACACACATATTATTTCTAACATACTTACGTGTTTGTGCTCCAACATTTGGATCACTAATGATCGTGCTTTCTAGATATGCACTCTTATATTTCCATTTCTTTGACGCGGATGGAATGTTGCTGACATTCTGATCCAAGGAAACATTACCCTGAGTTGAGGTAACGTTACCCTCACTTGAGGTAACGGTATCCTCATCTGAGGTAACCGTATCCTCTGGAGTTCCCTCTGAATTCAAGCTAGGATTTTTTGTTTATTTATCAGTAGCTTCATTTCCTAGAGAATCTTTAGGAGATTCTTTAGATTTAGAAGATATAGATGAATCAACATTAGTCCTTGCTTGATTTCTTACTTCCTTTTCTTTGTGGGTGTTCTCGGCATTTGTTTCGTTGATCTCTTGATTCTCATCTTCTTCTAGCTCGGGAGGAGCTTTATGAGTAAGCCAAAAATCTGGATCATTATCATCCTCAAGTTCCTCTTGTTCATATTGATCAAGTATATCAGATTCGTCAAATATAACATGAATACTCTCTTCTACGCATAATGTTCTTTTGATATATACTCTATAAGCCTTGCTATGAGTAGAATAACCTAAGAAAACTCCTTCGTCACTACGAGGATCAAATTTACCTAATATGTTTTTGCCATTATTATGTACAAAACATTTGCTTCCAAAACATCTTAGGTGTGCAATATTTGGTTTTCTTCCTCGTAATAACTCGTATGGGGTTTTCTTTATGACTGGTCTAATCATAGCTCGATTATGTATATAACATGTTGTGTTTATAGCTTCTGCCCAGAAGTTTCTAGGTAGACCACTACATAGTAACATTGTGCGAGACATATCCTCAAGAGTTCTATTCATTCTTTCAACGACTCCATTTTGTTGTGGAGTTCGTGGAGCAAAGAGATTATGATCCACTCCATTTTCTCTACAAAAGCTAATGAAGGCTTGATTGTCAAATTCTGAGCTGTGATCTGTTCTAATAGATTTTAGATTATGACAATATTTGTTTTGAGCCAACTTCATTAAACATTCAAACTCCTCAAAGGTTTGATCCTTAGAGGTTAAAAATATAGGCCAAACAAATCTTGAATAATCATCTACTAGAACAAATACGTATCAATGACCAACTCTACTACTTACCTTCATAGGTCCACATTGGTCCATATGAACTAATTGTAAGGGTTTAGAAGTACCTACAACCTTTTTCAGCTTGAAGGATGATCGAACATGCTTACAACGAACACATATATCATAAAGTTTTCAATATTAAATATTACAGAAAGAAGTCCGTCAACAAGATCCATCTTTTTCAATTTATTTAAACTATAAGAGCTTATATGACCAAAGCGTTTATGCCATGTAGTTGGATCATTTATAACGGCACTCATATATGTTAGAGAGGCAGATGAAATAGAATTAATATCACAAATGTAAATGTTCTTCTTTCTTCTGCCTTCTAGTATGATATTGCTAGATCCTTCACGAAAGATACGACACGTATTAGAGTGAAGTACAACCTTTTTCCCTCGATCACACAACTGTGATATACTTAGCAGATTATGTCTTAAACCTTTAACATATAGTACATTATCAATGGAGTGTGACTTGGAAATACCTATTTTGTCAATACCAACAATCTTTCCGTTCTTGTTATCTCCAAAGGTCACACTACCACCATTATAGGCCTCCAGCGAGAGAAACTTTGATTTATCTCCAGTCACGTGTCTCGATCAACCACTATCGAGATACCATTGATTGCTTCTACTCGCCTTGACCTGCAAAAGATTTACTTGTTTGTTTTAGGTACCCACACAAAGTTGGGTCCTCTTTCGTTAATGTCAGGAAGTAAATCCTTGCCAATCCACATTTGTTTAATCACATATTTGTTATTATATTTATGAGAGGTTTTAATATCTTGCTTGTGATTAACATAAGTCCTATCTCTAACGGGTTTATTATTATCCTTTTTCGTTTATGGTTTTGTGTGTTTTCTATTTTGTTGACTCTTCATGTGATTGGGTTTAGCATATTTAGCATAGTTTTCATTTTTATTCATATATGCTTTTCTTTTGTCACAAGAATAGAAAACATGTCCTATCTTACCACAAAAATTACAAACAGTATATTCAGGTAAACCTACATATTCTCTTTTGCGAAAATCACGATCAGAAGGCTTATTATTTTTCTTAACATATTCTTGTCGACACGTTGTTTGATACCCTAGACCTTCATTGAAGTGTCTTTCAGATTGTTTGTTAAGAAATTTTAAAACAGTCTCACCTGCCTTCCAATTCTGACTAATATTAAAAGATTCTATCAAACGAGCATTAAGGTCCTCCTTTTCTTTAGTCAGTTTTTCACAATTTGAACATGCTTCAACTATTTTAATAGGGACATCCTTAGTCTTCTCTATTTTTGTTGCAGCTCTATGATTTTTGATACGTGTAATATATGTAGTCTTTTTAGCTTCTTATTGCACGCATTTCTATACCATTTTTATTGCTTTGTATTGCAAAATACCCCGAATTGGCTACTTTGGTTCGTTTTGTCTCATTTACAGGAATGGGCCTTAGAGTAGTGGAATCGTACCTTATTCAGTCCTCCTTAGCATGCATTTTATGGAGATGAAGATTTAGAGCAGAATGTCGTACCTCGGGAAGCGTGAAGGAGGTCCTTGGAAGCTAACTAGACGGAGTCCAAGCTGTTTTCAGTGGTTATCTGCTCGATCGAGAACTTTTGTGGTCGATCTAGTAGATTTGGCGGTTGCTGGTGTTTGATCGAGTCCCTGTTGTACTCGATCGAAATATGTTGATTTGAAGGTCTTCGATCGAGAGTCCGATTTGTTCGATCGAAGGGTTTTGCTGAAGAATCACTCGATCGAGAGGAATTAAATGCCTCGATCGAGTGGTTTACTTATTTACTCGGGATTTTTAATCCGTGTTTAGGTTTATTTTAGTTAATAAATGCTTCCCTATATAAGGGAAGACGTCATTAGGTTAATTATCGATCTTTTATCACAAATTACTCTACTCTTAATTACTCTTATTCTTCTAATTACTGCTGGAACTTTTCCTCCGCCTCTTTATTTCTGGATCTAAGCTTTGTAATCTTTCTCTACTCTTTAATCTCAATTTAATCCTTTGTTTGCTCTTAATTATTGTTCTCTTGTTTTGATTGTTCTTGTTTAATAGTTTAAGCTTCATCCTTATCGTTCCTTTATTATGTCTTTATTTAGCATATTCATTGTTGTTCTTGTTATTATCATCGATAGCATGAGTAGCTAAACTCCCTTTTATTAGGATTAGAGGAGCCATGGTAGTGAAGTGACGATGTTGTTAATAGGATAGACGATTGATTGTGAGAACTGTCATATAGCAATATAACTATAATAAGTTTAGTTCAGTGCACGCTTCTAAACCCTTTAATTTGGTTAAATTTAATCCTAGATCGGAAGATTGGAATGAACAGACCTGTTATGAACAGTAGATTACCCTAATGAGGACGGAAGTTAAGTTAGTTGTAATTTAGGGTGGATAGCGGACCGGAAGGACCTTTCCCTTGCACTTCTCACAGTAGATCGCATGAACTGTCTATAACTGAGTCAGTGAACTGCCATGGTGAACCTAATTCCTGACATATCTCTCTTTATCTGATCAAACACTTTGCTTTTCTTGCCTTTACTACTCTTTAGCCTTATTTCTCTTACCTTCATCTTCATTAGTTTAAAAATCAACTTTAAAATCCTCATTTGTTACTAGACAGACGTAATTAGCAGATAGATACATTAGCCTCCCTATGGAGATCGACCCTACCTCCGCTGTCTTCTGTTAGTTGTTCTAGGTAATTATTTTTTATACTAAAACGACGGTATCAATTTAGTTAGCTAAGGAATTCTTCATCACAACGTAATCATGTTTTCTAGTTATGAGCTCATAAGTTAAATTTGAAACTTGTTCATTTAACTCTTTTATCTTTCTTTCTAAATATGAGGTAACGGTATCCTTGGCTGAGGTACCAGTATCCTTGGTTAAGGGTACCGTATCCTTGACTGAGGATACGTTCTCTTCAGATTGAGAACTTAATTTAGGGTTTTTAATACTTTTTACTAAGTTAGGTGCTGGTTAAACAATTGAGTCAAGACTAGGTCTTGACGCTACTGGTGAACCCTCACTTTTCTTGGCAAGAAGTTTTTTAACCTTTTCTTTAAGAAGATAGTTCTCTTCAGCAATATCGTTGATTTGAACATGTAATTCCTTGAATTCATCGTTTTGATCAACGCAAGTTTCATAAACTTCTTCATAATGATTTAAGATCTTATCTTTAGTTAACTTACGAAATTTATTTTTCATTTGAGCAAAAGTTACCTCGCTTTCATCCTCATATTCTGAATCTGATCGTCCTAGGTGAGCCATTAAACACATGTCCTTCTTTTTGTGAAATTTAGAACACGTACAATGCTTCATCGTTGTAAGGACTGAAACACACATTTGCTTCTTGCTCTTTTTCTAATTCTTCTTCTTCATCAGTCCCCAAATCTTCCCAACCACAGGATAGGAGCATAGCTTGCTTATAATTGTTCTTAGTTATTTCCCTTTTATCTTTGTTTTTTATCTTCTTCCATGTAGGAAAATTCTTAATCATATGGCTTGATTCCCCATATTTAAAACATCCTTTATTCGAAAATTTTAATTTTGTAGAAGCTTGCTTTTTATTGTTAGAAAACTTATCTTGATTAAATCAAAAATATTTTTTTAAAGTGTCTAATGAATAAACCCATATTCTCATCAACCTCTTTATGGTCACTAATTTCGGCTTGTAAGGCTATACCTTTACTCTTTGACATATCGCCATGGTTTTTGTTGAGTAGTAACTCATGAGCCATCAACTAGCCAGGTAAACTTTCATTAGAAAGCAAAGATAGATCCTTAGCCTCTTCTATAGCAGTGACTTTAGGTTGCCACTTTTCAGTTAATCTTCTCAAAAATTTTCGAACCAGATCTTCGGTCTTAAATGATTTTCCTAGATTTCTTAACTCATTAATTATATTTGAAAATCTGGCAGACATGTCATTGATGTTTTCATCTCTTTCCATATGAAACATCTCGTACTGCTGAGTTAACAAATCTATTCGATACTTCTTAACCTGGGACATTCTTCCATATGCCAATTCCAGACTATATCATATCTGTTTCGCACTAGAACATGAGGAGAAACGACTAAACTTTTCCTTAGTAATTCCACGTTGCAAAAATGACATTGCACGTGAATTCTTTTGAGCTTTAGCAAAATCAGTCACATCATAGTCATCTTCTTCCTTTACTTTAATATTGTCGAGTACATCGATAGTAGTAATGGTAAGAGATCCTTTGACTATGATTCTCCTACACTCATAATCTGTGCCTTTTATAAAATGCATCATCTTGTTTTTCCATAAACTATATCATGTACCATTGAATATAGGATACTTTGTCTCCTTGGAATCCATGATGAAGAAAAGAAAAACTTTTGAAAGGATAAAATAAAAGAGATAAATAAAACGAGTAACTAGAGTATTGGATCGACTCTCTAGATGTTAGGCTATCAAGAGCACGAGACTCTGATACCAATTTTAGAGTTCAACAGCCCAACAAATATACTCTAGGGGGGGTAAATAGTGTATGTACCGTTTTTCAAAATCTCAAAGATAGTTATGTACTTCTAATTCGTGACTTATGAGTTAAGTTCGAATGTATGAAGTATATAATGATTGTGCAAACGATTTGATAATAATGTAAAACAAACGGTATGAAAATGATAAATAACACACGATATTTTAACGTGGTTCGTCCCAATTGAAAAGCCTACGTCCACCCCTTTTTATTAATTGTTTATCACGAGCGCCTAATCCGGTCTAGCGTACAATAAAATACTAACCCCCACGACTAACCCTAATCGTGCTAATGAAGGATGTTAAGTCTTCGGTGTGTGAGAGATGTGAAGCTCTCGATTTGTGAAGGACATTAAGCCTTCGTGTTTGTAGGATGTTAAGCCTACGGTGCGTAAGATGTAAGCCTACAAAGTTTGAATATGAAATACATTCGAAACTAAAACAATACAATCAATTGTATAGAAGAGGATTGTAGAACTATGCACTTTTAAAAGATAAACTTTTGACACGAAAAGTACGTAGTTTAAAGACTTCAACTTTCAAAAGCAATTTGCAAAATGAACGATTAAGAACAAAGCTTAAAGCAGCGGAAATGATTTTGCAAAATATCAATTTAATCAAGAAAGTTCGTATAAGTCGTGTGTGTAGATTTGAGGTATTAAATGTGCATTTATATGAGGCACACACGAGTAAACACCATAAACCTTTCGAATTAGGGTTTCACGTGTGTTTCTGGATGCATACTCAAATCTAGATTTTTTCATAAAATAACAAAAGATAATCATTCTCAAATTATCATGGCCAAAGATAGATTTTAAATGAATAAAATACAAGCCATATTTTATGAAATAATAACCGAAAAGATTGTGTAAAATCTTTAACAAAATTCGATTAATAGTTTTAAAGAAAAATAAAATAATTTTTACAACATAAAATATCTTTTCAAATAATAAGAATCTTGTTTGGATAAAACTAAATCTTAATATATCTTTATGTTGAAAGATTTCATAATATTTTGTAAACAAGATATACCAAAAATTTTCTTCAAAAGATATACAAGTCTAGATTTAATCCTAGCAAAGATTCCATAAAATAAAACGAGATATTATAGATTTGAGATGACCAAAACGAGATAAAAAGAGTTTTAGAAAATAATTAAAATCTGAACTTGTTGCGCGTCCTGAGGATACAGTCTCCTCAGCTAAGGATACCGTTTTCTGAAGATATAGCAGAGTTCTTCAGAACTTGAGGTAACCATTCCCTCGGCTAAGGACATCATTCCCTCAAGATCAGTTTTACTTTGTGCATAGTTCTAAGATACTCTTTTACATGATATGTGCTTAACCTAATTTTAGAACTTCATGACGTTCTCATAGATGTTACACTTTAACGTTGATCATCTACATCATACGCTTCTCTTGAATCAAGCTTGAGTACCTAAATAACAAACGCTACAAAACATACCAAGCTCATAAATGCGTAAAATGAAATAGCTTAGAAATAAAAGGTTAACTTGAAATGCTTCAAAACCCATCAAGACCTAGGGTTAACACTATGGTGGTTTTAGAGAGAAGGGAGAGGATTTGGAGTGAGAAGGAAGAAAATAGAATGAATGAGGATAAGGGGATAAGATTTCTTTATCCTGTGTTCTGATTCAGCGCTACTCGTTCGAGTGACGAGTCTACCCGATCGAGTGTCACTCACTCGGTCGAGTGCAACACACTTCTCAACAATGACCAGTTTTTGTAAAACAGTCAAATCTCACTCGTTTCTTGGTCATTTTGGGCGTGTGACTTACCGTTGGAATCGTAAGAGAACAAGCGATAACCTCCAATTAGAATCACATCAATACCATATCTATATCTCAAGTTATGACAATTTTAAGACAACCCTTTTATAGGTGGACATTTTAACAACTCCACTAAGTATAGTATAGGTTATACTCGGCCCACTTTATAGTTATACTTCAATCCCGGGTAGGCTCATCAAACCCGAGGGTCCTCTCATGCATCCCAAGGTTCCTTTGCGGGTCCCAAAATATGCGGGTGTTACAACAATAATATGTTAAGATGAATAACAAACCCTCTGATCGTGATTTTCGGAAAAGAGAATATGTTTGTTTACCTGAGTATGTTATTTGTATTTTTTGTGGTAAAACAGGTCATACCTTTTATTTTTGTGAAAAGCGTAAAGCATATATGAATAAGAATAAGAAGTGCGCTAAGAATGCTAGGTTTGATACTAAAAAAGCTCATCACGATAAACAACATGCTAAACCAAAAACAAATAACTATAATCATGGTAGTTCAAACAAATCAAAGTATTATGCTAACCTTAATAAAAGGAATCATAGTAGTTCGAGTAAAATGAATAACAATGGTAATCCTAATAAGCAGAATTGTAATTCGAACTATAATCATAAGGATAATTATCATTATAGATCCAATAAGAAATACGTGGTTAAACAAATGTGGATACGCAAGGATTTACTTCCAAATATTAACAAAAGAAGACCCAACTTTGTGTGGGTACCTAAAATCAACAAGTAAACTTCTTGCAGGTCAAGGCAAAGAGAAGCAATCAATGGTATCTCGATAGTGGTTGCTCGAGACACATGACTGGAGATAGATCAAAGTTTCTCTCGCTGGAGTCCTATAACGGTGGTAATGTGACATTTGGAGATAACAAGAAAGGCAAGATTATTGGTATTGGCAAAATAGGCATATCTAACACCCATTCCATCGGTAATGTTTTATTAGTAAAAGGTTTAAGGCACAATTTGCTTAGTATTTCTCAACTATGTGATCATGGGAATAAGGTAGTATTTAATTCAAACGTTTGTCGTATTTTTCGTGAAGGATCTAGTAATATCATATTAGAAGGTAGAAGAAAGAACAATATGGCATAAATATTTTGGTCACATAAGTTCTTATATTCTTAATAAATTGAAAAAGATGAATCGTGTTGACGGACTTCCCTCCGTAAAATTTGATACTGACAAACTTTGTGATACTTTTGTTCGTTGTAAGCATGCTCAATCATCATTCAAGCCGAAAAAGGTTGTAAGTACTTCTAAATCTTTAGAACTTATTCATATGGACTTTGTGGTCTTATGAAGGTAAGTAGTAGAGCTGGTCATAGATACGTGTTCATTCTAGTAGATGATTATTCAAGATTTGTTTGGCCTATCTTTTTAACTTCCAAGGATCAAACTTTTCACGAGTTTGATTGTTTAATAAAATTGGCTAAAAAAAAAAGACTGTCATAATCTTATATTAATTATAACATAATAGAGTTGTTGAAAGAATGAATAGAACTATTGAAGATATGGCTCGCACAATGTTACTTTGTAGTGGTCTACCTAGGAATTTATGGGCAGAAGTTGTAAATACTGCTTGTTGTGATTAGACCAATCATTAATAAAACCCCATATGAACTATTACGAGATAGAAAACCGAATATTGCACTCTTAAGATGTTTTGGTAGCAAGTGTTTCGTACACAACAATGGCAAAAACAAATTAGGTAAGTTTGATCCTCGTAATGATGAAGGTGTTTTTTTTAGGAAATTCTACTCATAGTAAAGCTTATAGAGTATATAACAAACGGACATTATGCGTAGAAGAAAGTATTCATGTTAACTTTGATGAATCTGATATACTTGATCGATATGAACAAGAAGAACTTGAAGATGATAATGATCCATATTTTTGGCTTACACATAAAGCGCCTCCCGAGTTTTAACAAGACGAAAATCAACAGATTAATGGGACAAATGCCGAGACACGCACAATGAAAATGAAGTGACGAATCAAGAAAGAGCCAATGGCTCATCTATATCTTCTAAATCTAAAGAATCCTCTAAAGTTCTATTTGGGAAATGAATTTATTAACGATTCCACACGAAACTCTAGCTTGAATTCAGGAGGAACGTCTGAGAATACCGTATCCTCAACCGAGGGTGCCCTTACCTTGAGTGAGGGAACGTAACCTCACCTGAGGACAACGTCTCCTCAGATCAGAATGTCACCAATATTCCATCTACATCAAAGAAATGGAAATATAAAAGCTCTCATCCATTAAGTGCAATCATTTGTAATCCTAATGCTGGAGTACAAACACGTAAGTCCGTAAAATATAATATGTGCATTTTAAATTCGTTCCTTTCAATGATTGGACCTAACAATATCAAAGTTGCACCAACCAATTCCGATTGGATAGTTTCAATGCAAGATGAGTTAGGACAATTTCAAAGAAACAAAGTATGGCATTTAGTGTCAAGACCTCCAAATCGTATAGTTATTGGAACAAGATGGGTTTTGCGAAATAAACTAGACGATTTGGGAGCCATTGTGAGAAATAAGGCAAAGTTAGTGGTGCATGGATATAACCAACAAGAAGGCATAGATTTCGATGAAACCGTCGCACTAGTAGCTAGATTAGAAGTTATAAGATTATCAATTGCTTTTGCTTCTCACAAAGGTTTTAAGCTCTTTCAAATGGACGTTAAGAGCACTTTTCTTAATGGGTATTTGAAAGAAGAAGTGTTTGTTGAATAACCCCCTAGTTTTCAAGATAAAGAATTTCCTAAATATGTTTTTAAACACTATAAAGCTCTTTATGGTCTAAAGCAAGCACCACATGCTTGGTACGATAGATTATCGCAATTTTTACTTAAAAATGACGTCAAAAGAGGATCTGTCGATAAAACTTTATTCTTGAAACATTAAGGGTCGGATATTCTAGTTATCCAAGTTAATGTTGATGATATCGGATCGGATCTGATTACGATATTTTCAACTCCATTTCTTAGTTGCACTTTCTTTTTTGGTTATCCATGCAAAAGAACTCCACAGTTAAGCGTGCTTGACTAAGAGTAGTCTTAAGATGGGTGACCTCTTGGGAAGGTTCCCGGGATGCGCAAGAGTGAGGACAAAATGCGCTGGAAAGGACCCGTGTTAATCTGTGGGCCATGTATACAACCAGGAAAGCTACCGTGACTGACCGCTCTCGACCCTAGGTTTAGGCCGGGGTGTTACAAAATCTCTTCCGAATATTCTTTTGCTGAAATGAGAAAATTGTCACAATAAGCAATTGTACAAAATAAAGGAATCTTAAGTACATCTTAACTTACCTAATCTCTAAAATTAGACGGCTGTGTCCATTCACATTAATTCCTTCACATGTCACATACTCTTAACCTATCAGATTAGCTCCTCTTTTCAGTAATCCTCTTTATTACCCACACTTACCGTAAACTATTCATCTTAACTCACTTTATTTTCACCGTCTACCTCTCTTCCTTTGCTCTTCTAACCATCTCAAACATATCTTTGTCTCTCATACTTTTCTTTCTCAATCAATCATCTTCTTCAATTAACAAATGGCATCAAATCAAGCTACTAATCAATGAAGTGAGTTGACTTAGTCAAACGATCCACTATAACCCAAATCATATTATTACCTCTCTCAGTTCTAGGCAATCCCACAATGAAGTCCATGGGAATGCTTTCCAACTTCCATTCAGGTACATCTAAATACTAAACTTTCCCTTGAGGTCTCTTATGCTCTCCTTTCACCCTTTGACAAACCAAACGTTTAGCAACGAACTCAGCTACCTCTTTTTTCATCATTGGCCAACAGCATGTCTTCTTTAAATCCTTATAGAACTTATCTCTTACAGGATGCACGGAATATGGAGTAGAATGAGCTTATGTTAGAATCTTTCTCTTCAATTTCTCATCATATGGCACACACCATCTCCCATCAAATCTCAAACTCCCATCATCATCCACGGAAAACCGTGACGCCACTGTAGATACCTCGTTTCTGCACCTCCCGCAAGCCACCCGGTGATGATTAGGCCACATGTTTGGTATAAGGAACGATTGATAGTTCGTAAGTTTATCGTCAAGTGATAGCTCAAATAAACTGTTTAAAATACCGAGTCGGAATGCTCTAGAATATTCCAGATATTTATTCCATAAATTAATTTTATATCTTCAGGCAAAATATATCCCTAAAATTTTATTTTAAGGAATAAGGAAGTCGAGATCTACCGCAATTCCATAAAAGAAACGCGGAAATCTTTCTTCCGCAGGAGGAAACCTCTGGAGAAAGGACGCAGCACCTGCTGCGCCTCTTCCAAGAGTCGCATCAGCTGTTGCGCCTCTTCCCCAGCTCTTTTCTGCATATTTTCAGATTTTTTCGAGATTTGTTTCCAATGTTTCAGTCATTCGATAATTCCTCCGTGTGATTAGTATAAATAGGGACCTTCGTTCCACATATTTCCTACGCGAGTGTCCGCCCTTCTCTTCTCCCTTTGCATTCTAAGACCGTGCTCTAAGCTTATTGACGTCTACGTGCTTGATCAATCGACCACGTAAACTCGGATCCTTCTGAGTACCAGTCACGTTGCATGACCGACCAATTTGACCAACTACACCTCAATTAATCAATCAATTTAATCTAAATCCTCTCGCGAGGGCACTTTCATCATACATTCGAGTCGAGCAATCACTAAACGTTAACTTAGTTAATCTCGTTTCGTCAAACATGTAAGTCTGAGGGTGTAAATCCCATCTTTTATTATTGTATTTTATTTTTTGTACCTATTAATGTAATATTTACGTCAAAAGTATGCTTAAAAACGATTTCTAAAACCCTCTTGTTAAACTGTTTTTTACGGATTAACAGTAGACTGACGTCGAGAAGAAACCAGCAACTGTTGCGCCTATTCGAAGAGTCGCAGCATCTGCTACGCCTCTTCCAGAGGCTGCCGCAGTTCCTGCTTTTCTTCTTCTTCCTCGCTTCTCTGTTAGTTCATCCTCTTTTGTTTTCTTTTTCTTATTTTCTTTTCTTTCATTCGTATATAATAATTTTAATGCACATATTCATAAATATATCGCTTTAAATCCGACTTAAATCCCTTATAATCAGTATTTGCGGTTTTTCGTCATTAAATCAAACCCGGATTTTGGAGATTCGATTTGTCCATATCAAGTCTCCGGAATTCGACCTTTGTACATATTTTCGTTGTTTATTTTCAGTTTGACACGCCTTTCAATTAATAAAGTTTAACCTAATTAATTTGTAATTAGTTTATAATTCGTTTTATTTCATTTTAATTCGTTTTTACCGCTCTTATGACAAATTCATATGTAATTAATATGTTAAATCACTTCCATCCGAGTCAAATATTAATAATCAAACATTAAATCCACCAACGAAAATTAACAATTCGCATTTCTGACTTCACATCCAAAACTCACCTCAAGAACAGACGCAGTGACCACTGCGTCTCTTCCAAGAGACGCAGCATTGTTGCACCTGTTCCGGGTTGATTTCTGTCTCTGAACTTCCGTTCTTGCTTTGAACTAATTCATTAGTTTACATATTAATTGACTATTAACCGTAATATCATTCCTAATCTGTCCGTATTTTCTAACCTAATTTATTTTAATTTTCTTTTGTTTTTCTCAAAATTATCCGTCTTAAATATATTTTTGACGTAAATCAATTAATCCGTTGTAATTTATTGTAATTTTCATTATTGTATTTATTTATATTATATTGGATGATTTATTTATTTATTTTTCACATGTAATTAATTCTAAACCCTATTTCTGTTGGAGCCGGTGTCCTCCAGTTAGTGCGGATAACGTTATTGCACGTACACTTGTACGGACAAGTGGGAGCTTGTTGGGGCGGTGTCCTCCACAGTTAGTGCAATGACATATAAATCTCTAAAAGGATCAAAGGGTATACTTTTGTATTATTATCAGTTGGTCCACGTTTATCAATAGCGGTTGGCTTGCTAGATAAGTTTGACGTTATTGTCATACAGATGGCGGTGATCAACCGGTCCCTAAAAGTCACACCTATTGGATACGTTTGAGAGATGTGACGATATGAAAATACAGTCATGTTGATGCCTTATATGACTAAGCGGTTAGTCGGAGTTATTGACTAATAATTAGTCAAACGCGATGTTGAGATAATTATTTAATACAGATTAAATAATACTGGCTAAGGTGAATTAAGCGGTTAATTCGTAAATTGAATATAAACGGTTATATTTAATTAATGTATATTGAATTAATTAATTATACAATATTGTCATTGTCGGACAAGTATTAATATGTCGACTGATTCATGTTACTAGTCGATAATTTAATATCCGATAACGGATGACGATTTATAATTAAAACCCGTCATATACATTTAGCAAAACGAGTCGGACCACGAGTTAAATTAAGAGAAAGTGGAAAGCCCACTCCCTCCCTGAGCAACCGGTCGGTCGACCGAATAGAACAAAAGGAGAGTCCTTCTCTCCTTTTGTCCTAATCCTTCTCATTTGAAGAAAAATTAGGGTTTTGGAGTCTTTTTCTCTGAAATTCTAGATCTCACATCAGAAAAACTCACAAAAGCTCTCTCAATATTGCAAGGCAATCAGAGAGCAATTTCTCGCACAAGGGGCATAGTCTCAGACGATCTTGGGTGCAACGATTAGGAGGAAATCTGCGTTGATTTCTGTTCTTAGGCCGTTTTGCACAGGACCCGAGGTTGATTCTTATTCTTTTATCGTTTCTCTTGTTTTTCGTTTATGACCATTAATCACATGATAAATTACGTTATAGTCCTTAATTTTAAGGGGTTTTATACGGATATTTCCCTACAATTGGTATCAGAGCGAGGCCACGTAAATTTTCTCATCGTGATTTTCATAAAACGATTTGAATCGATAATTTTGCCTTGAAAACCGTGACATGTTGTTCACGTCTGATCAGTCGATCGAGGACTGTAGTGTCTCGATCGATTGGTTTTGTTTTCGTTTTGTTATTTGCATATTGTTATCATAAACGGTCATTATAGCAATATGTTAAGGTTTTGTCAATTGTAGATTTAATTTTATACGAATTAGGTCAAAATTGCAATTGGTTTTGTTTTGTCAAATCGATTTCACGAGGGTTTTATGTTTCAGAATTATTTTGCTCTCGGTCGAGCGTAATACTACTCGATCGAGAGCTATTCTGTGTTGTTTTACCCGATTGAGTACTCGCAGTACTTGATCGATTTATTTTAAAAACCCTAACTGTTCGATCGAGTGGAAAAGTGTTTTGGCAGCGCTGAAAAATTATTTTTCCGAGTTAATTTTTCTTTTGGCCATAAAATGTACATTATACGGATTATGTACACTCGCTTGATTGTGAAACGGTTCACACACGTACCATTTAGTTATTTTAAAGCGGTTTAAAGTAACGGATTGTAATGGATTAAGCGTTAAAAGGTGGTTTGGATAAATTTAACATAATTACGGAATTATGTCACGAATAAATTTTGTTTTAGTTGATGCATTTTTATTTATCGTTACTTTTGAATGCCATGAATATTTTTATTACGTATTTAATTTTACAAACGATTGTAACTTAGTGTGGCCTTAGTAGAACGTGTTACCGTAATGATGAAACACGGTCTTGGTTGTATTTTGAGATCTCGCATCTCCGTTTTGGATTTTTCCTTGTAATTACATTTTTTATTTAGAATGTAAATAGGTTTATATTTTGTAAATTTTAAATTGTAATTTTGAGAAGACCGTAGATGGAGATCGGATGCTCACTCCCGCTGCATGAACCAAGATGGAACATCAAGACAAGCTTCTCGGGTCCAACGGTGGATTCCAAAGTTGTATTATGTTAATTTTGCTAGGATAGGCCACACTAGGACTTTTATTTACGTTTTGCTTTTCTTTTATGTTTTTATCGTAACGATAGTTTGCATCATATTCCGCCTAAAACCAAACCACCTAATATTTGCATGAAAACTGACTCATATAAAGGTTACGCGTTAGTTTTCTATGACATACAGATGTCACACGGACTTAATAAGCCATCACCTAAGTTAATTCATTCACGTAATGCTAGATTTTCGTTCACTTAAAATGAATTAAAACTAAGTTGATGGGATCTTCCTCGTATAACCAAAAATTGAGAATAGTCTTTATAGGTCAAACTCCAATGAATCCCTTCTTCGTCGGTAGGCATAATATGACCCCTTCTACGTCGGGTAAGTTGGAACCGATTGACCTATTTTATCTCAACACTATGGTCACTCGTACGATCCTGTGATTATGGTGGACTAAAGATAGGATTTACGGAAATCTATCGACCAAGAGTTCTAACGGTAGAACTAGCCAAACAGTTGGCTTATCAATTTACGGAAATTGAGTCTTGGGATCATTTGTATAATTCTTGAGGTAGATCAATTATACAAGCGCAATGAGTCTACACGTTAAAATGATGTTTTAAATAGACTTAAATCACCTCGATGAGTTGCTTATTTCGTTTTGTTTTTCTTTCTTTTTCAGTGTAGAACACGATCATTTAAACTGCTAATAACAAAATGGCTGGCCGTACGGACGACCCAATGCCAAGTGCCACATTGGACCGTGAGTCCTGGCTTCGGATCTTCATGAATCAGATGAATCAGTCTACTCGACTGAAGAATGATGGATCAAACTTCGCGGACTGGGAGGCGGCATTACGGAATGCTGCCATTGCTGACGGGAAGCTCAAATATCTGATAGAGCCCATCCCGCCAAACCCAGGCCCCACGGCTGGAGCTAACAAGATCGCCACGTATAGCGATTTCGTCATGGAAGCGGGTGCGATAAAGAACGTACTCATTTTTGAAATGGAATCCAATTTGCAGAAACGCTTCATAGCCCAAGGTGCAAACAAGATTTTCACCACGCTCACTAAGGAATTCTCGAAAGCACCGAGAATCATGACCTATGAGCACACCTGTCGCTTCTTTGAGGCGAAACTCCAGAAGGGCCAACCGGTTAGCCCACACATTCTCAGCATGATTGAGAATGTCAAGAAACTGGAGGCACTTGATTGTAAGATCAGCGAGAACATCGTGATTGACCGCATGCTTCATTCACTCCACGATGGTTTTGCGCTCTTTAGAGCCAATTACTATATGAATGATTTGAAGAAAAGTCCTCATGCACTACACTCCCTTCTCGTACAGACCGAGAAGGACATGAAGTTTAGTGGGAGCCTGAAACAGGATGTTCTCGTTGTGTCAAACAAGGGCAAGGGTAAGGGCAAAGCTCAGGCAGACCTAGCAGTAGGTAAGCCGAAGTTTAAGAAGTCGGGAACAGGTAAGAGTGGGCCTGGTGAGTCGAGCACCTCACTAGGCGCGACTAAGAGCAAGGACGGTAACATGGAATGCCATCATTGCCACAAGACTGGGCATTGGAGGCGTACATGTCCTGTATAACGTGAGGACATAAAAGCAGGTCGCGTTACTCCTGTTGGTATGTCTACTTCTTCTTCTTTTATTCATATGATTGAGATTAACCACGCAAGTTACGGAACTTGGGTACTAGATACTGGTTGTGGTTCTCATCTGTGCAATCATGTGCAGGGGCTCCGAAACATCGAACCCCTCGTAAAGGGTGAGGTGGACCTGCGTGTCGGGAATGGAGCACGAGTGGCTGCCGTCTCGAGGGGAACATATGTGATCCAGCTTCTTAGCGGATTTGAGTTATTTTTATATAACTGCTATTATGTACCCAGTTTATCTAAAAACATTATTTCAGTTTCTGCACTTGACAAACTTGGTTTTTCATTTGTAATAGAGAATAATAGCTGTGTTTTCTCGTTACACGATATGATTTATGGCAAGACAGTCTCCATGAATGGAATTTATATTTTAGATCAGACCACCGAAATATTGCACGTAATGAATAAGAAGTTAAAGGTTGGTGACAAAGATCAAACTTATCTATGGCACTACCGTATGGGACACATTAATGAGAAACGCGTTAAACAGCTCATATAGAATGGAGCTATCTCGGCCTTTGATTTTGAATCATTTGGCACGTGTGAATCATGTCTCATTGGTAAGATGACTCGAATTTCCTTCAAAGGTGTTGGAATGCGCGCTGCTGACCTATTAGGACTCATACATACGGATGTGTGTGGACCTATGTCAATCACCGCACGAGAAGGCTATAGGTATTTCATCACTTTCACGGACGATTTAAGTAGATATGGCTATGTCTACTTAATGAAGCATAAAAGTGAATCCTTTGAGAAATTCAAGGAATACCAGAATAGGGTACAGAACCAACTGGGTAGAAATATTAAAACACTACGATCAGACCGTGGTGGCGAGTATCTTTCACACGAGTTTGATCAACACCTTAAGGACTGTGGGATTGTCTTACAGCTAACTCCACCTGGAACACCTCAGTTGAATGGTGTGTCCGAACAGAGAAATCGAACACTACTTGATATGGTTCGATCCATGATGAGTCACACCGTATTGCCTGATTTATTGTGGGGTTATGCTCTTCTGTCACCATTTCTAATACTTAACAAAGTCCGTCTAAATCTGTTGACAAGACTCCATATGAACTATGGAAGGGAACGGTCCCCAACTTGTCCTTTATACGGGTTTGGGGCTGCGAGGCTTATGTCAAGTGGAGACACGAGGATAAGCTCGGCCCGCGATCGGTCAAGACATACTTTATAGGTTATCCTAAAGGAACATTTGGCCATTACTTCTATTCGCCAACCGAACAACGCGTATTTGTTGCGGCTAGTGCGACATTCTTAGAGAAGGAGTTTTTCGAGAACGCGAGGAGTAATAGAACCTTCGAACTGTCGGAGATTCCAGAACCAAATGCCGAGCAACCATTGGAGGAACCAGTTCCTTCAATTCCGGCTGCGGTTAGTATTCCGGAGGAACCTAGAAGGTCGGGTAGAGTCTCTATTCCTCCGGACAGATACATTGGTATGGTCGAGGAACATGACATAGATGACATTCTGCTTTTAACGAGTAGTGAACCCGCAACCTATAAAGGTGCCATGACTAGTTCCGACTCATAGCTATGGCTTGAGGCCATGCAATCCGAGATGGACTCCATGTATGAGAACAACGTATGGGATCTTGTTGTCTTACCTGCTAAGGTTCGTCCCCTTCAATGCAAATGGCTTTACAAGATGAAGCATTCTGTGGAAGGTCAACAAGATATCTATAAAGCACGACTAGTTGCTAAAGGTTTCACCCAAGTGCCAGGTTTGCACTACGATGAAATTTTTGCACCCGTAGTCATGCTGCGTTCCATTCGGATTATCTTAGTGATTGCCGCTTTTCATGACTATGAAATTTGGCAGATGGATGTGAAAACCGCCTTCTTAAACGGTTATTTGGAGGAAGAGTTGTACATGGTACAACCCGAAGGTTTCATCGATCCTGACCATCCTAAGAAAGTGTGCAAGCTTAAGCGTTCCATTTATGGACTTAAGCAAGCTTCTCGGAGTTGGAATCATCGTTTCGACCAAGTGATAAAAGAAAATGGATTTGCTCGATCGGTCGAGGAACCATGTCTATATATCAAGTCGAGTGGGAGCAATATTGTCTTCCTAATATTGTATGTTGATGACATACTCCTGATTGGGAATGACATACCTCTCTTAACTTCGGTAAAAGTATGGTTGAAGAACCATTTCCAGATGAAAGATCTGGGTGAGGCACAAAGAATTTTGGGCATCCGTATCTATCGAGATAGATCACGTCGGATGTTATCTCTCAGTCAGGAGTCTTATATAGACAAGATTCTAGAGAGATTCAGCATGACTAACTCCAAAAAGGGGTTTCTTCCTATGGCTCCAGGGGTGCATTTGAGCAAGTCTCAGGCACCAGAGACACCGGAAGAGATAGAGCGCATGACACGGATTCCTTATGCTTCGGCAATAGGATCAATCATGTATGCCATGATATGCACACGTCCGGACGTGGCATATGCATTGAGTATGACGAGTCGATTCCAACGACATCCAAATGAATCACATTGGATGGTCATCAAGAACATTCTTAAGTACCTACGGAGGACTAAAGATTGGGCATTGACTTATGGAGGCGATCAAAAGCTATGCGCAACCGGTTACGCAGATGCTAGCTTCCAAACGGATCGAGATTACTCGAAATCTCAGTCTGGATTCGTTTTTACTCTTAATGGCGCTGCAGATCACTGGAAGAGTTCCAAACAAAGTGTTACAAAGAGATTCTACGACGAGTGCGAGTACTATGCCGCGTCGAAGGCTGCAAAGGAAGCGATATGGATGCGTCAATTCTTACAAGGACTATCAGTAGTGCCTAGTTCGAATGACCCGATCACCATCTATTGCGACAATAGAGGTGCCATCTTCCAGGCTAAGGAGCCTAAGTCTAGCAACAAGTCTAGACATGTACAACGGAAAGCTCATCTAATCCGAGATTACGTGGAGCAAAAGGAGGTAGTGATAGAAAAGATTGCTACAGATGATAATATAGCAGATCCTCTCACTAAACCATTACGACAAGATAAGCATGAAGGGCATGTTATTTCCATGGGAATTAAACGTGTTCCTGAGTTGTAGTACTCTTTTATGGATTAGATTCATTTTCTCGTGTACTCTATACGACATCATCGTTTTGATATTTATATATTTTGTTTTTCATGTGGAACTGTACGACAATTTTGAACACCACAAAGTGAACTGAACAAACATTATATTTTGGTCCTTAATTGCCCACGTGAGTTGATAACTCTGGCAATTATTTTGTGATGTTGGTTGATGGTGGGTTCAACGAGCCATAACTCAAACGGTTGACTGACCAATCATAGAGGCGAGTTATACGGATATCTCGTAGGACACAATTGTGACAACGACGTGGAGTCCTAAATGTTTTATAACATTCGGTGCCAGGTCGTGGATAGGACCTCCATGGTGATCCTAAGAGTCGGTTCTTTTGACTATCAACTGTCTCTTGAGATTAAGGCAGATTTTGGGTGACTTTGGTTTCTTTCTCACGGTCATCCGTAACAGGGGGCCAAGTAGATTTTTTCTGGGTCATTTCATGCTGTGCTTAGATCGGCAGGAGTCGAGTTGAAGGAAATATTCAGCCTTTATCAGGTACTCGATATTTCTCAGGGCCACTCGAGGAGCTGTAACTGAAATGCATGGCCATGCTCGAATACGGATTCGTTTTATCAATTAAGTTACTCTCTAGTTGGGGAAACCACTCTTGATACAGATCGATTTCAAAATACGACCTTTGCGGATACGGATCTGCAAATTGTTTTACATTGAGTGGGAGAAATTTTAAATGGATATGAGAATCGGTTATCGCACATACACTTGTACGGACAAGTGGGAGTTTGTTGGAGCCGGTGTCCTCCAGTTAGTGCGGATAACGTTATTGCACGTACACTTGTACGGACAAGTGGGAGCTTGTTGGGGCTGGTGTCCTCCACAGTTAGTGCAATGACATATAAATCTCTAAAAGGATCAAAGGGTATACTTTTGTATTACTATCAGTTGGTCCACGTTTATCAATAACGGTTGGCTTGCTAGATAAGTTTGACGTTATTGTCATACAGATGGCGGTGATCAACTGGTCCCTAAAAGTCACACCTATTGGATACATTTGAGAGATGTGACGATATGAAAATACAGTCATGTTGATGCCTTATATGACTAAGCGGTTAGTCGGAGTTATTGACTAATAATTAGTCAAATGCGATGTTGAGATAATTATTTAATACGGATTAAATAATACTGGCTAAGGTGAATTAAGCGGTTAATTCGTAAATTGAATATAAACGGT
The DNA here is from genome assembly GCF_048544455.1 of Silene latifolia. NCBI lineage: Eukaryota > Viridiplantae > Streptophyta > Magnoliopsida > Caryophyllales > Caryophyllaceae > Silene > Silene latifolia. Next base: position 237,270,022 of record NC_133537.1, read on the forward strand.
TATATTTAATTAATCTATATTGAATTAATTAATTATACAATATTGTCATTGTCGGACAAGTATTAATATGTCGACTGATTCATGTTACTAGTCGATATTTTAATATCCGATAACGGATGACGATTTATAATTAAAACCCGTCATATACATTTAGCAAAACGAGTCGGACCACGAGTTAAATAAGGAGAAAGTGGAAAGCCCACTCCCTCCCTGAGCAACCGGTCGGTCGACCGAATAGAACAAAAGGAGAGTCCTTCTCTCCTTTTGACCTAATCTTTCTCATTTGAAGAAAAATTAGGGTTTTGGAGTCTTTTTCTCTGAAATTCTAGATCTCACATCAGAAAAACTAACAAAAGCTCTCTCAATATTGCAAGTCAATCAGAGAGCAATTTCTAGCACAAGGGGCATAGTCTCAGACGATCTTGGGTGCAACGATTAGGAGGAAATCTGCGTTGATTTTTGTTCTTAGGCCGTTTTGCACAGGACCCGAGGTTGATTCTTATTCTTTTATCGTTTCTCTTGTTTTTCGTTTATGACCATTAATCACATGATAAATTATGTTATAGTCCTTAATTTTAAGGGGTTTTATACGAATATTTCCCTACAATTTCGACATTAATGAGTGCTAATTACATGTTCACCGACTTAGTATTAATACACATGCTAGGATTAATCTGTGGATGTTGCATTGCATGCATATAATCGACAACATATCGAGTATGAATAACTTCCCTAATAATTAGTAGAGGTCGCTATCGAGGTGGGCGGGATTAGGTGTTCATTAAAAGGACTTCCTAATACGTACCCTCACCCCTTACTCCAGATCTCTGTGAACATCCGTGTTCATTGGCATCCACGAGAGTCATTCTAGACATAGAATGCTAAGGGTAACGAGTTCTTAGTGTCTATGTCACTACTTTGTGTCTTGACATGATGCAAAGTATTCGAACGGTTTCCAATTTTCCCCAATAAATTGGTGGCAACTCCACAAATGCAAACGCTTGTTTCCCAAGCGCCCCCGTGGGCCCCCCGTGTCCACAGTATGGCGACTCCGCTGGGGAGAAATACATTTACATGTTGCCAAGGGTGAAACTTGAACAAGGTTAGGGAATATTTTATATGAGACAGTTGTCGGTTTTCATTACTCGACCTTTTTAGGTCGTTTTATTCGGCCTTCCTAGGCCCAACCTAACCCATTCGACCAATCGTCCCGTCTGGACGGTCCAAATTCTTATCTGGGCCTAAGGATAGATAGCGATTGACGTCAACCATACCATGATGCTTACTCATGTTTGTATCAAGGGCTTTCACTACTCGAGGAAATGGACTAGGAACCGACCTTACTCATGTTTGGCCCGGACCTCTCCACAGACCACGGTTTGATCGCTCGGTATGGCAACCCACCCTTTTAAGCCATAACCTTCTAAATGCACTCAGCATACCGTTATAATGCCCATATGTATGTTTGTATCATATACGAGATCACCATTTTTGTAAACAAAACCATGACGATATTTCGTAAAATAAAACCCTTTTCAAAGTATAAATACTTTTCAAAAATGGCCTAAAACAGCGAAAAATAAGCCGAAGCTCTGTCCAAATGTCGAGTCAAACTTCGGGCCTCAAACCCATTAAAAAAAACCAAAAAAACGTAAAACAAAAAACGTGAAAATAAATAAATAAATAAATAAAAAATTTAAACCAAAATATTTGCAAACCATGTAAATGTATATGTGTAAATTCAATTGGGCTAAGTTAAAGTCAAAATTTCAAAGCGACTATGTCCTAGTCGGAACTCTATCGAGTCATGAACCCGTCTTCCTTTACATTTTGGGTCTGCAAGTCATGTCCTAAGGCGTCATGCCGTCATTTTGGACCCCCATACCCCAATTCAGTTAGGATCTAAACATTTTTGACACCTTGAGTCACACGTTCTGAGGCTCAACACACGAGTCTCAATGGGCCTCACATTTGAGCCTAAACTACAGCAGTCTTCTTAACACCTATAAGCAAACCTCGAGTCCAGAATCAACATGTGTCATCAATCCCATCAATAAGGTCAATCATATAAGGGTCACTTCGTCAAAGTCAACACTCGAGTCTAAAATTAAAGTCAAGCACCGTGAATTCAAACACGAGAAGTCGCTCACGACATTTCACGAAATCCTCATGATTACTTGTCCCTTCCCATGTTCGTTTATTATTGCCTTAGTATGTGTGATCCCATGTCGAATCGAGTTGTAATGCGCGTCATTTCTGTCGAGTAGGAATCCAGCAAGTTCCGTCAGTCAGCAAAGTCACGAAGCAGTTTAAGCCACAATCACCATGTCTCTCCAAGATGTTTATGCCTTGGTCCTACGAGTTCAAGCTACAGTGGAAAATTTGAGCATTGAAGAGTCTATCGATCCAAAATACTCAAGAGGGGGGGGGGGGGGGGGTGAATTGAGGATTAAAACTTTTTAAAGCTTTTTCGATTGTATGAATATAATTAATTATTTAAAGTTTATTGATTAAACTTTAACTAATTAACTAATGAATGAACAGAAACAAAATAAACAAACGAACGAAGGAGAGAGACACACGGTTTTTGAAGTGGGTCAGTTTCACAAATCGAAACCTACGTCAACTATTCTCGATTAATAAATTTAGTACCTTTCTACGGATTACAAATTTACTAACCCAACTCGTATAACTAACTCTAGCTGTAACTCAATGAGTACCGTTAAATACTCGAGTGACTAACTTATGCTAATAAGAAAGCACTAATGATTCTTGCAAAGGTTCACGTTAATGAACAAGTGAGAAATCTATTGAGCACTATTACATTATAACGATAACTTAACAAATGAACATACGAGTTTTAAAACACACGACCTTTTGAAAATAGCAAATCCGTTTTCTTGCTTGAAACACACGGTTTTGCTTTGAAAAATGAAATCAATTTTTATGCTTAAGGTCTCTAATTTAAATGATGCAAAAGCAAAGTATTTATAGAAGAGGAGAGAGCAAGGCTAGTCGGTTTTCACGAAACCCTAATAGCCGAAATAAGAGATATCTAAATGATGTGACCATTATTTGAGCATATTTAGTCCCCGAATTAGCCTTGTTCCCATATTTGGGTCATTTATTGTCTTTAGTCCTTTGTTTTGCACATTCTTTGAGGTTTTGATCCCTTGGTAGGAAAGGAGTGCAAACCTTGCATTTTCATGGCAAAATGGAGCTAAATTGATTGAATTCATTGACCAAGCATCAAGGAGAAGACAAGACTAGAAGGCCTTTGTACATATTGTAGTATATGGGCAATGATGAGAAACGATCCTTGCATCCCCGACAAAATCCTCAAGGATTGTATGAAGAAGAAGGAAGAAAAGAAGAAAGGGGGAAGCTGACTCAGAATCCGAGCGGATTTCCCTCTGTACGCCCGTCTAGCACAAGGAATCCGAGCGTCTTCCTCAGAGGGACGCTCGTCCAAAACCACCACAATCTGCCCGTCCACCCAACAAATCCGCTCGTCCAAAAGACCCACAATCCGCTCGTCCCGTGCCCTGGACGCTCGGATTGTGTGACAGCTATTTCGTCTTCTACTTGTTCTATGAAGGATGCGCATACCTCGGAAAAGACTAGCAAAAAGGAGACTCGCATATTTTTCTGAGAGGAGCGATTCCTCAAGGACTTAATCGTCATTTAAGCCCTTAGTAAACCCTAATTTGTGTACCTAATCCCCACTATAAATAACCCATTAGTCTAATTAGATTATCATATTCTTCTTATCAATCTTTAGTGTAGTTTATATCAATCTAATCTCTCTTTAATCTTGTAATCAACTTTTAATCAAGTCTTAATACAAATCTCATTTCCTTAATCTCTCTTTTGTTCATCTTTCATTTTGGGTAATTGAAGATTATCTGGGTTATTATTGGGAGATTGACAACCTTCTAATAAATCATCAAGTACTTCTATTATTATTTGCTTTATTATAGGAATCATTAGTAGGTATAACTCTTTTAATCCCTTTTTAATTATTGTTAATCATCTTCATTTATTCGTCATGTTTTACTTTGTTGGTATGATTGACAACCTTGCTAGCATGATCAACATGATAATGAGTGAGTAGTTTCCTTAACTAGGGTTAATGGGTAATTAGGGGAAACCAACATGGGGGATGATTCATGCTTAAATTAATATGTTTTCATAGTTTATTTGCTTGCTTGTTGTGATCTCAACTTATGCACATGTTATGTTTGATGAAATGCGAGCCTATGAATCCTTGCATTTTTTACCCATCACCTATCTTTTCAATGAGACTTGTAAGGCATAAACCAACTCGAGTCTCATTTGACCATGCATATAGTTGGGTAGGGAAGATTAAGTCGACTTGTAGGTGTTGTACAATCTAATCGATTCGGCTCTGGGACCCAAACTTTCCTAGGATTGTAAGATATAAACAAACTCGATCAATCACAATAATAATTGCTTGCTTATAATTTGAGAATATGTTTGTATGATCAATTCCCATGAATCCCCTATGACCCCATGACACCCTAGTGCCTTTTATCAATTGTTTACATCCCTTTTTAATCATCTTGCTTGTTTACTTTCATTGCTATTTAGTTTAGTGATCTTCTATTCCAACCCCAAATTGTGACAACCCTAGACACCGCTAGTTACAATTGAAAATATCACTTCAATACCCGTCCCTTGGGATCCGACTTTTACTTGCCTCTTTACTAATGGTAGAGTTGTTTGTGAAGCTATAAATATTGTTTTCGTCTAGGTGCTCCTAACGACAAGTACCGAAAACTAAACCTCAAAGAGGGGTCGACCAAAAATGGCGCCGTTGTCGGGGACGGTGTTAACTTGATTTAGATTTTCTTAGATTGTTATTAGTTGTGTCTTTCTTTGCCTTGGGGAAGTAAAACTTCTCAAGGTTTGTTCTAATTATTTTCAAGTTGTTCGATATTTTGCAAGATGGATCTTATAGATTGTTTTGTAGAGGACCACTTAAGTATACCTTTCTTCAAAGACCCCATGCAAGCATTGGAAGCCTTGGAAGCAAGTGAGGCTAAAAATATGTATTGGGAGTTAGAGGTAGATCTTTTTGAGGCCGCTCTAGCTAACAAAGAACTAACAACTCATGAGCAATCCGAATTAGTGCATAACATCCTTGTGGAAGCATATCAACCTATTGAACATGAGCAATCAATCCTAGAATAAATCTTACAAGCCCAAGACCAAGAGGAATTCGTTATGGAAATCGAGTATGACGAGATTGATGAGCCCGAAGAACAAGTTGAACATGCCATGAGAATGGAGTGTCTAATGAAAATGGAGCAAATTCTCAATGAACCTTCAAAGGAGAAAAGTGAGGTACAAATCCCTACTTTAAAACCCCTTCCCCCAAATTTGAAATATGCTTACCTTGATGAATCAAAGACCAAACCCGTGATTGTTAATGATAGACTTGATGAAAGCCAATTGGGAAAATTGCTTGATGTGTTGAAGCAACATGAAAAGGCTATAGGTTATAGTCTAGATGACCTTAAGGGGATAAGTCCCAACTTTTGTATGCATAGAATTCATCTAGAGGAGGACCATAGACCTACCATCCAATCTCAAAGGAGATTAAACCCCCACATGCAAGAAGTTGTCAAGGGAGAGGTTATGAAAATACTTGATGCGGGAATCATATATCCCATATCGGACTCTTTGTGGGTTAGCCCCGTTCAAGTGGTACTTAAGAAAGGAGGTACCACGGTGGTGACAAACGAAAAGAATGAGCTAATACCCACAAGGAAGATCACCGGTTGGCGTATGTGCATTGACTATCGAAAATTGAATTCCGCAACAAGAAAGGATCATTTCCCCCTACCATTCATTGACCAAATGCTTGAGAGGTTAGCCTCCAACAAATTCTTTTGTTACCTTGACGGGTATTCGAGATTCTTTCAAATCCCCATACACCCGGATGACCAACATAAGACCACCTTCACATGCCCTTATGGTACTTTTTCATATCGGAGGATGCCTTTTGGCTTGTGTAATGCCCCCGCCACTTTCCAAAGATGCATAATGAGTGTCTTCTCCGATTACCTAGAGACCATAATGGAAGTTTTTATGGATGATTTTAGCGTTTATGGAAAAGACTTTGACTCATGCTTGCATAATCTTTCTCTTGTATTGCAAAAATGTGAAGATGTTACTCTTGTTTTAAATTGGGAAAAGTGCCACTTCATGGTCAATGAAGGAATTTTTTTGGGTCATTTAATCTCGGAAAAGGGCATCGAGGTCGATAAAGCTAAGGTTGAGGTGATAGAGAAACTCCCACCTCCCATGAATGTTAGAGGGGTGAGAAGTTTTCTCGGTCACGCGGGTTTCTATCGCCGTTTCATAAAAGATTTTTCAAAAATAGAAAAACCCCTCACTCAACTCTTACTTAAAGATTCCCAATTTCATTTCACTGATGAGTGTGTTGAAGCCTATAATAGAATCAAGGAAGCACTAATCTCGGCACCGATCATTCAACCTCCAAATTGGGAACTACCGTTCGAGATTATGTGTGATGCTAGTAACTACGCCGTTGGAGCGGTTCTTGGCCAACGGGTAGGAAGAGCTCTTCATGCCATCTACTATATAAGCAAGACTCTTAATCCCTCCCAAGTGAACTATGATACCACCGAGAAAGAGCTTCTTGCCATTGTCTATGCTTTGGACAAATTCCAATCCTACTTACTTGGATCCAAAGTGATTGTCTTTTCGGATCACCGCGCCCTCCGACACCTCTTGATAAAGAAGGAGGCAAAACCAAGGTTGTTGAGATGGGTTTTTCTTCTTCAAGAATTCGACTTGGAAATAAGAGACAAGAAAGGAGCCGAAAATGTAGTAGCGGATCACTTGTCAAGGATCCGTTTTCATGATGAACAAGGAGAAACGCCGATCAATGACTCATTTCCCGACAATATCTTGATGGCCATTCAAACACAACTTGAAAGGAACATCACCCCATGGTTTGGCGATTATGCCAACTATATCGTTGGAAGAGTACTCCCTCCAAATTTGAACTACAACCAAAGGAAGAGGTTCCTATTCGAAGTAAAAAGGTATTTTTGGGAAGACCCAAATCTCTACAAAGAGTGTAGTGATGGGCTCTACCGAAGATCCATCCCTCAATGGGAAGTCCAAGGAATCTTAGAAGGATGCCACTCGTCACCTTACGGCGGGCACCATGGAGCAAGGAGAACCATTGCAAAAATTCTTCAATCGGGCTTCTATTGGCCTACGATGTTTCAAGATACAAGGGAATTTATCATTCATTGTGATGTTTGTCAAAGGACGGGGAATATCTCTTGGAGGAATGAAATGCCACAAAGGGGCATACTAGAGGTGGAGATCTTCGACGTTTGGGGGATCGACTACCAAGGGCCGTTTGTGACATCCAATGGGAATAAGTATATCCTTGTGGCCGTAGATTACGTTTCAATGTGGGTGGAGGCAATTGCCACCCCAAACGATGATGCAAAGACGGTTACCAACCTCTTCAAGAAAATAATCTTCCCAAGATTCGGAGTCCCTAGAGCAATCATAAGTGATGGAGGAACGCATTTTCATGAAAATAAGCTCGCATCCCTTTTGACCAAGTATGGTGTTCAACATAGAACCGGCTTAGGATATCATCCTCAAATAAGCGGTCAAGTTGAAGTTTCGAATAGAGAGATCAAGCAAATTCTTGAGAAAGTTGTAAACAAGACCCAAAAGGATTGGAGCACAAAGCTTAATGACGCTCTTTGGGCTTATAGGACGGCCTATAAAACCCCCATAGGAGCCTCTCCTTACAAGCTTGTTTATGGAAAAGCATGCCACTTGCCAATCGAATTAGAGTACAAAGATTTTTGTGTAATCCGAGCCCTTAACCTTGATCTCAAATTAAGTGGTCAAAAGAGGATGATACAAATTCAAGATTTGGAAGAATTCCAACTACAATCTTATGAGAATGCCAAGATCTACAAGGAAAGGACAAGATTGCTCCATGACAAGAGGATCAAGCAAAAAGCCTTGCACAAAGGGGATAAAGTCCTTCTATTCAATTCCCGATATCGACTCTTTCCGGGGAAGTTGAACTCTAGATGGATGGGTCCCTATGTGATCACCGAGGTTGGAAAGTATGGGGATTTTGAAATCAAGGCGGAAGATGGAAGCAAATTCAAGGTCAATGGTCAAAGATTGAAGCCGTATTATGAGGGAACATTTATTGGAGAGGTCGAGGTCACCTACCTCGGGCCTCCTCATCCTTGAACGAATCATCAAAGGGAGAGTTTGGTGAAGTCCTCCCTAAACCACCACTTGTAAATATACTAACCCCCCTAACTTGTATTTATAATTTTCTTGCATTCCTTTTATCACAAACATAATTTCTTTCCATGAGAGTAAGTGAGGGAGGGTCACTAATGATTTTTGATGAAGGAAGGAACTAGTTTTCAAGTGTGGGGAAGCTTTTATCAGAGTCAAGGAAATCAAGGAGAATCCGCAGCAATAAATCCGAGCGTCTAAGGAGGAAATTCGCTCGGTTTGTAAAAAGACACCCGTATCATTGAGAATCCGCTCGTCCAGCAGGAATCCGAGCGTCCCATGACCAATCTGCTCGTCTCCTTGCTGCAACATTTTAAGAAAAGTTCCTGTAACAGAATCCGCTCGTCTTTGAGAAAAGACGCTCATCTTGCTTCAGAAAAGACGCTCGTCCTGTGCTCGATCCGCTCGTCTTGGCTGCTTCAAATTTTGCAAAAATCCGCTGTAAGAGAATCGAGCGTCTTCCCAGGAATCCGCTCGTCCCAAAACGAGACAATCCGATCGTCCCGAGCCTGAGTCCGCTCGTCTCCCTACGGCCTTCACTCCCGATTTTTCCACTTTTAATTCTCCCCACCACACAATTTGTAACACATCACCCTTCCTTACACTTGTATTATAAAAACCCACCTTCTTATGACTCCAAAGCTTATCCCAAACACTCTTTCATTCTACAAAATCAAAAAGCCCCAATTTCTAGGGTTTCAAAAGCAAGATTCAATCCACAAAGAGCATCTCAATACTTCAACAAATCAAAAATTCCAACACCACAATCAAAGAATGGGACCAATGGGATCTTCATTTAGGGATAGAAGAAGACCAAGAGTAAGAGGAAGCTCTTCTACTTCTCACATCAACACTCTAAGGAGGGAGCATGAAGAAATTGTGGATCTTACCAAGCTTGATGACTTCTCTAATGTTGAATTCATAAATGATGTGCAAAGGCTCGTTTTTCATCGACTTCTTCGTAAGAACATTCTCCCTACTAAGATTTTATGTCATAGAACTTTAAGGAATCTTGGGATTTACCATCAAATGGAAGCCCTTTTTGGATTGTTTGGTCTCTCTACCCTATTTCACATGTACGAGCAAACCTACCGATCCCTTGTTCTTGAATTTTTAAGCTTCTTGAAAATCACAACCTTGAATAGAACAATATGCATAGAATTTAGGTTGGAAAGTGTTTCAAGAATGATGACTCTAGTGGAATTTGCTAATGTGCTTGGTCTCGATGTCTCCCATCTTTCTTCTTCACAAAAAGAACTGGTGCTCCCCACGACGATACACTAGGTCTAATGTATCCCTTCTCTATCAGATCATCTAACTGTTTCCTGAGCTCCTCCATCTCCTTACGACCCATCCGGTACGGTGCCTTAGAGATTGGCCCCGTCCCCGGTTTCAACTCAACCGTGAAATCTATCTCCCTCTTCGGTGGCAACCCCGGAATGTCCTCTGGAAAAACATCTGCAAACTCACCCACCACTGGTATATGATCAACTGTCGGACTCTCTATCCGGTCATCTCTCACATGGCACAAGATCAAAGGGCATCCCTTCCTCAGATAAGACTTCAAGGTAACAGCTGCAATCAACTTAACTTTAGGTTTGACCACAAACCCACGATAAGACACACTAACACCCATAGGACCTCTCAAAGACACTTTCTTTTGATGACAGTCTATCTTAGCTTTATACTTTCCCAACCAATCCATCCCGACTATCATCTCAAAACCGTCAAAAGGAAACTCTAGCAAGTCTACAGGTAGATCAACTTGCCCAACTATCATAGATACATCCCTATACAACCTCCCACAAGATACAGACTCACCCGAAGGTATAAAAACTTTCTCACTTACAGACTAATATACCCTCAAACCCAACCGTTTAACATGACTCGAAGATAGAAACGACTGAGACGCCCCTGAATCAAACAAAACAAAGGTGTGAATACTGTTAACAAGAAAAGTACCAGTGATAACATGTGCATCATCCTCAGCTGCCTTCTTGTCCATCATGAACAGCTTTCCACTGGTCTTCTGTCCACCTTCCTGGACAGTACTGGCTGAGGTGGTCGGTTTAGCACCCGACCCCTGATTGTTGTTTTTGTTCGTAGCAGGTTTCTGATAATAATTACCGCCATTGCGGTTACCTCCACCCTTATGGATCTGACTTCCCCGGTTAGACCATGACCCAGACGGTCTATTGCTCGCATAACTCTGTGCCGGCCCTTGAGAATATCTCCCCTGAGCCAATCTCTGAAAAGCTCCAGGTAAACTCATACATTCATATCTCTTGTAGCCTACACCGCCACAGCCATAACAGGTCATCCCCCAACTACCACTACCACTCACACGGCCACGCCCAAAGGAAGCCCCAGCACTAAACCCTGACCCAGAAGAAAACGCTCTAGCCTGATTGTGGTTGCCTTTCTTGTGACTAGATTGGCCACCACCTTCACTCTCAGCCTTTCTTTTCTCAACTGCTCTCTCCTGAGCCATCTCCACCATCCTCTCAGCTCTCCCAGCCCTCTCATAAGCTTCCTTAACATCGGTAAGGACTCCCACGGGTAACTTATCCATGATCTTAGGGGTCAACCCCCTCTCAAACCTCAGCGCTAGGTTCTCCTCACTCAAACCCATATCCTCAGCATACCTAGACTTCTCATTAAACTGCTTGTAGTACTCGGCCACAGACATGTCAGATGTCATCCTAAACCCATCAAACTCCTCCCTCAGCTTACTCCTCACATGCTTAGGTACGAACTCTTTCCTCATAGCTCTCTGAAACTCTTCCCAAGGTATAGCAGGTAAGCCCTGCTTTGTGTACATCTCCCTAGCACTCACCTTCACCTTGTCCCACCACTCACCAGCTGCTTCCCTCATATAGAACGCAGCTTGTTCTACTCTCATCTCATCAGGACAGTGTACCAGGTCCAGTATGTTCTCCATCTCACGATGCCAGTTGTCGAGAAGATTAGGCTCCCCGGTCCCCTTGTACTCTTTTGGGTTAAACCTCGCTATATAAAGGTTGATCTTGGAGTGGTCAAACTCCTTATCCCTTCCCACTCTCTTTAGGGCCTCAGTAAGAGCATCTTGGGGCTCCAAAATCTTAACTACATCGTCGATGTTCATGCTCTTAGCTCTCGCATACAAGGCGTTTCTCTTGGGCGGCATCTTGAAACTATATAAGAAAGGGTAGATATAAACATACGCACTAAAACCTCAAAACACGAAAGCAGACTGCCCAGAACACACTCGATCGAGTGCCTAAACCTACTCGATCAAGTAGAGGCTACTCGATCGAGTGCCCACTATACTCGATCGAGTGCCCCGACATCAGACCCAAAACAGACCTTCTGATCTCTAACATACTCGACCGAGTAGATCGAGTGACCCCCTACTCGATCGAGTGCCCTATGTACTCGATCGAGTGCCCAAAAACATGATTTTGGTTATAAAAACGTCAAATACCCACTCGATCGAGTCAGACCCACTCGACCGAGTACCTCACCTACTCGATCGAGTGCCCCCCTACTCGATCGAGTCATGCTGACTCGTATATACTACCCGCATGTTATCTCACATATCCCAACATACTATACAACTTTATAAACTCAGCATTATAATATAGCTAAGCATGCAATTCTACACAACTCTTCACATGATCAACAAAACAACTATTTCATGTTATCAAATGCCACATAATAAACATCCAACATGCTTCTTATTCAAACAACATTTTTATATACTTCACCAACCTTTCATTATCAATTTCAATCTTCTACTCCCAACATCCAACAATTCACAACATACATCGTCACATCCACATTCAAGCTAACAAACATCACATACGACCTTGACATATACCCCCCCCCCCCCCCATGTGACCGGTTCAAAATTGTAGGGCGAGTTCGCGACTTTAGGACGTCTCCCAAGCCTTTGCATTAGCTCCTACAACCTTTACCCCGGGTTCATTTTAATTGACTCCCTATGTTCATTAGATTCATTGGTTACAGGTTTCAGGATCGTCGCTCTGATACCATTTTGTAACACCCCCATACTCCAAGTGCCTTACCAGGACCACTCAGGTATAAAGATGCTACCATCTCGGTTGCCCGAGGCAATGATAATCATAAGACAATAACGAAACAACATTTAAATAGTTTAACTTTAGTGAAAGGTTACAATCCAAAACAAAATACCAAAATACGGTTACATGTTCTCAAAACCAACAACTAAAAGAAATGTTTGATAAACTAATCATGCTACAGCGGAAGACTCTATCATCGATGGCACATCCCGGCTAGCCCATGTAACTCGACTCATACCGCTCAACAACCGCTCACCATCCCGAATGGATCACCACAGTTTTAAAACAATAAACGGGTCGATACTAATCACACAATTTATATAAACCAACAACACAAGAAACAAACAATTTGAATCATCACGGATATACTCCGAACTCCAATCCCAACTCCACAATCCCGACTACACACTAAAGTGTGTAGCCACCGCTGAGTGCCCATCGCAACAAAAATCACTCCACGCCGCCAATGGGGGACCGCAACCGTACCCACCAAATCCCCGCTCATCTCCGTCGAGCGATAAACCCAAATTCCTTAATGTGCACATCTCTTCTGTGGCGGGTTCCACAGAAGGCGAATAATGGGCGTGAAGCCACTCCCGCAAGTGACTCCACTCAGCCAGGGACGCGCCCCGAAGAACGCAGACAGATACAAACAATCACAACTACTATCAACAACCAAATCCAACAATCGTCACAGTACGAGTATGATAATATTCAACAACCACAAAACACCAACAACACATTATGGGACTAATACTGAGTATAGAAACCCTACCTGGAAAGCAACACAGTCAGACGGTCTCAACAGCTGATATCAAAAGGCTTCTTCTACGAATCCTCCTCCTAACATACAATCATACAATTACTACCAATCAAGAAACACAACAAAACCCCCAAATCCCCAAATTAGGGTTTAACCAACTTTAACGAAATACTATAAAAACAGTATGTAGATCTTACCCTTGACGCAAGGATTACAAAGGTATAAATAAAGGTGAAATCCGACCTTCCAAGCTCCGGGATTTGCCAATAATGCGATTGATGCGAAGAACGTAGTTTGTTTTCTCTTTTGAAGGCAATTAGGTTTGTAAAAGTGTTTAAAGAAATTGACGGGAGTAATTATATACTAAATTGCATTATTAACAAAACCCGACAAATTATCCCCCCGTAAACCGGCTACTCGATCGAGTAGCTGAGATACTCGATCGAGTGCCCCCTACTCGATCGAGTATCAAGGTTACTCGATCGAGTACCCAACAGGTCAGAAACTATTTTTAAAACGCAACACACCCTTACTCGACAGAGTAAGGCTCACTCGATAGAGTACCCAGAGACTCATAAAACCGTAGTATTACAGGGTGGGTACCATTTTCATGCGCCTCTTGTGCTATTTGAGAAGTGGGCTAAGTTTAGAAACGGTGATGATGATGATGGGATGAAACACATCGTTAATGGAGGGCTCATTACAAAGATTGCAAAGCATTTCAATCCAAAATTTAATGAGAACAATGAGTACACTCCTCTCTTCGGCAATACAAGGATAAATGAAGACCTCCTTCTTGTGCATCATCATTGGATAACCCTTGACGGGGTTGATAAAAGGATCAAGTGGATAACAAAGGGGAGTGATCCAATCTACTTACCAATGACCGGTCTACCAAGAATCTCACCAAGAAGGGGACCTCTATCACCGATCCCATCCTACCTCATACCCGCAAACCCAACCCAAGCAAGGCAAGCACCACCACCACCAAATCCCCAACAACAACAAGAGCAACAACATCAAGATGAGAAAATTAAGATACCTCCCTACCCTTTTCCATATCAACCATACAACCACCCTAACCCCTTTATCATCCCCCGTGATGACTTTGTAACGGGAATTCTCCAAGACTTGCACTTCCGACAATATGAAGCTAACGTGGATAACTATTATGCACTTTACCCTCAATTCCATGATATGATTCAACGAGGGAAGATTGGTGATAAGGGAGCATTTCCCTCTTGGCCACAAATGGATATACTCTTCCCAAATTCGGAAAGAGCAAATGAAGGGGCAAATGGGCAACAAGATGAAGGGAGCAACAAATCTTGCGGTGGGGATACGGTGGAGCTTAATAGCGAAGAAGATGAGTTCATGGACCCTAATACAAGTGATGCATCCAAGGAAATATGGGATAGTGACCTAGAGGGGGATGATGGCGATCTCTAGAAGATCTCTTCATAGCTAGATGGAGCGGGCATGAGGCACCCATCTCAAGCTTAAGTGAAGTTTCCTTATCATCTGTCTTTATTTTCAATTTTCATGAAAGAATTTGTAGATACCCGTATCCGTCGATATTGGAATTTATAGAGAACCCGACAAACACCCGATGATGATAGGACACATGTATTTATTTAGTTGTCATTGTCATTATTTGGGTTCGTTTTACGATGTAGAATGGGCGTCGTCGATGAAGTATTTTATTAATTTAAATGATATTTAAATTAATGTTTTTTTTAGTGAGTTCATTTTATTAATTTAAATGATTTTTAAATTAATGTTTTTTTTAGTGAATTCTTTTTGTTAATTTAAATGATATTCAAATTATGGTTTTTTAGGTAAATTCAATTTATTTTATTTTATTTTGAATTTATTTTCCCAAGTTTATTTTATTGAAAATAAAATAAATAATTGATTTGAAAAATCATTTTATGAGTATATTTGATTTGAAAAGTCATTTATTTCAATGGGTTAGTTGATTTGAAAAATCGATTTTAAAAGCGAAGAAAACTCGTTTTTAAACTTGTTTTTGAGCTCGATTTTAGCTCGGTTTTGAGCCCGTTTTCTTTACGAATTGGCACGAATCTCGAGTACACTAACCAACCTAATCCTCTACCCATCCACCCTTGTTCGAACCCCTATCCACGGCCCAAATTCCATCCCCAAACACCCCCAACAGCCCGCGCATAACCAATGCATTTGTTTTGCGTGCCAATTCCCGAGCCCAAAACCCGCTCCAAATACCACCAAGACCCGTACCCATTAACCCTAACCCATACCCTAGTATCCTACCCATATTATCCTAGCTTAATCACCAAGAAAACCCCTCTCAAACCCTCACAAAAACTGCTGGACAACAGCCATACGGGATGAAGCCCGATTGCCTCTCCCTCTCTTTTAACCTACTTTAACTCCTTATAAATACCACCCCTTCACCATACATTCATTCCTCTAAGTTCTCCATACATCCAACCATCACCCACAAGCTCAAAACCTCAGAAACAAACCCTAATTGCCTCTCAAAAACCCTCCCCAAAACCGACATACAAACTGAAACTGTTTGTGTGTCTTCCTCGAAAAACAATTTGTTCCTCCCTCAAACCTCCATCAAAACTCGATTTTCTTGTTCCTAATTAACCACATAACATCCATCTAAACATTAGACAAAGATTTACGAGCCAAATTGCCCTTGAGAGTACACGAAATCCTCGAAAAAGAGTGTTGTACACTCTTTTTTGATTTATTCTTGTCTGTCCAGTTCTGTTTGTGCTCGTTTTTCGTGCCCAATAACCCAAAACGAGCAGGGGTTGCTTTAAGATCTCTGTTCTCCTCTCTTTCTAGTTTTCAAAACATCTTTTAAATCGAATTTTCATCGTGAAACGAGGGAGAAATCATCGTTTGAAAGTTGCTGTCCAGATTTGTCAAAAACGCGTGTTTGCTTTGTTCTTCGTCGACGACGGCCTCTCGAGATAAAATCTACCATCGATTACGACCCAAGACGGTGTCAACGATACATGTAGGTTGAGGGTGCATCAAATCCTCCTCTTTCTCCATTTTTATTTCGTTTTCATGCTTGTTTTTCTTATAGTTTATTTTTGTTTGTTTATCGCTTTTATTCATCGTCTAAATTAACTATGAAACTAGTTTAGTCCGAGTATGAGTTAAAGTACCACCATGAACACCCGCGTTGACTTGAGATGGGAAAATAAACCGCTACTTCAGTCGGTCGTACACCCCCGTCTCATTTACATATCCTCGTGTTCAAGGTAGGGCATAAATAAAACGAATTTCTAACTTCGCTCTTCGCTTTTGACCCCTTTGTTGTTTCGGCCAATTCGACACACCCTAGGATCCGTTGTATGTTAGTATGACCTCTGATTGTTAACATATGACATATTTAGACGACATTAGATTAATTTAATAACCTAATTAGACATGTTAGGTGGCATCGACATAGCTTTAAAAATCGATTAACAATTCTATAACCTAATTGAATACATCTTTCTTTTCACCTAATTTCTCGCTAGTATAAGAGTGCGTGATTAGCACCTTCTTATTAACACTCGATGAGTTAAATTAATTAGCGAACTTGACCTAATTTGACCCCTTTTGAGCCGTGTAGAATACACAATTGCAAGACCTCTTTTCAATCGATCAACGTCGTTTATAACTTGTTTTCTAACTCATTTTCTAATCCGTTTCGCAATCATTCGATCTAACCAATGAACCTAACCTAGGAACTAGGGTGGCCTTGTCTTGGCCGTGAGGGTGGTCGTGGTTTTGGGCCGTGAGCTTGGCCGTTTTCTTTGTCTTTCTTGCTCCGTTTTTTATACCTTTTGTTCTTCGTTGTTTTGTTGCTTGTAATTTGTAATTTGTTTATCGAGTTGTAATTTTCGAGCTTGTTTTACTTTTATTGAGTCAAAACCTCTTCAAAAAACCTTAGTCTTGTTTGGTTAGACGGTTGTGTCCCAATGCATGTGAGAGCGTAGTAAATCGCATGTTGTTTAAAGCAACATGGCCCGATTTATGCTAATGCATGCTTTGGTGCGTAGCCCAATGTCTAATTCGATAAGATTAAGTGAAAGCACGCATTACGAGGAGTGACCCAAGGCCGTGAGTCATGTAAGCCGTGGGCCACCCCTTTGTGCACGGTTTTCTAGGCCGAATGGCCGTGTATTGCGTCGTGTGTATAGCGTTGTATTTAGATCGAGTTGTATCTTTAATTTATCGTTGCGTCGGTATGAAATGCCTGGTTTGTAATAGGTAGATCCCAACGGCTCCCCCATTCCCCTTAAGCCTTGTTTGCTTTGTATGTTGTTAGATCAATCAACCCACATGCTAAATTACAACTTTGACAAAGTTAGTTTAGTTGCATCTAAAACGACATAGAAATTGTTGTCACATGATAGGGTTAAAACAACGTTTGCATATCATACATCGTAGTAGCTATGACCTTGTTCGAAATCCGACACTTGACTTAGTAGAGGCCGTTATCGACGGGCGGGGTTGGGTGTCCTTATGGGCTTCCCAACACGTACCCTCACCCCTTACTCAAGATCTATGGTTTGTGGATCCGTCTAAATACCATTGGATTACGAGAGTCATTCAAATCGAGTGATATAGGGTACAAGTCTTTATCTTTAATCACTCGTAGTCGATTGGCTTTATGCTTTTCGATGAAAGGTGTAAAGTTGACTTGAACGGTTCCAAGTTCCCAAAAAACTTGGTGGCGACTCTAATTTGTCTTAATTCGATTCGAAGGAACCTCGAGTCGATTATGCCTAGTGTGGATTCCGCGGACGCAGCCTCCCGAGGGCCTTGTCCACGTTTGGCGACTCACTGGGAAAAGAGGACTAGTTACACTTTGTTTCTAGGGTCTTTTCCTCCGAGGTGAAACTTGAAAAGAAAGTGTTGGAAAGTAAAACATTACTCATAGTGCTACGATTCATGCATAAACCCTTAAGGACTTCCCGGGCCGTCCCAGCGTTTCTTCGTGATGCGTGGGGGCGACGTCCCACTATGCTAGGAAGCTGCACATTGCTCGCTTCCACTTCACCTCGCGTGGTTCTTGATGGTGGGGACGATCTTCTAGGTACTCTACCTTAAGACACCTTGCTCTATAAGACCGCAAAAGGATGGAGGGCATAGACCTTCTTGTAGAAGACTTGCCGAGACTTAGAGATGTCTAGGAGCATACATCCTTGTAACATGAGAATGACAATGTGCAAATTGTTTTCCCGAGTCTTTTGGAAATTTCCCATGTCCTTTTCAAAACCGAACTTTTGAACAACTTACTTTCAAAATAGCATGGTTTTAAAAACGCGGAATGCTGCCCAAATAGGACTAGAATTTTTCGCCCAAAATGAGCTTTTATAAGCGGCATGTCTTCCCATTTCAAATCTCATTTTCGAATCAATCTTTCGTTTTTCAAAATCAATCCAAAGTGCCTCTCGAACCTCAACCAAGCATGAAATGCGTCAAGTCGTGTCCGGGTCATGGCCGTGTTAAACCGGGTGTGTTTCGCTCTAAGAGTCTAGAACACGACCTTGTCGGGTCGCCCAAGCTCACCTCTTGGGCTTCGAGTCATGTGGGTCGACCAATTGGTCTAGGATAGTCCACAAAAACGCCCAAGCTAGGCCATTTAGGGCGTTTCACCCGAACCTATGGGCTATGTTAGTCCAATCACGGGTTTGGCCACACCGAGTCCGGTTTATAACCGATTTATGACAGTTTGAGTCATATCGTTTTGTCAAGTCTAAAATGGACTAAGGTCTAAATCCAACCGTGAGTCGAACCTTTGGTTAGTCAATCTCAAGTCGAGTCTTTGTTTGAGTCAAGTTGGGGTCGTGTCCTTAAGTGTGCAGGGGCTCTTACTTTAAATATTGACTCGATCAGACGGGGTTTTCTTGTAGAAAGGCCGCCAAAAACCCGACGTCAAGCAATGGAAGATGCTGTTAACAAGCTCACTGAGGCCGTGAACCTCATGATGACCCGAATGGATGCAATCGAATCTAAGCTGAGTGAAGATTCCTCTCCATCTACCCCACCTCACGACGATCCGGAGAAACGGTTCAAGTTCATCGAAGACCGTTTGAAACTCTCCCAGGGGAAGAACATCCACTATGAGAATGCTAGGGCCTATGCCCCGGTTCAGGATAAGTTGCCCACGAACATAGTACTCATTGACATCCCAAAGTTCAAGGGCACCGAAGATCCAGTTCACCATGTTAAGGCCTATAAAGGGTACTTAGCACTAAAGGGAGTACCTGCTGACATGCTCTCTGAAATTTTCGCTCAATCTCTAGATGAACACCCGAGGGCGTGGTTCTATAATATTGACCTTAAGAACTTCCCCACTTTCGAAGATATTACGGTGGAGTTCTGTAAGCACTATGCTGACAATGTTGAGATTCAAACCAACATAAGGACTTTGGAAGTAATGACACAGAAGGAAAAAGAGGGCTTTACTGAATTCCTCGCAAGATGGCGCGCTGAAAGCGTGAAATTAGCCAAGAAGCCTGATGAAGTTGAAATGGTAGATAAGTTCGTAAAGAATCTACGACCTATTTACCGCAATGCTCTGAAATACCAGAATTTTGGCTCTTTCAAAGAATTGATAAGAATCGGGATAAAGGTAGAAGATGATGTCATAAGGGCAGAGGCTGAAAAGCCGAAAGGGTACCAAGGGGCCTCATCGTCTAAAGCCAAGGCCCCAGCAACGACCCATTTGGATGAAGCCATCAATCTCTTAGAAGGGCAATCGAAGAAGTCGCAGCGCCAAACACCTAGGGCATTCACCGATATCGGATGCACTTATACATATGCTCTCCAAAGGCTCATAGCCCAAGGAAAGCTGAAGCCTATTGGTCCAACTCCGGACCCTCCTGCTGATCAACAAGGTAAATGATATAAACCAAATGCCTATTGTGCCTTTCATCAAGGGAAAGGCCATGATACTGAAAGGTGCTATCGACTGAAGCACGAAATCCAAGACATGATTGAGAACGGAACGCTCCCAATCCCAGCTGTTAAACCCAATAACATCACCAATCCATTTGGCGATCACGCCAACTTTGTTTCTGTCGAAGACAATGTCGATTATTCCCATCTTATCCGCCCATGTCACTTGAAAGGGGTGTTTATCGGGAAGATATTTGTGGATTGCTTTGAATTCTTGCCAAACCCGAAGAATGAAATTCAAGTCGGGAGTCTTGCTCTAGAATGTACTCCTCTCGTTAACGAAGTTAATAAGAGACAATTCGATTCACCAACCTTCATCACCGTCGTAGGTCCTCAGAGGACTACCTCGGGATGGAGGCCGACCATCAAAGGGAACAAGGATCAGAGCCGAGCATCTAAGCTGACAACTGAACAATGGAAAGCTCATGACCAGATTTGAAATTATGAGTCGGAATCTGTTTTCTAATCTTAGTTGAGTCGAGTCTAGGACTTTCCTTTCTTGAATTTGAGTCGTTTGTTCCACGATGACCTAGGGTGTGTCCTAGGAATCGTTCCTTCGAGTCTGTTAAGCATGTGTCATTCCAATAAAAAGTTGCAGTTTCGTTTCCCAATATGTCTTGTTTTTAATCCTCAATCATTCTGAAACATGATAAAACGCACAACACACTCAAAGGCATCCCTGGGGTAGAAATATGTCCCGTTTCAAAATGTAAGGTACAATAGGATTCCGTGTTTGATTCCTTTACCTATTCCATGTCTGGTGGTAGAAAACCTCCATCTGAACCAATGTTTGTGACAAGCTTTTAGATGATTCTATGACAAACCCGGACTAGCTCCTTGTTTCCCCTATCGATGATGGAAGGCAAGCCTTTTCCCCAACAAAATCATCCCATCTCGAAGAGAGAAGATATCAACCCGTTCTAACAAGGAATTGTTAGTTCCTACCCAAATTAGTTGGCGAAGCCCAGTATTCAAGGTGTATCCATTTATGACTAAGAGAATGAATAGAAGATCATTTTCAAATAGAAAAAAAAAAAGATGAAAAAGAATGAAAACATGAAAAAAAAAAAAGGATGAAAGGAAAGAAAAAATGAAAAAGATGAAAGAAAAAGAAAAAAAAATGTTGAAGTTATTGCGGAATGCTTTTTGGTTGAATGTCGAAGTTACGGAAGCCAGAATTCAAGTCAAGTACCCATAGTTGAAGTTCAATGGGCGAAGCCCAAAAGCGTAAGTAGTAACCTCTTTACCCTCTAAGTCCTTCTTGAGACAGTTACAAGGGATAGTCGGGAATTTTGAGAATCATTCCGCTTGTGTTGTTACACCCAGCTTTTAGGGTCCAGACATGGAAATTTGAATCCACATCATTTTTTCAACCCATTTGCACTCGGGTTTCATCAAACCTGAGACACCATTTCCAACCACGTTATAAGCCATAGCCCTTGGCCTTAACACCACAAAACGAACCTTCAGAATGATGGTTTACCTTTCAAACCTATTTTTACCAAGCTCCACATCCCAAAAGATCCAAGCCTTTTTGTACCAACCCTAGACACGGATTTAACAAGACCTTACAAAGCTAGAATGGGATACGACATGATACTTTAGGTGAAACCTTCGAGTGTGTACACACAATCAAAATGCCAATTTAATGCACCATGATCGAACTACGTCGGATTTGATTTCGCTCCACGCGAATACGTAGGCAGTCCTTCAGAATAAGGGATTCAATCCATTCATCAACCAAGTTGTCATCTTGTCGGTTTCTTACGGGTCTTAACCAAGTCCAAATGAAGCCACCTTTGTTTGAGTCGGTCTTAGCACTCGATGTAGACTAGGATAAGGATATAGGTTCGGATGAATAGTATCAAGTCTCAGAATGAGCTTTATCTAACGGTTTAGGCAAAGATGCTGAGTCATATAGATGTGAGTTTGTGTTGGGAACAGAAAATATGAAAAATCCGCTGAAAAGAAAGAAGGCGTGGAAGAAAAATAGTAAAAGCCCGCTGAAAAGAAAGAAGGCGGTGGCAAGAAATGATGAAAACTCGCTGAAAAGAAAGGAGGCGAGGAGAAGAGTGACAGAATGTTCCCAACAAGAGTGATGTGTGATGTCTAAGTATTCTCATAAGATCAGTCTGTGTTTAGTTTCTGGGCGAAGCCAACGTTGTTGCTCCGTGAGTTTAATCCACCTTGTCAATGTCAAGTGATCTTGATTCCCATGTGCCTTCGGGAGCACGCCCATGCCATACGATATCTCCATCCCAAGTCCGATGGCCTTGTGATTCCTATTTGCCATCTTTTGGGTGCGCCAGAATGGCCAATTTACATTTCTACCCCCAACAAGTCAATAATTGAATTAAAACCCGTGCACACTTACGGTTTTATTTTCCTTTTTTGTTTTACGGTAGCGGGCTACGCCCACGTTGTTTAGGAGTCATATAGGATGTCTGAGTCGCATTTCATGCTCACCTATCAAGGTCCGACTTCAAAATTTCAAAATCTCAAAAACTTTTTGCGATTTGTGGATAGATGATCCAAGTAGTAGAATCTTTTCGGGTCGATGGCCCAATCATTCAAAATTTCAAATTCAAACTTCGGGTCGATGGCCCAATCACACAAAATTTTCAAATTCAATTTTCGGGTCGATGACCCAATCTTTCAAAATAATCCAATTTCCAGATCGATGATCCAAATGTGCTTATGTGATGATTATTGCTAGTACGTTTTGTGTTCCAATTATAGCAGAATATGCTTCAACTGGGGGCTCTAAAGTCTTCGACTTTAGAGCCATTGAATCAGGGGCTCACGAAGCCGTTGGTTTCTTCGAGACCATTATCAAGATGAAAAGGATGACATCCACCGAGAATTCAATTCAATACAAGAGTATGAAATGGAAGAATTCCGTAGGCAAAGCAAACGATGAAAGCGGCGGCAACCTCCTCGGAAAGTCCCGTCCCATTCGGACAAGCGCCAAAGAGATGATAAATTTTGGGCAAATGTCGCAGATGATGAATTTTGGACATATGCCAAAAGATGATAAACTTTGGGCAAGTGTCGGCGATTGCTTAAACTACGACGCGGGTTTGATTCCGTCAGAAACGGATACGTAGGCGCCTAAGGATAAGGCTCAACCCACCATTTATGGGTCGATGACCAACGATGATATTTCGACGCAACAGAATCAAGAGACAATCCCCAACGAAGTTTCAGGTATGATCTCCTCTTATGGCTGGCGAGCTTATATACGCAAGTCTAATGGACTATAAACGACCCGCAGAATCCTCAGGTCGAAAGGGACCTGGGGTATACTTTGACTTTCGCCTTGTCCAAGCCTCAGTCAAAGTGGGGGCTCTGTAGATACCCGTATCCGTCGATATTGGAATTTATAGAGAACCCGACAAACACCCGATGATGATAGGACACATGTATTTATTTAGTTGTCATTGTCATTATTTGGGTTCGTTTTACGATGTAGAATGGGCGTCGTCGATGAAGTATTTTATTAATTTAAATGATATTTAAATTAATGTTTTTTTAGTGAGTTCATTTTATTAATTTAAATGATTTTTAAATTAATGTTTTTTTTAGTGAATTCTTTTTGTTAATTTAAATGATATTCAAATTATGGTTTTTTAGGTAAATTCAATTTATTTTATTTTATTTTGAATTTATTTTCCCAAGTTTATTTTATTGAAAATAAAATAAATAATTGATTTGAAAAATCATTTTATGAGTATATTTGATTTGAAAAGTCATTTATTTCAATGGGTTAGTTGATTTGAAAAATCGATTTTAAAAGCGAAGAAAACTCGTTTTTAAACTTGTTTTTTGAGCTCGATTTTAGCTCGGTTTTTGAGCCCGTTTTCTTTACGAATTGGCACGAATCTCGAGTACACTAACCAACCTAATCCTCTACCCATCCACCCTTGTTCGAACCCCCTATCCACGGCCCAAATTCCATCCCCAAACACCCCCCCAACAGCCCGCGCATAACCAATGCAGCCCCCTGTTTTGCGTGCCAATTCCCGAGCCCAAAACCCGCTCCAAATACCACCAAGACCCGTACCCATTAACCCTAACCCATACCCTAGTATCCTACCCATATTATCCTAGCTTAATCACCAAGAAAACCCCTCTCAAACCCTCACAAAAACTGCTGGACAGCAGCCATACGGGATGAAGCCCGATTGCCTCTCCCTCTCTTTTAACCTACTTTAACTCCTTATAAATACCACCCCTTCACCATACATTCATTCCTCTAAGTTCTCCATACATCCAACCATCACCCACAAGCTCAAAACCTCAGAAACAAACCCTAATTGCCTCTCAAAAACCCTCCCCAAAACCGACATACAAACTGAAACTGTTTGTGTGTCTTCCTCGAAAAACAATTCGTTCCTCCCTCAAACCTCCATCAAAACTCGATTTTCTTGTTCCTAATTAACCACATAACATCCATCTATACATTAGACAAAGATTTACGAGCCAAATTGCCCTTGAGAGTACACGAAATCCCTCGAAAAACAGAGTGTTGTACACTCTGTTTTCGCGGTTTATTCGTGTCTGTCCAGTTCTGTTTGTGCTCGTTTTTCGTGCCCAATAACCCAAAACGAGCAGGGGTTGCTTTAAGATCTCTGTTCTCCTCTCTTTCTAGTTTTCAAAACATCTTTTAAATCGAATTTTCATCGTGAAACGAGGGAGAAATCATCGTTTGAAAGTTGCTGTCCAGATTTGCCAAAAAACGCGTGTTTGCTTTGTTCTTCGTCGACGACGGCCTCTCGAGATAAAATCTACCATCGATTACGACCCAAGACGGTGTCAACGATACATGTAGGTTGAGGGTGCATCAAATCCTCCTCTTTCTCCTTTTTTATTTCGTTTTCATGCTTGTTTTTCTTATAGTTTATTTTTGTTTGTTTATCGCTTTTATTCATCGTCTAAATTAACTATGAAACTAGTTTAGTCCGAGTATGAGTTAAAGTACCACCATAAACACCCGCGTTGACTTGATATGGGAAAATAAACCGCTACTTCAGTCGGTCGTACACCCCCGTCTCATTTACATATCCTCGTGTTCAAGGTAGGGCATAAATAAAACGAATTTCTAACTTCGCTCTTCGCTTTTGACCCCTTTGTTGTTTCGGCCAATTCGACACACCCTAGGATCCGTTGTATGTTAGTATGACCTCTTATTGTTAACATATGACATATTTAGACGACATTAGATTAATTTAATAACCTAATTAGACATGTTAGGTGGCATCGACATAGCTTTAAAAATCGATTAACAATTCTATAACCTAATTGAATACATCTTTCTTTTCACCTAATTTCTCGCTAGTATAAGAGTGCGTGATTAGCACCTTCTTATTAACACTCGATGAGTTAAATTAATTAGCGAACTTGACCTAATTTGACCCCTTTTGAGCCGTGTAGAATACACAATTGCAAGACCTCTTTTCAATCGATCAACGTCGTTTATAACTTGTTTTCTAACTCATTTTCTAATCCGTTTAAATCATTCGATCTAACCAATGAACCTAACCTAGGAACTAGGGTGGCCTTGTCTTGGCCGTGAGGGTGGTCGTGGTTTTGGGCCGTGAGCTTGGCCGTTTTCTTTGTCTTTCTTGCTCCGTTTTTTATACCTTTTGTTCTTCGTTGTTTTGTTGCTTGTAATTTGTAATTTGTTTATCGAGTTGTAATTTTCGAGCTTGTTTTACTTTTATTGAGTCAAAACCTCTTCAAAAAACCTTAGTCTTGTTTGGTTAGACGGTTGTGTCCCAATGCATGTGAGAGCGTAGTAAATCGCATGTTGTTTAAAGCAACATGGCCCGATTTATGCTAATGCATGCTTTGGTGCGTAGCCCAATGTCTAATTCGATAAGATTAAGTGAAAGCACGCATTACGAGGAGTGACCCAAGGACGTGAGTCATGTAAGCCGTGGGCCACCCCTTTGTGCACGGTTTTCTAGGCCGAATGGCCGTGTATTGCGTCGTGTGTATAGCGTTGTATTTAGATCGAGTTGTATCTTTAATTTATCGTTGCGTCGGCATGAAATGCCTGGTTTGTAATAGGTAGATCCCAACGGCTCCCCCATTCCCCTTAAGCCTTGTTTGCTTTGTATGTTGTTAGATCAATCAACCCACATGCTAAATTACAACTTTGACAAAGTTAGTTTAGTTGCATCTAAAACGACATAGAAATTGTTGTCACATGATAGGGTTAAAACAACGTTTGCATATCATACATCGTAGTAGCTATGACCTTGTTTGAAATCCGACACTTGACTTAGTAGAGGCCGTTATCGACGGGCGGGGTTGGGTGTCCTTATGGGCTTCCCAACACGTACCCTCACCCCTTACTCAAGATCTATGGTTTGTGGATCCGTCTAAATACCATTGGATTACGAGAGTCATTCAAATCGAGTGATATAGGGTACAAGTCTTTATCTTTAATCACTCGTAGTCGATTGGCTTTATGCTTTTCGATGAAAGGTGTAAAGTTGACTTGAACGGTTCCAAGTTCCCAAAAAACTTGGTGGCGACTCTAATTTATCTTAATTCGATTCGAAGGAACCTCGAGTCGATTATGCCTAGTGTGGATCCCGCGGACGCAGTTCCCGAGGGCCTTGTCCACAGAATTTAATGTTTTGTTAACTTGTACAATATTTGACTTTGACTTGTTAGGTGATTCCTAGCAACATAAGGACTAACACCTTTGCCCCATTAAGGTGTTCTTTTTATTGTTCCCACATGGAAAATCCAAAATGACAATATATAGTTTCATGCATTGCATCTTGTGTGCATGAACTACCCCAAAATTTAAGACATTAGAAATAATGTCTATCTCGGTTTGGGGAAGTACATGCATACGCAACGGAAGGTAATCTAAATTACGCTCTCCGTCATAAACAAAAACCCATGCATCATGTAGTGTAGATTAGTATAGCTTGCATTTAGTATAGAAATCATGCATCATACTTGCATAATTTCCTATCATATTGGCCATTGAGGACAATGCCCATATTAGTGTGGGGATGGGAAATTCTAACTTAACTTTTATTCAAAAATCCAAAAAAATCAAAAATTTCGAAAAAATAAAAAAAATTGAAAATTCAAAAACAAGTTCATTTCCTTTGTAGTGTAGACTTGTATATATTGTTTGTATATATTATGTTCGTCTATCCTTGTTCACATTGATCGACTATGCCACATCCGAGACATGAGGATATTGAAGACCGCATGGTATGATCTTTCCAATCTACTTTTTCCTCTTTATGTTAATGACTATGTGGCTTTATTTTGATTGATGCGGTATAAACAATGTGAATTTAGGACTTGCATTTAGATTATTTGGCATATTAGTTGGTAGAATCATATGCATTAGGATGTATATATGTTAGTTGCATCATGGCATGTAGTTTCATGTTAGAAAAATTTTGTGAAACCATCTACTTGGGAAGCTTGACAAGTGTACATAGGCCCTAGTAGATGCTTTTTCTTCTTAAAACTTTGCTTGTTAGAATACTTGTAAAACACCATAGGATGTGTCATGCTAGTATCCTTTGACCCATGGATTAAGGCCTAGTCAAGAGTACCTTGTGGTGTGATAACTCCTTGACTACCGTTTATTCCAAGGTGACCCTTGAAACCATGCATCTATCATCCATGTTCTACCATATTTTGTCATCAAAGGGAATGGGCACAAAAATTATGCAAATTTGAGTTCAAGAAATGAAAAGAAAAGAAAAGATAAAGTTTGCAATTGCATCAAATGAAAAGAGGAGCAAAAATAGACTCCTAAAGCTTCAAATATAAGCCACCCTCACTACATATGGGGTGACTTTGAAAATGTTCAAAAGAAAAATGCAAAAAGGTTGAAAGTTGTCAAGTGTTGAATTGCCAAAAATCAAAAGAAATGGCAAAATGAAAGTGTTCTCAAATGTTATATGCCACAAGAAATTCGGGGGAAAAACAAAAACAACAAAGCAAACTTCGAAATGAAACTCAAATTCTATCAATCCCTTTATCCATCATATCCACTTTTGTGCATGGTAGAGAGGGGACAACCCTTCTTCTTGTCTAGGCAAGAGGGGGAATTCCGCGATCCTCCAGTGTTTCTAACACCATAGGGAGTATATTCTTGACAAAAGCATTTAAAGATTGAGGATAAAGGTACCTTTGCTTGACACAACTTGGAGGTGATTTATTGGTATCCTTCTAGGCTTAGTAGTTTGAAGAAATTGCATCTATGAAGGATTGTGTACCCTTGAATTTCTTCCCTTGTAGATAATTTCCGCCACTTAGATGAGGAAAGTGGCTATTCTTTTGTAGATGCATCCATTACTTGATTTTTGTGTGCTTTAATGTTTGGATGTGTCGCCATTTTGGCAAGACCCACCTTGCCTTGCAAAAAGGCATCCTACCTCATGGTTGTCTTGTTGTGAGTTGAAGGGGCGGAGTGAGACCCGCTAATTATCTCATATCGGCTATGCTATTAGGTTAGTTTAATTAACGGTCCTAGTTTTTGTCACCTCTTTACTCGGGACGAGCAAAGGTTCGGTTTGGGGATATTTGATGTGACCATTATTTGAGCATATTTAGTCCCTGAATTAGCCTTGATCCCATGCTTTTTAGTGCATATTTGGGTCATTTATTGTCTTTAGTCCTTTGTTTTGCATATTATTTGAGGTTTTGATCCCTTGGTAGGAAAGGAGTGCAAACCTTGCATTTTCATGGCAAAATGGAGCTAAATTGATTGAATTCAATGACCAAGCATCAAAGAGAAGACAAGACTAGAAGGCCTTTGTACATAATGTAGTAGATGGGCAATGATGAGAAAAGATCCTTGCATCCCCGACGAAATCCTCAAGGATTGTATGAAGAAGAAGGAAGAAAAGAAGAAAGGAGGAAGCTGACTCAGAATCCGAGCGGATTTCCCTCTGGACTCCCGTCCAGCACAAGGAATCCGAGCGTCTTCCTCAGAGCGACGCTCGTCCAAAACCACCACAATCCGCCCGTCCACCCAACAAATCCGCTCGTCCAAAAGACCCACAATCCGCTCGTCCCGTGCCCTGGACGCTCGGATTGTGTGATAGCTATTTCGTCTTTTACTTGTTCTATGAAGGATGCGCATACCTCGGAAAAGACTAGCAAAAAGGAAACTCGCATATTTTTCTGAGAGGAGCGATTTCTCAAGGACTTAATCGTCATTTAAGCCCTTAGTAAACCCTAATTTGTGTACCTAATCCCCACTATAAATACCCCATTAGTCTAATTAGATTATCATGTTCTTCTTATCAATCTTTAGTGTAGTTTATATCAATCTAATCTCTCTTTAATCTTGTAATCAACTTTTAATCAAGTCTTAATACAAATCTCATTTCCTTAATCTCTCTTTTGTTCGTCTTTCATTTTGGATAATTGAAGATTATTTGGGTTATTATTGGGAGATTGAAAACCTTCCAATCAATCATCAAGTACTTCTATTATTCTTTGCTTTATTATTGGAATCATTAGTAGGTATAACTCTTTTAATCCCTTTTTAATTATTGTTAATCATCTTCATTTATTCATCATGTTTTACTTTGTTGGTATGATTGACAACCTTGCTAGCATGATCAACATGATAATGAGTGAGTAGTTTCCTTAACTAGGGTTAATGGGTAATTAGGGGAAACCAACATGGGGGATGATTCATGCTTAAATTAATATGTTTTCATAGTTTATTTCCTTGCTTGTTGTGATCTCAACTTATGCACATGTTATGTTTGATGAAATGCGAGCCTATGAATCCTTGAAATTTTACCCATCACCTATCTTTTCAATGAGACTTGTAAGACATAAACCAACTCGAGTCTCATTAGACCATGCATATAGTTGAGTAGGGAAGATTAAGTCGACTTGTAGGTGTTGTACAATCTAATCGATTCGGCTCCGGGACCCAAACTTTCCTAGGATTGTAAGATATAAACCAACTCGATCCATCACAACAATAATTGCTTGCTTATAATTTGAGAATATGTTTGTATGATCAATTCCCATGAATCACCTATGACCCCATGACACCCTAGTGCCTTTTATCAATTGTTTACATCCCTTTTTAATCATCTTGCTTGTTTACTTTCATTGCTATTTAGTTTAGTGATCTTCTATTCCAACCCCAAATTGTGACACCGTAGACACCGCTAGTTACAATTGAAAATCTCACTTCAATACCCGTCTCTTGGGATCCGACCTTTACTTGCCTCTTTACTAATAGTAGAGTTGTTTGTGAAGCTATAAATATTGTTTTGGTCTAAGTGCTCCTAACGACAAGTACCGAAAACTAAACCTCAAATAGGGCTCGACCAGTAAAGAAATCATATCTTCTATTATTTCTTTCCTTAAAGCCTTAACGATAATAAAGAATATTCCAAAAGATAGAATATAAATTATTCTATTATTATCTTTTCCATAAATTATAAGATATGATAAGATTTTCCATAACAAGAAAATCTTTATCATAAATAATAATATCAAGTAAGATATAAAAGATATGTAAAGATATTCCTAAGAAATAAAATCTTTACAAAATATACCTTATGTCACACGAGATATCACGGCTCATATGACTCGTGACTCGTGTAAACCCTAGCTTAATACACCCTCTATTTTTCTATATATGACTTTCTCACATTTCGAGACACACACTTCTCTCTTCAATATCTCTCAAATTATATGCTTAAATATAGTAATATGTATACTCATATGAAAGAGTTTTTCATAAGGAATTTAACGGTATAATTTTTATAATTTTTTACCAAAAATATTTTTGTAAATATTAAAGTTAAAGGCTCGTCTCGAAAAAGCAAAACGTCATATATTAAAAAATGGAGGGAGTATTAGGTTAGAATTTAGGTTTTAGGAGTAGCTATATCAAAACCCTAATTAGTAATATGGTCCAACTCATAAGTTGACCCAAAACGATTACTAACTAACGTTTAACATATAACCGAACTCCGCAATAAACCAGGCTTTATTTAATAAATACTTTTACTAAAACATTTAAAATAAACAAAAACGTTTTTCAAAAACAAGTTTGAAACAATTCAAGTCGTGTAATAAAAACTCAACATCTCAATGTTATAGTAGAAGAGCTATAACATTGAGCTCTTTTACTAGTAATGTTATAGCTGCAAAGCTATAACTTTACCAATACAAGAAATTCAATCTTAGTTACCATTACGAGATAATCACCTATACTATTCTAATCTTCATAGGAGATCTTCGAGCATAGGCTACTTCATCATCCAAGCTTGATTAATCTTTAGATGGACTTCGTCTTCTTATAATACTTGAATGATTCTTAGAAAATCTTGATCTTCAATTGAGGCTTGATCACGATATACTTCCATCACAATTCTTCTTTATTGCTTGTAATGAATAAGTTTAATCTAAAAGACTTAAACAAACGATTACGCGCAACGAGTATATAAAATATAAAGCACACTTGACATCATCAAAACATAAACATATATTCTATATGGTTCAACAAATTCCCCCTTTTTGATGATGGCAAGTCTCCTACAATTGTTACTAAGTATAAAGTTCCCCCTCAATATAATACCTTTATCTTAATAATAAAGATCAACGCAAGATCAAGACGATTAACATATAATCGAAAACGTAAGGACTTTAAGAGACAATTGGTCTTGACAAGGAGCAAGCTTAGGTAGATGCTTACCATAGACGTTCTTTCCCCCTCTTGACATCATCGAAAAGTTAAGAATAAATATAAAATGACTAGAATAATATAAGACAAGACAAGAGATAAAAACAATATAAGAAGCAAAGATACCACATATAAACATAACCATCTAGAAAGCTAATTAACATACAAACATAAAGAAAACATGTTTAATGCCAACGGGCCGAATAAACAACATGTTTAAAGAAGTACTTGGGCCATAATCCACAAGTACATGCCAAAATGGGCCGAAAAGAGTTTGCAAAATACACCACTAAGATAATAAAAAGAGACTAAAAGTAGTAGTGGTGTAGATACTCGGTATCTGCTGAGACTCCAACAAACACCCGATGATTATCGGACTACAACATGTTTTGGAATCGCGGCGTTTGTTCGACAGTTTGTGTACAACTTTACGTCGGAAAAATTAAAACGATTTCGAAAATAAAACATTTCAAAACATTTCAAAAAATACCTGGAATGTTTAATGCACGACAACGGGGTCACAATGACACTAACTAGAGTTAAAACCGACATCGGACCAAAAACCGACTCAAAAATTCAAATCCCGACTCCAACAACGAGTCAAACCGAGTCAACCACAAAAACCAAACATTTCAAACCTGCTACCTTAAGTTTTCCCGGATTCATGAATGGCAAGTACCAAACATGTGACTACAAAACCTAGGATAGAACAAATCATGATTGCGTTTGTTGTGAAAGTGACAACACAGCTCGAAGACCCACGACGTGGCTCGCGCCTCTTTGAGCAGCCCAGGTGGCCACGTCGCTCAAAACTCACACAACCACTCATTCTCCTATAAATACCCCTCAAATGCCACCCATTTGAGATTGACGCGAGTGTCCGCCCCCCTCTTTTCTCCCTTAAAATTCTCGACTCGACTTCTAAAGTCACAATCCGACGCGTATTTACGACCTACCGATCGTAAACAGGAGCCTTACACATTGTTTGGTACCGTCATCGTGCATTAAACCACTTGACCGACCATTTCGACCACTACACCATCACTAAACTTTTAAAACACTCTTTTACTTACAAAAACGGTTTTAAACCGAGTTTTTTCCGATCAAACGAGTTATTACACTTACGTCGGTCACTCGCCATAACCAAACATGTAAGTATGAGGGTGTAAAAATCCTCTTTCATTATGTTTTCATTTGTTTCATGACTCTAACATGCTAAAACATGCATAACATGAACCAAAACATGGAATAAACGAGCCAAAACTGATTTTTGGTCTGAGGCAGAAGCCCCTTAGGTCGCCAACCAACCCGCGCCTAAATGGGGTATTCAGACCAGAGATCAATCATGTTTGTTCTCGTCATTTCCCTTAATCCATTTTTCATATTTGTAATCGGTTTTCACCATTTCAAGTATTTTCGAACCATTGTTATTTTATTTCACATGTTTTAACCATAAAGCATTTTTCACCCTTGGTTCCTCATACCATGACGGTTAAATCCGTGTTTCGGTGATAATATTTGGTTAATGACATTTAAAAGGTATTTTAAAGCCTTTTATTTCATTTCTTTACATTTTAAAACAAACATATTAGTCACCAACACAAAGTCATCCTTGGTTCTACATACCATGCCGGATTTTAACCCGGGTACGATGATGAGTATCGGCTAATAACATTCAAATGGACTTAAAACAACTAGTCTATAATCATTTTTCAAAACTATTCATGTCAAGTTTGTCAAATCGAACCCGACACCGAATATTATCAAATAATGATGATTATTCGAGTCTAGTTCTTCAAATCAACAAATGCGGTCTAAACGACCCTTTCAAATCAAACCGGGTTCAAATACCCATTTTCAACACGTTTTATAACGTTTTCTAAAAAGGTCAGAACACGGCACATAAATCGTGGGCTAACCCGCGCCTAAACAGGCTCTCCATTTCTCATTTTCAAAACCAGAGGGAGGCCCCTTACACCGCTGGCTGGCTCGCGCCTCATATAGCCGTTTGGTACAGGGCGTGTTCCCTTCCAGCATCAGTCTAGGACGATCCCGACTCCGATTAACCCGGATACAGGACGGATCAGACGACCATTCAAACCATATTTGCAAAATGCCTTACTAAGACAAATGGATCATGTTATGCACCCTAAACCTAATACGGTAAATGGATGTTTAATTTCTGTCTTGCATGCAAATCAACCATTAATCCAACTCGACATCTTATACTTGATACTTGGATTAATTCAACCGACTTAGAAAGCTCTCACATGTTGGTTTAAATTATTGGATGCGCATTCATGCATTTAAACCGTTTTATCAACTTTTGCATTCAACCAACCAAGATCGATCAGTAGAGGCCGCTAAACGCGGGCGGGATTGGGTGTCTGATTAAAGGGCTTCCCAATACGTACCTTCACCTCTTACTCAGAAACTTTGGATAGTGGACGACCTTATCCAGGGCGTACGAGAGTCATTCTAGAGATAGGATGCTAAAGAGGGACGATTTCCTTATCTTTAGTACCTATGTCAAACGCTGCTTTGTGCTTCGATTTGACCGAGGTATAAAGTGGAATTGGAACGGGTTCCAGGCATCCCACAAATGCTTGGTGGCGACTCCGAACATCTCTAATCGTTTCGAGACCCTTACCGAGACGAAACCGACCGATCTAAAACGATCCGGTCGAAAGCACCTTTACGCCGCCAAGCGTGGCTTTCAAAAAGACCGCTGTATGTCCGCAGATCGAACCGGACCTGCAGGTGGGCCATGTCCACAGATTGGCGACTCTGTTGGGGAAAACTAGGACACTCACGTCTTTGTGATCCCTAGATGGTGAGACTCAAACGAGGTCTTGGTTGGAATGCATTAATTGATATTACGGTCACGGTCGGGTTCTTTGTCCGGGCCCACAACCTAACCCTTTTCGACTAATTGGCTCGTTTCGTCGGCGTGAGTTTTCTCATCCCCGCGTTTCGAATTCCGATTAATTCAAGCATACCGTTGACGTTACATAATTCTGTTTCGTCAAAGAGCTTTCATCACTTTCGAGCACGAGGCTAGGGCACCCTCCTTAGACATTTTGTTTGGATTGGTATCCCTCTCGCAAATCGGGGTTTGATTGCTTGGTGTGTAACCCACCCTTCTAAGCCAAAACCCGTGTCAGCATAATGCATAATATAATGAACTGTGAGTGCTTATGTGCTATCTGATCATAAGTTCTTCCGTGTCATTTTCAAACTTTCAAAAACACCTCTTTGCGCCGTTATAATGGCCATTTCAAACCTCGGTCTTTCGCCGACCGATGCACGCCTTTCTAGGCCGTCGTAATGATGATTTTCAAACTCGATTTTGTATAACCATTTCAACACGCCTTTCTAGGCCGTCGTAATGACGATTTTCAAACCCGGTTTTGTATAACCATTTCAACACGCCTTTCTAGGCCGTCATAATGACGATATTCAAACCCGGTTTCGTATAACCATTTCAAATCACCTTTTTACGCCGTTATAATCGCCGCGTCTAGACACGGATTTTAACCCGTTTCGCGCCGACAATGGCTTTCTTTAAAAACCCGAGAAAGGCACACACCCTTTTCTCGAGACACTTTCGGGATCCCGAGGACCATGCACCGTCCCCGAGACCTCTTCAAACATTTCAAACTCGATTTTCAAAACATACAATTTTGAATTTCAAAAAACCGTTTTGGGAAATGACGCACTGTTTTCCGAGCCGACTCAAAATTAAACCGTATTTTGCAACTAAACTTAAAACAACCCTTTTCAACTGATCGACTTGTGGAGATCTCTATCTTCGGAAGCCGCCCATTAAAGCAACAAATGAACCTTTTTGAAAATTTCTACTTTCGAAAACTTCAGTCCACCATTCCAATTCCGCCTCGTGTCTATCGAGTCAAAGCAAACGTACTTATGGGTCTTTACTTATGAGTCGTCTCACCACGAGACCCGTCCAATGGCGTCGCGCCGTCATGATTGGACTTGTGTCAAAGGTTCGGTCAAACACCGTCACGACATAAATCGAGTCAGCACCGAGGGACCACACACGGTCACCTCGTCTTGTTGAGTCGATCTTTGTCTCGTCCTCTGTGTTGTCTGCGTTCAGTCTTGGAACCATGTGATCGGAGCCATTTGGTGTTCACAATTAAGCATATGTGGTCGTTGGTCAATGGTCGATACAAAACACAATTTATACTTCACAAACAACTCTACAATTAGTAAAGAGGCAAGTAAAGGTCGGATCCCAAGGGACGGGTATTGAAATGAAGATTCTATTGTAACTAGTGGTGTCTAGGGGTGTCACAAATTGGGTTGATGTAGAAGGTTACTAAACTAAAATAGCAATGAAAATAAACTAACAAGATAAATAAAATAAGGGGTGTAAACAATTGATTAAAAGCACTAGGGTGTCATGGGTTCATAGGGGAATCATGGGATATGATCATACAAACATGTTCTCAAATTATAAGCAAGCAATTATTGTTGTGATGGATTGAGTTGGGTTATATCTTACAATCCTAGGAAAGTTTGGGTCCCGGAGCCGAATCTCTTGGATTGTACAACACCTACAAGTCGACTTAATCTTCCCTACTTAACACATGCATGGTCTAACAAGACTCGAGTTGGGTTATGTCTTACAAGTCAAGTTGAAAGGATAGAAGATGATAGTAAATGCAAGGATTCATAGGCTTAGCATTTCATCAAATATAACATGTGCATGTATTAAGATCAAAACAAGCAAGCAAATAAGATATGAAAGCATATTAATTTAAGCATGAATCATTCCCCATGTTGGTTTCCCCTAATCACCCATTAAACCCTAGCTAAGAGACTACTCACTCATTATCATATTGAACATGCTAGAAAGGTTGTCAATCATACTAACATAATGAAACATGATGAATAAATGAAAGTAATTAGCAATAATTAAAAAGGGATTAAGAGATTATACCTACTAATGATTCCAATAATAAAGCAAGAATAATAGAAGTACTTGAATCCTAGATTGAGAGGTTGTCAATCTCCCAATAATAACCCAAATAATCTTCAATTACCCAAAATAAAGTAAGAACAAGAGAGAGATTAAAGAACTAAAACTTGGATTAAAACTTGATTAATATTTGATTACAATATTGAAGAGAGATTTGATTGATATTAACTACACTAATTATTGATAAGAAGAACATGCTCCTCTAATTAGACTAATGGGGTATTTATAGTGAAAATTAGGGAGGATGCATTAGGGTTAACTAAGGGCTAAACTAGTAATTACACTTTTTAAGTTGAGCAAGGAGCCTCCGGGATTATCCGAGAGAAGGGCTTCTCTTATCGATGCTTGAGGAATGAAAACGTCTTCTTGTCTTTGCGATCCGTGCGGATGGGAGTCGGGACGGCCGGATCTGGGCGGAGAATCCGAGCGGATTCTTGGGCAAGACGCTCGGATTGGCGAGGGGAAATCCGAGCGGATTCCTTTGCGGGACGCTCGGATTGGGACGGACGGACGGATTCTCTACAATCCGTTCGGATTGTAGTTCAGCAACTTTCCTTCTTCTTTTTCTTCCCTTTTCTTCATGAATTCCTTGGGGATTTCCTTGGGGACTCAAGGATCCTTTTCTCAACAATGCTCTTCTACTATGCTATGTACAAAGGCCTTCTAGTCTTGTCTCTCCTTGATGCTTGGTCATTGAATATGATCAATTTAGCCTTGTTTTGCCATGAAAATGCAAGATTCTTACTCCTTTCCTACCAAGGGATCAAAATCTCAAAGAATATGCAAAACAAAGAACTAAAGATAAGAAATGACCCAAATAGGCACTAAAAAGCATGGAAACAATGGTAATTCGGGGGCTAAATATGCGCCAATTATGGTCACATCAAATATCCCCAAACCGAACCTTTGCTCGTCCCGAGCAAAGAGGTGACAAAGACTAGGACCAATACTAACCTAACCTAATAATAATAGCCGATATGAGACAATTAGCGGGTCTCACTCCGCCCCTTCAACTCACAACAAGACAACCATGAGGTAGGATGCCTTCTTGCAAGGCAAGGTGGGTCTTGCCAAAATGGCGACACATCCAAACTTTAAAGCACACAAAAACACATAATGGATGCATCTACAAAAAGAATAGCCACTTTCCTCATCTAAGTGACGGAAATTATCTACAAGGGAAGCAATTCTAGGGTACACAATCCTTCATAGATGCAATTTGTTCAAACTACTAAGCCTAGAAGGATACCAATAAATCACCTCCAAAAGGTGTCAAACTAGGGTACCTTTGTCCTCAATCGTTAAATGCTTTTGTCAAGAGTAGACTCCTTATGGTGTTAGAAACACTGGAGGATCGCGGAATTCCCCCTCTTGCCTAGACAAGAAGAAGGGTCGTCCCCTCTCTACCATGCACAAAAATGGATATGATGGATAAAGGGATCAATAGATATTTGAGTTTCACTTTGGGAGTTTGCTTTCATTTTTGTTTTCCCCCCAAATTTCTTTGGCATTTGACTTTTTGAGAACACTTTCTTGCCATTTCTTTTTGATTTTTGGCATTTCAATACTTGACAACTTTTTGCATTTCTTTTTTGAACATTTTCAAAGTCACCCCAATTAGTAACGAGGGTGCCTTGTATTTGAAGTTTTAGGAGTCTATTTTTGCTCCTCTTTTCATTTGATGCATTTTTGCAAACTTTCTTTCACTTTTCATTTCTTTGAACTCAAATTGACTTTCTTTTTGTTTTGTGCCCATTCCCTTTGATGACAGAAATATGGTAGAATATGGATGAATTGGTAGAAGTATGCATGGTTTCAAGGGTCACCCTGGAATAAACGGTAGCCAAGGAGTTATCACACCACAAGGTACTCTTGACTCGGCCTTAAACCATGGGTCAAAGGATACTAGCATGACACATCCTAGGGTGTTTTACAAGTATTCTAACAAGCAAAGTCTTAAGAATAAAAAGCATCTACTAGGGCCTATATACACTTGTCAAGCTTCCCAAGTAGACGGTTTCGCAAAATTTTCTAACATGCAACTACATGCCATGATGCAACTAACATTTATACATCCTAATGCATATGATTCTACCAACTAATATGCCAAATAAACTAAATGCAATCCTAAGTTCACATTGTTTTTACCGCATCAATCAAAATAAAGCCACATAGTCATTAACATAAAGAGGAAAAGGAGATTGGAAAGATCATACCATGCGGTCTTCAATATCCTCATGTCTCGGATGTGGCGTAGTCAATCAAAGTGAACAAGGATGAACAAACACAATATATACAAAACAATATATACAAGGGAAATGAACTTGTTTTTGGTTTTTCAATTTTTAAATTTTTATGATTTTTGAAATTTTTCAATTTTTATGGTTTTTGAATAAAAGTTAAGTGTTAGAATTCCCATCCCCACACTAATATGGGCATTGTCCTCAATGGCCAAAATGATGGAAATTATGCAAAGATGATGCATGATTTCTATACTAAATGCAATTCTACACTAAGCTATACTACATGATGCATGGTTTTTGTTATGACGGAGAGGATAATTTAAATTACCTCCCGTTGCGTATGCATTAACTTCCCCAAACCAAGTAAGACACTATTGCTAATGTCAAAGCATGGGGGAGTTCATGCACACACTATGCTATGCATGAAACTAGATTGTCATTTTGGATTTTCAAAAATGGGAACAATAAAGAAAGAACACCTCAATGGAACCGAGGTGTGAGTCCTTTGGTGTTGCTAGGACTAAACCAACAATGATCAAAATGAAATAAAATACAAAGAGATATAGACAAACCGTGGGAGAGTAGGAATCTCCAAGGCTAGTCTTCCATCATGCTACTATCACCATCACTTCCCTCATGAGAAGCGGTCACATTGTTAATGAAGATGGAGTGATTGATTTGTTATTTGAAAGATGGTTTGATTTGATTTTGGTGAGTTTTGTTGAGGGTTTTTGTTTTTGAGATGGAGAGGATGAGGGTTTTGATGTTATGGGTAGTGTTTATGAGTGAATGAATGAATGAATGAAGGTGGGGTGGGTATTTAAAGAACTCGACAATTTTAGGACGCAGGGGAAATCCGTGCGGATTAGGCGCAATCCGCTCGGATTCTTCAGCTTCAAATTTTCAAAAATCCCGCCTAGAGACGGGCGGATTCTGGGGAATCCGCTCGGATTCTTCTGAGATGAGACGGGCGGATTTCGTGCAGGACGGACGGATTCTTGTCCAGAGATTTTTCTTTGTTTTTCTTCAGCTGCAAGACGGACGTCTTTTTCAAAAGACGGACGGATTCTGTGAGACGGGCGTCTCTCCAGAAATCCGCTCGGATTCTTCAACAGTCAAGAATTTTTGCAATTTCAGCTCAGCCCAAGACGGGCGTCTTCTCATCAGGACGCTCGGATCCTCTGCAGACGGGCGGATTCTTAGGAATCCGCTCGGATTGGTCCTTGTGTACACGGATTCAGTTCCATCCGTGCACAAACGCATTCCCTTATCATTCTTTCTTTCTTTCTTTCAAATCTTGTGTTCTTCATTGTGGGGGCACTACTAAGGCATGAATAGCCTAGGCAATTGCCATCCCCACACTATGGTAAAGCACTACATATCAATTAAAATCATTAGTCCCTCCCTCACTTCTCTCTTACATGACAATTATTTTGATCAAAGTAAAAATAAATCCAAAAATGACAAAAATGCAATACAAAAATTGAAAAGTAAGTTAGGGGGTTAGAAATATTTACAAGTGGTGGTTTAGGGAGGACTCCACCAAACTCTCATTCTTGATGAGATGTCAAGGGGGCATGTTCAAGGTGTTGTTGATGTTGCTCAACACCTTGAAGAAGTAGTCAAAAGCTTGTTCATTGTTGTGGTAGAGGTCCTCAATAGACCGTGGTTCTTGTTATTGATCATGATCGATGGCATGCCCAATGTAGGGATTAAAGATCCCTTCAAATTCGTCGTCCCAAAGACCACAAACTTCATTGAGTTGATCATTGAAAATCTCTTGCTTGGATGGAGACAACTCTCCCAATTTCTTTTCTTGGCCAATGAGGCCATCATCTTCTTCCTTGGTTGATTTTGATGAGCTTTGCAAGCTCTCCTTGTCACAATTCACTTGCTCTTTGAATGGAGCATCTTCAACTTTCTTCCTCCATTGGAGTTCCGATTTCTTCTTCTCATCTTTTCGGCTATAATGATCAATCATGAAACATGGCTCATGCAAACGAGGAGCTCTCATGGTTTTGTCAAGATTAAAAGTTATGCTTTCATCTCCCACTTCTAGAGTGAGCTCTCCATGTTTCACATCAATCACCGCACCCGCGGTGTGTAGGAAAGGTCTTCCTAAGATGATTGGAATGTTGGAATCTTCCTCCATGTCAACAATGACAAAGTCCACCGGGATGAAAAACTTCCCAATTCGCACGGGGACATCTTCCCATATCTCTAGCGGTGTCTTCGTCGATCTATCGGCCATTTGAAGAGTGATATTGGTACATTTAAGCTCTCCCATTCCCAACCTTTTACTTACCGAGTACGGCATGACACTCACACTA
The DNA here is from genome assembly GCF_048544455.1 of Silene latifolia. Taxonomy (NCBI): domain Eukaryota; kingdom Viridiplantae; phylum Streptophyta; class Magnoliopsida; order Caryophyllales; family Caryophyllaceae; genus Silene; species Silene latifolia. The sequence goes on from NC_133537.1 coordinate 237,311,458, forward strand.
GCCCCTAGATCACATAAGGCTTTGTTGGTCGTTGTGTCGCCAATGGTACACGGTATTGAGAAGCTTCCCGGATCCTTTAATTTTGGAGGTGAACTCCCTTGAAGTATGGCACTACTCACCTTGGTGAAGGCGATAGTCTCAAGTTTCCGGATTGACTTCTTCTTTGTGAGGATATCTTTCATGTACTTTGCATAGGCCGGAACGTGATTGATTAATTCCGTGAAAGGAATTGAGACTTCTAAGTTCTTCACAATCTCCATGAACTTCCCAAGTTGATCATCAAATTTAGGCTTGGCTTGACGACTTGGAAAAGGAAGTCTAATCACAATGGGCTCCTTTTCTTTGGCTTTGTCTTCATTTTTCTTTGAACTTTCTCCTTTTGATGATTCCCCTTCTTTGGGACCTTGCACCACAACTTCATTCTCACTAGCTCTCACAACTTCATCCTCAACTTGCTCCTTCGGTGCTTCATACCTTGTACCACTTCTCAAGTGAATGGCACTAACCGTTTCATGTCTAGGGGGTTACTTTGAGGTGGTAATTGCCCCTTTTGTCTTTGTGAGCTAGAAGATGCTAGTTGAGTTAATTGTGTTTCCAACATCTTGGTGTGAGCTAGAATGTTGTTGATGGTGGTGTCTTTTGCTTGGCTATCTTTTTGCATTTGGGTGAAAAATTCTTGTTGATTCTTTTGCATTTGGAGGACCGCTTTTTGGACATCAAAACTTTGGTCATTGTGGTGATTGTATGGATTTTGATTTTGGTAACCTTGGTTTTGATTGTAAAAGGGTCTTTGATTTTGATTTCTCATGGGTGGTGGAGTGTATGTTGTTTGAGGGTTTTGAACATTTTGGCTTTTGTATGAGAGATTTGGATGGAACTTGGTGTTTTCATTGTAAAAATTTGAATAAGGGGTACCACTTTTGTAAGCTTGGAAAGCATTGACTTGCTCGGTTGTTCCCCTACATTCGCTTGAGTCATGACCCAAGGTTCCACAATTCTCACATATCCCGCTTGGGATTGATGAGGATGCCGTCATGGCATTGACATGATGCTTTGATGATTTTGAGTTTTCCTCAAGTCTAGCCATAGCTTGTTCAAACTTCAAGTTGATTGTGTCAATGTGAGCACTAAGTTGAGCACCCAATTGAGTAACGGTGTCCACTTCATACTTTCCTCCTCTAGTAGCCTTGCGAGGCCTACTATATTGCGAATTATGGACCGCCATTTCCTCAATCTTGTTCCATGTTTGATTGTCATCAACTTCGGTGAACATTCCATTTGATCCCATATTGAGAATGTTCCTTGAATCTTCATATAAACCATTCCAAAATTGTTGCACTAAAAACCATTCGCTAAGTCCATGGTGAGGACATGAGCGACAAATACCTTTGAACCGCTCCCAAGCTTCATACAAAGATTCTTCATCCCTTTGCTTAAAACCCGTAATTTGAGCTCTTAGCATATTAGTCTTTTCCGGTGGGTAGAAATTTTTGTAGAAAGCTAGAGCTAGCTTCTTCCAAGAATCTATTCCAAGGGTGGCCTTATCAAGGCCCTTCAACCATTGCTTTGTGGTGCCGATTAACGAAAAAGGAAATAAGACCCATCTTATTTGGTCTTGAGTCACGCCCGTTTGAGAGATAGCTTCACAATAATCACAAAATGTTTCCATATGAGAATGAGGGTCCTCACTAGGCATTCCCCCGAATTGGCTCCTCTCAACTAGTTGAATGAAGGCGGACTTGGCAATAAAGTTTCCGGTAAGATGTTGTGGGGTAGGAGTACCATTTGGTAAATCCTCCTCGGTGGGTATAGAGTGTGACGAGAATTTAGGCATTGTAGGTGGATTTTGTGTGGTATTGTTTAATGGGTTCTCTTCTCCTTCTATTGCGAAAGGATTGACAAACTCACTAGTGGGTTGAACAACTTCACCAACACCTCCCAAATTCCTCCTAACAAGTCTCCTATTATTCGTCAAGGTTCTTTCGATTTCACGGTCAAAAGGTAACAAATCTCTTTGTAACCTTCTAGACATGCAAAATATCAAACAACTCAAAAACAATTAGAACAAACCTTGAGGAGTTTTACTTCCCCAAGGTGAAAAAGACACAACTAAAAACAATAAAAGAAATCTTAAATCAATTAAACACCGTCCCCTAAGAACGGCGCCATTTTTGATCGGAGCCATTTGGTGTTCACAATTAAGCATATGTGGTCGTTGGTCAATGGTCGATACAAAACACAATTTATACTTCACAAACAACTCTACAATTAGTAAAGAGGCAAGTAAAGGTCGGATCCCAAGGGACAGGTATTGAAATGAAGATTCTATTGTAACTAGTGGTGTCTAGGGGTGTCACAAATTGGGTTGATGTAGAAGGTTACTAAACTAAAATAGCAATGAAAATAAACTAACAAGATAAATAAAATAAGGGGTGTAAACAATTGATTAAAAGCACTAGGGTGTCATGGGTTCATAGGGGAATCATGGGATATGATCATACAAACATGTTCTCAAATTATAAGCAAGCAATTATTGTTGTGATGGATTGAGTTGGGTTATATCTTACAATCCTAGGAAAGTTTGGGTCCCGGGGCCGAATCTCTTGGATTGTACAACACCTACAAGTCGACTTAATCTTCCCTACTTAACACATGCATGGTCTAACAAGACTCGAGTTGGGTTATGTCTTACAAGTCAAGTTGAAAGGATAGAAGATGATAGTAAATGCAAGGATTCATAGGCTTAGCATTTCATCAAATATAACATGTGCATGTATTAAGATCAAAACAAGCAAGCAAATAAGATATGAAAGCATATTAATTTAAGCATGAATCATTCCCCATGTTGGTTTCCCTAATCACCCATTAAACCCTAGCTAAGAGACTACTCACTCATTATCATATTGATCATGCTAGAAAGGTTGTCAATCATACTAACATAATGAAACATGATGAATAAATGAAAGTAATTAGCAATAATTAAAAAGGGATTAAGAGATTATACCTACTAATGATTCCAATAATAAAGCAAGAATAATAGAAGTACTTGAATCCTAGATTGAGAGGTTGTCAATCTCCCAATAATAACCCAAATAATCTTCAATTACCCAAAATAAAGTAAGAACAAGAGAGAGATTAAAGAACTAAAACTTGGATTAAAACTTGATTAATATTTGATTACAATATTGAAGAGAGATTTGATTGATATTAACTACACTAATTATTGATAAGAAGAACATGCTCCTCTAATTAGACTAATGGGGTATTTATAGTGAAAATTAGGGAGGATGCATTAGGGTTAACTAAGGGCTAAACTAGTAATTACACTTTTTAAGTTGAGCAAGGAGCCTCCGGGATTATCCGAGAGAAGGGCTTCTCTTATCGATGCTTGAGGAATGAAAACGTGCTGTGCTGCGATCCGTGCGGATGGGAGTCGGGACGGCCGGATCTGGGCTGAGGAATCCGAGCGGATTCTTGGGCAAGACGCTCGGATTGGCGAGGGGAAATCCGAGCGGATTCCTTTGCGGGACACTCGGATTGGGACGGACGGACGGATTCTCTACAATCCGTTCGGATTGTAGTTCAGCAACTTTCCTTCTTCTTTTTCTTCCCTTTTCTTCATGAATTCCTTGGGGATTTCCTTGGGGACTCAAGGATCCTTTTCTCAACAATGCTCTTCTACTATGCTATGTACAAAGGCCTTCTAGTCTTGTCTCTCCTTGATGCTTGGTCATTGAATATGATCAATTTAGCCTTGTTTTGCAATGAAAATGCAAGATTCTTACTCCTTTCCTACCAAGGGATCAAAATCTCAAAGAATATGCAAAACAAAGAACTAAAGATAAGAAATGACCCAAATAGGCACTAAAAAGCATAGAAACAATGGTAATTCGGGGGCTAAATATGCGCCAATTATGGTCACATCACCATGTCCGATTGATTTGTAATGTGAGCCGTTTTTCTGCCTCAGAGCCATCGCCCCGTCTTCAGCTTCGTCCAACAACAACAATGATAACAACAGAGATGTCACAACTGATTAACTAGCCAACCTGCTTACCGCTCTTAAGGTCACCCTGGATCGCGTCGAGACCCGTATCGATGCCCTGGAGAACAAGGAAACTGGGGAACATAATACCCCACCTCTGACTGAAACTGAGAAGAGGCTGAAACTCTTGGAAGAACAGCTCCTAGCCCGGGGTAACAACATCCATCTTGAAAACAACCGAAGGTTCGAGCCTATTGGGGACCAGTTACCTGACAACTTCACCCTGACTGATGTACCTAAGTTCAAGGAAGTGGAGGACCCACTCAACCATATCCGTGCTTTCAAGGACTACATGGCCATTAAGGGGGTCAAACAGGAGCTCTTTACCCGGATCTTCCCATCCTCTTTGGAGCCGATTCCTCGCCAATGGTACTACTCCTTGGACCCGAAAAACCTTACTACTTGGGATGAGATTGCAGTTGAGTTTCCCAAGCAGTATGCCGACAACGTCGAAATCCAGGCCAACACCCGCACTCTCGAGGTGTTAACCCAAAACGACAAGGAGGGGTTCACTGTGTTCCTAACCCGTTGGAGGAGGGTGAGTACTCAATTGGTCAGTAAGCCGAGTGAATCAACTCTGGTGGAAAAATTTGTCAACAATCTCCGCCCGGTTTATGTCAACCTAATGAGATATCAGAATATCAAAACTTTTCAAGATCTGCAGATTCTGGGGACACGTATTGAGGACGACCTCCGAAAGGGTGTCTTAGCAAAGACCACTGGCAGGGGTTACCAGGGATCCACCTCAACCGGATCTCGCCCTTACGGTCAGATAAACAAGATTGATGAGGTCAACCTCGTCGAACCATCTGCCAAGAAAACCGAGCGCCCCCAGAGAGTGTTCACCAACATAGGGTCGACTTATGCAAGTGCCCTGAAAAGGCTCATGGACCAAGGGAAGCTACAACCGATCGGAACCACCCCGGATCCGACCGACGCCAAGAAATCCCGATTTTGGAACCCCAACGCCTACTGTCAGTATCATCGAGGGAAAGGGCATGATACCGAAAATTGCTTCAAACTCAAGCACCTCATTCAAGACATGATTGAGAAGGGGGATTTGCCTATACCCCCCACCAACTAAGCCGAACAACAAGACGAATCCTCTGGGAATTCACGCCATCTCTGACAATGAGCCGACCCTAGACTGCTCTCACCTCATCTTGCCGATTAACGACGAGGTGAATGTTCTGGAAAAGGATCCTTCAGACGGAGTGTTTGTGTTTAGTGCTGCCACTATGCTCACTATGTTTCAACAAGTTGAAGAGGCCATAGCCAGCCTCTCTGAGAGAATCACCCGACTCGACGACGCCTACCGTCGACTCGTCTTCAATCCCCCAACACCACGCCCAAGGAAGAATTCCCCAAGCATTCAAAACTACCCACCCCAGGATGGATTGCTCCCGCGACCATTCTGGCATAGACCTCACGAAAATCACCTTCAAGATAATCACCTTCAAAATAACTACCCTCAAAATAACTACCCCCATAAAAATCGCCCTCACAAAAATATTCCCCACAAGAACTACCCACCGAGGAATACCCCTCCAAGGTATCCTCGAGACTCTGAAATTAACGGCATATGGAGGGATGATGTTGAGGATGTCTAAATCCTCCCAGGGAAGGAGAAGCGGACGAAAGAAATCGGACATCTCACCCGGTTCGGACGTCCCTATCAAAATCCGAGCAACCCAACGGTCGTTCCAACAACGAATGACCAAATCGTCCCAGAGGTAGACACTCAGCCAAAGGCCCCCGAGAACTCAATCCTGAAACAGCTCCAGAAAGCAAAAGCCGAAATCTCAATTTTGCAATTGATCGCAACGTCTTTTGAGCATCGACAGGCCCTGCTGCAGGCCTTGGGAAAATTAACCGTGCCCTCCACCTCTTCCCCAGAAGAAATAGTGGCACACATGACGAGGGACGCCCCTGATCTGAGTAACCCAGTCATCTTCTCCGACGAGGACATCCCTCCATTCGGAGCCAATTATAACCTGGCCCTGTACATCACCGTACAATGCATCCAAAAGAATATACCAATGGTCCTCGTGGATGACGGTTCCGCCGTGAATGTCATCCCTTTCAAAACTGCCCACAGGCTGGGTGTCAAGGAATCTGATTTGATCCCAACGAATCAAGGAGTACGCGCCTACGACGGCACTCGTCGCAAGGTCGTTGGGCTAGTCACTTTGACCGTCGCAACCGGACCCTTAGAAAGACAAACCAGTTTTCAAGTGGTCGACATCGACGCGTCCTTCAACATGCTCCTGGGACGTCCCTAGATTCACGCCGTCAAGGCGATCACATCAACGCTCCACCAAAAGATCAGGGTCCCCTTCAACGGGAAAATGATCACGATTCCCGCTTCCCCAATCAAAGCAGTTATGAGAAGGGGGATAGCCTCCCAAGCCATTGAGGAGGACGACAATGAAATGTGGGGTTTCCAAGCCGTAAACGCCATAACTAATGAATCGGCAACCTCTGAGTGTGACCCGTTCACCAACCTCACGGTCAACCGTATCATGATGCGTCAGGGTTACTTCCCGGGTTTGCCGCTCAATCCACTAAAGGACCCATTGCCTCCCTTGAAACAGGCTAAGGTCCCCAACATTCCCTTTGGACTGGGGTACGAACCTACTGACCAAGATATCCGGGAGATGAACCTCCTAATCCAAAAACGCAAGAAGCACGGAGTCATCCTCCATCCCTACCACCTGACTCTCAACGGATACTTTGTCCCCAAGGGAGAGTCTGAACTCTACCACGGCTTTCCGGAGCCAATCTATGATTCTATGGCCAGGGCTAGATACCTGGGAGTGGAAGTGTTCCAGGACTGCTACTTTATCCCCGACAACATCGAAGCTGCATCAACTGAGTCCAAGCCATCACCATGCCTTGACGGACAAGCTGTCACACTCCTATTTGGGGAAGATAACGTCAAACACCTCGACTATGAGGACATTATCAACATTGCCCAGAAGGACAACCAGTTCGATCCAACTGCCTTGATCTCCGATACTGACCCGGAGAAAGCTACCCAGGGCTCAAGGAAGACCGTCAAGTGGACCGATCGCCAGGGCCGCATTCTCAAGATAACAACTAGAGAGGGCCTTATGTTCAAGGAGGGAAGTGAAGAAGTATCTGAGTCTGAGTCCGAGTCGGAGTCAGAGTCTGTCATAGCTCCTAACATTGGGATTTATCTGTATACATCCTTTTATTTTTAAGGATTATAACGAATTATAAAGTGATGATTACGAGTCATAAAACTAAAATGCATAAACAAAACGTAAAGGATTAAGAAATAACCTTCGGTCCTAGCTTTTATGGCCTATGAACAATATCGCAATGATATTCTCCTATCAGTTGCACCCAAGACGATATGAGAAATGCCCTTTGATTTTGCTAGAATCAATCCAAAAATTAACTGATTAATTTTTAGGTTTTTTTGTGTTTTTTTCGATGAGAGGAGGCAAGGTTGATTTAGGGCAAAAATTAGGTTTTAAATGAATTCACCCATCTCCCCTCTTAAACCGTGTATAAGGGTAGATTAGGGTGGATTTTTCATCCTCTAATTTCCGGCCCAATTACCGAAATAATAAGGAGTTTTAATTCCTTATTTTCGGTTTCCAAAAATGTAAAAATGTGTTAAATATAAATTGTCATCTAGTGAGGATCGAACCCATGACCTCTTGGTTTGAGTACCCTCACTATTACCAATATGACACATTCATCTTGTTGATATTAAATATAACCGATTACATTTAATTACGAATTAACAGATTAATTCGTCCAAGCTAACATTACATACATTTAATTAAATATAACTTATTATATTCAATTTACGAATTGACAGTTAATTCGTCTCAACTAATATTATTTAATCTTCATTAAATAATTGTCTCATCAACACATTGACTAACTGTTTTGTCATATAAGGCATCAATGTGATTATATTTCTATAACCACATCTCTCAAACACATCCATTAGGTGTGACCTTTAGGGACCAGTTGATCACCGCCACCTGTATGATAATAACGTCAAACTTTCTAGAAAGCCAACCGTTATTAGGTAATCGTTAATCAATTGATTAAAATACGAAGTATACCCTTGTGAACCTGTAAGAGATTTACAAATGTTATCACACTAATTTGTGGAGGATACAAGCTCCAACAAACTCCCACTTGTCCTCACAAGTGTATGTGCGATAACCGATTCTCATATCCTAAAATTTCTCCCACTCAATGTAAAACAATTTGCAAATCCGTATTTACAAAGGTCGTATTTTACAAGCGATCATTATCAAGAGTGGTTTCCCCGACTAGAGAGTAACTTAACTGATAAACGAATCAACATTCGAGCATGGCCATGCATTTCAGTTACTACTCCTCGAGTGGCCCTGAGAAATAACTATACCTGATAAAGGTTGGATATTTTCCTCAACTCGAATCCTGCCGATGTAAGCACAAAGATGAAATGACCCGAAAAAAATCTACTTAGCCTCCGATTATGGCATCCGTGAGAAAGAAACCAAAGTCACCCAAAAACTACCTTAATCTCAAGAGACAGTCGATAGTCAAAAGAATCGACTATAGGAACACAATGGATGTCCTATCCACGACCTGGCACCGAATGTTTTTAAACATTTAGGACTCCATTACGTTGTCACAAAAAATTTGTCCTACGAGGTATCATTATAATCTCGCATTTGTGATCGATCAGTCACCAGTTTGACTTATAGCTCGTTGAACCCACTATCAGTATGTATGAGTCCTAATAGGTCACTAGCGCGCATTCCACCACCTTTGAAGAAAATTCGAGTCATTTTGCCAATGAGACATGATTCACACGTGCCATATGTAGAAAATTCGAATGCGGGAATAGTCCCATTATCGACGAGTTTCTTCACGCGTTTCTCATTTATGTGTCCCATTCGACAATGCCATAGATAGGTTTGATCTTTGTCACCAACCTTTAATTTCTTATTATTCACGTGTAATACTTCCGTGGTTTGATCTAAGATGTAAATTCCATTCATGGAAACTGCTTTGCCATAAATCATTTCATTAAAAAGAAAATACAGGTATTATCCTTTATTGAAAATGCAAAACCGTCTATATCGAGTACGGAAATAGAAATAATGTTCTTAGATAAACTGGGTACATAGTAACAGTTATATAAAATAACTCAAAACCACTAGGGAGTTGGATTACATATGTTCCCTTCGAGACTGCAGTAACTCGTGCTCCATTCCCGACTCGCAGGTCCACATCACCCTTTTCGAGAGGTATGATGTTCTTTAGGTCCTGCAAATTATTACACAGATGAGAACCACAACCAGTATCAATAACCCAAGTTCCGAAACTTGTATGGTTAATCTCAATCATATGAATATAAGATGACATACCAACAGGAACGACGCGGCCTGCTTTGATGTCCTCACGGTACACGAGACAATTCCTCCTCCAATGTCCAGTCTTGTGACAATGGTGGCACTCAATGTCACCGCCCTTGCTCTTTGCCTTGCCCTGTGAGCCACTAGTCTCACCAGGCCCACTCTTACCATTTCCTGGCTTTTTAAACTTTGGCTTACCTATAGCTAGGTCGCCATGAGCCTTGCCCTTACCTTTACCCTTGTTGGAAATCATGAGAACATCCTGCTTCATGCTCCCACTCAATTTCATATCCTTCTCGGTCTGTACAAGAAGGGAGTGTAGCTCATGAGGACTCTTTTTCAAGTCATTCATGTAGGAGTTCGCCCTGAAAAGGGCAAAACCATCGTGAAGAGAATGAAGCATTCGGTCAATGACAATGCTCTCACTGATTTTGCAATCAAGTGCCTCCAACTTCTCGACATTCTCAATCATGTTAAGAATGTGTGGGCTAACCGGTTGGCCCTTTTGGAGTTTCGCATCAAAGAAGCGACAGGTATGCTCATAAGTAACAATCCTCGGTGCTTTCGAGAACTCGTTAGTGAGCGTGGTGAAAATCTTGTTCGCACCTTGGGCAATGAAGCGTCTCTGCAAATTGGTTTCCATTGCAAAGATGAGTACGTTCTTTATAGCACCCGCTTCCATAACGAAGTCACTATAAGCGAGTGACTCGTTGACTCCTGCATTGGGGCCTGGGTTTACCGGTATTGGCTCAGTTAAGTACCTGAGCTTACTGTTAGCAATGGCAGCATTCCGTAGTGCTACCTCCCAGTCCGCAAAGTTGGACCCGTCGTTTTTCAGACGTGTGAACTGATTCATTTGGTCCATGAATATTTCAGCCAGGACTCGCGTCCAAGTGTGGCACTAGGCATTTGGATTGCGTTATTTCCAGACATTTTTGTTGTAACAGTAAAATAAACGTGTTCTACACTGCGAAAAGAAGAATAAATAATAAGCATGTGCATCGTTTATATTTTTAAGTCTAATGAACTACTCTCATAACGCGAAAACTCAAAACATTTCTACAATTGACCTTCCTCAAGAATTATATAAATAATCCCAAGACTCAATTATCTGTAAAATGATAAGCTAACCTTTTAGCTAATTCTACCGTTAGAATTCTTGGTCGATAAATTTCTGTAAATTCTATCTTTAGTCCATCATAATCACGAGAAACTCTTCGGACTATAATGTTGAGATAAACTAAGTCAACACAAACTACTTACCCAACGTAGAAGGTGTCATATTATGCCTACCGACGAAGAAGGGATTCATAGTTGTTTGCCCTTATAAAGACTAATCTCAATTTCCGTTTTAGAGGAAGATCCCATCAACTTAATTTTAATTCATTTTAAGTGAACAAATACGTAGCATGCGTGAATGAATAAACTAAGGTGATGGCTTAATAAACATGTGACATCTGTATGTCTATGAAAACTAACATACAACCTATATGTGTCAATTTTCATGCATTTTAGTAGTAGGTGGTTTGGTTTAGGCGGAATATGATGCATAAACTGTCATGTGAATGAAAAGCAATAGGAATGAAAACGTAAAAACAATAATAAAGTCCTAGTGTGGCCTATCCTATCAAAATGAACATTAAATACAAGTTTGGAATCCATCCTTGGACCCGAGAAGCTTGTCTCGATGTTCCATCTTGATCCATGTAGCGGGAGTGAGCTCCAATCTCCATCTTTAGTCTTCTTTGAAATTACAATAAATAAATTACATAATAAACCTAATTATTACATTCTAATTTCAAAACCCAAAACTAAAGAAAAAATAAAAGGAGATACGAGATCTCATAATTACATAAAAAATTATGTTTCCTTCATTACGAAAACATAATTTGACTAAGGCCACACTAAGTATTACAAATTACAACCAATTGCAAAAATACGTAAATAAATTCATTCAACGATTCATTCAACAAAAATAAAATGCATCAACTAAAAATAAATTAAACATACATGACACAATTCCTTAATTATGTTGATTAATTTTATCCAAACCACCTATTTAAATTAACAAATTAAGTGACGATTCCTCAATTAATCACATTAATTTCAAACTTAATTCATATTAAACTTGTAATATGAATTTAATCCATCAATATTTTAAACTGCTTTAAAATAATTAGGTATCTTTAAATTTTGTGAACCGCTTCACAAAAATTATCACACATTATAAATTTAATGTATAAACAAAATTGGCCAAAACAAAAAAAAAAACAAAATCCCTTTTTTTTTCTTTTTGGTCTCAATAAAAATAAAAAAAAACAAAATTTTTTTTTTTTTTATAATTTCAAAGACGCTAAACTAAAAACAAAAACACTTTCCTTATTTTGTACACGGTTTTATCTCGTAAAAACCGAAACAAGACAAAAAAATTATTTTTTTTAAATCATCCCCGTGAATGCGGTGACCACGTGAACGAATGAAAAAAAAATTCTTTTCTCGGATGCTTTTCAAATCGGCATAAACAAAAACAGCCGCAAAAAACTTTAATCGTTTTTCAGGAGAAACCGAAAGAAAGAAAAAAAACAAAATTTTTTTTTCATAATATTGTTCATCCGTGAAGAGTAACGGAAACGAAAAAAAAAATTCCACCGCTCAAAAAAAAATTCCAGCCGATTATATTTTTTCGCAAACCCTAATTATTGTTTACAAACAATTTTATGAGAATCATCAAAATTAAAATTCGTGGCCTTGGCTCTGATACCACTTGTGGGATTTATCTGTATACATCCCTTTATTTTTAAGGATTATAACGAATTATAAAGTGATGATTACGAGTCATAAAACTAAAATGCATAAACAAAACGTAAAGGATTAAGAAATAACCTTCGATCCTAGCTTTTATGGCCTATGAACAATATCGCAATGATATTCTCCTATCAGTTGCACCCAATACGATATGAGAAATGCTCTTTGATTTTGCTAGAATCAATCCAAAAATTAACTGATTAATTTTTAGGTTTTTTTGTGTTTTTTTCAATGAGAGGAGGCAAGGTTGAGTTAGGGCTAAAATTAGGTTTTAAATGAATTCACCCATCTCCCCTCTTAAACCGTGTATAAGGGTAGATTAGGGTGGATTTTTCATCCTCTAATTTCCGGCCCAATTACCGAAATAATAAGGAGTTTTAATTCCTTATTTTCGGTTTCCAAAAATGTAAAAATGTGTTAAATATAAATTGTCATCTAGTGAGGATCGAACCCATGACCTCTTGATTTAGTACCCTCACTATTACCACTATGACACATTCATCTTGTTGATATTAAATATAACCGATTACATTTAATTACGAATTAACAGATTAATTCGTCCAAGCTAACATTACATACATTTAATTAAATATAAATTATTATATTCAATTTACGAATTGACAGTTAATTCGTCTCAACTAATATTATTTAATCTTCATTAAATAATTGTCTCATCAACACATTGACTAACTGTTTAGTCATATAAGGCATCAATGTGATTATATTTCTATAAACACATCTCTGAACAAATCCTATAGGTGTGACATTTAGGGACCAGTTGATCACCGCCATCTGTATGATAATAACGTCAAACTTTCTAGCAAGCCAACCGTTATTAGGTAATCGTTAATCAACTGATTAAAATACGAAGTATACCCTTGTGAACCTGTAAGAGATTTACAAATGTTATCACACTAATTTGTGGAGGACACAAGCTCCAACACTAACACTCCGGATGTCCCAGTCAAGGTCCCCTTCCAACTGTTCTATCACAAAGTCGTGGCTGATTCAGAGGCTGAGTCTACTAAGGTCACCCCCACTCCCATGAATGGTGACAACCTGGAGCCTATTCCAGGGGCCACTTCCTCTGTCGTGTCGCCTCTGACTGATCACGAGATGTCTGTCCTTTCCGAGCTTTTCGCTCCTGTCAACTTAATGAACGCTAAGTTTGCTTATGACTCGTCTCATCTTAACTGCAATGCAATTCTGAATGACTATGAGGAATTTGGCTTGAGTGACTACCCACCTGACTTAGCCAAAGAACTTGACAAACGGGAAACCAGAACCCCCATCGTTGAGGAGACCGAACCTATTAACGTAGGAACCGACAATACACCTCAAGAACTTAGGATAGGGACAACCCTGGACCCCTTGGAAAGACAACAGTTCATTGACCTCCTCCACGAATACAAGGACGTGTTCGCCTGGACTTACAGAGATATGCCTGGAATTGACAGAGAAATTGCAGAGCACCGGATACCCATTAAACCCGGAGCTAAACTTGTGAAACAGAAGCTACACCGGATGCGTCCTGAATGGGCCCTAAAAATGAAAGAAGAAGTGGATAAACAGTTCAAGGCTGGGTTCATCAAAGTATCTGAATACTCGGATTGGGTGGCCAACATTGTGCCGGTACCAAAGAAAGACGGAAGAATTCGGGTTTGCGTCGACTTCAGGGACCTGAACAAGGCGAGTCCAAAAGACGACTTCCCTTTGCCACATGTTGACATTCTGGTGGACAACACCGCCGAACATGCTCTCCTATCATTCATGGACGGGTATGCCGGGTACAACCAGATTAAGATGGCTGAGGATGATATGCACAAAACTGCGTTCACTACACAGTGGGGTACATATTGCTACACGGTCATGCCTTTCGGCCTCATCAACGCCGGAGCGACCTATCAAAGAACCGCTACAACTCTCCTACATTATATGATGCACAAGGAGGTAGAGGTATATGTCGATGACATGATTGTCAAATCAAAAGAATGGGACGGCCACATCAATGCCCTCCAGAAATTCTTCGCTCGTCTGCGGAAATATAACATGAGACTAAATCCTCAGAAGTGTGCATTCGGGGTCACCTCCGGAAAACTCTTGAGACATGTCGTCAACAAAAGAGTCATTGAGATTGATCCAACCAAAATCAAAGCCCTTTAACAAATGCCTCGGCCTAGGAACGAGAAGGAGATTCGCGGATTTCTCGGTCAGGTCCAATACATCATCCGGTTCATTGCCAAGCTCACTATGATTTGTGAACCAATATTCAAGAAGCTTCGAGCCTCCGATCACACCGATTGGGACGACGACTGTCAGAAGGCCTTCGACAGGATAAAGGAAATCCTATCCAAACCTCCTGTCCTCATGCCACCTCAACCGGGGATTCCTCTATCCTTATACCTGACTGTTACCAACACAGCCATGGGAGCAATGCTAGCACAAACAGTTGGCAACGAAGAGCGAGCCATCTACTACATCAGCAAAAAGTTCATTGAGTACGAGACGAGGTATACCCAACTGGAAAAGACATGCCTTGCCCTAGTATGGTCAACAAAGAAGCTGCGGCATTACATGCTCAGCTACACGGTCCACATCTACTCCAAGATGGACCCGGTTAAATACATCTTCGAAAAACCCGTACTAAACGGAAGGCTGTCTAGATGGACACTGATGCTGTCCGAGTTCGATCTCAAGTTCGTACCCCTCAAGGTTATCAAGGGAAGAGCAGTTGCCGACTTTCTGGCAGAAAATCCCGTCAACGAGGATCCAACGACCGACACATGGTCACTTCCTGATGAAGACATCCTTTGTGCCGACTCCGACGCATGGGACCTATACTTTGATGGTGCATCTAATTTGAGAGGCTTCGGGGTAGGAATCCTTCTAATATCACCAGAGGGAGAACATGTTCCGATCTCGGTCAAGCTAGACTTCGCCGTCACCAACAATGCCGCTGAATATGAAGCATGTCTCATCGGCCTGCAAGCAGCCATCACAATTGGCATCAAGAGATTGAGGGTCCATGGCGATTCCTCGCTCATCATCAATCAGGGGTCCGGATCATGGAAAATCCGATCTGACAGCTTAGCTCCCTACCGAGCAAAGATCAATCAAGAGGCCGAATTCTTCAACCAAATCGACTACTTCCACTTGCCACGAGAGGAAAATCAATTTGCTGATGCCCTGACAAAACTTGCCGCGCTCGTCAACATACCTGACGACATGACGTCGATGCCCCTATGTGTCGAAAGACGGAGCGAGCCAGCTCACATTTGTGCTATTATCGATGACGAGGAAAACCATGATGAACCTTGGTACCAAGCCATCCTCAATTACAAAACCAAAAACGAATTCCCTCCCAACTCTGATCAAAGAGGACAAAGAGCCATCCGTTTACTTGCATCACAATTCGTGATAAACCAAAACCAACTCTACAAAAGAAAACCCCAAGGAATTCTCCTCCTTTCCATCAACCATCACAAAGCCAAGAAAGTCATGGGAGAGGTCCACGACAGAGAGTGTGGCCCTCACATGAGCGCAATGATGCTTACACGGAAAATCATGCGGCTAGGTTACTACTGGACCACCATGGAAGCTGATTGCCGTAACTACGTCAAACGTTGCCACAATTGCCAAATCTTCGCCAACATACAACACATACCACCATCCCTTTTATACACCATGACATCACCCTGGCCATTCTCAACCTGGGGCATCGACATCATCGGGAAAGTCAACCCAATAAACACCAAGGGGCATTGATTCGTCCTTGTCGCTATCGACTACTTCACCAAATGGGTAGAAGCACAGTCATATGCAGTCTTGACCGCCAAATAAGTGGCCAAGTTCATTCAAAACAACATCATCTGCCGATATGGGGTACCCCATGAAATCATCAGCGATCAAGGCTCTCACTTCCGGGCGGAAACTCAAGCTTTGCTGGACAAGTACAAAGTCAGGTGACATCGATCATCCCCCTACCGTCCCCAAACCAACGGAGCGGTGGAGGCAGCAAACAAAACTCTTGTCACCATTATCAAGAAAATACAAGACAACTACCGCGATTGGCCGAGCAAACTCCCATTCGCACTCTGGGGATACCGAACCTCCATTCGAACACCAACAGGCGCCACACCCTTCTACCTAGCATACGGTATAGAGGCGGTTCAACCGGTAGAGTTAGAGGTCCCTTCTCTACGCATCCTACTGGAGAGTCAAGTCCCTGAGGCGGAATGGACCCGTCGAAGGTACGAACAACTCACTCTTCTAGACGAACGACGACTCAACGCCTTGCACAACGTCCAGTTATACCAACGACGTATACAACGGGCATTCAACAAGAAGGTTAAACCCAGAAACATCCAGGAGGGCGACTTGGTCCTCAAGTCAGTTCGAGCACCATTACCCGTCGATCCGAGGGGAAAATTCAAACCCAACTGGGCCGGGCCATACCTGGTCAAGAAAATACTTTCGGGGGGCGCAGTGAGACTGAGTGACCTAGATGGGGAGGATTTTACAAACCCAACTAACCTAGACCAGCTCAAGAAATACTACCCTTGAACAATAACAACCAACGACCTAAGCCTAGTTTTACAACTAGCAACAACCTCAATCCTTTTCAAGTCAAGTTCCTCAACGTGTTCTGATTTGAAATTGCGTGTTTTATCGAGTCTAAGCTGCGGCACCTTGCCCGTTTCGAATGTCCTTTGATCCGTCAAAGGCAACGTCCATTTGCACTAAAATAAAACAACCCCTGAACTACGAGCATGGTTTGATTTCACCTCTTCAGGTGGATACGTAGGCAGTCCCTCTTATGCCTGAGGGATACAACCACAAAACCCCAATCAAATTCACAAAACATTTCGAACTACGATCATGGTTTGATATCACCTCTCCGGGTGAATACGTAGGCAGTCCTTTCTTACACAAGAAGGATACAACAATTCCCACAATCAAAAACAACCATCCCCATACAAAAATCCCCACATACAAAAACATCCCCATCAAAAAGAGGAAGGGAAACCATTCCCTTTCCCACAAAAATACAAAAATGAGCCTTTCTCCCTTTCCACAAAATACCACTTTCCCAAGTGCAAATGTTTTAGACGATTCAGATTGAATTGCCTTCACCAAATGGATGGAAGAAACAAGCGTTCACAATTTTCGACACGAGCAATCCTCTTATTTAATTAATAATGGGAGGGATTACAATTTCAACAAATAAAGCTCGACGAGTCTACAACTTGTCAAAGCTAAGGTGTCAACTAACACACCTCACATAATAAAACTAGCACAAAACACACAATACATAGCTAGTACAACATAATAAAAACTCACAACAATAATACAACATAATAATAAAGTGGGTAATGGAGGTCTTCACTCTTCCATTCTACCCTTGCCTTTTCCTTCGGGGTACATCTTCCCCTTGTTCTTCTTGTTGGCCCGCCTAGCATGAATTTCCTCCTCGGAACGGATCCTCAACGGATCTAAGACGGCGATGGCCTCCGGTCTAGCACAAGACCCCATATTCGACCCAAGACGAGCCAAGGCACGGCCCACCATATTCTTGGGGCCGGAACTCCTCCTCTTCGGTGTTCTCATCACATCGGGAGTAGCTCCATCAACATACTCCTCAAAGAAGGCGCGGTTGGCCTTGCCAACCTCTCGGTACTTCAAATCGACAACCTCGTCCTTACGAAATTTGGATCTCTCTTCCAAGGACGGAGCTCGTGACCATTTGACATAAGCGGGAGTCACCCATGTCGTGGCAGCGGGGTTTGGTACCTCCCAAAGCGGCCGAGTGGCCCACCATCTTTCAAAGAACTCCACAAGCTCGGAGTTCCGGAAAACATTCTCTTGGACAAGAGTATCTTGAGCGGGCACCTTTTGTTGACGCCCCATTTTCCTCATGAGCCTTTCGGGATAAATGAAGGAAACAACCATCCAACCCACCACCATCAAAGAACGAGGACTAGCACCCGAAGCGGGCAACCCCGTGAAGGACCTCAAGTGCCACCACGGCACCACCCAACGGATATGAGGACCACCCTCCTCCGCCAATCTTGCGGCCCAATAGGCCTCGGTGGAAGCAAAACTATCCGGGTACAACTTCTTCCTCATAGTAAGGTGACGGAAGGAGTAAGAGGAAGGATCAACCGGAGGCTCTACATACTTTAGCCTCTCCAATAGCCACACTTGGAGGATCCTTGGGGATCCGAAAGAGGGAGCTTCTCCACAAGAGCCTTCCTTGTCCAAAGCTTGGATAATCTCTCCAAGCACCAACCATGATGGATCTCTACCATGCTCCATTTGCTCAATCACATGGATAAGGGTCATGCTACCATGACATCTTGGCCCCTCCTTCTTCAAGACATCAACAAAGAGGTACACATGGACAAGGCAAAATGCAAGAGCCCTTCTCCTAGCCACCTCCGAGACATTAGCATCCAATCGCTTTGAAAAGATGTTGATAAGAGCCAACATATCCACACCATGTGGAGCAAGAAGAAAGTTGATTTCGCTTGTTGATAAGCCCAACATGGAACGGAATTTCTCCTTGTAGCAGAACCGAGTCGGAGGAAGCACCGGAACACAACCCGGCCACCCACCAATGGCTCCAACTTCTTCGGCAAGAGGACAAAGCTCACCTTTCAGGAAAACAAAAACATGATGTTTCGAATCCCAAAACCGAGAACATGCTTCAAGAAACGAAGGTTGCACCTTAACTTGGCGAAGCACCAACAATTGACCAACTCCCATGCAAACGAGTTGATGCTTTTCGGAAGGCGACAAATCCCGGCACCATTGTCGCAAGGCGTCCCTTGCTTTTTCAGCGAAATTTGGGATTTAGCGCAATTTCCCGTGACAAACTTCAAACTTTCATTTGACGATATTAAAGGTCGTCATTTTTCTCAAAACCAAATAGTGAAAATTCAAATTCACTATTTTCGGAAGCTTTAAGCGACGGCACATAAACCGTCCCTCCAATCGAATAGTGAAAATTTAAATTCACTATTTTCGAGAATTTTCAAGCAAATGGCGATCAAAACCGCCAATTTCAAAAATAATGGTGAAATCAAAATTCACCATTTTCCTACAAAATTTCAAGAATAATAGCGAAAATTCAAAAATCGCTGTTTCTCCAAATTTTAGACGACGGCAATTAAAACCGTCATTTTCAAAATAATAGTTGGAATTTGAATTCCACTATTTCCATCAAATGTCAACGGCGGCACATAAACCGTCACTTCAATTAATAGTGAAGATTCCAAATTCACTATTTTCATCAAATGTCAACGGTGGCATATAAACCGTCACTTCAAACGCAATAGCAAACTCAAAATTTGCTATTTTCTTTCAAAATTAAAACAAACGGCGATCAAAACCGCCACTTCAAGCGCAAAGAAGAACGAGGAATGGTGAAGATGCCAAACTCACTATTCTTTCAAATACCAGCAGGGGGCTTCCTCGCGGAACCCACTCATTCCAAAAACAGTGATAGTGAGAATCCATACTCACTATTTCCCCAGCGACATCACGAGTTCGCTACTTTCAAAACAAGCCCATTCGACGCGGCTACTCCCATGGTCCATTAACCGACCGTACCATTGGCTGGCGAGCCTTTGTCCGCAAACATTCAAGGACAGATCGCGAAGATGCCTCGGGTACATTTCCTTATCAATGGCTGGCGAGCCTTTGTCCGCAAACATTCAAGGACAAATCCCGAAGATGCCTCGGGTACATTTCCTTATCAATGGCTGGCGAGCCTTTGTCCACAAACATTCAAGGACAGATCCCGAAGATGCCTCGGGTACATTTCCTTATCAATGGCTGGCGAGCCTTTGTCCGCAAACATTCAAGGACAGATCCCGAAGATGACTCGGGTACATTTCCTTATCAATGGCTGGCGAGCCTTTGCCGCAAACATTCAAGGACAGATCCCGAAAATGCCTCGGGTACATTTCCTTACCTATGGCTGGCGAGCCTTTGTCCGCAAACATTCAAGAACAGATCCCGAAGATGCCTCGGGTACATTTCCTTATCAATGGCTGGTGAGCCTTTGTCCGCAAACATCCAAGGAGAGATCCCGAAGATGCCTCGGGTACATTTCCTTATCATTGGCTAGCGAGCCTTTGTCCGCAAACATTCAAGGACACATCCCGAAGATGCCTCGGGTACATTTCCTTATAACGGCTGGCGAGCCTTTGTCCGCAAACAACCAAGGACGTATCCGAAGATGCCTCAGGTATGACTCCTTCCTATGGCTGGCCAGCCTTTGTACGTAGTCTAACGGACTTTAAACGACCCGCACGGACAGTCGACAGACTCTAAACTGTTCCCGACAACAGGTCCTTGACTCGTACCCTCAAGTCGCCTTGGCGTCGCCCTTCTCGACGGCAGGTCCTTGGCCCGAAACCTTTCGTGCCGCCTCGACGTCGCTTGGGTATCCAGGTTGTAATCTTCGATTGACCTGGGGGCTCCACTTTGATTTTCGCCCTGTCCAAGCCTCAGTCAAAGTGGGGGCTCTGTAGATACCCGGTATCTGCTGAGACTCCAACAAACACCCGATGATTATCGGACTACAACATGTTTTAGAATCGCGGCGTTTGATCGACAGTTTGTGTACAACTTTACGTCGGAAAACTTAAAACGATTTCGAAAATAAAACATTTCAAAAAATACCTCGAGTGTTTAATGCACGGCGACGGGGTCACAATGACACTAACTAGAGTCAAAACCGACACCAGACCAAAAACCAACTCAAAAATTCAAATCCCGACTCCAACAACGAGTCAAACCGAGTCAACCACAAAAAACAAACATTTCAAACCTTCTACCTTAAGTTTTCCCGGATTCATGAATGGTCAAGTACCAAACATATGACTACAAAACCTAGGATAGAACAAATCATGATTGCGTTCGTTGTGAAAGTGACAACACAACTCGAAGACCCGCGACGTGGCTCGCGCCTCTTTGAGCAGCCCAGGTGGCCACGTCGCTCAAAACTCACACAACCACTCATTCTCCTATAAATACCCCTCAAATGCCACCCATTTGAGAGTGACGCGAGTGTCCTCCCCCCTCTTTTCTCCCTTAAAATTCTCGACTCGACTTCTAAAGTCACAATCCGACGCGTATTTACGACCTACCGATCGTAAACACGAGCCTTACACATTGTTTGGTACCATCATCGTACATTAAACCACTTGATCAACCATTTCGACCACTACACCATCACTAAACTTTTAAAACACTCTTTTACATGCCAAAACGGTTTTAAACCGAGTTTTTTCCGATCAAACGAGTTATTACACTTACGTCGGTCACTCGCCATAACCAAACATGTAAGTATGAGGGTGTAAAAATCCTCTTTCATTATGTTTTCATTTGTTTCATGACTCTAACATGCTAAAACATGCATAACATGAACCAAAACATGGAATAAACGAGCCAAAACTGATTTTTGGTCTGAGGCAGAAGCCCCTTAGGTCGCCAACAAGGCTCGCGCCTAAATGGGGTACTCAGACCAGAGATCAACCGTGTTTGTTCTCGTCATTTCCCTAAATCCATTTTTCATATTTGTAATCGGTTTTCACCATTTCAAGTATTTTCGAACCATTGTTATTTTATTTCAGATGTTTTAACCATAAAGCATTTTTCACCCTTGGTTCCTCATACCATGACGGTTAAATCCGTATTTCGGTGATAATATTTGGTTAATGACATTTAAAAGGTATTTTAAAGCCTTTTATTTCATTTTTTTACATTTTCAAACAAACATATTAGTCACCAACACAAAGTCATCCTTGTTTCTACGTACCATGCCGGATTTTAACCCGGGTACGATGATGAGTATCGGCTAATAACATTCAAATTGACTTAAAACAACTAGTCCATAATCATTTTTCAAAACTATTCATGTCAAGTTTGTCAAATCGAACACGACACCGAATATTATCAAATAATGATGATTATTCGAGTCTAGTTCTTCAAATCAACAAATGTGGTCTAAACGACCCTTTCAAATCAAACCGGGTTCAAATACCCATTTTCAACACGTTTTATAACGTTTTCTAAAAAGGTCAGAACACGGCACATAAACCGTGGGCTAACCCGCGCCTAAACAGGCTCTTCATTTCTCATTTTCAAAACTAGAGGGAGGCCCTTTATACCGCCGGCTGGCTCGCGCCTCATATAGCCGTCTGGTACAGGGCCAGTTCCCTTCCAACATCAGTCTAGGACGATCCTGACTCCGATTAACCCGGATACAGGACGGATCAGACGACCGTTCAAACCATATTTGCAAAATGCCTTACTAAGACAAATGGATCATGTTATGCACCCTAAACCTAATACGGTAAATGGATGTTTAATTTCCGTCTTGCATGCAAATTAACCATTAATCCAACTCGACATCTTATACTTGGATTAAATCAACCGAATTTGAAAGCTCTCACATATTAGGTTTAAATTATTGGATGCGCATTCATGCATTTAAACCGTTTTATCAACTTTAGCATTCAACCAACCAAGATCGATCAGTAGAGGCCGCTAAACGCGGGCGGGATTAGGTGTCTGATTAAAGGGCTTCCCAATACGTACCTTCACCTCTTACTCAGAAACTTTGGATAGTGAACGACCTTATCCAGGGCGTACGAGAGTCATTCTAGAGATAGGATGCTAAAGAGGGACGATTTCCTTATCTCTAGTACCTATGTCAAACGCTGCTTTGTGCTTCGATTTGACCGAGGTATAAAGTGGAATTCGAACGGGTTCCAGGCATCCCACAAATGCTTGGTGGCGACTCTGAACATCTCTAATCGTTTCGAGACCCTTACCAAGACGAAACCGACCGATCTAAAATGATCCGGTCGAAAGCACCTTTACGCCGCCAAGCGTGGCTTTCAAAAAGACCGATGTATGTCTGCAGATCGAACAGGACCTGCAGGTGGGCCATGTCCACAAGTGGCTAAATGAGGCAAGGCGAGGTAAGGTCATATGTTACGGGTTTTGTACGGGTTCACATAGTCGGGACGAGTGCGATGTTCCAAGGCATCAAGACGGTCAAATGAACTCCTCACGAGATTAGCAAGACTTTGAAGACTACGTTCAAAATTGAGAACCTTTAAGGACAATGCCTTCATGGCCTCCAACGTGAGCGATTGATCGGCCGCCATAGCCTTCCCGTGCATCACCAACGCACCTCCTTGACTAGTAAGAAAGGAGAGACGATCTCCATGTGGGAACACTTCCCCAAGGATGGCCTTCAACTCCCTCTCAAAACCCGCTAACCTTTGTTCAATCCCGTCCATCCAAGCATATACCCGAGCACAATCCAAACCCGAATCCGAGGACCGAGATGGCCCAACTTGTGACAAAGCCGTGACTAAGGTAGTAGAATGTCCCTCTAATTTCTCCATCAAAGTACCCATAAAAATTTCCAACTTTGCACTCATAACTCTCAAACCCGTCTCATTACCAACCTTCTCAACATCTTTCAATAGAACCAATTCGGGTCCATCAAACCCGAGATCCATGAGCTTAATCAACCGATCATACATGCAATCTTTAGCACTAACTCCGTTACTAGCCCGTCCCACAACGTCTTTAACCTCTAACAACCGTGACACCCACATCCCATATGGAATATCGATTGTTGTACAAAACTTTTCTTTAGTAACCGTGAGACTTGTTTGGACAATACGGTTTAGTACAAGACTTGCTAAATTGACCTTTTGACCTTCCAACCACGAATAAACAATTATTGCCTCATAACTCGACACTTTGTCCCTTCCTCTCCTTCTCGGCACAATTGTATTCCAAAGTAAATTCAAAAGAATTTGATTTTTGCCGAGAGAGGACGGACAATCATGTTTCCACCATCCGACCCGACTTCCTCAAAATACTTCTTAATAGCCAACTCTTTTTCACCAACAACATTAGACCACTCAAGACTCGGATTTATAACAATTCTGTCATTAGGAACCGAAAAAGCAGAGCAAAAATCCAAAACAGAGACCGTCACATCTACACCATTGAGAGTCGCATGCAACACTCCCTTCTTGATTTTCACAGTAGCGAAAAATTGAACAACCTCCACAGGATAAATTGGACCTGAAAATTGAATAACAGGACTCCACTCTTGAAAAGCAAGAAAATCGATAAAAAAAACCTAAGAGCCGGAATAGTAGTCAACCAAGACTTAGGATAGTACCTTCCACCATGGATTGAGTAAGGCAAGACACAAGAATACTTTCATCGTGTGTTAATCGGACTCGATTCAAGCCTTCCCTTGTTGCGTTTTTCGAGACATTTCGGAGTAGAGTCCTCGAAACACCATTCCTAGTGATAACTTCGGGTTCATCAACATCATTCCCCTCATCAATAAAAACTTTGTTCTTTCCCTTAAAAAGACGGCGCCTTTTCACCTCGGACATCGCATCATCTCGACCGTGAAACAGAGGAGGAGACGGTTATGGGTGTGGTGAAAGAAAAGTAGAAAAACTAGGGTTATTTGGTGGTTGTGATGATGGAGGATTGTGGAGTTTCGATGGTGTTGATTCCGGGTAGACTAACGAGTTTTTACATGGTTAGTATTCATTGTGATGGTGATGGTTGAGTGTGATGATGTTGGAGATGGTAAAAGATGTTGCAAGATTTTTAGAAAAGAAAGAAGTGATCTAGTGGATGTGAGGATGAGGGTTACACGGCATAAAGGGGAAGTAATTATAATAGTCTAGGTAGGTCTTAGGCAAGTGGTAATTAATTTTTGGTAAGTGTCAAAACATGATATGAATTAAAGTAGGAATAGGAGATGTTAGGTGATCAAATTAATATGGTAAAAGATAAGATATGGAAAGTAACATAAATTGAATTAGGAATAGGAGATGTAGACGTGTGATTTTGTGGAGCAATTTTAGGGGAAATTTTTATACAATTTGGAAAATAAAAGATATGGTATATCTTAACTTATTTTGTAAGAGGATAAAGTCTGTATGCTAACAAAATTCTAAAATACAAATAGAATACATTTGATAAATATACGTCTATAAACGAAATTATTCATGCAACGCAATATACGGACACAATCATACAATCTTAATCTTTACTAGTCAGTCATTAAGAAATTAAACACATATGGAAGCTTAGGTACCACTGATTAAACCAATTTCCAACCATAAAGTCTCAAATCGTTCTTAGCTAATGATTTTGTCAAAATGTCTTCCCATTGTTTTTCAGTACTACAAAACTCAAATTTTATATTCCCTTTCTCAACATGGTCTCGAATAAAATGGTACCTAATTTCAATATGTTTGGTACGTAAATGTTGTGCGGGGTTTTTTGAAATAATTATTGCACTCGTATTATCACACAAAATAGGAATACATCCTACGTCAACACCATAATCATGTAATTGTTGCTTAAGCCATAATAATTGAGTACATACCAGTCCTGCAGCAATATACTCGGCTTCAGCAGTTGAAAGGGCAACCGAATTTTGCTTCTTTGAACCTCACGTAATAATGCAAGGTCCAACAAACGTGGTAACACCTGGCGTGCTTTTCCTGTCTAGAGAACATACAGCGTAGTCGGCATCAGAATAACCAACTAGGTCAAAATTACATTCCATCGGATACCATAAATAAAGTTTAGTCGTGCCGATAAGATACGTAAAATTCTTTTTACAGCCGTCATATGCGATTCTTTGGGTGATGATTGATATCTCGCACAAACGCATACGCTAAACATGATATCTGGTCTACATGCAGTCAAATATAACAATGACCCAATCATACCTCGGTAAGTTATTTCGTCAACTGACTTACCGTCTTCATCTAAAGTTAATTTCTTGTCTGCGACCATTGGAGTAGACATAACATGGGAATTTTCCATTCCGAACTTTCGAATCAATTCCTTGATATATTTTTGTTGATGGATTTTAATGCCTTCCTCGGTTTGTTGAATTTGCAAACCTAAGAAGAATTTCAATTCTCCCATCATACTCATCTCGAATTCCGAAGTCATCAACTCAGAAAAATATTTTCACAGGCTTCGGTTGGTCGATCCAAAGATGATATCGTCAAGGTAGATTTGAATAACCAAAAGGTCAGAACCGTCGGATTTTATAAATAGGGTTTTATCAACAGATCCTCTATTGAATCCACTGTCAAGTAGAAACTTTGATAATATGTCATACCATGCCCTTGGTGCTTGCTTTAGTCCATATAGGGCTTTGTCTAATTTAAAGACATGGTCTTCAAATTTGCTATTCTTAAATCCAGGGGGTTGTTCTACGAAGACTTCTTCTTGTAGATATCCATTTAAAAATGATGTCTTGACGTCCATCTGGAAGAGCTTCATTCTTTTATGAGCTGCAAACGCTATCAGAAGTCTAATAGCTTCAAGACGAGCAACAGGTGCGAAAGTCTCGTCATAATCTATTCCTTCTTGTTGATTAAAACCTTGGACCACCAAGCTTGCTTTGTTTCGAACAATGACTCCGGCATCGTCTAGTTTGTTCCTAAAACCCCATCTTGTACTAATGACAGATCGATCCTTAGGTCTTGGGACTAAATGCCAAACCTTATTTCGTTCAAACTGTTGAAGTTCTTCTTGCATGGCTATAATCCAATCTGATTCAGCAAGAGCTTCATTGATATTTGTTGGTTCGATCATGGATAGGAATGAGTAGAATGAGCAGAAGTTATTCAGGGATCGTCTTGTTTGTACACCCTTCTTAATATTTCCAAGAATATTGTCCATTGGGTGTGAGCTCTTATATTTCCATTTGGTTGAGGTACTTGGTTCTTCATCATTATTTGAACTTGACCCAACTTCATTTGGCTCAGAATTGGAGGAAGTTCCCCCTGAATCTAATCCAGGTGTTGTATTAGAGTCGTTTATAACTTCGGACTCTACACCTTGATTTGGATTCAATGTTATAGTAACATCACCTATAACATTAGGTTGGGAGTCCTTATTTTGAGTCAATGTTATAGTATCATCAACTATAACTTTGGTTTTCTCATTTTTATCTTTTGAGGAACGATCAAGTTCATCACTTGTTCCTTCAATCTCATTGTCCTACAATTCCAATTCCGCGGGATCGTCTCTAGAAAGACGAAAGTCGGATTCATCGAAGTCTTCTTCCTCATCCTGTAAAGGCTTATCAAACACGTTATCTTCATCAAAAATAACGTGGACACTTTCTTCAATACAAAGAGTTCTCTTATTGAAGACTTTGTAAGCCTTGATATGATCTGAGTATCCTATGAAAATCTCCTCATCACTCCTAGGGTCGAATTTGCTTAACCTATTTTTACCGTTATTGTGAACGAAACACTTACTCCCAAAACAACGAAGATGGGAGATATTAGGTTTGCGACCTCTAAGGAGTTCATAGGGGGTTTTCTTAAGAATAGGTCTAATCATAGCACGATTATGGATATAACAAGAAGTACTAATGGCTTCAGCCCAAAAATTACGGGGTAAACCACTACATAGAAGCATTGTACGAGCTATATCTTCCAGTGTTCTATTCATGCGTTCCACAACACCGTTTTATTGAGGAGTTCTTGGTGCAGAAAAGTTATGTCCTACACCATTAACTCTACAATATTCTATAAATGCTTGGTTATCAAACTCGGTGCCATGATCCGTATGAATGGATACAAGATTAGTCTTATATTTGTTTTGAACACGTTTCATAAGACAATCAAATTCATCAAATGTTTCATCTTTTGAATGAACAAAGACAGGTCATACATACCTCGAGTAATCGTCTACAAGAACAAAGACGTACCTGGATCCTCCTCTACTCCTTACCTTCATAGGACCACAAAGATCCATGTGTATTAGTTCCAAGGCTTGATTTGTGCTTACTACTCTTTTTGGTTTGAATGATGATCTTACTTGTTTGCACCTAGCACACGTGTCACACATCTTTTCTTGGTCGAACTTGATCTTAGGTAACCCTTCAACCAAGTCCCACTTCTTGAGTTTGTTTAAGGTTAGTGAGATAATGTGACCAAATAGTTTATGCCACAAACAGGGATCATCAAGTGTAACTTTCATACATAAAAAAGAGTTAGTAGGCACAGCATTTAAATCTACCATATATACGTTCCTTTTCCTATGGCCTTCAAGAATAACATTACTAGTTCCTTCAATGATAATGCGACAACCATCAGTATGAAAAATAACCTTGTTACCTTTGTCGCATAGTTGAGATATGCTAAGCAAGTTATGCTTGAGATCGTCAACTAGATAAACATAACTTATTGCGTGTGACTTAGAAATTCCAATTTTGCCAACACCAATCACTTTTCCCTTTTTATTGTCTCTGAACGTCACCTTTCCTCCGTTGAAAGGTTTGAGTAAAAGAAACAAATTTCTATCTCCAGTCATGTGTCTTGAGCATCCACTGTCAAGATACCATTGATTGTTTTCTTTCACTATTACCTGCAGAAAGGATTAGATACAGTTTTTAGGTACCCACGCTAAGTTGGGTCCCTTATGATTAGTTATTCTATATAATAAATCCTTTCGTACCCAAACTTGTCTAATGGTCGTTTTTCTAAACCTTGGGTTATTTTGTCTAGGTGAAATTATAGGTTAAGGGATTTTTCTTGATCTAGGGGTTTCTTTAGGTCTAGGAATCTCTCTAGGTTTACCATGACTGTTTTCCTTGTGAATAGGTTTACTTGGTTTACAAGGAGTTTGTGAAGTGCTAGGTTTCTTGGTGTAGTCAAAAGCCATGTCATAGAACCAACAAAAGTAATTATTCCTTTCTTCGTTAGGTTCATCTACGGGAGATTCATCGTCCTCGACAGTTGTGTCAACCGTTTTAGCATGGTCGGTATTTTTCCGTATATCATGTGCTCTTTTGACATAATTGTTTTGGATGTGACCTGTATGACCACAGTAATTGCAAATCAGATATTCAGGAAGATCAGCATACTTCCTTTTTCTGAAATCAGGGTCCGAAGGTGTTGATTTGCATTTAGCGTGATCTCTACGGCTATAGCACTCATGTCCTAACCCCATCTTCATATTATTGTCAGATTGTTCGGTTAGGAAGCTTAGGACTTTTGTGCTACCTTCCCACTTATCATGGACTTTCCTAGAATGTAAGAGTAAGTCTTTTAGGGTTTTGATTTCTTCTTGACATTTCGTGTGATCAATGTCGTTCTCCTTCATATAATTGTCACGAAAGTCTTGGAATCTTTTGTTAAGAATGTGTACAACGTCTAAATGTTGTTTCTTAACATTGATCATGTCGGTCTTAGATTCCTTTAATTGCTTTGTGAGGGAATCTATCTCTTTCTTTTGGTCTAAGATCACTACTTCATTAGATGTGACCTTAGTCTCCAAAAGTTCTCTGGCTTTTCTAAGTTCTAAAGTTATAGCTTCATTAGCTATAACTTTGGCTTAAAAGTGCTTAATATTAAGCTTTAGGTCTGAAGTTATAGCTTCATTAGCTATAACCTTGGACTCTAATTCCTTCTTTTCTCATGCCATAGCGAGAATCTAATGTTGTAGCTTTATCGGCTATAACCTTAGATTTCAACTTCTTAGCTTTAGCCTTTAGAGTATGATTCTCCTCTGCAATATCAAGATTTTGTTCCTTTAGATCTTTTAATTCCAAGTCCTGTTCATGACATTTATCAAGGGATTGCTCAAAGAATTCTATTAAAGCACTTTTAGACAGTTTCTTAATACGTTTTTTGAGTTCAAGATAATTTACCTCTTCATCGTCATCTTCGTCTGATTCTCCAAGAAAGCAGTAATTAGAATGTGAGTTGGTGCTTTCATCGTTGCTGTCGGAGATTAGGTCAAGACTAACGCTGAGACAAAGGTTGGATACTTCGTTATCTTCGGATCCTTCATCATCTTTTGAGTTAAGATCTCCCCAGCACGAAGCCATCATTACTTGTTTGAATTATTTCTTTGTCATCTCGCGTCTCGCCTTGTCCTTGATTTTCTCCCATGTTGGACAATCCTTAATCATATGGTCGGATTCTCCATACTTGAAGTCACCTCTGTTTGCAAATGATGATTTTAATTCTGTCACTTTCTTGTTGAACTACTTGTTGTTGTTTGGTCGGACTATCATTTTCGGTTACTTGTCGTTAGGAGTACCTAGACCAAAACAATATTTATAACTTCACAAACTACTCTACTATTAGTAAAGAGGTAAGTAAAGGTCGGATCCCAAGGGACGGGTATTGTAACACCCCCATACTCCAAGTGCCTTACCAGGACCACTCAGGTATGAAGACATTACCATCTCGGTTACCCGAGGCAATGATAATCAAACAACAATAAAGAAACAACGTTTATTATAAATAGTTTAACGAATAGTTACAATCCATGAAACCAACTAAAAGTGCGATACATTATTCTCAAACTGACTGTCTAACTGAAAAGTAAATAAACTAAAGGCTGCAGGAAGACTCCTATCATCATGTCGTGGCATCCCAGCTATCCCAAAGACTCATCTCAATACCTGCTCAATATCTGCTCACCATCCCGAATGGATCACCGCAGTTTACAAAACAACACCGGGTCGATACTAATCACACAATCAATATAGATAACGATAACAAGATAAACAGACAAATTGAATCACACACACACACACACACCACCAACTCCCATCATCTCAATACTGACTGTCCACCGGACCCAGCCACGCCGATGGGGGACCGCAGCCGTTCCCACCTAAGCCCCGCTCATCATACCGAGCGATAACCCCGTCCCATTAATGTGCACATCCCCTTCCGTGGCGGGTTCCACGAAGGGCGAAACTAGGGCGTGAAGTCACTCCCGCAAGTGACCCCACTCGGTAGAGAACGCATCTCGAGAACCATCAACAACAATCACAACCACAAACACAGGACAATCATTATATCAAACAACCAAATACAACACATCACCAATATCCCATTATGGGACTAATACCGAGTAGGAAATCCTACCCGGAAAGCACAACAATCGACGGTATCAACGGATGAGTCAAAAAGCCTCTTCTACGAACCCTCCTCCTATCATATAACACATATAGGCTATACATCACATACTACACACAAAAACCCCCAATCCCTAAATTAGGGTTTAACCAAACTTAACAAAACATTATAAAAATTATATTAAAAGCTTACCCTCGACGCAAGGAACTCAACGACACGAATAGCGACAAGAACCGACCGTCTGAACTCCGGAAATTGCTAAGAATGCGATTAGGAAGATGAACTGGTTGCTTTCTCTCTTAAACAGGGTTTTAGGTTTTGTAAAAGTGATTTAAAACAATGACGATGATGTTTAAATACCTTAATCGCATAATTAAAAAAACCCGAGAAAACTCTCCGTAAAACCGGACACTCGATCGAGTACCCCCTTACTCGATCGAGTACCCCAGCTACTCGATCGAGTACCCAACAGGTCAGAAACTATTTTATTTTGCAACTTGCCCTTACTCGACAGAGTAAGGGCTACTCGATAGAGTACCCCAAGACATATAAATACGGAGTATTACAGTCTTCCCTCCTTAAAAGGAACTTCGTCCCCGAAGTTCAAACCACTACTAAACAAAGGTACTCCCATAAGCTTCCCGACTCGAAGGTCAAACAAAATTCAACGTAAAACATGATACTAACCCAACTCATCCCGACAAACATACCGACACAACATATAAAAGGGGTATAAAACTCGTAAAACCGCTCGTGATCATCTCCTACCCCCTAAAAGAAACAAGGTTACGTCCTCGTAACCATACATACCTGATCAAAGAGGAAAGGGTAACGCTCTTTCATAGCTTCCTCTGGCTCCCATGTAGCTTCCTCGGTCTCGTGGTTAGACCAAAGGATCTTAAGCAAAACTGTCTCACCACTCCTAGTCTTTCTAACCTTTCGGTCTAGAATCTGCTTAGGCACCTCAAGATATGATAAGGACTCATCTAGCTCTAAGCTCTCTGCCTCTAACACATGTGACGGGTCACTCACATACTTCCGCAGCTGCGATACATGAAACACATTATGCACTCTCTCCAACGCACCGGGTAAAGCCAAACGATAAGCAACTTCCCCAACTCGCTCTAAGATCTCATAAGGCCCTATAAACTTCTGACTTAGCTTGCCTTTCTTCCCAAATCTCATAACTCCACGCATCGGAGACACTTTCAGGAGAACCTTGTCCCCAACTTGAAACTCTATGTCCCGACGATGTAGATCTCGCATAACTCTTTTGTTGATCCCGGGCGCTTCTCTCATCCGTTCCCGATCATCTTAATCTGTTCCACCATCTCATGCACCATCTCTGGTCTTAAAACCACTGCCTCAGCACTGTCGTCCCAACAGATTGGACTCCTACATCTCCTCCCATACAAAGCCTCAAACGGTGCTATACCAATACTGGTGTGATAGCTGTTGTTGTAAGAAAATTCTATCAAGTCCAACCTCTGCTCCCAGCTACCACCAAAATCCATCACACAAGCTCGCAACATATCCTCAAGAGTCTTGATTGTTCTCTCGATCCGCCCATCTGTCGCAGGGATGAAATGTTGTACTCATCTTCAAAGTTGTTCCCAACGATTCCTGCAACTCCTTCCAAAACCTCGATATAAACCTCGCATCTCTCGCGGACACTATGTCCTTAGGGACTCCATGTAACTTAAGCACGTTCTTTCGATAGGCCATAGCCAATTGTGCCTTAGTCCATGTATCTTTCATTGGAACAAAGTGAGCTGACTTGGTCAGACGATCCACTATCACCCAAATCATGTTGTTACCTTGTTGACTCTTAGGCAAACCCACAATGAAATCCATGGAAATGGATTCCCACTTCCACTCAGGCACCTCTAAAGACTGAATCTTACCTTTTGGTCTTCTCTGTTCCCCTTTAACTCTCTGGCATGTCAAACAACGGGACACAAACTCAGCTGTCTCTTTCTTCATCCCAGGCCACCAAAACGTTTTCTTCAAATCCTTGTATAGCTTGTCTCCACCTGGATGAACTGAATATGGTGTGCAATGCGCTTCTGTCATGATCGTCTTTTTCAACTCCTCATCATGAGGAACACACCACCTACCATCAAACCTCAAACTACCATCTGTATGAATAGAAAACCGGGACACTGTCCCTTTCTCTACTCCAGCTCTCCACTCCACTATCTTAGGATCCAAAGCCTGCTTACCCCGAATATCATCATAAAACTCCAGATGTACTGTCATATCACCCATGGCGTCTCCTTTCTGCATCATATGTATCCCAAAGCTCGCTACCTCATCCCTCAGCCTCATCAAAGATAGAGCTGTACACAAGGAATGTACACTCTTCCTACTCAAAGCATCAGCTACAACGTTGGCCTTCCCTTCATGGTAGATGATTTCCATGTCGTAGTCGCCAATCAACTCCATCCACCTCCTCTGTCTCATGTTCAACTCCTTCTGCGTGAAGATGTACTTGAGACTCTTGTGATCAGAAAATACCTTAAAGATTGCTCCATAAAGGTAATGTCTCCAAATCTTGAGAGCAAACACCACTGCACCCAACTCCAGATCATGAGTAGGGTAGTTCTCCTCATAAGGCTTCAACTGCCTAGAAGCATAGGTAATCACTTTACCATTCTGCATCAACACACATCCCAGCCCATTCTTCGAGGCATCTGTATAAACCTCAAAATTCTCGCTCCCTTCAGGCAATGCGAGGACAGGAGTTATGGTCAAACGCTCCTTTAATGTTTGGAACGCCGTCTCACAACTCTCATCCCAACGAAACCTGTTCTCTTTCCTCATCAACGCTGTCATCGGTCTAGCTATCTTGGAGAAATCTTTCATGAACCGTCTGTAGTATCCAGCTAAACCCAAGAAACTCCTAACCTCAAGAACATTCTTCTGCTTCCCACTTTGTCACTTCCTCAATCTTCGCCGGATCCACAGCTACCCCATCTTTAGAGATCACATGCCCCAGAAAAGCAACTTTCTCTAACCAGAACTCACACTTGGACAGCTTAGCATACAACTCATGATCCCTCAAAGTCTGCAACACGATCCTCAGATGCTCCTCATGCTCCTCCTTAGTCTTAGAGTAGACTAAGATATCATCGATAAACACTACTACAAACGGTCCAAGAACTGTCCAAGATTCTATTCATCAAATCCATAAACACCGCCGGCGCATTAGACAACCCAAACGGCATCACCACATACTCATAATGGCCATACCTTGACGTGAAAGCTGTCTTTGGTATGTCCACCTCTCTAATCTTCACCTGATGGTACCCCAACCTCAAATAAATCTTAGAAAAGATCGTTGCACCGCTCAACCGATCAAACAGGTCATCTATCCTTGGCAAAGGATACTTGTTCTTTATCGTCACACCTGTTCACTCCCCGTAATCTATGCACAACCTTAAGCTCCCATCCTTCTTCTTCACGAAAAGAACCGGTGCTCCCCAAGGCGATACACTTGGTCTAATGTATCCCTTCTCTATCAAATCATCCAACTGCTTCCTAAGTTCCTCCATCTCCTTAGGACCCATACGGTACGGTGCCTTAGAGATTGGCCCCGTCCCCGGCTTCAACTCTACGGTGAAATCTATCTCCCTCTTCGGTGGCAGCCCCGGAATCTCCTCTGGAAAAACATCTCGCAAACTCTCCCACCACCGGTATCTCATCAACCGTCGGGCTCTCTATCCGGTCATCTCTCACATGGCACAAGATCGGAGGACATCCCTTCCTCGGATAAGACTTCAATGTAATAAACCGCATTAACTTAACTTTGGGTTTGACTAGAAACCCACGGTAAGACACACTAACACCCTTTGGACCTCTTAAGGACACTTTCTTTTGATGACAATCTATCTTAGCTTTATACTTTCCTAACCAATCCATCCCAACTATCATCTCAAAACCGTTAAAAGGAAACTCTAGCAAGTCTACAGGAAATCAACTTGCCCAACTATCAAAGATACATCTCTAAACAACCTCCCACACGATACGGACTCACCCGAAGGTATGAAAACTTGCTCACTAACAGACTCATATACTCTCAAACCCAACTGTTTAACATGACTCAAGACACAAACGATCGAGAAGCCCCGAATCAAACAAAACAAAGGTAGGAATACCATTAACAAGGAATGTACCGGTGATAAAGTGCGCATCTTCCTCACCCTTCTTCTCCATCATGAATAACTTGCCATCGGTCTTCCGCCCACCTCCTGGACAAGATCTTGGCCGATGCGGTCGGCTTAGCACCCGACCCTTGATTGTTGTTGTTGTTCGTCGGTGTCTTCGATAAGAATTACCGCCGTTGCGGTTGCCTCCACTCGTAACTCGACTTCCCCGGTTTGGCCATGATCCAGCCGGTCATTGCTCGCGAAGCTCTGTGCGTCTCTCGAAAGATCTCGGTGCACTCGTGCACTCATGTCTCTTGTGGCCTACACCACCACAACCAAAGCAGTCACTCCCCAACTATTACTCACACTCCCCGCCACGCCCAAAGGAAGCCCCAAGATCAACCCCGACCCGAAGAAAATCCTTTAGACTGATTGTGGTTGCCTTTCTTGTGAATCGATTGGCCACCACCCTCGCTCTCGGACCTCCTCTTCTCACCACCCGACCTCTCCCGAGCCATCTCCACCAACCTCTCAGCTCTTCCAGCCCTCTCATAAGCTTCCTTAACATCGGTAAGGATTCCCACGGGTAACTTATCCATAATCGTGGTAGTCAACCCTCTTTCAAACCTCAATGCCAGGTTCTCCTCACTCAAACCCATATCCTCAGCATACCTGGACTTCTCATTGAACTGTCTGTAGTACTCGGCTACCAACATCTCGGCCGGTCATCTTAAACTTATCAAACTCTTCCCTCAACTTACTCCTTACATGCTCCGGCACGAACTCCTTCCTCACTGCCCTACGAAACTCCTCCCAAGGTATAGCAGGTAAGCCTTGGTTGGTGTATATCTCCTTAGCACTCACCTTCACCGAATCCCACCACTTGCCTCGCCTCCCTCGGATAGAACCCACTGTTCCACCCTCATCTCATCAGGACAATGAACCAAGTCTAAGATGTTCTCCATCTCTCTCAGCCAACTATCAAGAAGGTTAGGTTCCCCAACCCCCTTGTATTCCTTCGGGTTAAACCTCGCAATATAGAGGCTGATTTTAGAATGATCAACCTCCTTCTCCTTACTCTTATCCTTGTCCTCATTCACTCTCTTTAGGGTCTCAGTAAGAGCATCCTGGTGCTCTAACATCTTAACGATGTCATCCACGGTCATAAGCTCAGCTCTCGCGTACAAAGCAGTTCTCTTGGGCGGCATCTTGAAGCTATATAAGAAAGGGGTAAACATAAACACACGTACTAAACCTCGAAACACGAAAACACGATGCCCAGAACCCACTCGATCGAGTTCCCAAACACACTCGATCGAGTAACGGGCTACTCGATCGAGTGCCCCACGTACTCGATCGAGTACCCAAACTCCAGAACCAAACAGACCTTCTGATCTCTTTCCTACTCGATCGAGTGACCCCCTACTCGATCGAGTACCCCTAGTTACTCGATCGAGTGCCCCAAAACTCGATTCTGGACTCAAAATCGCCAAAAACCCAACCGATCGAGTCAGTCTCACTCGATCGAGTAACACTAATTCGTAAGAGTTACCCGCATGTTACGTCATATGCTAACATATTAAACTTTATAAATCACATATTATATCATAACAATCATGCTACACATCTTTTCTATATCTATGAGATCATTTCATCATGCTATTAATTGCCACGTTGTAAAACATTCAACATGTTATCATTTCATCAACAGTTTCTATATATCATCACTTTTCTTTCACCTTCTCAACTTCCAACTTCGAAATCCAACAATCAACACATTCTATCACATTTGTAAACAAGTCAACCAAACACACATACGAATCGACAAACACTTCCCCCATGTGACCGGTTCAAAGTTGTAGGGCGACCCCTGCGACTTTAGGACGTCTCCCAAGCCTTTGCACTAGCTCCTACAACTTTTTACCCCGGGTTCATTTTAATTGACTCCCTATGTTCATTAAGTTCATTGGTTACAGGTTTCAGGATCGTTGCTCTGATACCATTTGTAACACCCCCATACTCCAAGTGCCTTACCAGGACCACTCAGGTATGAAGACATTACCATCTCGGTTACCCGAGGCAATGATAATCAAACAACAATAAAGAAACAACGTTTATTATAAATAGTTTAACGAATAGTTACAATCCATGAAACCAACTAAAAGTGCGATACATTATTCTCAAACTGACTGTCTAACTGAAAAGTAAATAAACTAAAGGCTACAGCGGAAGACTCCTATCATCATGTCGTGGCATCCCAGCTATCCCGACTCATCTCAATACTCGCTCAATATCTCGCTCACCATCCCCGAATGGATCACCGCAGGTTTACAAAACAACACCGGGGTCAGTACTAATCACACAATCAATATAGATAACGATAACAAGATAAACAGACAGCTGAACTGTCACACACACACACACACACCACCAACTCCCATCATCTCAATACCGATCGTCCACCGGACCCGCCGCTGGGGGACCGCAGCCGTTCCCACCTAAGCCCCGCTCATCATACCGAGCGATAACCCCGTCCCATTAATGTGCACATCCCCTTCCGTGGCGGGTTCCACGAAGGGCGAAACTAGGGCGTGAAGTCACTCCCGCAAGTGACCCCACTCACCGAGAACGCATCTCGAGAACCATCAACAAAGAATCACAACCACAAACACAAGACAATCATTATATCAAACAACCAAATACAAGACATCACCAATATCCCATTATGGGACTAATACTTTTGAGTAGAAATCCTACCGAAAGCACAACAATCGACGGGTATCAACAGGATGAGTCAAAAGCCTCTTCTACGAACCCTCCTCCTATCATATAACACATATAGGCTATACATCACATACTACACACAAAACCCCCAATCCCTAAATTAGGGTTTAACCAAACTTAACAAAACATTATAAAAATTATATTAAAAGCTTACCCTCGACGCAAGGAACTCAACGACACGAATAGCGACAAGAACCGACCGTCTCGAACTCCGGAATTGCTAAGAATGCGATTAGGAAGATGAACTTGTTGCTTTCTCTCTTAAACAGGGTTTTAGGTTTTGTAAAAGTGATTTAAAACAATGACGATGATGTTTAAATACCTTAATCGCATAATTAACAAAACCCGAGAAAACTCTCCGTAAAAAATGGACACTCGATCGAGTACCCAAGGTACTCGATCGAGTACCCCCTTACTCGATCGAGTACCCCACTACTCGATCGAGTACCCAACAGTCGAAACTATTTTATTTTGCAACTTGCCCTTACTCGACAGAGTAAGGGCTACTCGATAGAGTACCCCAAGACATATAAATACGGAGTATTACAGTCTTCCCTCCTTAAAAGGAACTTCGTCCCCGAAGTTCAAACCACTACTAAACAAAGGTACTCCCATAAGCTTCCCGACTCGAAGGTCAAACAAAATTCAACGTAAAACATGATACTAACCCAACTCATCCCGACAAACATACCGACACAACATATAAAAGGGGTATAAAACTCGTAAAAACTGCTCGTGATCATCTCCTACCCCCTTAAAAGAAACAAGGTTACGTCCTCGTAACCATACATACCTGATCAAAGAGGAAAGGGTAACGCTCTTTCATAGCTTCCTCTGGCTCCCATGTAGCTTCCTCGGTCTCGTGGTTAGACCAAAGGATCTTAAGCAAAACTGTCTCACCACTCCTAGTCTTTCTAACCTTTCGGTCTAGAATCTGCTTAGGCACCTCAAGATATGATAAGGACTCATCTAGCTCTAAGCTCTCTCCCTCCAACACATGTGACGGGTCACTCACATACTTCCGCAGCTGCGATACATGAAACACATTATGCACTCTCTCCAACGCAGCTGGTAAAGCCAAACGATAAGCAACTTCCCCAACTCGCTCTAAGATCTCATAAGGCCCTATAAACTTCTGACTTAGCTTGCCTTTCTTCCCAAATCTCATAACTCCACGCATCGGAGACACTTTCAGGAGAACCTTGTCCCCAACTTGAAACTCTATGTCCCGACGATGTAGATCTGCATAACTCTTTTGTCGATCCTGGGCTGCTCTCATCCGTTCCCTGATCATCTTAATCTGTTCCACCATCTCATGCACCATCTCTGGTCCTAAAACCATCCCAAGACTCGTCCCCAACAGATTGGACTCCTACATCTCCTCCCATACAAAGCCTCAAACGGTGCTATACCAATACCGGTGTGATAGCCGTTGTTGTAAGAAAATTCTATCAAGTCCAACCTCTCGCTCCCAGCCTACCACCAAAATCCATCACACAAGCTCGTAACATATCCTCAAGAGTCTTGATTGTTCTCTTCGTCTGCCCATCTGTCGCAGGATGAAATGTTGTACTCATCTTCAAAGTTGTTCCCAACGATTCCTGCAACTCCTTCCAAAACCTCGATATAAACCTCGCATCTCTGTCAGACACTATGTCCTTAGGGACTCCATGTAACTTAAGCACGTTCTTTCGATAGGCCATAGCCAATTGTGCCTTAGTCCATGTATCTTTCATTGGAACAAAGTGAGCTGACTTGGTCAGACGATCCACTATCACCCAAATCATGTTGTTACCTTGTTGACTCTTAGGCAAACCCACAATGAAATCCATGGAAATGGATTCCCACTTCCACTCAGGCACCTCTAAAGACTGAATCTTACCTTTTGGTCTTCTCTGTTCCCCTTTAACTCTCTCGGCATGTCAAACAACGGGACACAAATTCAAATTGTCTCTTTCTTCATCCCAGGCCACCAAAACGTTTTCTTCAAATCCTTGTATAGCTTGTCTCCACCGGATGAACTGAATATGGTGTGCAATGCGCTCATGATGATCGTCTTTTTCAACTCCTCATCATTAGGAACACACCACCTACCATCAAACCTCAAACTACCATCTGTATGAATAGAAAATCGGGACACTGTCCCTTTCTCTACTCCAGCTCTCCACTCCACTATCTTAGGATCCAAAGCCTGCTTACCCCGAATATCATCATAAAACTCCAGATGTACTGTCATATCACCCATGGCGTCTCCTTTCTGCATCATATGTATCCCAAAGCTCGCTACCTCATCCCTCAGCCTCATCAAAGATAGAGCTGTACACAAGGAATGTACACTCTTCCTACTCAAAGCATCAGCTACAACGTTGGCCTTCCCTTCATGGTAGATGATTTCCATGTCGTAGTCGCCAATCAACTCCATCCACCTCCTCTGTCTCATGTTCAACTCCTTCTGCGTGAAGATGTACTTAAGACTCTTGTGATCAGAAAATACCTTAAAGATTGCTCCATAAAGGTAATGTCTCCAAATCTTGAGAGCAAACACCACTGCACCCAACTCCAGATCATGAGTAGGGTAGTTCTCCTCATAAGGCTTCAAATCGCCTAGAAGCATAGGCAATCACTTTACCATTCTCGCATCAACACACATCCCACCCATTCTTCGAGGCATCTCGTATAAACCTCAAAATTCTCGCTCCCTTCAGGCAATGCGAGGACAGGAGTTGTGGTCAAACGCTCCTTAAATGTTTGGAACGCCGTCTCACAACTCTCATCCCAACGAAACCTGTTCTCTTTCCTCATCAACGCTGTCATCGGTCTAGCTATCTTGGAGAAATCTTTCATGAACCGTCTGTAGTATCCAGGCTAAACCCAAGAAACTCCTAACCTCAAGAACATTCTTCTTTGGTGCTTCCCACTTTGTCACCGCCTCAATCTTCGCCGGATCCACACTACCCCATCTTTAAAGATCACATGCCCCAGAAAGCAACTTTCTCTAACCAGAACTCACACTTGGACAGCTTAGCATACAACTCATGATCCCTCAAAGTCTGCAACACGATCCTCAGATGCTCCTCATGCTCCTCCTTAGTCTTAGAGTAGACTAAGATATCATCGATAAACACTACTACAAACTGGTCCAAGAACTGTCTGAAGATTCTATTCATCAAATCCATAAACACTGCCGGCGCATTAGACAACCCAAACGGCATCACCACATACTCATAATGGCCATACCTTGACGTGAAAGCTGTCTTTGGTATGTCCACCTCTCTAATCTTCACCTGATGGTACCCCGACCTCAAATAAATCTTAGAAAAGACTGTTGCACCGCTCAACCGATCAAACAGTCATCTATCCTTGGCAAAGGATACTTGTTCTTTATCGTCACACCTGTTCGGCTCCTCCCCGTAATCTATGCACAACCTTAAGCTCCCATCCTTCTTCTTCACGAAAAGAACTGGTGCTCCCCAAGGCGATACACTTGGTCTAATGTATCCCTTCTCTATCAAATCATCCAACTGCTTCCTAAGTTCCTCCATGTCCTTAGGACCCATACGGTACGGTGCCTTAGAGATTAGCCCCGTCCCTGGCTTCAACTCTACGGTGAAATCTATCTCCCTCTTCGGTGGCGGCCCGGAATCTCCTCTGAAAAACATCTCGCAAACTCTCCCACCACTGGTATCTCATCAACCGTCGGGCTCTCTATCCGGTCATCTCTCACATGGCACAAGATCGGAGGACATCCCTTCCTCGTATAAGACTTCAATGTAATAACGTAATTAACTTAACTTTGGGTTTGACTAGAAACCCACGGTAAGACACACTAACACCCTTTGGACCTCTTAAGGACACTTTCTTTTGATGACAAATATCTTAGCTTTATACTTTCCTAACCAATCCATCCCAACTATCATCACAAAACCGTTAAAAGGAAACTCTAGCAAGTCTACAGGGAAATCAACTTGCCCAACTATCAAAGATACATCTCTAAACAACCTCCCACACGATACGGACTCACCCGAAGGTATGAAAACTTGCTCACTAATGTACTCATATACTCTCAAACCCAACTGTTTAACATGACTCGAAGACACAAACGACCGAGAAGCCCCCGAATCAAACAAAACAAAGGTAGGAATACCATTAACAAGGAATGTACTGGTGATAAAGTGCGCATCTTCCTCACCGCCTTCTTCTCCATCATGAATAACTTGCCACATCGGTCTTCTCGCCCACCTCCCCGGACAAGATCTTGGCTAATGCGGTCGGCTTAGCACCCGACCCTTGATTGTTGTTGTTGTTCGTCGGTGTCTTCGATAAGAATTACCGCCGTTGCGGTTGCCTCCACTCGGTAACTCGACTTCCCGGTTTGGCCATGATCCACCGGTCCGTTGCTCGCGAAGCTCCGTGCGTCTCTCGAAAGATCCCGGTGCACTCGTGCACTCATGTCTCTTGTGGCCTACACCACCACAACCAAAGCAGTCACTCCCCAACTATTACTCACACTCCCCGGCCACGCCCAAAGGAAGCCCCAAAGATCGAACCCCCGACCCGAAGAAAATCCTTTAGGCGATTGTGGTTGCCTTTCTTGTGATTCGATTGGCCACCACCCTCGCTCTCGGACTTCCTCTTCTCACCACCCGACCTCTCCCGAGCCATCTCCACCAACCTCTCGCTCTTCCACCCTCTCATAAGCTTCCTTAACATCGGTAAGGATTCCCACGGGTAACTTATCCATAATCGTGGTAGTCAACCCTCTTTCAAACCTCAATGCCAGGTTCTCCTCACTCAAACCCATATCCTCGACCTGGACTTCTCATTGAACTGTCTGTAGTAGTACGGCTACCGACATCTCGGGATCATCT
Source organism: Silene latifolia (assembly GCF_048544455.1). NCBI lineage: Eukaryota > Viridiplantae > Streptophyta > Magnoliopsida > Caryophyllales > Caryophyllaceae > Silene > Silene latifolia. The sequence continues at coordinate 237,354,478 of NC_133537.1, forward strand.
TAAACTTATCAAACTCTTCCCTCAACTTACTCCTTACATGCTCCGCATTTAACTCCTTCCTCACACCCCCTACGAAACTCCTCCAAAGGTATAGCAGGTAAGCCTTGGTTGGTGTATATCTCCTTAGCACTCACCTTCACCGAATCCCACCACTTGCCTGCGCGCCTCCCTCGTATAGAACCCACTGTTCCACCTCATCTATTCAGGGACAATGAACCAAGTCTAAGATGTTCTCCATCTCTCTCAGCCAACTATCAAGAAGGTTAGGTTCCCCAACCCCCTTGTATTCCTTCGGGTTAAACCTCGCAATATAGAGGCTGATTTTAGAATGATCAACCTCCTTCTCCTTACTCTTATCCTTGTCCTCATTCACTCTCTTCAGGGTCTCAGTAAGAGCATCCTAGTGCTCTAACATCTTAACGATGTCATCCACGGTCATAAGCTCATTATCGCGTACAAAGCGTTTCTCTTGGGCGGCATCTTGAAGCTATATAAGAAAGGGGTAAACATAAACACACGTACTAAACCTCGAAACACGAAAACACGATGCCCAGAACCCACTCGATCGAGTTCCCAAACACACTCGATCGAGTAACGGGCTACTCGATCGAGTGCCCCACGTACTCGATCGAGTACCCAAACTCCAGAACCAAACATACCTTCTGATCTCTTTCCTACTCGATCGAGTGACCCCCTACTCGATCGAGTACCCCTAGTTACTCGATCGAGTGCCCCAAAACTCGATTCTGGACTCAAAATCGCCAAAAACCCACCCGATCGAGTCTGTCTCACTCGATCGAGTAACACTAATTCGTAAGAGCTACCCGCATGTTACGTCATATGCTAACATGTTAAACTTTATAAATCACATATTATATCATAACAATCATGCTACACATCTTTTCTATATCTACGAGATCATTTCATCATGCTATTAATTGCCACGTTGTAAAACATTCAACATGTTATCATTTCATCAACAGTTTCTATATATCATCACTTTTCTTTCACCTTCTCAACTTCCAACTTCGAAATCCAACAATCAACACATTCTATCACATTTGTAAACAAGTCAACCAAACACACATACGAATCGACAAACACTTCCCCCATGTGACCGGTTCAAAGTTGTAGGGCGACCCCTGCGACTTTAGGACGTCTCCCAAGCCTTTGCACTAGCTCCTACAACTTTTTATCCCGGGTTCATTTTAATTGACTCCCTATGTTCATTAAGTTCATTGGTTACAGGTTTCAGGATCGTCGCTCTGATACCATTTGTAACACCCCCATACTCCAAGTGCCTTACCAGGACCACTCAGGTATGAAGACATTACCATCTCGGTTACCCGAGGCAATGATAATCAAACAACAATAAAGAAACAACGTTTATTATAAATAGTTTAACGAATAGTTACAATCCATGAAACCAGCTAAAAGTGCGATACATTATTCTCAAACTGACTGTCTAACTGAAAAGTAAATAAACTAAAGGCTACAGCGGAAGACTCCTATCATCATGTCGTGGCATCCCAAACTATCCCAAGATTCATCTCAATACCTGCTCACCATCCCCGAATGGATCACCGCAGTTTACAAAACAACACCGGGTCGCACTAATCACACAATCAATATAGATAACGATAACAAGATAAACAGACAAATTGAACTCACACACACACACACACACACCACCAACTCCCATCATCTCAATACTCGACTATCCACCGGACCGCTCGCGCGTGGGGGACCGCAGCCGTTCCCACCTAAGCCCCGCTCATCATACCGAGCGATAACCCTGTCCCATTAATGTGCACATCCCCTTCCGTGGCGGGTTCCACGAAGGGCGAAACTAGGGCGTGAAGTCACTCCCGCAAGTGACCCCACTCAGCCGAGAACGCATCTCGAGAACCATCAACAACAATCACAACCACAAACACAGTACAATCATTATATCAAACAACCAAATACAGCACATCACCAATATCCCATTATGGGACTAATACTGAGTAGGAAATCCTACCTGGAAAGCACAACAGTCAGACGGTATCAACAGCTGAGTCAAAAAGCCTCTTCTACGAACCCTCCTCCTATCATATAACACATATAGGCTATACATCACATACTACACACAAAAACCCCCAATCCCTAAATTAGGGTTTAACCAAACTTAACAAAACATTATAAAAATTATATTAAAAGCTTACCCTCGACGCAAGGAACTCAACGACACGAATAGCGACAAGAACCGACCGTCTGAACTCCGGGAATTGCTAAGAATGCGATTAGGAAGATGAACTGGTTGCTTTCTCTCTTAAACAGGGTTTTAGGTTTTGTAAAAGTGATTTAAAACAATGATGATGATGTTTAAATACCTTAATCGCATAATTAACAAAACCCGAGAAAACTCTCCGTAAAACCGGACACTCGATCGAGTACCCAAGGTACTCGATCGAGTACCCTTTACTCGATCGAGTACCCCTACTCGATCGAGTACCCAACAGTCGAAACTATTTTATTTCGCAACTTGCCCTTACTCGACAGAGTAAGGGCTACTCGATAGAGTACCCCAAGACATATAAATACGGAGTATTACAGGTATTGATGTAGGATTTTCGATTGCATGTAGTGGTGTCTAAGGGTGTCACAATTTGGGTTGAGATAAGATGACCACTAAACTAAAACACAATGTAAATAAACAAGCAAGATGATTAAAATGAGATGTAAACAATTGATTAAAAGCACTAGGGTGTCATGGGTTCATAGGGGATTCATGATAATTGATCATACAAACATATTCTCAAATTATAAGCAAGCAATTATTGTTGTGATAGGATCGAGTTGGTTTATATCTTACAATCCTAGGAAGCTTTGGGTCCCGGGGCCGAATCGATTACATTGTACAACACCTACAAGTCGACTTAATCCTCCCTACTCAACTATATGCATGGTCTAATGAGACTCGAGTTGGTTTATGTCTTACAAGTCTCATTGAAAAGGTAAGTGATGGGTAAAAAATGCAAGGATTCATAGGCTCGCATTTCATCAAACATAACATGTGCATAAGTTGAGATCACAACAAGGAAGCAAATAAATTATGTGAACATATTAGATTAAGCATGAATCATCCCCCATGTTGGTTTCCCCTAATTCCCCGTTAACCCTAGCTAAGGAAACTACTCACTCATTATCAAGTTTAACATGCTAACAAGGTTGTCAAACATATTAACAAAGCAAAACATGATGAATGAATAGTCGGGACGAGTGCGATGTTCCAAGGCATCAAGACGGTCAAATGAACTCCTCACGAGATTAGCAAGACTTTGAAGACTACGTTCAAAATTGAGAACCTTTAAGGACAATGCCTTCATGGCCTCCAACGTGAGCGATTGATCGGCCGCCATAGCCTTCCCGTGCATCACCAACGCACCTCCTTGACTAGTAAGAAAGGAGAGATGATCTCCATGTGGGAACACTTCCCCAAGGATGGCCTTCAACTCCCTCTCAAAACCTGCTAACCTTTGTTCAATCCCGTCCATCCAAGCATATACCCGAGCACAATCCAAACCCGAATCCGAGGACCGAGATGGCCCAACTTGTGACAAAGCCGTGACTAAGGTAGTAGAATGTCCCTCTAATTTCTCCATCAAAGTACCCATAAAAATTTCCAACTTTGCACTCATAACTCTCAAACCCGTCTCATTACCAACCTTCTCAACATCTTTCAATAGAACCAATTCGGGTCCATCAAACCCGAGATCCATGAGCTTAATCAACCGATCATACATGCAATCTTTAGCACTAACTCCGTTACTAGCCCGTCCCACAACGTCTTTAACCTCTAACAACCGTGACACCCACATCCCATATGGAATATCGATTGTTGTACAAAACTTTTCTTTAGTAACCGTGAGACTTGTTTGGACAATACGGTTTAGTACAAGACTTGCTAAATTGACCTTTTGACCTTCCAACCACGAATAAACAATTATTGCCTCATAACTCGACACTTTGTCCCTTCCTCTCCTTCTCGGCACAATTGTATTCCAAAGTAATTTCAAAAGAAATTTGATTTTTGCCGAGAGAGGACGGACAATCATGTTTCCACCATCCGACCCAACTTCCTCAAAATACTTCTTAATAGCCAACTCTTTTTCACCAACAACATTAGACCACTCAAGACTCGGATTTATAACAATTCTGTCATTAGGAACCGAAAATGCAGAGCAAAAATCCAAAACAGAGACCGTCACATCTACACCATTGACAGTCGCATGCAACACTCCCTTCTTGATTTTCACAGTAGCGAAAAATTGAACAACCTCCACAGGATAAATTGGACCTGAAAATTGAATAACAGGACTCCACTCTTGAAAAGCAAGAAAATCGATAAAAAAAACCTAAGAGCCGGAATAGTAGTCAACCAAGACATAGGATAGTACCTTCCACCATGGATTGAGTAAGGCAAGACACAAGAATACTTTCATCGTGTGTTAATCGGACTCGATTCAAGCCTTCCCTTGTTGCGTTTTTCGAGACATTTCGGAGTAGAGTCCTCGAAACACCATTCCTAGTGATAACTTCGGGTTCATCAACATCATTCCCCTCATCAATAAAAACTTTGTTCTTTCCCTTAAAAAGACGGCGCCTTTTCACCTCGGACATCGCATCATCTCGACCGTGAAACAGAGGAGGACACGGTTATGGGTGTGGTGAAAGAAAAGTAGAAAAACTAGGGTTATTTGGTGGTTGTGATGATGGAGGATTGTGGAGTTTCGATGGTGTTGATTCCGGGTAGAGTAACGAGTTTTTGCATGGTTAGTATTCATTGTGATGGTGATGGTTGAGTGTGATGATGATGGAGATGGTAAAAGATTTTGCAAGATTTTTAGAAAAGAAAGAAGTGATCTAGTGGATGTGAGGATGAGGGTTACACGGCATAAAGGGGATGTAATTATAATAGTCTAGGTAGGTCTTAGGCAAGTGGTAATTAATTTTTGGTAAGTGTCAAAACATGATATGAATTAAAGTAGGAATAGGAGATGTTAGGTGATCAAATTAATATGGTAAAAGATAAGATATGGAAAGTAACATAAATTGAATTAGGAATAGGAGATGTAGACGTGTGATTTTGTGGAGCAATTTTAGGGGAAATTTTTATACAATTTGGAAAATAAAAGATATGGTATATCTTAACTTATTTTGTAAGAGGATAAAATCTGTATGCTAACAAAATTCTAAAATACAAATAGAATACATTTGATAAATATACGTCTATAAACGAAATTATTCATGCAACGCAATATACGGACACAATCATACAATCTTAATCTTTACTAGTCAGTCATTAAGAAATTAAACACATATGGAAGCTTAGGTACCACTGATTAAACCAATTTCCAACCATAAAGTCTCAAATCGTTCTTAGCTAATGATTTTGTCAAAATGTCTTCCCATTGTTTTTCAGTACTACAAAACTCAAATTTTATATTCCCTTTCTCAACATGGTCTCGAATAAAATGGTACCTAATTTCAATATGTTTGGTACGTAAATGTTGTGCGGGGTTTTTTGAAATAATTATTGCACTCGTAGTCGGCATCAGAATAACCAACTAGGTCAAAATTACATTCCATCGGATACCATAAATAAAGTTTAGTCGTGCCGATAAGATACGTAAAATTCTTTTTACAGCCGTCATATGCGATTCTTTGGGTGATGATTGATATCTCGCACAAACGCATACGCTAAACATGATATCTGGTCTACATGCAGTCAAATATAACAATGACCCAATCATACCTCGGTAAGTTATTTCGTCAACTGACTTACCGTCTTCATCTAAAGTTAATTTCTTGTCTGCGACCATTGGAGTAGACATAACATGGGAATTTTCCATTCCGAACTTTCGAATCAATTCCTTGATATATTTTTGTTGATGGATTTTAATGCCTTCCTCGGTTTGTTGAATTTACAAACCTAAGAAGAATTTCAATTCTCCCATCATACTCATCTCGAATTCCGAAGTCATCAACTCAGAAAATTATTTTCACAGGCTTCGGTTGGTCGATCCAAAGATGATATCGTCAAGGTAGATTTGAATAACCAAAAGGTCAGAACCGTCGGATTTTAGAAATAGGGTTTTATCAACAGATCCTCTATTGAATCCACTGTCAAGTAGAAACTTTGATAATATGTCATACCATGCCCTTGGTGCTTGCTTTAGTCCATATAGGGCTTTGTCTAATTTAAAGACATGGTCTTCAAATTTGCTATTCTTAAATCCAGGGGGTTGTTCTACGAAGACTTCTTCTTGTAGATACCCATTTAAAAATGATGTCTTGACGTCCATCTGGAAGAGCTTCATTCTTTTATGAGTGCAAACGCTATCGAAGTCTAATAGCTTCAAGACGAGCAACAAAAAAGAAAGTCTCGTCATAATCTATTCCTTCTTGTTGATTAAAACCTTGGACCACCAAGCTTGCTTTGTTTCGAACAATGACTCCGGCATCGTCTAGTTTGTTCCTAAAACCCCATCTTGTACTAATGACAGATCGATCCTTAGGTCTTGGGACTAAATGCCAAACCTTATTTCGTTCAAACTGTTGAAGTTCTTCTTGCATGGCTATAATCCAATCGATTCAAAGAAGAGCTTTATTGATATTTGTTGGTTCGATCATGGATAGGAATGAGTAGAATGAGCAGAAGTTATTCAGGGATCGTCTTGTTTGTACACCCTTCTTAATATTTCCAAGAATATTGTCCATTGGGTGTGAGCTCTTATATTTCCATTTGGTTGAGGTACTTGGTTCTTCATCATTATTTGAACTTGACCCAACTTCATTTGGCTCAAAATTGGAGGAAGTTCCCCCTGAATCTAATCCAGGTGTTGTATTAGAGTCGTTTATAACTTCGGACTCTACACCTTGATTTGGATTCAATGTTATAGTAACATCACCTATAACATTAGGTTGGGAGTCCTTATTTTGAGTCAATGTTATAGTATCATCAACTATAACTTTGGTTTTCTCATTTTTATCTTTTGAGGAACGATCAAGTTCATCACTTGTTCCTTCAATCTCATTGTCCTACAATTCCAATTCCGCGGGATCGTCTCTAGAAAGACGAAAGTCGGATTCATCCAAGTCTTCTTCCTCATCCTGTATAGGCTTATCAAACACGTTATCTTCATCAAAAATAACGTGGACACTTTCTTCAATACAAAGAGTTCTCTTATTGAAGACTTTGTAAGCCTTGATATGATCCGAGTATCCTATGAAAATCGCCTCATCACTCCTAGGGTCGAATTTGCTTAACCTATTTTTACCATTATTGTGAACAAAACACTTACTCCCAAAACAACGAAGATGGGAGATATTAGGTTTTCGACCTCTAAGGAGTTCATAAGGGGTTTTCTTAAGAATAGGTCTAATCATAGCACGATTATGGATATAACAAGAAGTACTAATGGCTTCAGCCCAAAAATTACGGGGTAAACCACTACATAGAAGCATTGTACGAGCTATATCTTCCAGTGTTCTATTCATGCGTTCCACAACACCGTTTTATTGAGGAGTTCTTGGTGCAGAAAAGTTATGTCCTACACCATTAACTCTACAATATTCTATAAATGCTTGGTTATCAAACTCGGTGCCATGATCCGTATGAATGGATACAAGATTAGTCTTATATTTGTTTTGAACACGTTTCATAAGACAATCAAATTCATCAAATGTTTCATCTTTTGAATGAAGAAAGACAGGCCATACATACCTCGAGTAATCGTCTACAAGAACAAAGACGTACCTGGATCGTCCTCTACTCCTTACCTTCATAGGACCACAAAGATCCATGTGTATTAGTTCCAAGGCTTGATTTGTGCTTACTACTCTTTTTGGTTTGAATGATGATCTTACTTGTTTGCACCTAGCACACGTGTCACACATCTTTTCTTGGTCGAACTTGATCTTAGGTAACCCTTCAACCAAGTCCCACTTCTTGAGTTTGTTTAAGGTTAGTGAGATAATGTGACCAAATAGTTTATGCCACAAACAGGGATCATCAAGTGTAACTTTCATACATAAAAAAGAGTTAGTAGGCACAGCATTTAAATCTACCATATATATGTTCCTTTTCCTATGGCCTTCAAGAATAACATTACTAGTTCCTTCAATGATAATGCGACAACCATCAGTATGAAAAATAACCTTGTTACCTTTGTCGCATAGTTGAGATATGCTAAGCAAGTTATGCTTGAGATCGTCAACTAGATAAACATAACTTATTGCGTGTGACTTAGAAATTCCAATTTTGCCAACACCAATCACTTTTCCCTTTTTATTATCTCCGAACGTCACCTTTCCTCCGTTGAAAGGTTTGAGTAAAAGAAACAAATTTCTATCTCCAGTCATGTGTCTTGAGCATCCACTGTCAAGATACCATTGATTGTTTTCTTTCACTATTACCTGCAGAAAGGATTAGATACAGTTTTTAGGTACCCACGCTAAGTTGGGTCCCTTATGATTAGTTATTCTATATACTAAATCCTTTCGTACCCAAACTTGTCTAATGGTCGTTTTTCTAAACCTTGGGTTATTTTATCTAGGTGAAATTATAGGTTAAGGGATTTTTCTTGATCTAGGGGTTTCTTTAGGTCTAGGAATCTCTCTAGGTTTACCATGACTGTTTTCCTTGTGAATAGGTTTACTTGGTTTACAAGGAGTTTGTGAAGTGCTAGGTTTCTTGGTGTAGTCAAAAGCCATGTCATAGAACCAACAAAAGTAATTATTCCTTTCTTCGTTAGGTTCATCTACGGGAGATTCATCGTCCTCGACAGTTGTGTCAACCGTTTTAGCATGGTCGGTATTTTTCCGTATATCATGTGCTCTTTTGACATAATTGTTTTGGATGTGACTGTATGACCACAAAGAATTGCAAATCGGATATTCGGAAGATCAAAGATACTTCCTTTTTCTGAAATCAGGGTCCGAAGGTGTTGATTTGCATTTAGCGTGATCTCTACAGCTATAGCACTCATGTCCTAACCCCATCTTCATATTATTGTCAGATTGTTCGGTTAGGAAGCTTAGGACTTTTGTGCTACCTTCCCACTTATCATGGACTTTCCTAGAATGTAAGAGTAAGTCTTTTAGGGTTTTGATTTCTTCTTGACATTTCGTGTGATCAATGTCGTTCTCCTTCATATAATTGTCACGAAAGTCTTGGAATCTTTTGTTAAGAATGTGTACAACGTCTAAATGTTGTTTCTTAACATTGATCATGTCGGTCTTAGATTCCTTTAATTGCTTTGTGAGGGAATCTATCTCTTTCTTTTGGTCTAAGATCACTACTTCATTAGATGTGACCTTAGTCTCCAAAAGTTCTCTGGCTTTTCTAAGTTCTAAAGTTATAGCTTCATTAGCTATAACTTTGGCTTAAAAGTGCTTAATATTAAGCTTTAGGTCTGAAGTTATAGCTTCATTAGCTATAACCTTGGACTCTAATTCCTTCTTTTCTGCCATAGCAGAATCTAATGTTGTAGCTTTATCAGCTATAACCTTAGATTTCAACTTCTTAGCTTTAGCCTTTAGAGTATGATTCTCCTCTGCAATATCAAGATTTTGTTCCTTTAGATCTTTTAATTCCAAGTCCTGTTCATGACATTTATCAAGGGATTGCTCAAAGAATTCTATTAAAGCACTTTTAGACAGTTTCTTAATACGTTTTTTGAGTTCAAGATAATTTACCTCTTCATCGTCATCTTCGTCTGATTCTCCAAGAAAGCAGTAATTAGAATGTGAGTTGGTGCTTTCATCGTTGCTGTCGGAGATTAGGTCAAGACTAACGCTGAGACAAAGGTTGGATACTTCGTTATCTTCGGATCCTTCATCATCTTTTGAGTCAAGATCTCCCCAGCACGAAGCCATCATTACTTGTTTGAATTATTTCTTTGTCTTCTCGCGTCTCGCCTTGTCCTTGATTTTCTCCCATGTTGGACAATCCTTAATCATATGGTCGGATTCTCCATACTTGAAGCCACCTCTGTTTGCAAATGATGATTTTAATTCTGTCACTTTCTTGTTGAACTACTTGTTGTTGTTTGGTCGGACTATCATTTTCGGTTACTTGTCGTTAGGAGTACCTAGACCAAAACAATATTTATAACTTCACAAACTACTCTACTATTAGTAAAGAGGTAAGTAAAGGTCGGATCCCAAGGGACGGGTATTGTAACACCCCCATACTCCAAGTGCCTTACCAGGACCACTCAGGTATGAAGACATTACCATCTCGGTTACCCAAGGCAATGATAATCAAACAACAATAAAGAAACAACGTTTATTATAAATAGTTTAACGAATAGTTACAATCCATGAAACCAACTAAAAGTGCGATACATTATTCTCAAACTGACTGTCTAACTGAAAAGTAAATAAACTAAAGGCTACAGCGGAAGACTCCTATCATCATGTCGTGGCATCCCAGCTATCCCAGTACTCATCTCAATACCTGCTCAATATCTGCTCACCATCCCCGAATGGATCACCGCAGGTTTACAAAACAACACCGGGGTCAGTACTAATCACACAATCAATATAGATAACAATAACAAGATAAACAGACAGCTGAACTGTCACACACACACACACACACCACCAACTCCCATCATCTCAATACTGACTGTCCACTGGACCAGCCCTGCCAGTGGGGGACCGCAGCCGTTCCCACCTAAGCCCCGCTCATCATACCGAGCGATAACCCTGTCCCATTAATGTGCACATCCCCTTCCGTGGCGGGTTCCACGAAGGGCGAAACTAGGGCGTGAAGTCACTCCCGCAAGTGACCCCACTCAGCCGAGAACGCATCTCGAGAACCATCAACAGCAATCACAACCACAAACACAGTACAATCATTATATCAAACAACCAAATACAGCACATCATCAATATCCCATTATGGGACTAATACTGAGTAGGAAATCCTACCTGGAAAGCACAACAGTCAGACGGTATCAACAGCTGAGTCAAAAAGCCTCTTCTACGAACCCTCCTCCTATCATATAACACATATAGGCTATACATCACATACTACACACAAAAACCCCCAATCCCTAAATTAGGGTTTAACCAAACTTAACAAAACATTATAAAAATTATATTAAAAGCTTACCCTCGACGCAAGGAACTCAACGACACGAATAGCGACAAGAACCGACCGTCTGAACTCCGGGAATTGCTAAGAATGCGATTAGGAAGATGAACTGGTTGCTTTCTCTCTTAAACAGGGTTTTAGGTTTTGTAAACGTGATTTAAAACAATGACGATGATGTTTAAATACCTTAATCGCATAATTAACAAAACCCGAGAAAACTCTCCGTAAAACCGGACACTCGATCGAGTACCCAAGGTACTCGATCGAGTACCCCCTTACTCGATCGAGTACCCCAGCTACTCGATCGAGTACCCAACAGGTCAGAAACTATTTTATTTCGCAACTTGCCCTTACTCGACAGAGTAAGGGCTACTCGATAGAGTACCCCAAGACATATAAATACGGAGTATTACGCCTTCCCTCCTCCTAAAAGGAACTTCGTCCCCGAAGTTCAAACCACTACTAAACAAAGGTACTCCCATAAGCTTCCCGACTCGAAGGTCAAACAAAATTCAACGTAAAACATGATACTAACCCAACTCATCCCGACAAACATACCGACACAACATATAAAAGGGGTATAAAACTCGTAAAAACTGCTCGCGATCATCTTCCTACCCCCTAAAAGAAACAAGGTTACGTCCTCGTAACCATACATACCTGATCAAAGAGGAAAGGGTAACGCTCTTTCATAGCTTCCTCTGGCTCCCATGTAGCTTCCTCGGTCTCGTGGTTAGACCAAAGGATCTTAAGCAAAACTGTCTCACCACTCCTAGTCTTTCTAACCTTTCGGTCTAGAATCTGCTTAGGCACCTCAAGATATGATAAGGACTCATCTAGCTCTAAGCTCTCTGCCTCCAACACATGTGACGGGTCACTCACATACTTCCGCAGCTGCGATACATGAAACACATTATGCACTCTCTCCAACGCAGCTGGTAAAGCCAAACGATAAGCAACTTCCCCAACTCGCTCTAAGATCTCATAAGGCCCTATAAACTTCTGACTTAGCTTGCCTTTCTTCCCAAATCTCATAACTCCACGCATCGGAGACACTTTCAGGAGAACCTTGTCCCCAACTTGAAACTCTATGTCCCGACGATGTAGATCTGCATAACTCATTTGTCAATCCTGGGCTGCTCTCATCCGTTCCCTGATCATTTTTATCTGTTCCACCATCTCTGGTCCTAAAACCACAGCCTCAGCACTGTCGTGCCAACAGATTGGACTCCTACATCTCCTCCCATACAAAGCCTCAAACGGTGCCATACCAATACTGGTGTGATAGCTGTTGTTGTAAGAAAATTCTATCAAGTCCAACCTCTGCTCCCAGCTACCACCAAAATCCATCACACAAGCTCGTAACATATCCTCAAGAGTCTTGATTGTTCTCTTCGTCTGCCCATCTGTCGCAGGATGAAATGTTGTACTCATCTTCAAAGTTGTTCCCAACGATTCCTGCAACTCCTTCCAAAACCTCGATATAAACCTCGCATCTCTGTCAGACACTATGTCCTTAGGGACTCCATGTAACTTAAGCACGTTCTTTCGATAGGCCATAGCCAATTGTGCCTTAGTCCATGTATCTTTCATTGGAACAAAGTGAGCTGACTTGGTCAGACGATCCACTATCACCCAAATCATGTTGTTACCTTGTTGACTCTTAGGCAAACCCACAATGAAATCCATGGAAATGGATTCCCACTTCCACTCAGGCACCTCTAAAGACTGAATCTTACCTTGTGGTCTTCTCTGTTCCCCTTTAACTCTCTGGCATGTCAAACAACGGGACACAAACTCAGCTGTCTCTTTCTTCATCCCAGCCCACCAAAACGTTTTCTTCAAATCCTTGTATAGCTTGTCTCCACCGGATGAACTGAATATGGTGTGCAATGCGCTCATCATGATCGTCTTTTTCAACTCCTCATCATTAGGAACACACTACCTACCATCAAACCTCAAACTACCATCTCGTATGAATAGAAAACCGGACACTGTCCCTTTCTCTACTCCACTCTCCCACTCCACTATCTTAGGATCCAAAGCCTCGCTTACCCCGAATATCATCATAAAACTCCGGATGTCTTTGTCATATCACCCATGGCATCTCCTTTCTGCATCATATGTATCCCAAAGCTCGCTACCTCATCCCTCAGCCTCATCAAAGATAGAGCTGTACACAAGGAATGTACACTCTTCCTACTCAAAGCATCAGCTACAACGTTGGCCTTTCCTTCATGGTAGATGATTTCCATGTCGTAGTCGCCAATCAACTCCATCCACCTCCTCTGTCTCATGTTCAACTCCTTCTGCGTGAAGATGTACTTGAGACTCTTGTGATCATAAAATACCTTAAAGATTGCTCCATAAAGGTAATGTCTCCAAATCTTGAGAGTAAACACCACCGCACCCAACTCCGGATCATGAGTAGGGTAGTTCTCCTCATAAGGCTTCAATCGCCTAGAAGCATAGGCAATCACTTTACCATTCTGCATCAACACACATCCCAGCCCATTCTTCGAGGCATCTGTATAAACCTCGAAATTCTCGCTTCCTTCAGGCAATGCGAGGACAGGAGTTGTGGTCAAACGCTCCTTTAATGTTTGGAACGCCGTCTCACAACTCTCATCCCAACGAAACCTGTTCTCTTTCCTCATCAACGCTGTCATCGGTCTAGCTATCTTGGAGAAATCTTTCACGAACCGTCTGTAGTATCCAGCTAAACCCAAGAAACTCCTAACCTCAGCAACATTCTTCGGTGCTTCCCACTTTGTCACTGCCTCAATCTTCGCCGGATCCACAGCTACCCCATCTTTAGAGATCACATGCCCCAGAAAAGCAACTTTCTCTAACCAGAACTCACACTTGGACAGCTTAGCATACAACTCATGATCCCTCAAAGTCTGCAACACGATCCTCAGATGCTCCTCATGCTTCTCCTTAGTCTTAGAGTAGACTAAGATATCATCGATAAACACTACTACAAACTGGTCCAAGAACTGTAAAGATTCTATTCATCAAATCCATAAACACTTGCCGCGCATTAGACAACCCAAACGGCATCACCACATACTCATAATGACCATACCTTGACGTGAAAGTCGTCTTTGGTATGTCCACCTCTCTAATCTTCACCGATGGTACCCCGACCTCAAATAAATCTTAGAAAAGATCATTTGCACCGCTCAACTGATCAAACAGGTCATCTATCCTTGGCAAAGGATACTTGTTCTTTATCGTCACACGGTTCAGCTCCCTGTAATCTATGCACAACCTTAAGCTCCCATCCTTCTTCTTCACGAAAAGAACTGGTGCTCCCCAAGGCGATACACTTGGTCTAATGTATCCCTTCTCTATCAAATCATCCAACTGCTTCCTAAGTTCCTCCATCTCCTTAGGACCCATACGGTACGGTGCCTTAGAGATTGGCCCCGTCCCTGGCTTCAACTCTACGGTGAAATCTATCTCCCTCTTCGGTGGCGGCCGGAATCTCCTCCGGAAAAACATCTGCAAACTCTCCCACCACTGGTATCTCATCAACTATCGGGCTCTCTATCCGGTCATCTCTCACATGGCACAAGATCGGAGGACATCCTTCCTCGATAAGACTTCAATGTAATAAATTTGCAATTAACTTAACTTTGGGTTTGACTAGAAACCCACGGTAAGACACACTAACACCCTTTGGACCTCTTAAGGACACTTTCTTTTGATGACAGTCTATCTTAGCTTTATAGTTTCCTAACCAATCCATCCCAACTATCATCTCAAAACCGTTAAAAGGAAACTCTAGCAAGTCTACAGGGAAATCAACTTGCCCAACTATCAAAGATACATCTCTAAACAACCTCCCACACGATACAGACTCACCCGAAGGTATGAAAACTTGCTCACTAACAGACTCATATACTCTCAAACCCAACTGTTTAACATGACTCGAAGACACAAACGACTGAGAAGCCCCGAATCAAACAAAACAAAGGTAGGAATACCATTAACAAGGAATGTACCGGTGATAACGTGCGCATCTTCCTCGGCGCCTTCTTCTCCATCATGAATAACTTGCCATGGTCTTCCGCCCACCTCCCGGGACAAGATCTTGGGCGATGCGGTCGGCTTAGCACCCGACCCTTGATTGTTGTTGTTGTTCGTCGGTGTCTTCGATAAGAATTACCGCCGTTGCGGTTGCCTCCACTCGTAACTCGACTTCCCGGTTTGGCCATGATCCAGCCGGTCTCATGTTGCTCGCGAAGCTCGTGCGGGTCTCGAAAGATCCTGGTGCACTCGTGCACTCATGTCTCTTGTGGCCTACACCACCACAACCAAAGCAGTCACTCCCCAACTATTACTCACACTCCCCGGCCACGCCCAAAGGAAGCCCAAAGATCAACCCGACCCGAAAGAAAATCCTTTATCGATTGTGGTTGCCTTTCTTGTGATTCGATTGGCCACCACCCTCGCTCTCGGACTTCCTCTTCTCACCACCCGACCTCTCCCGAGCCATCTCCACCAACCTCTCGGCTCTTCCACCCTCTCATAAGCTTCCTTAACATCGGTAAGGATTCCCACGGGTAACTTATCCATAATCGTGGTAGTCAACCCTCTTTCAAACCTCAATGCCAGGTTCTCCTCACTCAAACCCATATCCTCAAAGATACCTGGACTTCTCATTGAACTGTCTCGTAGTACTCTGCTCACCGACATCTCGCCGGTCATCTTAAACTTATCAAACTCTTCCCTCAACTTACTCCTTACATGCTCCGGTACGAACTCCTTCCTCACAGCCCTACGAAACTCCTCCCAAGGTATAGCAGGTAAGCCTTGGTTGGTGTATATCTCCTTAGCACTCACCTTCACCGAATCCCACCACTTGCCCGCCGCCTCCCTCGGATAGAACCCACTGTTCCACCCTCATCTCATCAGGACAATGAACCAAGTCTAAGATGTTCTCCATCTCTCTCAGCCAACTATCAAGAAGGTTAGGTTCCCCAACCCCCTTGTATTCCTTCGGGTTAAACCTCGCAATATAGAGGCTGATTTTAGAATGATCAACCTCCTTCTCCTTACTCTTATCCTTGTCCTCATTCACTCTCTTCAGGGTCTCAGTAAGAGCATCCTGGTGCTCTAACATCTTAACGATGTCATCCACGGTCATAAGCTCAGCTCTCGCGTACAAAGCAGTTCTCTTGGGCGGCATCTTGAAGCTATATAAGAAAGGGGTAAACATAAACACACGTACTAAACCTCGAAACACGAAAACACGATGCCCAGAACCCACTCGATCGAGTTCCCAAACACACTCGATCGAGTAACGGGCTACTCGATCGAGTGCCCCACGTACTCGATCGAGTACCCAAACTCCGAACCAAACGACATCCTTCTGATCTCTTTCCTACTCGATCGAGTATCTAGGCTACTCGATCGAGTGACCCCCTACTCGATCGAGTACCCCTAGTTACTCGATCGAGTGCCCCAAAACTCGATTCTGGACTCAAAATCGCCAAAAATTCGTAAGAGCTACCCGCATGTTACGTCATATGCTAACATGTTAAACTTTATAAATCACATATTATATCATAACAATCATGCTACACATCTTTTCTATATCTACGAGATCATTTCATCATGCTATTAATTGCCACGTTGTAAAACATTCAACATGTTATCATTTCATCAACAGTTTCTATATATCATCACTTTTCTTTCACCTTCTCAACTTCCAACTTCGAAATCCAACAATCAACACATTCTATCACATTTGTAAACAAGTCAACCAAACACACATACGAATCGACAAACACTTCCCCCATGTGACCGGTTCAAAGTTGTAGGGCGACCCCTGCGACTTTAGGACGTCTCCCAAGCCTTTGCACTAGCTCCTACAACTTTTTACCCCGGGTTCATTTTAATTGACTCCCTATGTTCATTAAGTTCATTGGTTACAGGTTTCGGGATCGTCGCTCGATACCATTTGTAACACCCCCATACTCCAAGTGCCTTACCAGGACCACTAGGTATGAAGACATTACCATCTCGGTTACCAGAGGCAATGATAATCAAACAACAATAAAGAAACAACGTTTATTATAAATAGTTTAACGAATAGTTACAATCCATGAAACCAACTAAAAGTGCGATACATTATTCTCAAACCGATCTGTCTAACCGAAAAGTAAATAAACTAAAGGCTACGACGGAAGACTCCTATCATCATGTCGTGGCATCCCACTATCCCAAAGACTCATCTCAATACTGCTCAATATCTGCTCACCATCCCCGAATGGATCACCGCAGTTTTACAAAACAACACCGGGTCGATACTAATCACACAATCAATATAGATAACGATAACAAGATAAACAGACAAATTGAACTGTCACACACACACACACACACCACCAACTCCCATCATCTCAATACTTGACCGTCCACTTTGGACCCATTACCAAGGGGGGACCACAAAATAGTTCCCA
Source organism: Silene latifolia (assembly GCF_048544455.1). Taxonomy (NCBI): domain Eukaryota; kingdom Viridiplantae; phylum Streptophyta; class Magnoliopsida; order Caryophyllales; family Caryophyllaceae; genus Silene; species Silene latifolia. The sequence continues at coordinate 237,372,097 of NC_133537.1, forward strand.
CCTAAGCCCCGCTCATCATACCGAGCGATAACCTGTCCCATTAATGTGCACATCCCCTTCCGTGGCGGGTTCCACGAAGGGCGAAACTAGGGCGTGAAGTCACTCCCGCAAGTGACCCCACTCGGTAGAGAACGCATCTCGAGAACCATCAACGGCAATCACAACCACAAACACAAGACAATCATTATATCAAACAACCAAATACAAAGACATCACCAATATCCCATTATGGGACTAATACGAGTAGAAATCCTACCCGGAAAGCACAACATCAGACGGTATCAACAAATGAGTCAAAAGCCTCTTCTACGAACCCTCCTCCTATCATATAACACATATAGGCTATACATCACATACTACACACAAAAACCCCCAATCCCTAAATTAGGGTTTAACCAAACTTAACAAAACATTATAAAAATTATATTAAAAGCTTACCCTCGACGCAAGGAACTCAACGACACAAATAGCGACAAGAACCGACCGTCTAAACTCCGGGAATTGCTAAGAATGCGATTAGGAAGATGAACTGGTTGCTTTCTCTCTTAAACAGGGTTTTAGGTTTTGTAAAAGTGATTTAAAACAATGACGATGATGTTTAAATACCTTAATCGCATAATTAACAAAACCCGAGAAAACTCTCCGTAAAACCGGACACTCGATCGAGTACCCAAGGTACTCGATCGAGTACCCCCTTACTCGATCGAGTACCCCAGCTACTCGATCGAGTACCCAACAGGTCAGAAACTATTTTATTTCGCAACTTGCCCTTACTCGACAGAGTAAGGGCTACTCGATAGAGTACCCCAAGACATATAAATACGGAGTATTACAGGTATTGATGTAGGATTTTCGATTGCATGTAGTGGTGTCTAAGGGTGTCACAATTTGGGTTGAGATAAGATGACCACTAAACTAAAACACAATGTAAATAAACAAGCAAGATGATTAAAATGAGATGTAAACAATTGATTAAAAGCACTAGGGTGTCATGGGTTCATAAGGGATTCATGATAATTGATCATACAAACATATTCTCAAATTATAAGCAAGCAATTATTGTTGTGATAGGATCGAGTTGGTTTATATCTTACAATCCTAGGAAGGTTTGGGTCCCGGGGCCGAATCGATTGCATTGTACAACACCTACAAGTCGACTTAATCCTCCCTACTCAACTATATGCATGGTCTAATGAGACTCGAGTTGGTTTATGTCTTACAAGTCTCATTGAAAAGGTAAGTGATGGGTAAAAAATGCAAGGATTCATAGGCTCGCATTTCATCAAACATAACATGTGCATAAGTTGAGATCACAACAAGGAAGCAAATAAATTATGTGAACATATTAGATTAAGCATGAATCATCCCCCATGTTGGTTTCCCCTAATTCCCCGTTAACCCTAGCTAAGGAAACTACTCACTCATTATCAAGTTTAACATGCTAACAAGGTTGTCAAACATATTAACAAAGCAAAACATGATGAATGAATGGAAAATGATTAACAATAATTAAAACAAGGGTTAAGAGAATTATACCTAATGATGATTCCAAAATAATAAGCAAAGAATAATAGAAGTACTTGATGATTGATGGAAGGTTGTCAATCTCCCAATAATACCCAAATAATCTTCAATTACCCAAAATAAATGATGAACAATAGAGAAATTAAGGAAATGAGATTTGTATTAATGCTTAATTAAAAATTGATTACAAGATTAAAATGAGATTAGGAAGAACATAAATAATATTAAGGATTGATGATAATCTAATTAGTACAATGGGGTATATATAGTGAGGATTAGGTACATAAATTAGGGTTACTAAGGGCTTAAATGATGACTAAGACCCTTAAGAAAAGTTGAGGAAATGCTCCTCTCGAAGGAAGATGCTAGTCTCCTTTTTGCTAGTCTTTCAGAAGTATGCGTATCCCGAGTGGAACAAGGAAGAGACGTGATAAACTGGGCAGGAATCCGAGCGGCCAAGAGGTCGGGACGAGCGGATTGTAGTGGTGGGACGAGCGGACATGGTGGTGGGATGCTCGGATTGTGGAGGTCTTGGACAAGCGGATTGTGTTATGGGACGCTCGGATTGTAGAGGTCTTGGACGAGGGTTCCGAGGCTGCGACGGGCGGATTGTAGTCCAGCAAGCTTCTTCCTCGTTTCTTCTTTTCTTCTTCCAACAATCCTCAAGGATCTTGTCGGAGATACAAGGATCTTCTTCATCATTACCCATCTACTACATTATTTACATAGGCCTTCTAGTCTTGTCTTCACTTTGATGCTTGGTCATTAGATTCGATCAATTTAGCTCCATTTTTCCATGAAAATGCAAGGTTTGCACTCCTCTCCTACCAAGGAAACAAATGCTCAAATAATATACAAAACAAAGGACTAAAGATAGTAAATGACCCAATTATGCACTAAAAAGCATAGGAACGAGGCTACCTCAGGGACTAAATATGCTCAAATATTGGTCACATCAAATATCCCCAAACTGAATCTTTGCTCGTCCCGAGTAAAGAGGTGACAAAACTATGACCCTTATTTAAACTATCCTACTAATATAGCCTATATGAGACAATTAGCGGGTCTCACTCCGCCCCTTCAACTCACAACAAGACAACCATGAGGTAGGATGCCTTCTTGCAAGGCAAGGTGGGGCTTGCCAAAACGGCGACACATCCAAGCATTAAAGCACACAAAATCAAGTAATGGATGCATCTACAAAAGAATAGCCACTTTCCTCATCTAAGTGGCAGAAATTATCTAAAGGGGAAGCAATTAAAGGGTACACACTCCTTCATAGATATGGTTTCTTCAAACTACTAAGCCTAGAAGGATACCAATAAATCACCTCCAAGTTGTGTCAAGCTAGGGTACCTTTGTCCTAAATTGTTAAATGCTTTCATCAAGAGTAGACTCCTTATGGTGTTAGAAACACTGGAGGATCGCGGAATTCCCCTTCTTGCCTAGACAAGAAGAAGGGTCGTCCCCTCTCTACTATGCACAAAAATGGATACGATGGAAAAGGGATCAATAGTATTTGAGTTTCATTTGGGAGTTTGCTTTTGTTTTTGTTTCTCCCCCAAATTTTTTGTGGCAAATAATATTTGAGAACACTTTCTTTTTGCCATTTCTTTTGATGTTTGGCATTTCAATACTTGACAATTTCAAGTTTTCTTTCAATTTCTTTTTGAACATTTTCAAAGTCATCCCATTTGTAGTGAGGGTGCTTATATTTGAAGCTTTAGGAGTCTATTTTTGCTCCTCTTTTCATTTGATGCAATTGCAAACTTTTTCTTTTCTTTTCATTTCTTGAACTCAAATTTTGAATAATTTTTGTGCCCATTCCCTTTGATGACAAAATGTGGTAGAACATGGATGAAGGATGGTTGCATGGTTTCAAGGGTCACCTTGGAATAAATGGTAGCCAAGGAGTTATCACACCACAAGGTACTCTTGACTAGGCCTTAATCCATGGGTCAAAGGATACTAGTATGACACATCCTAGGGTGTTTTACAAGTATTCTAACAAGCAAAGTCTTAAGAAGAAAAAGCATCTACAAGGGCCTTATATACACTTGTCAAGCTTCCCAAATAGACTGTTTCACAAAACTTTTCCTCATTGCAACTACATGCCATGATGCAACTAACATTTATCCAACCTAATGCATATGATTCTCCCAACTAGTATGCCAAATAATCTAAATGCAATCCTAAATTCACATTGTTTTTACCGCATCAATTCAATCAAAATAAAGACACATAGTCATTAACATAAAGAGGAAAAAGGAGATTGGAAAGATCATACCATGTGGCCTTCAATATCCTCATGTCTCGGATGTGGCGTAGTCAATCAATGTGAACAAGGATGAACAAACACAATATATACAAACAATATATACAAGACTACACTACAAAGGAAATGAACATGTTTTTGGATTTTTCAATTTTTTTGTATTTTCGAAAATTTTTAATTTTTTTGGATTTTGTTTTAAAAGTCAAGTTAGAATTTCCCATCCCCACATTAGTATGAGCATTGTCCTCAATGGCCAATACGATAGGAAATTATGCAATTTACATGAATATGCATGATTTCTAAACTAAATGCAAACTATACTAAACTACACTACATGATACATGTGTTTTTGTTATGGTGGAGAGCATAATTTAGATTAGCTCCCAATGCATATGCATAAACTTCCCCAAACCAAAATAGACACTATTTCTAATGTCAAAAATTTTGGGGGAGTTCATGCACATAAAATGCAATGCATGAAACTAAAATTTGTCATTTTGGATTTTGAAAGTTGGGAACAATAAAAATGAACACCTCAATGGAACCAAGGTGTTAGTCCTCTAATGTTGCTAGGACTCCACAAAATGATCAAGATAAAATAAAAATAAGAGAAGTAGACAAACCATAAAGGAGGTGTAGGAATGTAGGAGCCTCCAAAAGTTTGCTAGTCCTCACCCATCGTGTCATCATCATCATCATCTTCTTCTCCCTCACTTGAGGCATCATCAACTTCCATGGATGTGGAGTCATGTCCACTCTCACTTTCACTCTCTTGTTCTTCCTCACTTTCCTCTTCTTCTTGAACTTATTCATCTTCACCTTCTTGGTTACCACTCTCATCAACAACCATATCCTCTCCACCCGGTCTACCACCACTAGAAGTGCTAGGAAAGAATACCTCCTTATCCGCCCAACTAGGCAAGGGACAAGATGGATCGAGAAGTCCTTGCCTAGCAAGATGTACGAGGGGCGGATATTGGGCCTTGTAAGCATCAACTATATCATTGTAAGCTTGTTTATGCATTTCCTTCATTGGTAGAGTCAAGTAATCATTTCCCTCCTTGGCATTTTCGGGGTTGAACTCGTGGTATTCAAATGGATAAGGTGGGGTGATAATGGAGGAGAAGGACTCGGCAACTTCTTCCCCTTGGTGTTGAATGACGTGTTCGGTCTCTTCGGAGAGTGGGAGAAGGTAATTTGGTCTATGAACTTTCAAGCGGCAGATTTTGCTAGGTAATGTGAAGGATCGCTTCATTTGTCAACCACCCAAATTTGTTATCAAGAGTATCATTCTTGACCCATTTGAACTTTAGAATCATGGTGGGCAAATCGATAAGATGGCCTCCTTTTACCGGTGTATAAGTGTTATTCATGTTGAAATCCCAGTTAAAATGCTTAGCCAAATAGGTAACTAATCCTCCATTGGTAATAAAGGCAGTGCCTTATTTGCCACAATCAACATTAAGCCATCGATCAATCAAAAGTCGTAAAGCCTTGTATGGCTTGGTAAACTCTCTCCCAATGTTCAAAGCTGACTCAAGAAGAATAAAATCAAGTTTGGTAAGATGATTTGTTCCTTTCCTAGCTATCAAAGTATTCCCAATGACCTTATGCCATACTCTAATGCCCGGATGATGGACTAAGAGAGCACGACAATCATAATAAGATACGAATTTATTTCCGGAAATGGACATCCAAACAGGAGCGGGGTCATACTTGGTAGGATTCTTTGTAAAAGTCGCATTATCACTAAGGCCAAATATCTTACCCATTTCGTCATAAGATAAGCATCTATCAACATTTTCAAGACGAAACTCAATAATGATTCGGGTCTCCACCTTTGTGACTTTCAAAGAGCTCAAAAACTCTAAGGTGAGGGAGGAGTATGTCAATTCTTGCATTGCAAACAATTTACTCAACCCCATAGACTCGAAAAAGGTCTTAGTTTGCTCAAGAACACCCAATTTTAACAATGCATCTTCACAAATGAACTTAGTAGGCATGATGGTTTTCTTAGCAAAGAGAATAAATTTCTTCCTATGGGAGTCGGAAGTGAAAATTACCTCCGGATAATCGGCTAATTGTTCAATGACCGGAGTGGTAGAAGTAGTAGCTTCCATAAGAGGACCTTGTTCTTGAATCTCCAACCTTGCATTATGAACTACCAATGCCTTTGATGCTTGTTTGTCTTGTAGAGCTTGTTGCCTCTTAGAAAGTGTCTTCTTTTGGGGTGCCTTACATCCACCTTTTGTTCTTGCCATACCCCTTTGCTTAGTAACACCAATGAAAGCTTGAAATCTTCAATTTCTAGTAATGCCCAAATCGATTTAGGATAGATGAAGGTTGCCTTGTATCCTAAAAATCGACTCAAAACTTGAAGATTTTGGTGTTTGAATTACTTGTTGTTGCTAAAAGAGTGATTAATTTTTGTTTTGAGGAAGTTTGGATTTGATGTGGTTGATTTTGGTTGAGAAAATTGGTTTTTTGTTGATGGAGAGGATGAGGGTTTTGGGTAGTGTTTGTGTTTTGAAATAATGAAAATGAATGGGAAAGGAGGGTTTAAAAGACCCGTTTGTTTTTGAATTGCAGAGGGAGACTAGCGGATTTAGTATCGGGACGCTCGGATTCTTCAATTTCTGGGTTCAGAAAAAGACGCCATGGGACGAGCGGTTTGTAGGAAGGACGAGCGGATTCCTGAGCTAAGACGGGCGTCTTTGGCTTAGAACGCTCGGATTCCGTTCTAGTGAAAAATCCCAAATTTTAGCAGTAAAAAGACGAGCGTCTTTCCCCTTGGACGACCGTCCTGACTGAGACGAGCGGATTCCTTGCTGGGACGCTCGGATTCACAGTCAGACCCAAAAATATTTTCTACAGCTTCATAAGACGAGCGTCTTATGCTTTGGACGCTCGGGTTCTTTCAAGACGAGCGGATTATCCCTCGGGCCGCTCGGATTCTTCCTCGACCACACGGATTCAGGTCCATCCGTGGGTGCTTCCTAACCCGTGTCATTTCATTCTTCAATTCTTGTGTTCTTCATTGTAGGGGCACTACAAAGGCATGAATAGCCTAGGCAATTGCTATCCCCACACTAAGGCAAAGCACTACACATCAATAAACTCATAAGTCCCTCCCTCACTTCTCTAAAAATGATGAAAATCTTGATCAAGGCATAAAAATGTAAATCTAAAAATGACAAAAATGCAATACAATAATTGAAATGCAAGTTAGGGAGTTAGAATATTTACAAATGGTGGTTTAGGGAGGACTCCACCAAACTCTCATCCAATAATAAGATGTCAAGGGGGCATGTTCAAGGTGTTGTTGATGTTACTCAACACCTTGAAGAAGTAATCGAAAGCTTGTTCACTGTCATGATAAAGATCTTCAATAGACCTTTGCACTTGTTGTTCTCCATGACGGTCTTGGGTCATAGCATTACCATTATAGGGATTGAATATCCCTTCAAACTCATCATCCCAAAGACCGCATACTTCGTTCACTTGATCACTAAAAATGTCTTGAGTTGATGAAGACAACTCTCCTTCTTTCTTCTCTTGGCCAATGAGGCCTTCTTCTTCACTTGTCATGGGTGAGCTTTTCAAGCTCTCAATATTGCAATTTCTTTGCTCTTTTGATAGAGCATCATCCACTTTCTTTTTCCATTGAAATTCCAACTTCTTTCTATCATCTTTCCGGCTAGAGTGATCAACCATAAAACATGGCTCATGCAATCGGGGAGCTCTCATAGTCTTGTCAAGATTGAAAGTGATGGTTTCACCTCCCACTTCAAGGGTGAGTTCTTCATGCTTTACATCGATCACCGCTCCTGCGGTGTGCAAGAAAGGTCTTCCTAAAATAATAGGAATGTTGGAGTCTTCTTCCATGTCAACAATAACGAAATCCACCGGGATGAAGAATTTTCCAATTCTTATGGGAACATCTTCCCATACCCCTAAAGGTGTCTTTGTTGATATATCCGCCATTTGAAGCGTGATGTTGGTGCATTTGAGTTCTCCCATTCCTAGCCTCTTGCTTACCGAATATGGCATGACACTAACGCTTGCCCCAAGGTCACGTAAAGCTTTGTTGATTGTAGTGTCACCAATAGTGCATGAAATGGGGAAACTTCCCGGATCCTTGAGCTTTGGACGTGAACTTCCTTGAAGAATAGCACTACTTACTTTAGTAAAAGCAATAGTCTCAAGCTTCCGAATTGATTTCTTCTTTGTAAGGATATATTTCATATACTTTGCATAGGCCGGAACGTGATTGATCAATTCCGTAAATGGAATTGAGACTTCTAAATTCTTCACAATCTCCATGAATTTTCCAAGTTGGTCATCAAACTTAGGCTTAGCTTGACGACTCGGGAATGGAAGTCTAATCACAATAGGCTCCTTTTCTTTGGCCTTTTCTTCATTCTTCTTTGAAACTTCTTGATTGGTGGGTTCTTCTTCTTTAGAGTTTTCAACAACTCTTTTCTTGTCACTAGCATTCACAACATCTTCATCAACGGGCTTCTTCGGCCCTTCATATCTTGTACCACTCCTCAAATGGATGGCACTCACCGATTCTTGTCTTGGGGGATTACCTTGAGGTGGTAATTGCCCCTTTTGTCTTTGTGAACTTGAAGATGCTAATTGAGACATTTGGGTCTCCAACATCTTTTTGTGAGCTAGTATGTTGTTAATGGTGATGTCTTTTGCTTGGCTATCCTTTTGCATTTGAGTGAAAAATTCTTGTTGGTTCTTTTGCATTTGGAGGACCGCTTTTTGAACATCAAAACCTTGGTCATTTGATTGAGTGTATGGAGTTTTATTTTGGAAACCTTGGTTTTGGTTATAAAAGGGTTTTTGATTTTGGTTTCTCATTGGAGGTGGGGTGTATGTTGGTTGAGGGTTTTGAACATTTTGGCTTTTGTATGAGAGATTTGGATGGAATTTGGTGTTTTCATTATAATAGTTGGAATAAGGGGTGCCACTCTTGTGTGCTTGAAAAGCATTCACTTGCTCACTTGTTCCCTTACATTCACTTTGGTCATGTCCCAAAGTTCCACAATTCTCACATATTCCACTTGGAATTGATGAAGATGCCACCATGGAATTAACATGTTGCGTTGGTGATTTTGAGGCTTCTTCAAGTTTAGCCATAGCCTTGTCAAACTTCAAATTAATGGTATCAATATGAGCACTACGTTGAGCACCCAATTGAGTAATAGAGTCCACTTCATGCTTTCCTCCTCTAGTAGCCTTCCGAGATCTACTATATTGTGAGTTATGGACCGCCATTTCCTCAATCTTGTTCCATGTTTGATTATCGTCAACTTCGGTGAACATACCATTTGATCCCATGTTGAGAATGTTTCGGGAGTCTTCATAAAGACCATTCCAAAATTGTTGTACCAAGAACCACTCGCTAAGTCCATGATGAGGACATGAGCGACAAGTTCCTTTGAATCACTCCCAAGCTTCATACAAAGATTCTTCGTCCCTTTGTTTAAACCCCGTGATTTGGGCTCTTAGCATGTTAGTCTTTTCCGGAGGGTAGAACTTTTTGTAGAAAGCAAGAGCCAATTTCTTCCAAGAGTCAATACCAAGAGTAGCCTTATCAAGGCTCTTTAACCAATGTTTCGTGGTACCAATCAAAGAAAAAGGAAATAAGACCCATCGAATTTGCTCTTGAGTCACTCCGGTTTGTGAAATCGCATCACAATAGTCACAAAAGGTCTCCATATGAGAATGAGGGTCTTCACTAGGCATCCCCCCAAATTGGCTTCTTTCGACTAATTGGATAAATGCGGATTTTGCAATGAAATTTCCGGTCAAGTGTTGTGGTGTGGGAGTACCATTGGGTAGGTTCTCCTCGGTTGGTACGGAATGTGATGAAAATTTAGGCATTGTGGGTTGATTTTGTGGTGGGTTTTGTGTTGGGTTCTCCTCTCCTTCTCTTGAAAAAGGTTTGATGAACTCAATATTGTTTGGTTGAATATCCACAATCTCACCAATACCTCTCAAAGTATTTCTAGCAAGTCTTCTATTGGTTGTCAAAGTTCTTTCAATTTCGTGATCAATGGGTAACAAGTTACCTTGTGATCTTCTAGACATGCAAAATATCAAAAAACTTAAAAAACAATTAGAACAAACCTTGAGGAGATTTACTTCCCCAAGGCAAAGAAAGACACAACTAAGAACAATCAAAGAAAATCAAATCAAGTTAACATCGTCCCTGGCAACGGCGCCATTTTTGGTCGGACTATCATTTCCGGTTACTTGTTGTTAGGAGTACCTAGACCAAAACAATATTTATAACTTCACAAACTAATCTACTATTAGTAAAGAGGTAAGTAAAGGTCGGATCCCAAGGGACGGGTATTGATGTAGGATTTTCGATTGCAAGTAGTGGTGTCTAAGGGTGTCACAATTTGGGTTGAGATAAGAAGATCACTAAACTAAATAACAATGTAAATAAACAAGCAAGATGATTAAAATTAGATGTAAACAATTGATTAAAAGCACAAGGGTGTCATGGGTTCATAGGGGATTCATGGGAATTCATCATACAAAAATATTCTCAAATTATAAGCAAGCAATTATTATTGTGATAGGATCGAGTTGGTTTATATCTTACAATCCTAGGAAGGTTTGGGTCCCGGAGCCGAATCGATTAGCTTGTACAACACCTACAAGTCGACTTAATCCTCCCTACTCAACTATATGCATGGTATAATGAGACTCGAGTTGGTTTATGCCTTACAAGTCTCATTGAAAAGGTAAGTGATGGGTAAAAAATGCAAGGATTCATAGGCTCGCATTTCATCAAACATAACATGTGCATAAGTTGAGATCACAACAAGGAAGCAAATAAATTATGTGAACATATTAGATTAAGCATGAATCATCCCCCATGTTGGTTTCCCCTAATTCCCCATTAACCCTAGCTAAGGAAACTACTCACTCATTATCAAGTTTAACATGCTAACAAGGTTGTCAAATATATTAACAAAGCAAAACATGATGAATGAATGGAAAATGATTAACAATAATTAAAACAAGGGTTAAGAGAATTATACCTAATGATTATTCCAAAATAATAAGCAAAGAATAATAGAAGTACTTGATGATTGATGGAAGGTTGTCAATCTCCCAATAATACCCAAATAATCTTCAATTACCCAAAATAAATGATGAACAATAGAGAAATTAAGGAAATGAGATTTGTATTAATGCTTAATTAAAAATTGATTACAAGATTAAAATGAGATTAGGAAGAACATAAATAATATTAAGGATTGATGATAATCTAATTAGTACAATGGGGTATATATAGTGAGGATTAGGTACATAAATTAGGGTTACTAAGGGCTTAAATGACGATTAAGACACTTAAGAAAAGTTGAGTAAATGCTCCTCTCGAAGGAAGATGCTAGTCTCCTTTTTGCTAGTCTTTCAGAAGTATGCGCATCCCGAGTGGAACAAGGAAGAGACGTGCTGTACTGGGCAGGAATCCGAGCGGCCAAGAGGTCGGGACGAGCGGATTGTAGTGGTGGGACAAGCGGACAGGGTGGTGGGACGCTCGGATTGTGGAGGTCTTGGACGAGCGGATTGTGTTGTGGGACGCTCGGATTGTGGAGGTCTTGGACGAGCGTCCCGAGGCTGCGACGGGTGGATTGTAGTCCAGCAAGCTTCTTCCTCTTTTCTTCTTTTCTTCTTCCAACAATCCTTAAGGATCTTGTCGGAGATGCAAGGATCTTCTTCATCATTACCTATCTACTACATTATTTACATATGCCTTCTAGTCTTGTCTTCACTTTGATGCTTGGTCATTAGATTCGATCAATTTAGCTCCATTTTGCCATGAAAATGCAAGGTTTGCACTCCTCTCCTACCAAGGAAACAAAACCTCAAAGAATATGCAAAACAAAGGACTAAAGATAGTAAATGACCCAATTATGCACTAAAAAGCATAGGAACGAGGCTAATTCGGGGACTAAATATGCTCAAATATTGGTCACATCATTGTTGTTGTAAGATGATTTTGCTTGTTTGTTTTGAAAGATCCTATTTTTGAAACGGCGTACAAACAAGACGGTTTCATCTTCAATGTGGGAGTTAACATCTTCGCTTTTTAACGCCATACACTTATTTCTACTTAGTTCAGCGTCATCTTTGCTAAGAGTAATTTCATGGGCCATGAGAGCACCAATGAGTTCTTGGTAGGATAGGTTTTCAAGATCTCGTGATTCCTCAATTGCTGTAACTTTGGCACGCCACTTTTTAGTCAGGCTCCTAAGAAACTTCCTTGCAATGTCCTCGGTATTGAACTTCCTATCTAGGTTTTTCACTTCGTTTATAATTCTTGAAAACCTTGCAGACATACTATCCAACGACTCATTAGGCTCCATTATGAAAAGCTCATATTTTTGCATTAGCTAATCTATACGGTGCTTCCTAACAATGGAAGTACCTTCATAAGCTAGTTCAAGCCAGTCCCATATCTCCTTGGCCGTTGAACACGAAGAAAACCGATCGAACTCTGTAGAAGTCATGCCATTTTGCAATAGACTTATTGCTTTAGAGTTCTTCTCGGCTTTCTTGTAGTCAGCCTCGACATGGTCGTCTTCCTTCTTCTCATAGGTAGTGCCTTCCTCGGATGCGACTAGAATTTTGTGCGGTCCGTTTTGGATAATCCTCTAGCACTCCCAATCATGACCTTTCACATAGTGAGTCGTCATGTTTTTCCATAACCTATAATTCTTTCCATCAAAGACGGGACACTTGAGGTATTTGGAATCCATTTATCATGTGATAGGCAGCGGAATATAAAACGATAAGATAAATAAGAAAAAGATAGATCAGCCTCTTTGCGGTTAGGCAATCAAGAGCACGAGGCTCTGATACCAATTGAAGAGTCTATCGATCCAAAATCCTCAAGAGGGGGGGTGAATTGAGGATTAAAACTTTTTAAAGCTTTTTCGATTGTATGAATATAATTAATTATTTAAAGTTTTTTTATTAAACTTTAAATAATTAACTAATGAATGAACAGAAACAAAATAAACAAACGAACGAAGGAGAGAGATACACGGTTTCAGAAGTGGTTTAGTTTCACAAATCGGAACCTACGTCCACTATTCTCGATTAATAAATTTAGTACCTTTCTACGGATTACAAATTTACTAACCCAACTCGTACAACTAACTCTAGTTGTAACTCAATGAGTACCGTTAAATACTCGAGTGACTAACTTACGCTAATAAGAAAGCACTAATGATTCTTGCAAAGGTTCACGTTAATGAACAAGCAAGAAATCTATTGAGCACTATTATCTTATAACGATAACTTAACAATGAACATACGAGTTTTAAAACACACGACCTTTTGAAAATAGCAAATCGGTTTTCTTGCTTGAAACACACGGTTTTGCTTTGAAAAATTAAATCAATTTTTATGCTTAAAGTCTCTAATTTAAATGTTGCAAAAGCAATGTATTTATAGAAAAGGAAAGAGCAAGGCTAGTCGGTTTTCACAAAACCCTAATAGCCGAAATAAGAGATATGTAAACAAGTCATATCTTCTATTATTTATTTCCTTAAAGCCTTAAAGATAATAAAGAATATTCCAAAAGATAGAATATAAATTATTCTATTATTATCTTTTCCATAAATTCTAAGATATGATAAGATTTTCCATAACAAGAAAATCTTTATCATAAATAATAATATCAAGTAAGATATAAAAGATATGTAAAGATATTCTTAAGGAATAAAATCTTTACAAAATATACCTTAGGTCACACGAGATATCACGGCTCATATGCCTCGTGACTCGTGTAAACCCTAACTTAATATTAGGTTAGAATTTAGGTTTTAGGAGTAGCTATATCAAAACCCTAATTAGTAATATGGTCCAACTCATAAGTTGACCCAAAACGATTACTAACTAACGTTTAACATATAACCGAACTCCGCACTAAACCGGGCTTTATTTAATAAATACTTTTACTAAAACATTTAAAATAAACAAAAATGTTTTTCAAAAACAATTTTGAAACAATTCAAATCGTGTAATAAAAACTCAGCATTTCAATGTTATAGTAGAAGAGCTATAACATTGAGCTCTTTTACTAGTAATGTTATAGCTGCAAAGCTATAACTTTACCAATACAAGAAATTCACTCTTAGTTACCATTACGAGATAATCACCTATACTATTCTAATCTTCATAGGAGATCTTCGAGCATAGGCTACTTCATCAGCCAAGCTTGATTATTAGACGGACTTCGTCTTCTTATAATACTTGAATGATTCTTAGAAAATCTTGATCTTCAATTGAGGCTTGATCACGATATACTTCCATCACAATTCTTCTTTATTGATTGTAATGAATAAGTTTAATCTAAAAGACTTAAACAAATGATTACGCACAACGAGTATATAAAATATAAAGCACACTTGACATCATCAAAACATAAACAAATATTCTATATGGTTCAACAAGCATTCGCGTCCTCACCCTTGAGAATGGAATGGTGGAAAAGAACACGCCACGTAGAGAAACCTCTAATCTAGGTCACCCAAAGCTTGCATCTTACAATAACTGTCACCCTAGAAATCCGAAAACAGCTGAAAGGAAACCTGGGAGGCATCAAAGGGTGCTTACCGATTTAGGCATGTCTTATGCCGACGCTTTGAAGAGACTCTCTGCCCAAGGTAAGCTACATCCAATAGGTCCGAATCCGGATCCACCTTTAGAGAAGCAGGTGAACCTCTGGATGGGCAACAAAGCTTGCATCTTACAATAACTGTCACCCTAGAAATCCGAAAACAGCTGAAAGGAAACCTGGGAGGCATCAAAGGGTGCTTACCGATTTAGGCATGTCTTATGCCGACGCTTTGAAGAGACTCTCTGCCCAAGGTAAGCTACATCCAATAGGTCCGACTCCGGATCCACCTTTAGAGAAGCAGGTGAACCTCTGGATGGGCAACAAATACTGCCTATATCACCAAGGTAGAGGCCATGATATTGAAGAGTGTTTTCTCTTGAAACACACCATCTAAGATATGATCGAAGAGGGTAAGCTTCCAGTGCCACTTTCTGTCGAGCAATTCGAGAAAATCAACCCTCTTGGGTCTAGTATCACTAAACATGGCGGGGAATCATCCCTAGACCATTCTCATCTCCTCGATCCTCGTAACAACAAAAAGATCAATGTCCTCGAAGACGACGCTATCCAAAATGGAATGCTCATGCTTTCCATGGCCTTCAACAATAAATTTTCCAAAATAGAGGGAGCTATTGATAACTTAAACTCTCGGCTTTCCAACATGGAGAACCAGTTTTCTGAAATGGGTAAGAAGCTTGATGCCCAACCTCTCAAGATGAAAAGTGTCCCGACAAACCCTCAACTTCACAGTCCTAAGGAGAAAGCAATAAGCGAGCAATCTATTCCTAGTTATTCTCATCCAGGAATCAAAATCAATAAAGGCAACCTCATGGAGCCTTCGTCAAGGAAACCTAACAAATCTCCCAGGCCATTCAAAAGTCTAGGCATACCTTATGCCCTAGCCTTGAACAAATTATACTCTCTAGATCTTCTTCAACCAATTGGACCTAGCCCAGACCCAGAAAAGAAATCTAAATTTTGGGATGGCAATTCGTATAGTCAATACCATGAGGGTAGGGGTCATGATACCAAAGATTGCTATAAACTCAAGCATGACATACAAGATGGGGTTGAGGATGGTAGGATTTCTGTCTCACTCCTAACTTGTTCGTGTATAGAAACTAAGCGACCTTATAGGGAGTTCAACATCGTGGATAATAAAAAAGATGAACGATCCACCAATCATTTGGTGAAAAGAAGGAAAATAGACTCTCAAATACCCAATAATCAAACAATCTGCATTACCGCCGTAAAGTTTATAGAACCTTCACCAAAAAGAGGAACTTAGCCTCCAAGGTCATTCTCCAATTTAGGCATGCCTTATACGATCGCCTTTGAAAGACCATAAGTATGAGAGGAGAGGTCGCTTCTGGGACGGCTCTCAATATTGCCTATTCCATAGGGGTAATGGACACGACACTGAAGTATGTTCCAAACTCAAATATACCATCCACAATATCCTCAATCGCGGCGAGATATCATTATCGACCCTCGGTCCTTTTAAAGAAAAGAACGACCCTCATGGGTGTCCTGCTCTTCAAAGATAGGAAGGTCTCTTTGGCCTTTACCCTTCTAGTACCCCAAACAACGAGGACAGGGTGCTCAAATCGTTCAACGATCAAGATCGGACGTTCAAGCTACCAGATGCAGAAAGAGGATTCCCCGACGATAATAGTGATGATTAGGAGTCTGGATCTAAGATCGCGTCAAAGTCCGAGTCTGAGTCTTAGGCTTTCTTTCCCATAATTGTTCTAGTATCTTTCTTCGTGTCCATTTCCATTTCTAGTGACAATCTGGGGGTTGTCCCACGAGTTACGTGTCTTCTCATGTCTATGTTAAATACATATATACATTCATTACTCATTTCAATAATAGTACAATTTTCAATCCACATATTCTATCCTATCTCTTCCTTTCCCCTTTTCCTGTGACAACAAGAATTGATTTGAGACATTTTAAAACGAACAACGCATGGCAAGTCGATGTGAGTACACTTAAATGATGTTCCATTCCAAGTTCTAGAGGACCTGAAACTCTGTGTTCATTTTCCTTACCTATTTCATATCTGGCAATAGAAACCCTTACTATAACCCCAGTTTAGGATGAGCCTATCTCAAGAGATTCTAGGACGAATCCAGACCATCTCTCTTGTTAACAATCCATGACGGAAGGTAAGCCCATTCCCCACAATAAACAACCCGTGTTACTAAAGACCAACCCATTTCACACCCAAAGGTGCTAGTCTGACCCAATTACATGGTAGCAAGAAAATCCAAGACGATACGAGCCATGATCAAAGACAAAGGCTCAATCAAGAGAAACTGGTTTCAATATCCAAGGCCGTAGTTATGACCGTAATCCAAGACAAAAGGGTCAAAAGAAGAAGGCTCAATCAAGCAAGTCAATGTCTATATCCAAAGTCAAAGTTATCTTCAAAAACCTGAACCAAGAATCTGAGTCTGAATCAAGAACAAGCCTGGAATCAAATACGGAATACTGCTGAATTCTATATAGAATCAAGACGTCGATGAAGATGGTCAGCTAGCACCCTCACTTAGCATATCACACACCCTAAGTCCTTCTCGAGACCGTTGCAGGGGGATAGTTAGGAATTTTGAGGATCCTCTCAAGCTTGTTAAGTATACCCATCCTTTAGGGCCAAGACATGGAAACTTGAACCCACATCATTTTAACCTACCTTTATGTGCTCAGGCTACATCAAGCCAAGAGACTCCATTTCCAAGCCATATTATAAGCCATAATCCCATCGAGCCTTAACTCCACAAAATTAAGCTCCAGAGATTTGTTCATCAAAGCCTCTTATTTTCGAGCCCCACATTCCA
Organism: Silene latifolia; assembly: GCF_048544455.1. Lineage (NCBI taxonomy): Eukaryota > Viridiplantae > Streptophyta > Magnoliopsida > Caryophyllales > Caryophyllaceae > Silene > Silene latifolia. The sequence goes on from NC_133537.1 coordinate 237,389,402, forward strand.
AATATCCAATCTAGTTTTACCTTGACCCAGACACGGAGTCTTCAGATACTTTGCTACTTAGGACGGGACGAACACCATCCTTAGTGTTCACTAAGTGTGCTCACATGACAAGGAAATTTTACAAAATTAATTATACCTCTTTGGTCTCTGATCAGAGGGAGTTATCTCAAATCGATTCTTCGAGTCACCAAAGGAATATACCCTCCTGACCCATGCACTTTAAGGCCCTGATAACATAGCCTAGGCACACACCAGAACTACGAGCATGGTTTGATTTCACCTCTTCAGGTGGATACGTAGGCAATCCTTTCTTACACAAGAAGGATACAACCACAACACCCAAATAAAATTAACCAAGGCCAAAACTCAGAACTACGATCTGGTTTGATTTCACTTCAGGTGAATACGTAGGCAGTCCTCATGGACACAACCGTCCCAACTTTTAACTTTTAACCTCAATTATCAACCATGTGACACCCTCTTTTTTTAGCGTTAAATAAACACGTAAATTCTACAGAAAAACTGACAGGATATGTTTGTAATTGGTTCAACTAGATAAAACCTGTGATTTTAAAAACTTTTCTAAACCATTCACAAACATTTCCAAATGAAGAGTGCCAAAACCTGCAAATACTAACAAACTAATTTACATAACATTTCTAAAGTTGCGAGAATAAAGTGATACAAACCAAAGTAAAAGAGGGAGACATATGTCCCTCCAAAATATAACACAACCATATGTTTAAAGGTTTACTACAAAATATAACCAAACTAGGTCCAAGGTTCTTTTGCTCGCTAGCTCGTCCATGTACCCCATCTAAACATCATCAACCTGTCAATCGCATTTTATACAAACACGAAAGCCACAATTCAGCGGGGAGTAACTTCGAGTTCTCCAAGCCACGAAATGTCATATTTAATGTAACATGTAAACAACATCATAAATAATTTAATTATCGAGTATTCTAACATATGAACACTAAATTGACCAATTTATACTATCATGTGAAACATATAACAAACAGTAATCCAAACTTTATCAATTGTAACCGGCTTGCATCTCACCTATTACAATTCATAAAATCACCATACAAGAAAGGACAATATATCAAAGACAGGCATAAGTTCTTAGCACGGTCAATAGTCACTCTGTAACTCGAGTCTATACCACGAGGTAGGGAAGGTAATCGAACCGGTATCCTGGCTCAGAGGTTCTATCAAAACATGGCCAAGACACAACACAACCCTAGTCCTAAATCACAAGAGACCTAGACATGCGGATACACACCACCGCACCCAAGACCCACAATTTTATAAAACCATGTGAGTACCCTAAGGAGTCCACCAAAGGGTTGGCTAGTACTTAAGTTGACCACTTACTCTCAAAATAAGTAACGAGGTCATGCCCCAACTTGGATATAAACCCACCAAGTCAGGAACACAAAGGCTATTAAGCAGTGAACATATACTCGTCAAAGACTATAAAGACCTATCTATAACAAACACAACAATACCATACGTATAAGCAGCTGAACAACAACACAATCCTCAATATTAAAGGTTTCAGGGAATCTAAGGCCGTTTATACAATATAATAAACCATTCAAATCAACCAACGACACATGTGAAATAAAAACATAATAAATGGCCTAAAACATGAATAAGGCCAATTATCCAATTCACACAATAATTTCATCCAACCGAATTTTTACCCGCAACCCCAGCCCTGCGACAGGTATGGGTTCAATCGCGGCTGACCAATCACACAATTGACTGGCATCGATTCAGTCAAAGGGACTAAGGGCTCAGTTTTCGGCATAATCATCCAAACATTGCAATTATCGCTATAAAATTCATTTCAAGCCTATTCATTACAATTTCATATCATAACCTATCCTAACATGTGCGAACTACCAATATAAGCATGATTTTACCATCAACATTATATTTACTACTAACATTATTCATTCCAAAAGATTACCCATATGTTACTTATACTAAATATACCATTAATAAACCCGAAACGACGAACAACGCATGAAAAATCGCGAAAGCAAGCAACGGGCCGGCCCGGCCAACCCAGGGCTGTCGTGGGCCTGCACGGGCCTGCCGGGCCTGCCGGGCCAACTGGGCCGCCACCCCAATTCCTCCGTTTCTCCGTTTTTGTTCATTTTAACATCGTTTTAAGCATCAATTAATCATTCCCATTTCATTTTCATACTAATATGTGAACTTAAACTTACAAAAGACATGAATTTAACCCATATTTTCATGTGAAATAAACCACTCAATTAACATTCACAAAATCATACAAAAAAAAACAAAGAATGTGACATTTATTCGTCGAGTAACTCGAAATATGTTACCTTTAGCTAAAAATGAGCAATTAGCACCTTGAACACCAAACCCTAATATGCAAGCTAGCCACTGTCTTCAACTATGTACGAGTCTCCAAACTCGTCTTCTAAATCCTCACCTAATTAAACAATAAAAACACAATTATAAGCACTATAATCAAAACCCTAAAAATGGTGGATAAAATAATTTAGGGATATTGAATTTAAAACATACTAGGATGTTGGAAATGAAGAGAGGATTCCAAATATGTAATCCTTATGAAATTTGGAGTATAAATGAGTAAATTATGATGAAAATTAGCTTAGAAAGCTTAGGTTTAGGTATGAAAATGGTGTTTTAAGGTTAGAATGCTTTAGAATGTTCAAGGAGAATGAAGTTGGAAAAGAAAAATCCAAAGGGAAGGAGAGGGAAGGGGTGCCGCCCAAAAGGAGGAGAGGAGCGGAATTTTTGGCGGAATTTCATTAGTCGGTTTTGGCTCGTTTCGACGATAATTAGAACCGTTCGTCAAATGCAAATTCCGACAATGCCAAAGTTCTTAAACACGAGATTACAAGAAGATTGAGTACTCATATGACCCATTTCCAAAATCGTTTGCCCAATTTTCACAAGAATTGCCATTTTCCACGATATACCCTTATTTCGAAATAAAAGGTTTTTACAGGGTTTAAACTATTTTTAAACATTTCGAAACTATCAAAATAAATACTTTACTTCAAAATATAATAGAATTATATTTCATTGAATTATTATTACTTCAAATACATTAATATTAAATTCAACTTGATTAATAGATTACTTCCGCAATATAATAACGGTCCGAAATTACGGGGTGTTACAATCACCCCTCCTTTAAAAAAGTTTCGTCTTCGAAACTTAGAAGGAGAAATTATAGTAATCAACAACTTAATAATATAATCATAAGAAAAATATAAGTATCTTTTCAATGAAACGGTGATACTCTTGTTAATCAGACAAGAACATCCACATTTCATATCAAAATATAAAAATATTTCTACACCAATAAATGAGAAAACCCATTATTGGGACGTCTCCAATAACGAGATTTAACACTCATTAATGTTAAAACCATTAAAAAATCATAAAAGCATTTTCAAAATTTTAGTTTAAAGTTCCATAATAAGAATAATATCTTTACTAATTATGATTAAATACGGCTTAGTAACGCGGAAAAAGAGTAAGAAAAAGGAATACCTTACGAGAATAATTCAGGATATTTAGCTAACATAGAAGCTTTAGTCTCCCAAGTCTCTTCTTCGACATTTCCACAACGCCAAAGAACACGGACTAGAGGTACAACTTTGCTCCTAAGTTGCTTGTTGGCTTTTTCGAGAACCCGGATTGGCCTTTCTTCAACCGCCAAGTTAGGCTCCAATTCAGGAATCTCTTCTTGGATGATATGGCTAGGGTCACTAATGTACTTCCTCAACTGAGAAACATGGAAGACATTGTGAACCTTGCTCGGTTTGAGGGCAATTCTAAACGGTAGCGGCAGGACCAATCTTTTCAATCACCCGAAAAGGTCCAATATATTTAGGGCTCAGCTTCCCTTTTACGCCAAACCGTTTCACCCCTTTCATAGGTGACACTTTAAGGAATACTTGATCATCAACCTCAAAAGAAAGTGGTCGACGACGGACATCAGCATATGATTTTTGACGGTCCTGAGCGGCTTTCATCCGCTCCCGAATGATTTTAACTTGTTCAACGGACTTGGTCACCAAATCAGGTCCTAACATTGGAACATTTTGGGTTTGATCCCAACAGACTGGAGTACGGCATTTTCTACCGTACAGAGCTTCATATGGTGCCATTTTAATGGAGGCTTGATAGATGTTGTTGTAAGAGAACTCAACCAGAGGTAAACATTTCTCCCAGGAAGTTTGGAAATCTAAGGCACAGGCACGAAGAAGATCCTCTAAAGTTTGAATTGTTCTCTCGGTTTGACCATTGGTGGCGGCGTGAAAAGCAGTGCTCATCAATAGTTTACTACCCAAGGCCTCCTGTAATGCAGTCCAGAAACGAGAACAAAATCGAGGGTCCCGATCTGAAACTATATCTTTAGGAACCCCATGATAGCGCACTACCTCATCCACATAGACACGAGCTAGAACTTCTAATCTCCAGGTCTCTTTGATGGGAATAAACCGAGCACACTTAGTCAATCGGTCCACAACCACCCAAACAGCATTCTTCCCAGTGGAAGTCCTGGGTAAAGCCATCACAAAATCCATGGAAATAGACTCCCATTTCCAAAGAGGAACATCCAAGGGTTGAAGCAAACCCCCGGGCTTTTGATGCTCTATTTTTACTTTCTGGCAAGTGAGGCATTTACTGACATACTCCATAACTTCAATCTTCATCCTAGGCCACCAGAATTGTAATCTCAAATCTTTGTACATTTTGGTACCTCCCGGATGAACGGAGTAAGGAGAGAGGTGTGCTTCATCAAGAATTCTTTTTCTCAAATTAGTCGCCCCGGAACATAGATTCTACCTTGATAACGAAGATACCCATCATCATCAATCTTACAATCCTTAGCTTGCCCAAGTTGAATTTTAGCTCGAATGGATTTGAAAGTAGGATCATCGGGAAGGCAAGCACGGATCTCACGGTAGAAGTCAGGTTCGGCTGACATGGCATTAAGATGATTAGAGCCCCTTTTTACAAGGCTTATTCCCAATTTTTGAAGTTCTAAAGCAAGTTCAGGAGGTAATTCCCGAAAAGAATTCAAAGAATGACAGGATTTTCTGCTAAGAGCATCGGCCACCACATTAGCTTTTCCTTCGTGATAAATTAGGTCGGCATCATAGTCATTCACCAATTCCAACCATCTTCTTTGCCTCATGTTCAGATCTTTTTGGGTAAAGAGGTATTTCAGGCTTTTGTGGTCGGTGTAGATTTTGCAATGGACTCCAATGAGGTAGTGTCTCCAAATCTTCAAAGCATGCACCACCGCAGCTAATTCAAGATCATGAGTCGGGTAGTTAACTTTATGAACTCTAAGCTGTCGAGAGGCATAAGCAATGACTTTCCCTTTTGCATCAAGACACAACCTATACCATGCTTAGAAGCATCACAGTAAACATCAAAGTCCACTCCTTCTTTCGGTAAGGTCAACACCGGAGCGGTAGTCAACCTCTTTTTCAATTCCTGGAAGGCATTTTCACACTCCTCGGACCACACAAATTTAGACTCTTTCTTCAAAGAATCGAGTCATCGGCCTAGCAATCTTTGAAAAATCCTTCACAAACCGCCGATAGTAACCCGCCAAGCCAAGGAAACTACGGATTTCAGAAACATTGGTCGGACTTTTCCAATTAACAACGGCTTCGATTTTGGCAGGATCTACCGTAACGCCCTCTTTCGAAATGACGTGCCCAAGGAAGGTCACTTTAGGTAACCATAATTCACATTTAGAGAATTTAGCATACCATTTTTCACGGCGCAGAATCTCCAAAATAGCACGAAGGTGTTTGGCATGTTCCTCTTCAGATTTAGAATAGATCAGGATGTCGTCAATGAACACTACAACACATTTGTCAAGGTGTTCTCTGAAAGTATGGTTCATCTGATCCATGAATACTGCTGGAGCATTGGTCAATCCGAATGGCATCACTGTAAACTCGAAATGACCATATCTCGTACTGAAGGCGGTTTTAGGAATGTCGGCTTCTCGGACGAATCGATGATAGCCCGAACGAAGGTCAATTTTAGAAAAAGTGGAAGCACCTCGGAGTTGGTCGAAAAGATCATCAATTCTAGGAAGAGGATATTTATTCTTGATAGTAACCCGGTTAAGTTCACGATAATCTATGCATAACCGCATAGATCCATCCTTCTTCCTTACAAAGAGAACAGGAGCACCCCAAGGTGAAGAACTAGGTCGGATAAAACCTTTGGCAATCAAATCATCCAAATGAGCCTTCACTCTTTCATTTCGGACGGTGCCGATCTATAAGGAGCTTTAGCAATAGGGGTACCGAATAAGATCAATAGTAAATTCAACTTCCCTTTCGGAGGAATTCCGGTAGCTCATCGGGAAAAACATCGGGAAATTCACATACCACCGGAACGTTCTCTTTAGAAGGCAGAGAGGAAGAATCTGAAGGAGTCACCATACACAAGAAGGCTTGATGACCCTTTTTCATCGCATTGGCAAACTTCATAGCAGAAATTAATTTAGTACCGATTTGTCTTTTAACCACTTGATAAGACACACGGTGACCTGAAGGGCTTGTAAGAATTATTTTTTGGTCCCGACATTCAAATCGAGCATGATAAGTATGTAACCAATCCATGCCCAAAATGACATCAAATTCTTCAAGCGGAAATCGGAAAAGATTTGCTGGAAATATAGATCCCGCAATAGAAATAGGAACTCTCGGATAGATTTTAGAACAGGAAAAGACATCACCAGAGGGTAAGGATATAGATGTGCTTTCTCCATGTGATGATTCAAGTGATAACTTATCGGAGAGTTTCATTGAAATAAAAGATAAAGAGGCACCCGTATCAAATAGTACCAAACAAGGAACATCAAAAATAGAAAATGTACCCGTAATGATATCGGGGTGTGCCTGCTTTCGCTCGGCTCATGACAAAAATTCGGCCTTTCGGCCTCTGCGGGGCGGGGAGTAGTAGGAGCCGTCACCTTCTTCTCCGGGCAAACATTGGCCTTGTGGCCCGGTTTGTTGCAAGAAAAGCATATGATAGGATCAACGAAGCATTTACCAGGATGTACTTGGTTTCTTGCGATTATAGTACACTCGGTCTTTAGCACCTTTATTGTTGTTAAAAGTCAAGATTGACCACCCGGTTAACTTGCACAGTAGGATCAAATCTCCTCTTGTTTGGGTAAGAGGGAGAAGAGGTGAACCTAGGTGAAGGAGTATAGGGCCTAGAAGATGGATATAAAGGCCTCTTGCCAAGACTGGAACTGGTTGCACGAGCTTCATTTTCAATGTCTTTCAGTGCATTCTCAGCCCATAAAGCATCATTGTAAATTGAAACAAAGCTGGTGGAGTCCCGGCGGACCATGCTTTTGATTTTAGGAGAGAGCTTTTCAATATAAAAGAAAGCTTTTTCATTGTCATCCTTCACCAGTCTAGTAGCATAATGAGCCAACTCGTTGAATTTATCAGTGAAGGCCTGAACAGGAAGGCTTCCTTGCTTTAATTCCATGAATTCTTTCAACTTCTGCTGTTTAAGTTCTTGCGGATAGAATCGGGCCTCCACTAATTCCTTGAAACGTTCCCAGTTAAAACCCGGTTCAGATGAAACGGTAGGCCCAGTCATAGACCACCATCGATCTGCTTCTCGTACTAGGAAGTGAGATGCCAGCTTCACTTTATGTTCCTTCTTAACATCATACAACGTAAAGCTTTTCTCTAACTCTCGAAACCACCCCGTAAGAGCAACTGGATCAATTTCTCCACCATATGTGGGGGTGTTGATTCGGGTTAATTGGTTAGCCACCCAAGTATAGGTGCCTGGAGTACCCTCAGGAGGCGGGGGAGGAGGAGGAGCTTGTTGATTCTGCTGATTTTGTTGGTTTTGGAGGATTTGAGTAAGAGCTTGTAAAATAGCATCATCAACTCTTCTTGGCGGAGCCATCTTGCAAAAGAGAGAATTTAATTAGTACCTAACAATTAGCAATCACAAACAGTCTACCACATAAAATCCTAAATCTACCCATCCTACCCATCTCTCAAGTTTATTATTTAAAGGTCAAGTGATTTTAAGTGGGGTGCACAAACGTGCGTCGGGAGCAACAAGCTCTGATACCAACTGTGACACCCTCTTTTTTTAGCGTTAAATAAACACGTAAATTCTACAGAAAAACTGACAGATATGTTTGTAATTGGTTCAACTAGATAAAACCTGTGATTTTAAAAACTTTTCTAAACCATTCACAAACATTTCCAAATGAAGAGTGCCAAAACCTGCAAATACTAACAAACTAATTTACATAACATTGCTAAAGTTGCGAGAATAAAGTGATACAAACCAAAGTAAAAGAGGGAGACATATGTCCCTCCAAAATATAACACAACCATATGTTTAAAGGTTTACTACAAAATATAACCAAACTAGGTCCAAGGTTCTTTTGCTCGCTAGCTCGTCCATGTACCCCATCTAAACATCATCAACCTGTCAATCGCATTTTATACAAACACGAAAGCCAATATTCAGTGGGGAGTAACTTCGAGTCCTCCTAGCCACGAAATGTCATATTTAATGTAACATGTAAACAACATCATAAATAATTTAATTATCGAGTATTCTAACACATGAACACTAAACTGACCAATTTATACTATCATGTGAAACATATAACAAACAGTAATCCAAACTTTATCAATTGTAACCGGCTTGCATCTCACCTATTACAATTCATAAAATCACCATACAAGAAAGGACAATATATCAAAGACAGGCATAAGTTCTTAGCACGGTCAATAGTCACCCTGTAACTCGAGTCTATACCACGAGGTAGGGAAGGTAATCGAACCGGTATCCTGGCTCAGAGGTTCTATCAAAACATGGCCAAGACACAACACAACCCTAGTCCTAAATCTGCGCAGACCTAGACATGCGGATACACACCACCGCACCCAAGACCCACAATTTTATAAAACCATGTGAGTACCCTAAGGAGTCCACCAAAGGGTTGGCTAGTACTTAAGCTGACCACTTACTCTCAAAATAAGTAACGAGGTCATGCCCCAACTTGGATATAAACCCACCAAGTCAGGAACACAAAGGCTATTAAGCAGTGAACATATACTCGTCAAAGACTATAAAGACCTGTCTATAACAAACACAACAATACCATACGTATAAGCAGCTGAACAACAACACAATCCTCAATATTAAAGGTTTCAGGGAATCTAAGGCCGTTTATACAATATAAGAAACCATTCAAATCAACCAACGACACATGTGAAATAAAAACATAATAAATGGCCTAAAACATGAATAAGGCCAATTATCCAATTCACACAATAATTTCATCCAACCGAATTTTTACCCGCAACCCCACTGCGCGAGTGCGGGTTCAATCGCGGTGACCAATCACACAATTGACTGGCATCGATTCAGTCAAAGGGACTAAGGGCTCAGTTTTCGGCATAATCATCCAAACATTGCAATTATCGCTATAAAATTCATTTCAAGCCTATTCATTACAATTTCATATCATAACCTATCCTAACATGTGCGAACTACCAATATAAGCATGATTTTACCATCAACATTATATTTACTACTAACATTATTCATTCCAAAAGATTACCCATATGTTACTTATACTAAATATACCATTAATAAACCCGAAACGACGAACAACGCATGAAAAATCGCGAAAGCAAGCAACGGGCCGGCCCGGGCCAACCTGTAGGCTGCCGTGGGCTGCGCACGGCCTCTTAGCCAACCGGCCGCCACCCCAATTCCTCCGTTTCTCCGTTTTTGTTCATTTTAACATCGTTTTAAGCATCAATTAATCATTCCCATTTCATTTCCATACTAATATGTGAACTTAAACTTACAAAAGACATGAATTTAACCCATATTTTCATGTGAAATAAACCACTCAATTAACATTCACAAAATCATACAAAAAAAACAAAGAATGTGACATTTATTCGTCGAGTAACTCGAAATATGTTACCTTTAGCTAAAAATGAGCAATTAGCACCTTGAACACCAAACCCTAATATGCAAGCTAGCCACTATCTTCAACTATGTACGAGTCTCCAAACTCGTCTTCTAAATCCTCACCTAATTAAACAATAAAAACACAATTATAAGCACTATAATCAAAACCCTAAAAATGGTGGATAAAATAAATTTAGGGATATTGAATTTAAAACATACTAGGATGTTGGAAATGAAGAGAGAATTCCAAATATGTAATCCTTATGAAATTTGGAGTAGAAATGAGTAAATTATGATGAAAATTAGCTTAGAAAGCTTAGGTTTAGGTATGAAAATGGTGCTTTAAGTTTAGAATGCTTTAGAATGTTCAAGGAGAATGAAGTTGGAAAAGAAAAATCCAAAGGGAAGGAGAGGGAAGGGGTGCCGCCCAAAAGGAGGAGAGGAGCGGGATTTTTGGCGGAATTTCATTAGTCGGTTTTGGCTCGTTTCGACGATAATTAGAACCGTTCGTCAAATGCAAATTCCGACAATGCCAAAGTTCTTAAACACGAGATTATAAGAAGATTGAGTACTCATATGACCCATTTCCAAAATCGTTTGCCCAATTTTCACAAGAATTGCCATTTTCCACGATATACCCTTATTTCGAAATAAAAGGTTTTTACAGGGTTTAAACTATTTTTAAACATTTCGAAACTATCAAAATAAATACTTTACTTCAAAATATAATAGAATTATATTTCATTGAATTATTATTACTTCAAATACATTAATATTAAATTCAACTTGATTAATAGATTACTTCCGCAATATAATAACGTTCCGAAATTACCGGGTGTTACAAACCACCTCAAACATCAACTTTCAACCTCAATTACCATCCCAACCATCAACTTTCAACCTCAATTTCAACCTTCCAACCACAATTTCCATTTATACCTCTTTACTGGGGGGGGCTTCTTTTTGTCGCCCAGTCTCCTTTTTACCAAATTCCAGAGTCATCTGCTCATCCTGGGGGATTCTTTTCCAAGATGTCACCCTTCTTTTATTCTCCTCTCTCATTAGAGTCAAACTAGTACTCGGTCCGGGCAATGACAAGGTCTTAGATCGATTCTCCAAGTTATCGTGCCTCAAGAGGGGTCTCTTTTACAGCAAACGGTGTCAAAAGGTGTCCAAGTAGACAGCCGATCCATGGCTCATGCCTTGCCTTTATATGTTGTGATCATTCTTGCAATTCTTCTACCTTTAGAACTGATACGCGTTGTCACCCATACTTGGCTAGGGGTTGCGCATACTTAGGGAAAGTCCGTTAGAGTCATCCTCGTCTCGCGTCCTAGTAGGTCTGTGTCCGCCTCAGTCACGTGTTTAAAGCCCATTGAATATGCATAATGCATTACAAACGACAAATTTCTTTGAGCAAGTTTTAAATAACTTTTAAAAAGAAACAAATTTTGCAAAACCTATGTGCTTCCTCATTTGAGGTCCATGTGCTAATTGCTTACATGCGTATGTGTTATGTGTTATTTTTCTATTAGATTGCGTTTTTGTGTGGCCACTAACCATGCAGGTAAGTATCAGAAGCAGTGCTCGCTCCAACTGGAGGCTTCGCTCAAGTCTTTGTTCTCCCCAGCGACAGTCAAGATATTCCCCAGCTACCTTTCAACTCAATTTTCAAAGCAGACGGTGAACCGTCTCAGTATTTTATCAGCCCGTGCAATTTTCAAGCAGACTGCGAACCGTCGCAGTATTTTATCTCCAAGCAGACTGCGAACCATTGCAGTATTGTATCTCCCAGTAAGGACTTCGCTTGCAGCAACGAGCGGATTTCCGGCGGTATTTCGACACACCTTTATCTACACTTTTTATCCACCGAGAATTCATGACAGCCGATTGCACTTCTCGAAAGATGAAGTTTGTTTGGAAGCAGACACGAGCAGATTCCCAGAAATGATTCAATCTAGACAGAATCATCAGCATATTCCCCGACGAGAGTTCGCTTGAGACCGACGCAAGCATATTCCCCCAGCAGTTTCTACCGACATCCTTGTTCCGAGAAAGAAGTCTCAGGTATAGATTCTTCTTATGGCTGGCGAGCTTCCTTACGTAGTCTAATGGACTTTAAACGACCCTCCCCGATAGTCGACAGACTCTAAAATATTTTCGACGACAGGTCCTTGGCTCAGAACCCTTGAGCCGCCTCGCGTCGCCATAGTCGTCAGGTTGTAATCTTCGATTGACCTGATAGCTATACTTTGACTTTCGCCTTGTCCAAGCCTAAGTCAAAGTGGAGGATCTGTAGATACCTCGTTTCTGCACCTCCCGCAAGCCACCCGGTGATGATTGGGCCGCATGTTTGACAGTCCGTAAGTTTATGACAGTCCGTAAGTTTATCGTCAAGTGATAGCCCAAATACTTGTGTCTACCTCTTGGTTGTCATCTACACGCCATTATGGTCATTTTGACAGTAATTAGAGTACATTTGGAGTCCGGTCAAAAAACCGCTTCATTTTTTAATAAACCGTTTAAAATGCCAAGTCGGAATGCTCTAGAATATTCCAGATATTTATTCCATAAATTAATTTTATATCTTTTGGCAAAATATATCCCGAAAATTTTATTTTAAGGAATAAGGAAGTCGAGATCTACCACAATTCCATAAAAGAAACGCGGAAATCTTTCTTCCGCAGGAGGAAACCTCTGGGAAAGGACGCAACACCTGTTGCGCCTCTTCCAAGAGTCGCAGCAGCTGGTGCACCTCTTCCCCAGCTCTTTTCTGAATATTTTCAGATTTTTTCGAGATTTGTTTCCAAAGTTTGAGTCATTCCATAATTCCTCCGTGTGATTAGTATAAATAGGGACCTTCGTTCCACATATTTCTCACGCGAGTGTCCGCCCTTCTCTTCTCCCTTTGCATTCTAAGACCGTGCTCTAAGCTTATTGACGTCTACGTGCTTGATCAATCGACCACGTAAGCTCGGATCCTTCTGAGTACCAGTCATGTTGCATGACCGACCAATTTGACCAACTACACCTCAATTAATCAATAAATTTAATCTAAATTCTCTCGCGAGGGCACTTTCATCATACATTCGAGTCGAGCAATCACTAAACGTTAACTTAGTTAATCTCGTTTCATCAAACATGTAAGTCTGAGGGTGTAAATCCCATCTTTTATTATTGTATTTTATTTTTTGTACCAATTAATGTAAGATTTACGTCAAAAGTATGCTTAAAACCGATTTCTAAAACCCTTTTGTTAAACTGTTTTTTACGGATTAACAGTAGGCTGACATCGAGAAGAAACGCAAGAATCTGCGCTCTTCGAAGAGTCGCGAAGATCTCTTCGCCTCTTCCAGAGGGCCGCCATGATCCCCTTTTCTTCTTCTTCCTCGCTTCTCTGTTAGTTCGTCCTCTTTTGTTTTCTTTTTCTTATTTTCTTTTCTTTCATTCGTATATAATAATTTTAATGCACATATTCATTCATAAATATATCCCTTTAAATCCGACTTAAATCCCTTATAATCAATATTTGCGGGTTTTCGTCATTAAATCAATCCCGGATTTTGGAGATTCGAGTTGTTCATATCAAGTCTCCGGAATTCGACCTTTGTACATATTTTCGTTGTTTATTTTCAGTTTGACACGCCTTTTAATTAATAAATTTTAACCTAATTAATTTGTAATTAGTTTATAATTCGTTTTATTTCGTTTTATTTCGTTTTAATTCGTTTTTACCACTCTTATGACAAATTCATATGTAATTAATATGTTAAATCACTTCCATCTGAGTCAAATATTAATAATCAAACATTAAATCCACCAACGAACATTAACAATTCGCAGTTCTGACTTCACAGCCAGAACTCACCTTAGGAACAGACGCAGTGACCATTGCGCCTCTTCCAAGAGACGCGGCATTGCTGCGCCTGTTTCGGGTTGATTTCTGTCTCTGAACTTCCGTTCTTGCTTTGACCTAATTCATTAGTTTACATATTAATTGACTATCAACCGAAATATCACTCCTAATCTGTCCGTATTTTCTAACCTAATTTATTTTAATTTTCTTTTGTTTTTCTCAAAATTATTCGTCTTAAATATATTTTTGACGTAAATCAATTAATCCGTTGTAATTTATTGTAATTTTCATTATTGTATTTATTTATATTATATTGGATGATTTATTTACTTGTTTTTCACATGTAATTAATTCTAAACCCTATTTCGACATTAATGAGTGCTAATTACATGTTCACCGACTTAGTATTAATTCACATGCTAGTGTAGACACCTCAAAGTTGTCTACTAGCCTTATGGGTACCCGATGATGAGGCTAAAACTAAATGACTAAATGAAAATTGACAATGTTATAATTAAAGGTTGTTTACGCTTATTTTCTGAAAAACCGCTCAAAATGACACAAAATCATTTTTAAGTCATTCAATTCCATTCAACCAACTCGTTAACCAGTTTAAATTATTAGCATCCATGATTACAGCTTTAGTTAAATTGGATTGAATAATAATAAGGCAACTCACCTTACTATTAAATGGCACATAATTACCGTGGCGAGGGAAATCATACATACCCAATAATACGTAGTCCAGCGATAGTAATTAGTCCATTACTATAAAAGTGCTTAAGCAAATTCACGTGCAAGGCAAGATAAGGGATAATTAACTTAAAGTGATACGTGAAGACTTATCTCAAGACATTAGTTGGCATTACTCTATATTACTCCGTATTTGTGGCGCACTAGAACAATAACAAAGTCTATCTTCTTAGTTTCCGATACTCACCAAATTTCAATCCCAAAACCCACTATAAATATTGACTTCAACCATGTTCACAGGGGGGGACGAAAAACACAATCCCACGAAACAGAGGAGATACACAAATAATATACCAGACGGACAACAATAATCTCCGGAGGACGAGATTCACAAATAATTCCGGGAGGACAATAATATTCCCCGTACACAAATCACCAAACCAGACTCAAAAATTCAATACTCTAATATCGTCTCAAATAAACTATCCCAGTTCTCAAATCAAATCAAACCCCACACATAAATTGTCCCAGTTCCATATAAGCGCATAAGAGCCAATAATTTACGACAACGTCGAAATTCATTAATAGTCAACATCCACATAGGCCTGAGGGTACCAGATTCAAATAAAATTTTATTTACTCTTTCTTTTTATCTAATTCTTTTATTGTCTTTTCCTTATTTTCTTTATTTATTGTATTGACTAACCTAGTTTATTTCTTTTTGTATATAATTTGTATCGTTTTTCTTATTCTTTTCGTCTTAATTTCGTCAAATATATAATATTACAAAAAAATAGTGGAGGCCGTCAGTTTGATGGGCGGTCCGGGTGCCTAACACCTTCCCTGACCGTACCTTTACCCCCGAATCCGCAATCTTTGGTTCAGACCGGAGTGACGGATCAGTCCCCATTCCAGGGATCAAAAGGGGTCTTTTCTGTTAACTTATTTTCGTATGTTTTTTATAAAACCTACTGGCGACTCCACATTATTTACTTATTTTCAAAAAGGAGATTTTTTTTTCAGGGATCTCACAGTGGCGACTCCGTTAGGAACTTTATAAGAGGGTAAGACTCGAAATTTATTTATAATCTTTTGTATATCTGACGAAATTGATTTATTTTTCCGAGTACTTGCTTCTCGAGTGACATTGCATACTTTTTTGTCAAAAATTTTGAGCACTCAGAATGCCTTTTTTTATCTATAAAATTGGATAACAACGAACTGAGACGTTTTTTTTTTTTAGACAAAGGTGAACTGAGACGTTGCTTATGCCTAATTGAAAATCAGATTGTAGGTGTGTGTGCAGGTGACTGTATGAATTTGGTTACTGACTTTTAGTTTCTTGCATGTGCACAGGTGTCAAAGCAAGATAATATATTTGCTTATGAATAAGCATTATACTCTCAATATTGTTATTATTATCTTTTTCTTTTTTATTTCTATTTTCTTATATTTCTTATCATGTAATTTAATTATTTGAGACAAAAAAGGCATAGGCTCTCCGTAAGTCAATATTATGCCATCTTAAGCTACCCTAATTCACCCTCGGTAAAGTATGTTGTATACTTAGAAGGTTTATTCGACCGACTAGGCCTTACACGTATTTTCCACCTCATGACGTTGTGTTTTGGCAACTCGTCGGGTCCATATGACCGGGGGAGCACAAAAGCGAGAGATGCCCTCGGGTATTTTAATGTTGTGAGTATTCAATTATCAACCATAAACCTAACCACAGATCTCGTAGAACCTTTGTTAGGTCATATTATGTGTATTTTGTATGTTAATATTTTCGACATAGTCTCGTTGTAATAATTAGCTAATTAAAAAAAAAAGTAGATAAATATGTGTGAGCTACACACGAGGCATGCATTTGTTCTTTGTGCATAGTAATAACACACTAACATTGTATCAATTTCGTTTTCTCTCTTAACAAACATCAGGCCCTATCAATCTCATTCCAGAGACTTACTCTCATGCACATGTAAGTTTGCATTTTAGTTAGTCACTCAGCTCACATATCGTTTCCACTTTATTTTTATTTATTTTTTCAAAAACATTAAAAGTTTCCTTCTTTTATTATCAAAAAAAGGGGTCTTATTTTTTATTTTCCAGTTTAGTTAAAAAAATAAAAAAAAAAAATTGCTTTTTTTTGACAATTTTCCATTTTCAACTCTTTTTTTTTAACCCATATGTGGTCCATGTAGAAATTTGTATAGATTGTCTTACGCTTCAAATCTTTCTATCAATTTCAAAAATAACTATCCCATATTTCTCCTTATAGAGTCGTGTCAACTGCTGTGAAAATAAATTGGACAAAAAACTTTTTATACCCAATTAGGAGTCGTGTTGTAAGTCCAGCGTCCCGTGTCTTTGAGTCAATGTTTAAGTAATAACTCACATAAGAGTAAAGGAGTCGTCGGTCTTTGACTTAGGGTCTGTTTGGATAGGTGGATTTGGAGGGAAATGGAGGGGAGGGAAAGGAAGGGATGATAAATCATTTGTTTGGTTAGCAAAATGGAGGTAGAGGGATTTTGAGGGGAGGGAAAATGAATCCCTCCACTTCCCCCCTCCAAGCCAAATTATTTCCTATCCAACAAACGCAAGATTTGGAGGGAAAATGACCTCCTCCATTCTCCCTCCCCTTCCCTTCCATTCCTTTCTCTTCCCTCCTTCTCCCTCCCCTCCCTTTCCCTCCACTTTTGCTATCCAAACACACCCTTAAACTAATAATTCACTAAGCCCGTAATGACGAGCGTACGAGATTGCTAAAATAAGGAGCAATGATTCTACCTTCTTTTTGTTCCTAAGGGAATCACTAGTCACCAAAAGCCTGTGTCAAGATCTTTAATGTGATATAAAAATTACATGCAAGTGACCAAATTACCTAAGGCGTAAATTAGACTCCATCTTACACAATGTATCCGGATCGCACAAGTTCTAAGATAAATCATGATTTGGTACTCAATTACACACCGTTGATTTTCTACTTACCTAAAATACATCGATAGTAGGTTAGGACCATCCTAGTCCTTTTTGAGTTACATAAATAAATAAATAAATACGAGCATATGTCATTTTTATTAGTCACTTGTTCTACTTTTTACCCTTAACTAGTAGAATAGATTTGAAATACTTTAAGGCGTATCTCTTTAGTGTCGATCAGTCGACCTCTTAGAATCAGCCTGAACGAGGGCATGCATTTGACCACCTGTTCCATCTTTTGTGGTGTGATAATTCCTTGATCGACGTGTCTCTATCTAGGTGACCTATAGGTTTGGAGACTCAATCTTTCTACTCGATGTGTCAATTTTACATATTTCAAATGACTACCACATTCGTCAATTTCCCCAAATGACCACAAATTGCTTTTTACCAGATTCGTCAACTTCCCATATTTCAAATGACTACCAAATGAGCACAACTCTCTATCTACCAGATTAATCAATCTCTCATATCTCAAATGACTCACAGATGAGAACAACTCATATGATCGACCAATCAATTATCCAAATGTTATCATTCATTCCCATTGGTGAACTAGCTCGAAAATATTCAAACTAGATTCTTAGTACACCCGTGTCCAAACATACCAAATAAGACACGGAGCGCACACTCCGTGCTATTTTATAGGTGACCACTAGTCCCTTAGAATGAACTAAAGATGTGAGTCCAAATACCAATACAAGCTCAAAAATACTTACACTAAAGACTCTCATAAGTCAACAAAAATTCCAGTCAAAAGTTGCAATCAACTCCTGTAACAAAGTCTTAAAAAATCAAAGACAAAAAAATATGATCTCAAATAGATTCAAATCCACTGTCGAAAATCTAAAAAAATTCACAGGACAAGAAAAAAATCTAGCCAAAAGTTGCAATCAAATCCAGGTTCAAAAGTCTCAAAAATTTCACAAGGCGGAAAAAAATTCCAGTTAAAACTACAATTCCAATCAAATTCCAGAGTAGTTATTTCTCCTTTCTCAGACGGGTTAATTCACAGTTTCGTTGTCTCCATTCCTCTTGGGATGATCCTTTCATTCACTTAGGTGAGTGAGAGAGCCACACAGGTCTCCAGTGTCTTCTAACACCATAGAACATTCTACTCCATTCCATTTATCACCCTCGTTCAGCATCTAAGACTCGGGGGATGTACACTAAGTTTATACGGTCACATAAGTATTTTGTTTCTATGGTATTAGTTTTGCTTAATTAGTAAAGCTTGTTACTCTAAAGAGGGCAAAACTCATCAAAATATAACTCAAATTGACAGGTTAAATAAAAATGATAAACATTCTCCACACCAGAGAAATTGTTAAAAGTTACTTCTAGAGTAACAGTGTCCAGTTAGTGTCCAATCTTTCTACTTTGGTCACATTTGGGTCAAACCCCATCTTTTTCAAAATATTTTTTTTAAAAAAAAAAAAAAAAAAAAAAAAAAAAAACTTTTTCAATACTCATTTCAAATGTTTTCAAAAAAATAACATTTTTTGCATCATACCTAGAACATGCATTTGCATTTTATGTGTCATACATTTGTCACTAACTCCCGGTCGACTACTTTGTCATTCATCTTCCAGATTCATCCAAAGTGGAGGCTTCTCATAAAGTCTCATTTTTGTCGTAATAAAATTTTGCCAGTTTCAAAATCAATCAAAAATTTCCTAGCCCTTTTCGTGAAATAAAATTTTGCGATTTTCAAATTCAACTTATTTCGAAATAAAATTTTAAAATTAATCTTGGTCGGCAGGCCCTGACATGCATCTGAGTTCTTAAAATAAAATTTTTTGAACTTGCCCTTTTTTTTGGGAAAATGTAAGTTGTCATTAAGAATAAAACCCAAACATACAATTAGAAGGCATAGTTATGAGCTAACTTCCTTCATTACCTTACAAATTACTCATCCAATTCTTAGTAGTACTCTCTTTACAAAATTTCAGAAACTTTCTAATTCGAAATCTAACATCCTTCTGTAACTTCATCAGCGGCTGCTCAGGCCTTATCATCAAGCAATCCACCCTAGCAACATTTCGAGTATGCCATATATGGTACATCAGCCCAGCTATAACACACCCCATAACTTTCTTCCTGCATAAAGAACGGTATCTCTTCCTACACCACCATAGAATACAGTCCTCCTCAGGCAATAATTCCTTACACCAAGCAGAAACCAACTGACAACATCTCCTGCTATACTCACATTTAAAGAAACTATGAGCATGTGATTCAGTATGATCAGCATATAAGTAGCAGGTGTTTGAAGTTGTAACCTGCATCCTCACCAGACGATCCTGAGTTAACAGCTTTCCATGTCCAGCAACCCAACAGACAAACCCATGCTTGGGGATCATCCAAGAATTAAGAGCCCACTGACACCAGTCAATTTTATCACCATATGGTCTCAGCCACATATAACCAGACTTAACACTATACAGTCCATGGTTCTGCCTCAACAGCTCCTTAAAAATATTTTTGATTTGGCAAATTTTCCGCCAAGCCCAACTGGAATTAACAGTAGGTTCATAATCAATCCAATGCTTATCCTTAATATACACAATATGTACCCACTTAACCCAAAGATGATCAGCCTTGTTTTCAATCCACCATACATATTTAGCAACAGCCGCCATATTCCAAGAAAGTAAGTGCTTAAGCCCTAATCCCCCTTATTGCTTAGGTCTACAAATAGTATCCCAAGCCACCAAGGAAGGACTACAGCTGTTTGAACTCCCTTTCCATAGGAAAGCTCTACAAATGGACTCTATCTTTTGAATAACAGCTTTGGGGAGAATAAATATCCTAGCCCAGTAGTTATGAAGTGTGCTGAACACAGCTTTCACAAGAACAAGTCGCGGATATGACAATTTGCCTAGCCCCCAACCCCTTAATTCTCTCCACCACTTTATCAACAAGACAGCTGCAATCCAAGACTGAAAGTCTCTTGGGAGCCACAGTCACACCCAGGTATTTAAAAGGAGCAGAGTCCTTCTTCATACCTGTAGCTCTTGCAATCTCAGAAATCAACCAATCCTCCATGCCATTACAATAGAAATTAGACTTTCCTGTGTTGAGCACCAGGCCTGAAGCTTTAGAGAAATAATCAAAATAGTTAATCATCAGTTCAATAGAGGTCTTTTCTCCCTTGCAAAATAAAATCAAGTCATCAGCAAAACAGATGTGAGATAGTCCAATTCTTTTACATAAAGGATGGAATCTGAATTTTGGAAGCTGTTGTGTCACTGCCAATATCCTGCTAAAATACTCAAGGCATAATGTAAAAAGCAAAGGGGAAAGAGGGTCCCCTTGTCTCAACCCCCTCTTACCCTTGAAAAAACGAAAAGTTTCCCCATTCAGAGCAATGGAATAGGATGGAGTAGAGATGCATTGCATAATCAGTTTGATCCAAAGCTCAAGGAATCCCAAATAGTTCACCATCTCCTCCACAAAAGACCATTCAATAGAGTCATACGCTTTTTGAAGGTCAAGTTTCATCAACATCCTTGGGGATCGGAACAAGTCTTCCTTTTATATAACCTTATTAAGTCTTGGCATATAAGTATGTTCCCTACAATATCACGACCCTGAATGAAAGCACTCTAGGATTGACAGACAATATCTGGTAAAATCTTACTCAATCTGGTACATAACACTTTGGAAAGACATTTGTATATGGTATTGCAACAAGCTATAGGCCTGAACTGCTTGACATTATCAGGTAATTCCACCTTAGGCACAAGTGTAATCACAGTGTTATTACATTGTTTCAGGAGCTGTCCAGTGTGGAAAACATTCTTGATGGCATTACAAACCTCCTGACCTACAATGTGCCAGCAGTCTTTAAAGAATTGACTGTTGTACCCATCAGGTCCTGGGGCTTTAGTGCCAGGAATAGAAAACATAGCACTTTTTATCTCCTCAGAAGTAATAGGGGACATGAGCAACCCACAGTGCTGACTGTTTAAGCAGTTACCAGCTTGCACCACCCTCTTATTTACCTTAGTGACCTGCTTAGAAGTCCCAAGAAGAGAGACACAGTACTCCTCAAACGCAGTTTTAATCTCATCATATTTAGAACAAAGTTTATCATTCATATGCCTCACCTGATAAACCTTGTTTCTAGACCTTCTTTTCCTAATACTAGCATAAAAGTATGATGTATTATCATCCCCGTCTAAAACCCACTGAACTTTTGCTTTTTGCTGCAAGTACTCATCTCTTACCTAATGCATCCATACAACTTCTTGAGCATATGCCTTCTCAGCTTTACACAAGCCATCATTCAGAGGATCCTCACGAAGAAGAGTTTGAAAATGAAGTAAAGCAAGTTCAGTGACATGAGTAAGCTTCTCAATGTCACTAAACTGGTCTTTGTTAAGAGCTTTCAAGTCCCCCTTTAATCTTTTTAGCTTGGCAACAATCTGAAACATTGGGGTACCATGTACCTTAGGCTTCCAGTTGCTAGCAACAATCTCCTCGAAATTATGAGCCTTGGACCACATGTTGAAATACTTAAAAGCAGGTTTTCTAGCCATAATAAGTTCTTCAAAACTAATTAAGCAGGGGCAATGGTCAAAGAGACCTTAAGGCAGGAAGTGAGCAAAATTGCCAGGGAATTCTGCAAACCACTCATCATTAGAGAAGACCCTGTCAATTCTACTATATACCTTGGTACCAACCTCATGTTTATTGGACCAGGTGAAGAAAGACCCACATCCCTTCAATTCATGCAACTCACAGTCCTGAACAACTTGCTGAAGAGGTTTTATATCAGCTAAGGAGACAGGACCCCCTCCTATTCTCTCATCAATAGCCATCACAGAGTTAAAATCTCCACAAGTTATCCATGGGCCATTAATACTCTGATGATAACCCTTCAAACTAAGCCATAAGCTCTCTCTTTCTACAGGTTTATTGAACCCATAAATTATAGTGATCCAAAACATCTTTTTCCTCACTTTATCAAAAGCCTCAGCATGAATACACTGAGCAGTTATATCAATAATATTCAGCTGAAACATAGAGGGATCCCAAATCACCCAAACTCTACCCCCCTTATGCAGACTGGTGTTCGTACAGATAGACCAGTCTTCACAAAGGGAACTATGAACTTTATTCCAATTATTACCTTTTATTTTAGTTTCTAGAAGTCCAAAAAGTCCTACATTATTTTGAGAGAGGAATCTCTTTATTTCATATTACTTCTTACTACTATCCATACCTCGAATATTCCAAAAACCAATGCTACCCATTATCCTTAGAAGAAGCACTAGATTCTCCTTTCTCATACAAAGCTCTTTCAATCAGACCAGCCTTAATTCTCTGAATTGAGTAATTCAAAGATTCCATAAAGGATAGCCCACCTGGAGTAAATAACCTCCTCTCACCATTATCTCCTCTCATGAGCCTAGTAAGCAACTTCCTTGGTATAGAGTGCTCCACAACAGGTTCCTTAGTACCCACAACAGGAGTGACAATAACTCTTTGAACATGTGTGACTGTCCTCTGCAGTGGCTTGCTAGGTTGCTGTGTTTTCTGAACTTGCACCACCTTGGTCTTCTGTGGCTGTGGAACCACACCAGGCACAGACTTATGCTGTTTAGGAGCAGGTGCTTTTGGTTTCCACACCTTCTTGGCCCCTACTGCAGCATCACCCTTCCTACACACATCTGTTGTATGCCCAATTCCTTTACAAGCAGAGCAGGTAGTTGGGAGCCAGTCATAGACAAGCCTAGCCCGTTGAGTCTTTCCATTTTCATCAATGAAGTTAAGCTCAGAGGAGAAGTGTTGGCCAATTTTAATCTCAATCATGACATGAGCAAACCCCAGGAATGCCTTTTTAGCAGTAGCATCATCACTTTTAATATAATTACCAACAATCCCACTTAACTTCTTGAGACAATCAGCCTCCCAAAATTTAATATCCAAACCATAAATCTTCATCCATATAGGAACCATAGATACATCGTGTTTCCTTAGTTCAGCATCAGTAGTCCATTCTTTAATAATAACAGGCTTGTTATCAAATATGAGGTGCCCCGTTCTTAACACTGTTTGCTGTTGCTCCTTGGTTTTGAACCGAACCAGGAAAATACCATTGGGCAAGAAGGAGACTATATCTACCCCATTAGATTGCCAGACACGCTTCACAAACCCAGTAATCACGCTACTAGACGGATTCGCACCCAAAATATAACAGTAGATATAAGTCGACCAGAATTTTACCTCATCAGCGACGTCCTCCTTTGTGAGTCGAAGCAGCGGCGATGTAGGTGTCTCTGGAACCTCCTCCAAAACCTCTGAAACCAATTCATCCTCCTCTAGAATCGATTCTAAATCCGTCTCAAATTCCTCCGAAGAAAACCTGATATGTCTTGCTGCAGATTTTCCTTTGCCTTTCGATTGATTGATGCCATCATTTTTTTGTGATTTTTGTCCAGAATTTAATAAAGGATTTTTATTATTTCGTTTTGATCTCGCCATTACGTAATAATCAAGCAGAAAACCTAGAAAATTAGGGAGAACTTTCTCTTACTAGCTTTCTCTCTCATCCTTATTTCAAATGGATGTTAAGAGTGCATTTCTTAAATTTTGCGAAATAAAATTTTGCAATTTTGAAATCCTTTGGTCGGCAAGCCCTGACATGCATCTAAGTTCTTAAAATAAAATTTTCTGAACTTGCCCTTTTTTGCGAAATAAAATTTTGTAATTTTCAAATCCTTTGGTCGGCAGGCCCTGACATGCATCTGAGTTCTTAAAATAAAATTTTCTGCACTTGCCTTTTTGCGAAATAAAATTTTGCATCCTAGTTTGTAAAATCAAATTTTACATTTTAATCCCTTTTCAAAATAAAATTTTGAATTACTCAGTCGGCGGGCCCTGACACGCATTCGAGCTTGTGAAATCAGATTTTGCAGGTACACTCTTAAGTGAAAAAAAGTTTTGCTTAACCAGATTCCAGACCAGTGAAACAAAGTTTCGCTCTACCAGATCCAGATCAGCTAAACAAAGCTTAGCTATTCCAGATTCCAGATCAGCAAAACAAAGTTTTGCTTTACCAGATTCCAGACCGGCGAAACAAAGTTTTGCCAAACTAGTTTCCAGATTGGTGAAACAAAGTTTTACCAACTTCATTCCAGATTGACGAATCAAAGTTTTGTCATTCCAATTCCAAACTAGCTGAACAAAGTTTGGCTATATCAGTTCCAGACCAGTGAAATAAAGTTTCACTATGCCAGTTTCAAACCAACGAAATAAAGTTTTGTTGCACCAGTACCAGCTTCATTTCATATTAGTAAACAAAGTTTTGCTAAGCCAGTTCAAGTTTCCAGCTACTCCAAACAGGTAATGTAAGAGGCCCAGGTCTGCTTCTTATCTTTTATCTGTCCCGACCGGACTACTTTGACCTTCGTCTTACTTAGACTCGGTCAAAGTGGGGGCTTCTGTAGACACCTCAAAGTTGTCTACTAGCCTTATGGGTACCCGATGATGAGGCTAAAACTAAATGACTAAATGAAAATTGA
The DNA here is from genome assembly GCF_048544455.1 of Silene latifolia. Classification (NCBI taxonomy): domain Eukaryota; kingdom Viridiplantae; phylum Streptophyta; class Magnoliopsida; order Caryophyllales; family Caryophyllaceae; genus Silene; species Silene latifolia. Next base: position 237,414,500 of record NC_133537.1, read on the forward strand.
CAATGTTATAATTAAAGGTTGTTTACGCTTATTTTCTGAAAAACCGCTCAAAATGACACAAAATCATTTTTAAGCCATTCAATTCCATTCAACCAACTCATTAACCAGTTTAAATTATTAGCATCCATGACTACAACTTTAGTTAAATTGGATTGAATAATAATAAGGCAACTCACCTTACTATTAAATGGCACATAATTACCGTGGTGAGGGAAATCATACATACCCAATAATACGTAGTCCAGCGATAGTAATTAGTCCATTACTATAAAATTGCTTAAGCAAATTCACGTGCAAGGCAGGATAAGGGATAATTAACTTAAAGTGATACGTGAAGACTTATCTCAAGACATTAGTTGGCATTACTCTATATTACTCCATATTTGAGGCGCACTAGAACAATAACAAAGTCTATCTTCTTAGTTTCCGATACTCACCAAATTTCAATCCCAAAACCCACTATAAATATTGACTTCAACCATGTTCACGGGGGGACGAAAAACACAATCCCACGAAACAGAGGAGATACACAAATAATATACCAGACGGACAACAATAATCTCCGAAGGACGAGATTCACAAATAATTCCAGGAGGACAATAATATTCCCCGTACATAAATCACCAAACCAGACTCAAAAATTCAATACTCTAATACCGTCTCAAATAAACTATCCCAGTTCTCAAATCAAATTAAACCCCACACATAAATTGTTCCAGTTCCATATAAGCGCATAAGAGCCAATAATTTACGACAAAGTCGAAATTCATTAATAGTCAACATCCACATAGGCCTGAGGGTACCAGATTCAAATAAGTTTCTATTTACTCTTTCTTTTTATCTAATTCTTTTATTGTATTTTCCTTATTTTCTTTATTTATTGTATTGACTAACCTAGTTTATTTCTCTTTGTATATAATTTGTATCGTTTTTCTTATTCTTTTCGTCTTAATTTCGTCAAATATATAATATTACAAAAAAATAGTAGAGGCCGTCAGTTTGATGGGCGGTCCGGGTGCCTAACACCTTCCCTGACCGTACCTTTACCCCCGAAACCGCAATCTTTGGTTCAGACTGGAGTGACGGATCAGTCCCCATTCCAGAGATCAAAAGGGGTCTTTTCCGTTAACTTATTTTTGTATGTTTTTTATAAAACCTACTGGCGACTCCACATTATTTACTTATTTCAAAAAGGAGATTTTATTCAAGGATCTCACAGCTAGGATTAATCTGTGGATGTTGCATTGCATGCATATAATGACAACATATCGAGTATGAATAACTTCCCTAATCATTAGTAGAGGTCGCTATCAAGCCGGGCGGGATTAGGTGTTCATTAAAAGGACTTCTGTGGACAATGGGCCCACGGGGGCGCTTGGGAAACAAGCGTTTGTATTTGTGGAGTCGCCACCAATTTATTGTGGAAAATTGGAAACCGTTCGAATACCTCGTGCCATGTCAAGACACAAAGTAGTGACATGAACACCAAGAACTCGTTATGTAACACCCCAAGTTATTGAGAGTAAGGTTGTCCCACATCGGGGAATTGAGGAGGTTGTGATATGTTTATAAGGGATTCCACCCACCACTTAGTAACAAGGCTTTGTGCTTTTGGGCTTAAGTGAGGACAAGTAATGGGCCCAAAGGTACACATCCCATCTTATTGGGGTTGTGTTACGACCGTGGTGGGTCGGGTTGTTATACGTTACCCTTAGCATTCTATGTCTAGAATGACTCTCGTGGATGCCAATGAACACGGATGTTCACAAAGATCTGGAGTAAGGGGTGAGGATACGTATTAGAAAGCTCTTTTGATCGAACACCTAATCTCGCCCGCCTCGATAGCGGCCTCTACTAATGATTAGGGAAATTGTCTACACTCGCTATATTGTCGATTATATGCATGCAATGCAACATTAATTAGATTAATCCTAACATGTGAGAATTAATACTAAGTCGGTGAAACACGTAATTTAGCATACAATTGGGTCGAATCGGGATTTAAATTCAATTACATGTCAAAGCATACAAGTGATAAAAAGTACAATGATAAATACAATAAAGGAAAATTACAATAATGAAAATTACAATAATTACATCGGGTTTAATGATTTATGTCGAAAATACTCCTAAAACGGATAATTTGAGAAAAAGAATAAATAAACAAATTAACGAACAGGAATTAGGGTGATAATACGATTAATAGTAGATTAATACGTAAACTAATAAACTAAGTAAAGGCAACACGGGAGTTCAGAGACAGAAGTCAGCCAGGAACAGGCGCAGCAGAGCTGCGTCCCTTGGAAGAGGCGCAGCCGATCAGCTGCGTCCCTTCCTTTGGCTCGGTTCGGCGTGAAGCCGGAATTGCAAGTCGTTAATGTTCGTTGGTGATTTTAATGATTGATTGGTAATATTTACTCGGATGAAAGTGATTAGCAGGTTATTTACACATGATTAACGGTCATAAAAGCGATAAAACATGGATGAAAACTAATTAGGACGAATTAATACAAGATTAAAGAGGGTTATTAACAAATTAAGGATTAAACCAATAAGTAGGTTAAATACGATGAATTAATGACGGACTAATGATGAACATGATAATAAACAGGTGAGAATATATCAAAGATCGAATTCCAGAAACCCAATATGAATGAATCAAATTTCTACAACCCGGTTTGACTTTAATGACGAAAATCCGCAAATATTAATTACTTGGGATTTAAGTCGGGAATTAATGAGATAAACTAATTACTAATGGTGATGAACAATTTATATGTCAAATTATTATGTTCAGATTGTTATATTAAAACAAGGAACAAATGAAAACAAAATAAAAAGAACGAACGAATTATCGAAAGACGAAGGAAGAAGAAAGGAAGCAGGAACTGCGGCAGCCTCACGAAGAGGCGCGGCGGTAGTGCTGCGTCCCTTCAAGAGGCGCAGCGATTCTTTGCGTCCTTTCTCGACGGTTGTCCTCTAATAATCCGTAAAAAGGGTTTTAAACAAAGGGTTTTAGAAATCGGTTTTAACTGTATTTTCGACATGAATCTTACAATATGATTACAAAATGAATAACAATAGATAAAAGAGAGATTTACACCCTCAGACTTACAGGTTTGACGAAACGAGAGGAACTAAGTTTACGATTAATGATGCTCGACTCGAATGTAACGAAAGTGCCCTCGTAAGAGGAAAACGATTAAGATTGATTAAAGTTGATTATGGTGGAGTTGGTCAAATTGGTCGGTCATGCAAAACGAGGATGGTACTCAGAAAGATCCGAGCTTACGTGATCGAAAGTTCAAGCATGTAGACGCCAAAAAGTAAGAACGTGGTCTAGAATGCAAAGGGAGAAGAGAAGGGCGGACACTCGCGTGAGAAATATGAGAGACCGAAGGTCTCTATTTATACTAATCACGTGGAGGAAGTAGGGTTTTTCGGAGAAACTTTGGAAGTGAATCTCGAAAAGATATGAAAAGATACGAAAAATACGCAGAAAAGAACTTGGGAAGAGGCGCAGCAGGCACTGCATCTCTTGGAAGAGGCGCAGCACCTGCTGCGTCTATTCCCAAGTGGTTTCCTTTCCGTGTTTAGTTTATGGAATAACGGAATAATTTGGTTTTCCTTAATATTTTGTGTGAATATTACGGGAAATTGTTTACCAAAGATTAAAAGATTGTAAAAGATTTATAAAATATGGAATAGAAATATCCGGAACATTCCAGAACATTCCAACTCGGCATTTTAATGGTTGTCAGAAAATGAAGACGGTCTTAGGCCCGGACTCCAAATGTACTCTAATTACTGTCAAAACACCGTATCGGCACGTAGATGACATTTAAGAGGTAGACATAAATGTTTGAGCGATCACTTGACGATAAACTTACGAACTATCACAAATCGTTCCTCGTACCAAACATGCGGCCCAATCATCACCGGATGGTTTGCGGGAGGTGCAGAAATGAGGTATCTACAGAGCCCCCACTTTGAATGAGGCTTGGACAAGGCGAAAGTCAAAGTATAGCCATCAGGTCAATCGAAGATTACAACCTGACGACTATGGCGACGCGAGGCGGCTCAAGGGGTCTGAGCCAAGGACCTGTCGTCGGGAACATTTTAGAGTTTGTCGACTATCGGGGAGGGTCGTTTAAAGTCCATTAAACTACGTAAGGAGGCTCGCCAGCCATAAGAAGAGACCATACCTAAAATTCTTTGAAACTCCAAAGGAAACAAAACGCGATATTGGGAGAAGACAGCAGGACACAGTCTGGAACTGCTGGGAGAAATCTACTTGTGTTCAGCTTCAAACAAACTTCGGAAGAATTTGGGGTCGATGTTGATCTCCACGTCTCGAGAGGAAATGACTGTCGGTCGTGAACTCTCGCTGGGGGAACATAATCGGGAACTGATCTCCATGTCTCGAGAGGGAAAGTCTATCCGTGTACTCTCGCTGGGGGAACATAATCGGGAACTGATCTCCATGTCTCGAGAGGGAAAGTCTATCCGTGTACTCTCGCTGGGGGATAGAATAAAGGCGTGTCGAAACATCTGTCAAAGATGGAATGCTCGTTGCGACAAGCTAGGTCTTGGGTAAAAAATAAGGCGATAATTTGTTGTTGGCTTGGAAGAGGTGGATCCGGGCGAAGAACATACGTCAAACGGACCAAATATGTGATGTAGCATCAAGGAAGAGGCGCACCAAAGATAGGCCCACAAAAATAACGAACTCATAACGAATTTTTGAAAACTCGTATGAAGGGAAGCTGAGGAAGAAGCGCAGCAAGAGCTGCGTCCCTTGGAAGAGGCGCTGCACCTGATGCGTCTATTCCTGGGCGTGTCTTTTCTGCGTAAAAACCCGATGAAACAGGGGTTTCATTTCATTATTTCGAAACATAAAATCTCAATTACTCTCTCAAATTCCAACCATGTCCATCAAAATTTGATCCAAGAGCTTGCATTTTCCATGACTAATCGAGGTATGTGTATCAATCTTGCATTTATCTTCCGTATTTGCTCAAATGGGATCGACAAAATTAGGGTTTTCGACCCTAATTAGTCGAAAATTTGGGGCTTTTCCCCGAAACGACTTTGCCTTGCCAAATTGACTTTGTAATCGGCCAATTGGTAGTATAAGGATCATAACCATGTATTTGTTTCGAATTTTCGTTGAGTTTTGAGCATTTGAGTGAAATTGAGACGGTTTCACAACTAAACTGTAAATTGCTTCGAAAATAGCCTTAGGATTGCCCATTCGTGACGAAATTTGATATTTAGAATCCTTGTGTGATGGGTAAACTTCCTACCATCTCGGAATTTTGGTTTGTGACGGCTTTTTCAGGACACTTTTCCAGGGCATGATCGTCGTTATAACGAAATGCTGTCGAAATTCCGACTCGAACCGATGACTAGGCTTCAACTTAGGCTTGACTTGACCTAAATTACCACATGAGCGGATGGGTTTCTGGGAAAATTGCCGAAGATGGCGAGAAAAGAGCGATTTCGGAGCTCCGAAAACTCAAAAATCCCCTAATCAAGGCTTGTCGTCACTTGACGCGGCCTAAATTTACTTAAATTTTGCAGGTGACGAGGCTTCTACGTCTGGGAGGGCTCCCATGGACGTGGACATTGCTGTTGACCCTTCTCAGGTGCTTGAGGAGGCGTTGGAGGAGGCCTTCACCGCTGCGGTGATGGCTGCTGAGGACGAGGTCCTAGATGAGGAGGTCTGGGAGGAGGAGGAGGCCCGAGACGGGCCAACGTTAGACGAGGTGGTCGCCACCGAGGGAGCACTGCGTGGGCCGAGACACAGGGACAGTGGGCACCGCTCTGGGCGGGAGGGTCACCCGTCCTCAGACGGTGAAGAGCTTGGTAAATAGGATTCATCACTCTTCATTCATCTTCTTTCATTCCTGTTTGTCATTCCTTTTATTCTTCATTTGAGCTAAAGATAGCTTTTGTTTCAAATCAACATAGGAGGTAGGGAAAATCAGGTCGTTCTCGGGCTACACGACGGCGATGGGGTGCTACGAGAGGCTGTCGGCTGAGGAGCGGGCCATGATCGAGCAGGGAGCGTTCGGGACCTTGGTGCAGGCTTGGAGGGATATTGCGAGGAGGAAGCTTCGGGCTAACCTCAGTCTCGTTCGAGCGTTCTTGGACCGGTTTTGGGATACGACCTCCACGTTTCACATGCCTTTTGGTGAGGTGGGGGTCACGTTGGAGGACTACGGCATGATTTCTGGTCTGCCGTGTGGGACTAAGGTGGTGGAGTGGCCAGAGACGGCCATGAGGTATGACTCGGCGGAGGCCAGGAGGTTGATCGGCTGGAATTTGGCGCCGAAGGCGGCTGCAGTACCCGGCTTGGTGCCTAGTTATTACGTGCTGGACTACTTCGCGGGGAAGACCCCAGCGTTGGTGGTGATCGAGGGGAGGGAGACGGCTCCTCCTCCTTGCACTGCAGAGCAGAGAGTTTGCCTGTGGCTCTGGTGGTTCTTGTCTTCGATTTACCTCGGAGACAAGGGAGAGAGGCTTTCGACGAAGCTTCTTCCCTTCCTTTCTGAGCTGAGTGCCCTAGGCTGTTGGGACTGGGTCACTGCTGGTTTTGTGGTCCTCATCCGCTTCATGAAGGCCATGGTTCGTCCGGAGTTGATGGAGAAGGGGACTTCTCCTGCTGCTGTCGGCCCTGGACTACTGTTGGAGGTATGAACCTTCACTTTTTCTTATGAAAGATCATTTCTTTTTCTTATTAAGTCACGAAAGATCGTTGTTGATTATCTTGAATTACAGGCGTGGGTGTACTCTTACTTTCCGAGCCTTGCGCCCAAGAGGACGGGGCCGGTGGAGAAGGCCTATCCCGTCGTGAGGGATTGGGTGATGTACCGCACGAGGAGTTGGCGTTCCTTCCACTACGTCTGTCGGCGAGAGGTGAACGCTCTTCAGCTGGACGGCGTGAGTATTTTACCTTACATTTGTCTGTCTTACTTTCTCTTTCTTTTAGAACTGATCATAAGAATGACCCTTCGTTTGCTTTTCTAGTGGGTGCCTAGGCCTTGGGAGGAGTAAGCTGGCGCTCCTCCTTTCGTGGCTGAGGTCCTTCGATCTAGGAGCTCGAGCCGGCTGCTGCTGAGGACGTCGATGGGTCCTGTGTGGTACTTGGGTGAGCGCTTGGCTCGTCGGTGCTCTCGGGATATCTTGTCGGTTCCCATTGATCCTCCTCGGACGATGTTTAGGGAGCCTTCTGAGGTGGAGAGGGAGGCTGACCTGGCTGGCGTCGGTGGCGACGCCCTCCTCCTTCCTGGTGAGGACTACTCGGCGTTCCTCTACGGAAGGTTGGCGTACTGCCGGTTGTGGTAAGTGCTTTGCTCTTTTTCATTTTTGATTGTTTGAGCATACAATGAAAGATCATCAGTTAACGGAAATTATCTGACTTTGCAGGAGGTCGAGGCGGCGGGCATCGAGCCCCCAGAGTACCCCGAGACCCTTGAGTACACCGACACGACGGGGATGACGACGATCTCCGAGCTACGTGACTTTGACATGGCGGTGAGAGATGCTGGCCTGGACGATTGGCAGCATCTGATCCGTAGGGTGAGTCTTCTAGTCTATATAGTTTTCGTGTAAGAACACATTTGCTCGCGTTTGCTCAATTGCTAATCATTTTCCTTTTGAAATGCAGGTCGCGCCACCCCGGTTCGTGGCTTTGTGGAGGGTAGCCAACCGGCTGCGGGCTACTGCCGTCGAGGCACTCGCTGGTGGCCGAGGACGTCAGGTATGAACCTTCTGTTTACTTTATTTTTGAGTTTTCTAATTTTCCTTTATGCTTGACATGATTGATATGAGTCGGTTTTGTCGTTCGCAGAGGGAGCGCGAGCTGGAGCGAGAGCTTGCTCAGTCCCGAGAGAAGAGGGCTCGCCTGCTGAGGGAGCTCGAGGTTCGCGACGCCGAGGTTGCTGCTCTCGAGGCGAGAGTTGCTGAGCTAGACGGCGACGAGCAGTAGCTTTCTTGTTGTTTCTTGTTTTTGGCTGTATTTTTTACATTTATACATTTTCGGACATTTGGATTTTGTTTTGGGGCTCGAGCCCCGGTTTGTGTACATATCCCTTTTTGATCGTATATATGACGGCTACCGAGTGCCTTTCTTTCTTTGGGTTGCCTTGTTTGTACCTGCAGGTTTGCTTTGAACAGGTTTGGTAGATGACGGTTTACGCCGTCATGCTGCCGAAATTTACACAGAACATATATTTGTACATATGGCCTAAATTAGCGCAAAACAATGACTCGAAAATGCAAAAAAAATGACCAGAAATTCAAAAATTTGGTCGGAAATGACAAAAATGCAAAAATAAAATTTGGCCGGAAATGACCGGACGGTAGGGAGGGTTACCCCCTAAAAAAAAGAAAATAAAAACATGTAAGTTTGAAGTGGAGAGTGAAATGATTTCCCCAAAAGGAAAAGAGGTAAAGTTCGAAAAATGATATAATGAAATTAAATACCAAAATGTAAAAAAAGAATAAATGAAATTAAATTGCTGAAATGATTCCCCAAAAACAAAATTAAAAAAAGAATGTATAAGTGTGCTAAAATGACGAAAATGTCGATATCGTCTCGAGATGCGTGCCCGCGAAATTAGGAAACACGAAATATAGTAACTTGACGCATTTACCAAAATAATAACCCGTATAAATAGGAAATTATTCGTTGAGGAGTTTAGGAAAGATCCAACGCGGAAAATCACAGAAAAACAGCTGAGGAAGAGGCGCAGCAAGAGCTGCGTCCCTTCAAGAGGCGCAAGACACTGCCGCGCTGTTCTGATGCATCCGTTCGACGATTTTAGGAAACAGCTTTTAGTATAAATAGAGACGTCGAAGGAGGTTTTATTCACATAATTCTTCCGTCTTTCTTCGTCTTATTACACAAAACTCCCAAAATAAGCCTACATCATGAATACTCTTGAAATTCGTCTAAAAGAATGGACAAATGAGTTCTCTAGTGTGGAGAAGTATGACATGGGTGCTTATAATTTTGGAGCACTTTTGAGCTTGAAGTTGATCAAGGTAGTCAAACCGTTTCTCGATGCTTGTCTTGACTATTGGGACCCTAATCATCACGTATTTGCCTTCCCAGGAGGCGATATTTGCCCATTTCTCGAGGAGATTGTTGCGATTGGTGGTTGGGATCCGGAACAATTGTCTGCTATTCCCTCCACTTCTCACGGATATAAGAATAAGTTTAGAGACTTGCTTGGACTGGCCAGAGTTGATGTTGACCGTCTTGTGACTTCTAAAGGAGTGCGAATGTTGGATTTCATCGATCGCTTCATCAACAAGGCTGATCCTACTGTTTCTTATGTTGCGAGGCGAAGGGCATTCGGAGTCTGCCTGTTGCATGTATATTTCCTTCAAGGGCATGCTGATGAGGACATGAGGGGGGACCCTCGTGTTTTGAGTCTGATTGAGCAAATGGAGCTGCGCAGGAGCCCAGCTTGTCTGTGTTTAGGACAGATCCTATTGGGCTTGGATAACAGGAAAGTCAACCGCGACCTACCTTATTTGGGAAGTCCCATTATTTTGCAGGTAAAAGAATATTTTTTGTTTCTTTTTCTTTTCGTTTTTTTTTTTTTTCGTTTTCTTTTGTTTTTTTTTTTTAATACCCGCTTTTGTTAGGTTTGGCTTATGGAGCGTCTTCGATTGATCGAGCCCCCAGCTAATGTTCCTTCTTACCATGCTCGTTCGATTGCAATGAGGACCAGGATTTACATGATGGACTTCACTCGAGTGTGCAACTACTGGGAAAACAAGTTGAAAAGTGAAGATGGCCCTTTAATTAGATGGATCGTACCATGGTGGCACCTCAAATCTGTCACTGGAGTATCTTCCCTGGATCCTACCCGAGCTGTTCGCATTCCCGGTTTGGAGTTTATGATATGTATCTTCCCGGAGAGGTTGATGATGCAGGTTGGAGTGAAGCAGATGATCCCAAAGCTTGACACTGTCCCGCAGACTGCAGTGGCGCTTACTACGGAGAGTCGAAGAGTGGGCCATCAAATTGGCTCAGAGGAACATTTGGTTCTTGAATTCTTCTGTCAGTGCTCTATGGGTGTCAGATTCCTATATGCGGTGGTGGAAAGTTGCTACTCTGGAGGAACGCGAGAGACTGAGGAAGCGTGAACCTGTTGACTACAAGGTTCGCGAGGTGGAAAAGGAGAAGGAGAAGCATCTGACTGAGGGAGAGAAAGAAGTCGGGTTTCGAGTTATTCATCCTTCGAAGAAACCGAAGACTTCTCCTGCCGTCGAGATGGTGGTTGGCAAGAATGGCAAAGCAAGACCACGAGAGAGACCATTGGTGATTAGGTCGGAAGTCGCGACAAGAAGTATGATAAGAATGACAAAGGCAAAGGGAAAATGGAAGAGTAGCCTATGTCTTTTATTATTATTTATTATTATTATTATTGTAATAAAAAGGTGGGGTTTTTAGAATCCTAGCCTATTTATTTTTATTATGTAATGTATTATTATTATGAATGAAATAAAAGAGGTTGATTGGTTATGAAACCGTTGTGGTTTTCTTTTCATTATTCTTGTCGAATTTCAAATGCATTTGCAAATGTCCTTCCATTTACATTTAAAGCGATTAAGTGGGTTGTATCCCGTGAAGGATTGCCTACGTATTCATTAAAAAAAATGAAATCAAACCCTTGTGCGTAGTTCGAGTAAATGTAAAAGAATAATTGTTCTAAGCAAGAGCTTGTAATGAACTTTAGAAAATAAGCATGTGTTTTACTTACTCTGAAGATGCAATTTAGTTTATTTGATGATATGAGAATGACAAATTGTTAAAATGAAAGAGCAAGATGACATTAGCTTGGTTCAGCTTGGCCAGGGGCCGTTTATTTCGTGCCACAAGAGCGACATGTGAGGTTACGCGAGGCGCGCTTTTGCTCCTATTCTAGGCATAATAACGTTTTAATTGGTCAAGGTTTGTTGGGTTGGTTAATTCGTTCCCATCTAGGTCTGTGATCCTAACCGCACCCCTTGGAATTATGGACTTGACTAGGAATGGCCAGGCCCAATTGGGTTTGAATTTTCCTCGTGGATCGACAAGTAAAAGAGCCCTAATGGATTTGAGGACCAAATCTTCTTCTCTGATGTTCCTTGGCTTAACCCTTTTGTTGAAGGCTCGTTTGATACGCGCCTGATATGTCTGCACATTATGCAATGCACGTAACCTTCGTTCATCCAGGAGGATGAGTTCTTCATATCTGTCCCTCTTCCAATCGGCTTTGGTGGTAACCCTGGAATCTCATCTGGAAACACATTTTGAAAGTCTCTGGCCACCTCAATGTCACTCACCCCTTGTACCTCTTCCCTCATGTCCCTTACATGACACAAGATTAATTGTCCTCCCTGTGGACAAGGCCCTCGGGAACTGCGTCCGCGGGATCCACACTAGGCATAATCGACTCGAGGTTCTTTCGAATCGAATTAAGACAAATTAGAGTCGCCACCAAGTTTTTTGGGAACTTGGAACCGTTCAAGTCAACTTTACACCTTTCATCGAAAAGCATAAAGCCAATCGACTACGAGTGATTAAAGATAAAGACTTGTACCCTATATCACTCGATTTGAATGACTCTCGTAATCCAATGGTATTTAGACGGATCCACAAACCATAGATCTTGAGTAAGGGGTGAGGGTACGTGTTGGGAAGCCCATAAGGACACCCAACCCCGCCCGTCAATAACGGCCTCTACTAAGTCAAGTATGGATTTCAAACAAGGTCATAGCTACTACGATATATGATATGCAAACATCGTTTTAAAACCCTAACATGTGACAACAATTTCTATGTCGTTTTAGATGCAACTAAACTAACTTTGTCAAAGTTGTAATTTAGCATGTGGGTTGATTGATCTAACAACATACAAAGCAAACAAGGCTTAAGGGGAATGGGGGAGCCGTTGGGATCTACCTATTACAAACCAGGCATTTCATGCCGACACAACAATAAATTAAAGATACAACTCGATCTAAATACAATTGCTACATACAACACTATACCCGACAACACACACGGCCAATCGGCCTAGAAAAAGCGTGCACAAGAGGGGTGGCCCACGGCTTACATGACTCACGGCCTTGGGTCACTCCTCGTGATGTGTGCTTTCGCTCAATCTCATCGAATTAGACATAGGGCCGCACACCAAAGCATGCATTAGCATAAATCGGGCCATGTTGCTTTAAACAACATGCGATTTACTACGCTCTTACAAGCATTGGGGCACAACCATCTAACCAAACAAGACTAAGGTTTTTTGAAAGAGGTTTTGACTCGATGAAAGAAAACTAACTTGAAAATTACAACCAAACTAACAAACGATAAATTACAAGTGACAAAACAAATAAAGAACGAACGATGCGAAAACAAACGAACCAGGAAAGGCCAAAGGCCACGGCCAAATCACGGCCAAACCCAAACAAGGCTATCCTAAGTCCTAGGTCAGGTTCATTAGTTGGATCAATTGATTGCGAAACGAACTCGGAACGAATTAGAAAACAAGTTAGAAACGACGTTGATCGATTGAAAAGAGGTCTTGCAATTGTGTATTCTACACGGCTCAAAAGGGGTCAAATTAGGTCAAGTTCGTTAATTAATTTAACTCATCGAGTGTTAATAAGAAGGTGCTAATCACGCACTCTTATACTAGCGAAAATTAGGTGAAAGAGAGAGATGCGTTCATTAAGTTCTGAAATTGTTAGTTGATTTTTAAAGCTATGTCGATGTACCCTAAAGTGTCTAATTAGGTTATTAAATTGATCTAATGTCATCCAAATAAGTCATATGTTAACAATCAGAGGTCATACTAACATGCAACGGGTCCTAAGGTGTGTCGAGTTGGCCGAAATAACAAAGGGGTCAAAAGCGAAGAGCGAAGTTAGAAATTCGTTTTATTTATGCCCTACCTTGAACACGAGGATATGTAAATGAGACGGGGGTGTACGACCGACTGAAGTAGCGGTTTATTTTCCCATCTCAAGTCAACGCGGGTGTTCATGGTGGTACTTTAACTCATACTCGGACTAAACTAGTTTCATAGTTAATTAAACAATCGATAAACAAAAACGATAAACGAATAAAACAAACTATAAAAGAACAAGCATAAAAAACGAAATAAAAAGGGAGAAAGAGGAGGATTTGATGCACCCTCAACCTACATGTATCGTTGACACCGTCTTGGGTCGTAATCGATGGTAGATTTTATCTCGAGAGGTCGTCGTCGACGAAGAAACAAAGCAAACACGCGTTTTTTGACAAATCTGGACAGCAACTTTCAAACGATGATTTCTCCCTCGTTTCACGACGAAAATTCGATTTAAAAGATGTTTTGAAAACTAGAAAGAGAGGAGAACAGAGATCTTAAAGCAACCCCTGCTCGTTTTGAGTTATTGGGCACGAAAAACGAGCACAAACAGAACTGACAGACAAAGAACAAACCGCAAAACAGTGTATAACACTCTGTTTTTCGAGGGATTTCGTGTACTCTCAAGGGCAATTTGGCTCGTAAATCTTTATCTAATGTGTAGATGTATGTTATGTGGTTAATTAGGAACAAGAAAATCGAGTTTTGATGGAGGTTTGAGGGAGGAACGAATTGTTTTTCGAGGAAGACACACAAACAGTTTCAGTTTGTATGTCGGTTTTGTGGAGGGATTTTGAGAGGCAATTAGGATTTGTTTCTGAGGTTTAAAGCTTGTGAGTGATGGTAGGATGTGGGGAGAACTTAGAGGAATGAATGTATGGTGAAGGGGTGGTATTTATAAGGAGTTAAAGTAGGGTAAAAGAGAGGGAGAGGCAGTCGGGCCTGCTCACGCATAGCTGCTGTCCAGCAGCTTTTGTGAGGGTTTGAGAGGAGTTTTCTTGGTGATTAAGCTAGGGTAATATGGGTAGGATACTAGGGTATGGGTTAGGGTTAATGGGTACAGGTTTTGGTGGTATTTGGAGCGGGTTTTGGGCTCGGGATTTGAGCTGCAAAACAGGGGGGCTGCTCGTGTATATGCGGGCTGTTTGGGGGGTGTTTGGGATGGAATTTGGGCCGTGGTTATGGGGGTTCGAACTGGGTTGGATGGGTAGAGGCTTAGGTTGGTTAGTGTACTCGATATTCGTGCCAACTCGTAAAGAAAACGGGCCCAAAAACCGAGCTAAAATCGAGCTCAAAAACATGCTTCTAAAACGAGTTTTCTTCGCTTTAAAAATCGATTTTTCAAATCAATTAACACATTAAAATAAATGATTTTTCAAATCAAATATATTCATAAAATGATTTTTCAAATCAAATATTTATTTTATTTTCAATAAAATAAACTTGGGAAAATAAATTCAAAATAAAATAAATTAAATTGAAATCACTTTAAAAAGACTTTAATTTAAATATCATTTAAATTAAAAAAATGAACTCACTTAAGAAACATTAATTTAAATATCATTTAAATTAATAAAATACTTCATCGACGACGCCCATTCTACATCGTAAAACGAGCTCCAAATAATGACAATGACAACTAAAGAATACATGTGTCCTATCATCATCGGGTGTTTGTCGGGTTCTCTATAAATTCCAATATCGACGGCTACGGGTATCTCTGAGCTCCCACTTTGACCGAGGCTTGGACAAGGCGAAAATCAAAGTATACCCCAGTCCCTCTCGACTGAGGATTCTTCGGTCGTTTATAGTCCATTAGACTTGCGTATATAAGCTCGCTTGACCATAAGAAGAGATCATACCAAAACTTCGGGGGACCGACTCTTGCTTCTGTTGCGTCGAATTATCATCGTTGGTCATCGACCCATAAATTGCATAAATGGTGGATTGAGCCTTATCCTTAGGCGCCTATGTATCCGTTTCTGACGGAATCAAACCCGCGTCGTAGTTCGGCAACTGCTGACACATGCCCAAAGTTTATCATCTGCTGGCATTTGTCCAAAATTCATCATTTGCTGACATTTGCCCAAAATTTATCATCTGCTGGCACTTGTCCGAATGGGACGGGACTTTCCAAGGAGGTTGCCGCCGCTTTCATCATTTGCTTTCAGCTACGGAATTCTTCCATTTCCTACTCTTGTATTGAATCGAATTCTGAGTGGATGTCATCTTTTTCATCTTGATAATGGTCTCTGAAGCCCCCAGTTTGCAATGGCTCTAAAGTCGAAGACTTTAGAGCCCCCAGTTGAAGCATATCATGCTATATTTGAAACACAAAAACGTACTAGCAATAATCATCACATAAGCACATTTGGATCATCGATCTTGAAATTGGATCATTTGAAATACTGGGTCATCGACCCGAAGATTGAATTTGAAAATTTTGAATGATTGGGTCATCGACCCGAAAGTTGAATTTGAAAATTTTGAATGATTGGGTCATCGACCCGAAAATTGAATTTGAAAATTTTGAATGATTGGGTCATCGACCCGAAAATTGAATTTGAAAATGTTGAATGATTGGGTCATCGACCCGAAAATTGAATTTGAAAATTTTGAATGATTGGGTCATCGACCCGAAAATCGAATTTGTCATCATTTAGAATATTGGGCCATCGGCCCTTCAAAAATTGAATTTTGAATTTTTGAATTTCGAAGGATTGGATCATCGACCCACAAGGATTCCACTACTTGGATCATCTATCCACAATTTGAAAAAAGTATTTGAAATTTTGAAATTTTTTTGAAATCGAACCTTGATAGGTGAGCATGAAATATGACTCAGACACTGTGTATGACTCGTAAACCACGTGGGCGTAGCCCGCTACCGTAAAACAAAAGGGAAAATAAAACGCTAAGTGTGCACGGGTTTTAATTCAATTATTGACTTGTTGGGGGTAGAAATGTAAATTGGCCATTCTGGCGCCAAAAGATGGCAAACGGGAATCACAAGGCCATCGGACTTGAGACGGAGATATCGTATGGCATGGGCGTGCTCCCGAGGGCACATGGGAATCAAGATAACTTGGCATTGACAAGGTGGATTAAAATCATGGAGCAACAACGTTGGCTTCGCCCAGACACTAAACACAGACTGATTTTATGAGAACACTTAGACATCACACATGACTTTTGCTGGGAACATTCTGTCACTCTTCTCCTCGCCTCCTTTTTTTTCAGCGAGTATTTATCATTTCTTGCCACCGCCTTCTTTCTTTTCAGCGGGCTTTACTATTTTTCTTCCACGCCTTCATTCTTTTCAGCGGGTTTTTCATATTTTCTTTTCCCAACATAAACCCACATCTGTCTGACTCAGCATCTTTGCCTACACCGTTAGATAAAGCTCATTCTGAGACTCGATACTATTCATCCGAAACTATATCCTCATCCTAGCCTACATCGAGTGCTAAGACCGACTCAAACAAAGGTGGCTTCATTTGGACTTGGTTAAGACCCGTAAGAAACCGACAAGATGACAACTTGGTTGATGAGTGGATTGAATCCCTTATTCTGAAGGACTGCCTACGTATTCGCGTGGAGCGAAATCAAATCCGACGTAATTCGATCATGGTGCATAAACATGGCATTTTGATTGTGTGTACACACTCGAAGGTTTCACCTAAGGTATCATGTCGTATCCCATTCTAGCCTGTAAAGTACCGTTAAATCTCGTGTCTAGGGTTGGTACAAAAGGTTGTGGTTCTTTGGGATGTGGAGCTTGGTAATAACAAGTTGGAATGGTTAACCATCATTCTGAAGGTTTGTTTTGTGGTGCTAAGGCCAAGGGCTATGGCTGCTGATGTGGTTGGAATGGGTGTCTCGGGTTTGATGAACCACAAGTACAAATGGGTTGGGAATCGATGTGGGTTCAAATTTCCATGTCTGGATCCTAAAGGCTGGGTGTAACAGCACAAGCGGAATGATTCGCAAAATTCCTGACTATCCCCTTGTAACCGTCTCAGGAAGGACTTAGGGGTAAAGAAGTTACTACTTAAGCTTTTGGGCTTCGCCCATTGAACTTCAACTATGGGTACTTGACTTAAATTCTGGCTTCCGTAACTTCGACATTCAACCAAAAAGCATTCCGCAATAACTTCAACATCTTTTTTCTTTTTTCTTTTTCTTTCATCTTTTTTTCATTTTTTCATTTTTTTCATTTTTTTTCATTTTTCCAATTTTTCTCTTTTTCTCATTTTTCATTCTTTTTCATCTTTTTTCTCTCTTTGAAAATGATCTTCTATTCATTCTCTTAGTCATAAATGGATACACCTTGAAAACTGGGCTTCGCCAACTAATTTGGGTAGGAACTAACAATTCCTTGTTAGAACGGGTTGATATCTTCTCTCTTCGAGATGGGATGATTTTTTTGGGGAAAAGGCTTGCCTTCCATCATCGATAGGGAAACCAGGAGATAGTCCGGGTTCATCATAGAATCATCTAAAGGCTTGTGTTAAGCATTGGTTTTGATGGAGGTTTTCTACCGCCAGACATGGAATAGGTAAAGGAATCAAACACAGGATCCTAGTGTACCTTACATTTTGAAACGGGACATATTTCTACCCCAGGGATGCCTTTGAGTGTGTTGTGCATTTTATCATATTTCGGAATGATTGAGGATTGGAAACAAGACAAATTTGGAAACGAACTGCAACTTTTATTGGAATGACACATGCTTAACAGACTCGAAGGAACGATTCCTAGGACACACCCTAGGTCATCGCGGGACAAACGACTCAACTTCAAGAAAAGAAAGTCCTAGACTCGACTCGACTAAGAAAAGAAAACAAATCCCGACTCATAATTTTTCAAATCTGGTCTTGAGCTTTCCCTTGTTCAGCTGTCAGCTTAGATGCTCGGTTCTAGTCCTTGATCCCTTTGATGGTCTGCCTTCATCCTGAGGTAGTCCTCTGAGGATCTACGCCAGTGATGAAGGTTGGTGAATTGAATTGTCTTTTATTAACTTCGTTAATGAGAGGAGAACATTTTAGAGCAAGACTCCCGACTTGAATTTCATTCTTCGGGTTCGGCAAGAATTCAGAGCAATCCACAAATATATTTCCGATAAACACTCCTTTCCAGTGACATGGGCAGAATAATCGACACTGTCTTCGACAGAAACAAAGTTGGCGTGATCGCCAAATGGATTGGTGATGTTATTGGGTTTAACAGTTGGGATCGGGAGTGTTCCATTCTCAATCATGTCTTGAATTTCGTGCTTCAGTCGATAGCACCTTTCAGTATCATGGCCTTTCCCTTGGTGAAAGGCACAGTAGGCATTTGGTTTATACCATTTACCTTGGATCAGCGGGAGGGTCCGGAGTTGGACCAATAGGCTTCAGCTTTCCTTGGGCTATGAGCCTTTGGAGAGCGTATGTATAAGTGCATCCGATATCGGTGAATGCCCTAGATGTTTGGCGCTGCGACTTCTTCGATTGCCCTTCTAAGAGATTGATGGCTTCATCAATATGGGTCGTTGTTGGGGCCTTGGCCTTAGACGATGAGGCATCTTGGTACCCTTTCGGCTTTTCAGCCTCTGCCCTTATGACATCATCTTCTACATTTATCCCGATTCTTATCAATTCTTTGAAAGAGCCAAAATTCTGGTATTTCAGAGCATTGCGGTAAATAGGTCGTAGATTCTTTACGAACTTATCTACCATTTCAACTTCATCAGGCTTCTTGGCTAATTTCACGCTTTCGGCGCATCTTGCAAGGAATTCGGTAAAGCCTTCTTTTTTTTTACGTGTCATCACCTCTAATGTTCTTATGTTAGTTTGAATCTCGACATTATCAAAGATAGTGCTTGCGAACTCCACTTAATCTCTTCGAAAGTGGGGAAGTTCTTAAGGTCCAGTTGTAGAACCACGCCTTCGGGTGTTCATCCGAGAGATTGAGCGAAAATTTCGGAGAGCATGTCGGCGAGCACTCCCTTCGATGCTAAGTACCCCTTATAGGCCTTAACATGGTGGACTGGATCTTCTGTGCCCTTAAACTTTGGGATATCAGTGAGTACCATGTTCGTGGGAAACTTATCCTGAACTGGGGCATAGGCCCTAGCATTTTCGTAATGGATGTTCTTCCCCTGGGAGAGTTTCAGATGGTCCTCAATGAACTTGAACCGTTTCTCCAGATCAGTCAGAGGTGGGGTAGATGAAGAGGAATCTTCACCCAACTTGGATTCGATCGCATCCCTTCTGGCCATCATGAGGTTCACGGCCTCAGTGAGTTTGTTAACAGCATCTTCCATTGCTTGACGTCGGGTTTTTGGTGGCCTTTCTACAAGAAAACCCCGTACTGAGTCAATATTTAAAGTAAGAGCCCCTGCACAATTAAGGACACGACCC
Organism: Silene latifolia; assembly: GCF_048544455.1. Lineage (NCBI taxonomy): Eukaryota > Viridiplantae > Streptophyta > Magnoliopsida > Caryophyllales > Caryophyllaceae > Silene > Silene latifolia. The sequence continues at coordinate 237,433,818 of NC_133537.1, forward strand.
CTACTTGACTCAAACAAAGACTCGACTTGAGATTGACTAAACAAAGGTTCGACTCACGGTTGGATCTAGACCTTGGTTCATTTTAGACTCGACAAAACGACATGACTCAAACTGTCATAAATCGGTTATAAACCGGACTCGGTGTGACTAAACCCGTGATTGGACTAACATAGCCCATAGGTTCAGGTGAAATGCCCTAAATGGCCTAGCTTGGACGTTTTTGTGGACTATCCTAGACCAAAAGGTCGACCAACATGACTCGAGGCCCAAGAGGTGAGCTTGGGTGACCCAACAAGGTCGTGTTCTAGACTCTTAGAACGAAACACACCCGGCCTAACACGGCCATGACCTGGACACGACTTGACGCATTTCATGCTTGGTTGAGGTTCGAGAGGCATTTTGGATTGGTTTTGAAAAAAAACGAAAGATTGATTCGAAAATGAGATTTGAAATGGGCAGCATGCCGGCTATAAAAGCTCATTTTGGGCCGAAAATTCTAGTCCTATTTGGGCAGCATTCCGCGTTTTTAAAACCATGCTATTTTGAAAGTAAGTTGTTCAAAAGTTCGGTTTTGAAAAGGACAGGGGAAATTTCGAAAAGACTCGGGAAAACAATTTGCACATTGTCATTCTCATGTTACAAGGATGTATGCTCCTAGACATCTCTAAGTCTCGGCAAGTCTTCTACAAGAAGGTCTATGCCCTCCATCCTTTTGCGGTCTTATAGAGCAAGGTGTCTTAAGGTAGAGTACCTAGAAGATCGTCCCCACCATCAAGAACCACGCGAGGTGAAGTGGAAGCGAGCAATGTGCAGCTTCCTAGCATAGTGGGACGTCGCCCCCCACGCATCACGAAGAAACGCTGGGACGGCCCGGGCAAGTCCTTAAGGGTTTATGCATGAATCGTAGCACTATGAGTAATGTTTTACTTTCCAACACTTTCTTTTCAAGTTTCACCTCGGAGGAAAAGACCCTAGAAACAAAGTGTAACTAGTCCTCTTTTCCCCAGCAGAGTCGCCAAACTGTGGACAAGGCCCTCGGGAACTGCGTCTGCGGGATCCACACTAGGCATAATCGACTCGAGGTTCTTTCGAATCGAATTAAGACAAATTAGAGTCGCCACCAAGTTTTTTGGGAACTTGGAACCGTTCAAGTCAACTTTACACCTTTCATCGAAAAGCATAAAGCCAATCGACTACGAGTGATTAAAGATAAAGACTTGTACCCTATATCACTCGATTTGAATGACTCTCGTAATCCAATGGTATTTAGACGGATCCACAAACCATAGATCTTGAGTAAGGGGTGAGGGTACGTGTTGGGAAGCCCATAAGGACACCCAACCCCGCCCGTCAATAACGGCCTCTACTAAGTCAAGTATGGATTTCAAACAAGGTCATAGCTACTACGATATATGATATGCAAACATCGTTTTAAAACCCTAACATGTGACAACAATTTCTATGTCGTTTTAGATGCAACTAAACTAACTTTGTCAAAGTTGTAATTTAGCATGTGGGTTGATTGATCTAACAACATACAAAGCAAACAAGGCTTAAGGGGAATGGGGGAGCCGTTGGGATCTACCTATTACAAACCAGGCATTTCATGCCGACACAACAATAAATTAAAGATACAACTCGATCTAAATACAATTGCTACATACAACACTATACCCGACAACACACACGGCCAATCGGCCTAGAAAAGCGTGCACAAGAGGGGTGGCCCACGGCTTACATGACTCACGGCCTTGGGTCACTCCTCGTGATGTGTGCTTTCGCTCAATCTCATCGAATTAGACATAGGGCCGCACACCAAAGCATGCATTAGCATAAATCGGGCCATGTTGCTTTAAACAACATGCGATTTACTACGCTCTTAAAAGCATTGGGGCACAACCATCTAACCAAACAAGACTAAGGTTTTTTGAAAGAGGTTTTGACTCGATGAAAGAAAACTAACTTGAAAATTACAACCAAACTAACAAACGATAAATTACAAGTGACAAAATAAATAAAGAACGAGCGATGCGAAAACAAACGAACCAGGAAAGGCCAAAGGCCACGGCCAAATCACGGCCAAACCCAAACAAGGCTATCCTAAGTCCTAGGTCAGGTTCATTAGTTGGATCAATTGATTGCGAAACGAACTCGGAACGAATTAGAAAACAAGTTAGAAACGACGTTGATCGATTGAAAAGAGGTCTTGCAATTGTGTATTCTACACGGCTCAAAAGGGGTCAAATTAGGTCAAGTTCGTTAATTAATTTAACTCATCGAGTGTTAATAAGAAGGTGCTAATCACGCACTCTTATACTAGCGAGAAATTAGGTGAAAGAGAGAGATGCGTTCATTAAGTTACAGAATTGTTAGTTGATTTTTAAAACTATGTCGATGTACCCTAAAGTGTCTAATTAGGTTATTAAATTGATCTAATGTCATCCAAATAAGTCATATGTTAACAATCAGAGGTCATACTAACATGCAACGGGTCCTAAGGTGTGTCGAGTTGGCCGAAATAACAAAGGGGTCAAAAGCGAAGAGCGAAGTTAGAAATTCGTTTTATTTATGCCCTACCTTGAACACGAGGATATGTAAATGAGACGGGGGTGTACGACCGACTGAAGTAGCGGTTTATTTTCCCATCTCAATTCAACGCGGGTGTTCATGGTGGTACTTTAACTCATACTCGGACTAAACTAGTTTCATAGTTAATTAAACAATCGATAAACAAAAACGATAAACGAATAAAACAAACTATAAAAGAACAAGCATAAAAAATGAAATAAAAAGGGAGAAAGAGGAGGATTTGATGCACCCTCAACCTACATGTATCGTTGACACCGTCTTGGGTCGTAATCGATGGTAGATTTTATCTCGAGAGGCCGTCGTCGACGAAGAAACAAAGCAAACACGCGTTTTTTGACAAATCTGGACAGCAACTTTCAAACGATGATTTCTCCCTCGTTTCACGACGAAAATTCGATTTAAAAGATGTTTTGAAAACTAGAAAGAGAGGAGAACAGAGATCTTAAAGCAACCCCTGCTCGTTTTGAGTTATTGGGCACGAAAAACGAGCACAAACAGAACTGGACAGACAAGAACAAACCGCGAAAACAGAGTGTATAACACTCTATTTTTCGAGGGATTTTGTGTACTCTCAAGGGCAATTTGGCTCGTAAATCTTTATTTAATGTGTAGATGGATGTTAATGTGGTTAATTAGGAACAAGAAAATCGAGTTTTGATGGAGGTTTGAGGGAGGAACGAATTGTTTTTCGAGGAAGACACACAAACAGTTTCAGTTTGTATGTCGGTTTTGTGGAGGGATTTTGAGAGGCAATTAGGGTTTGTTTCTGAGGTTTAAAGCTTGTGAGTGATGGTAGGATGTGGGGAGAACTTAGAGGAATGAATGTATGGTGAAGGGGTGGTATTTATAAGGAGTTAAAGTAGGGTAAAAGAGAGGGAGAGGCAGTCGGGCCTGCTCACGCATAGCTGCTGTCCAGCAGCTTTTGTGAGGGTTTGAGAGGAGTTTTCTTGGTGATTAAGCTAGGGTAATATGGGTAGGATACTAGGGTATGGGTTAGGGTTAATGGGTACGTGTTTTGGTGGTATTTGGAGCGGGTTTTGGGCTCGGGATTTGAGCTGCAAAACAGGGGGGCTGCTCGTGTATATGCGGGCTGTTTGGGGGGTGTTTGGGATGGAATTTGGGCCGTGGTTATGGGGGTTCGAACTGGGTTGGATGGGTAGAGGCTTAGGTTGGTTAGTGTACTCGATATTCGTGCCAACTCGTAAAGAAAACGGGCCCAAAAACCGAGCTAAAATCGAGCTCAAAAACATGCTTCTAAAACGAGTTTTCTTCGCTTTAAAAATCGATTTTTCAAATCAATTAACACATTAAAATAAATGATTTTTCAAATCAAATATATTCATAAAATGATTTTTCAAATCAAATATTTATTTTATTTTCAATAAAATAAACTTGGGAAAATAAATTCAAAATAAAATAAATTAAATTGAAATCACTTTAAAAAGACTTTAATTTAAATATCATTTAAATTAAAAAAATGAACTCACTTAAGAAACATTAATTTAAATATCATTTAAATTAATAAAATACTTCATCGACGACGCCCATTCTACATCGTAAAACGAGCTCCAAATAATGACAATGACAACTAAAGAATACATGTGTCCTATCATCATCGGGTGTTTGTCGGGTTCTCTATAAATTCCAATATCGACGGATACAGGTATCTACACTCCCTTACTCAAGCGTGATTTTAAGGTAACAGCCGATATGAGTTTCACCTTATGTTTAACTACAAATACTTTATAAGACACCCTTACTCCTTAGGTTCCCCTTAAGGTGACTTTATTTTGATAACAAACTATAAAGGCTCTATATTTTCCCAACCAATCCATTCCCAAGATTACCTCAAATCCACCCAAAGAAAATTCAATTAATTCAGTAAGAAAATCAAACTACCCAATCTTAACAAGCACATCTTTATAGACACGATTACAGGGTATAGACTCCCCCAAAGGTATATCAACTACATCTTTTATAAAATCAAATAATTCTAGCTCAAAGGCTCTAGCATGCTCACTGGAGATAAAACAATGGGTAGCCCCCCGAGTCAAATAAAACAAAAGTAGGCTTAGAGTTGACAATAAAGGTACCCATAACCACGTCAACATCCTCCTCAGCAGCTTCTTTTCCCATCATAAATAACTTCCCACTGCTCTTAGCTCCTCCCTAGACGGTCCCAGCTGATGCCACCCCACTCTGCTGATTTCCCTCATTTCCTTGTTTTTGATAAGATCTATTTCTGTTGCCTTGATTGTTTTTGTAGCTATTCTGATTAGTATAATTGTTGAAACTTCTTTGATTTCTCCAACCCTAGACTTCTGATTGCTCCCGTAACTTGACGCAAGTGTACAATAACCTCTTCCTTGGTTTCCATTTCCATATCATTCACCTTGATTACCCAAATTAACTCTGCAATTAATAACTTTATGACCCATCTTCCCACACCTAAAACAGCTAACACCACTCGCCACACTAACATTCGGCCGCCCTCCTCCTCGCCCATTACTTCCCCTAGTTGACGCACAACTTGAGAAATAGGCCCAAAATTGATTAGTATCTGGCCTCTTGCTTCCTTCTGCACTTTCACTTGCTGTCTCAGTCTTTCTCTTTTCTCCCTTATCCTTCCTTTATTTCTTTAACATATCAGCAATCCTCTCTGCATGCCCAGCTCGTTGATAAAATTCCTCCATATTTCTTGGCTCACCAACTGTAAGCCTCTTCTTAATGTTTGTGGTTAACCCATTCTCAAACCTCAATGCTAGAATTTCCTCTGTGAAGTTCAAATCTGACACATACTTAGCCAACTCCATGAAGTTGTGATAGGTCTCCACTGCCATCTCATCAGTCATCTTAAAAGCATCGAATTCAGCTCTCATCTTGCTCCTAATATGCTCCGGGACAAACACAGCTCGCATAATCTTTTTCAATCCTTTCCACTTCATGTAAGAATCAATGTTCCCCTCACTAGCTTCTCTATAGCTTCTTTATTGCAATTCCACCGGAATTCTACTTTCCCCTTCAGGTAGAAAGCAGCCTGGTCCACTTGCATCTCCGCAGGACAATTCAGCAGCTCAAAAATATTGTCAAACTCCTTGCACCAATCTCCAAGCAAGGATGGTTCACCTACTCCATCATACTTCGTCGGGTTGTGCCTTGCGATAGCAGCACTCATCTTTGTAGGATTCTGGCCCGGCGCCTTAGACTTCAACGCAACAGTCAAAGCCTCATTCATAGCTATTAGTCTATCAATCTCTTCTTGTGACATGGTAGTGGGTGTATATTTCTTTGGAGGCATGACTCAATTAAGAAGTAAAATAAAAATGTAAGCTTTCGCTTATAAAATTTGGGCATAAGGTTTAAAATAACATTCCTGCAGACAAAATGTGTGGTTGACTAATCTGGCCCACGCCTAGCCAACCACGGTGACACCACTCCCCCACAGCCATCCACGGCCAAACATAACTCACGGCCAAGCCGTACACCACCCCTCACCATATATCATGAAATTAAGACATTCCGCATATCACTAGACATGAAAATTTCTAATTCACATAACATGCTCATCCACACATTTAAAACATCCAATTAATTATATTAACATATTCTTACTAATACGTAAATTCAATCGATAAATAAATTCACAAGATAGTTCATATGATAATCCAATCATGAAAATTTCAACACCACAATCATCCACATCACACGGCCCTAGCCTACCTCACTGTCATCACGATGTACTTACCTCAATCTCGCATCCTGAAATAAGGTTAGAAGTTTCTAATTTTAAACAATCATTGACCCTTACAAAAATACAACATCCTTTCTAACTACCCCCACTCTCTTTTATCCTTTCCAGAGGTGACTAGTTCAAAACTGAGAGGGCCAGGGTTTAGAGTGAGGGGCCCTACTCATCCCAAGCCAAATGGAGCTCCTAATAGTTTCTACCCGGGTTCATTTTATTTACACATCCGAAGTTCATTATTGTTCATTGGTTTAGGTTTTAGGAACGTTCTCTCTGCTACCACTTTGTAACACCCCATTTATCCAAGAGTCTTGCCAAGGCATTCCTAGATAAATATAACTGTTACCATCTCAGTTTCCTGAGGCACTGATTACAAAGATAACAAATCAAAGTACTTTATTAACTCAAGCTGGTCATGGAGGAAAGTTTGTCAAATTAAAGATATTTCTATGCCTCTTTTGGAAGATAGCTCTGGTTTAAAAGGGAATTACATTATGAAGAAGGGATATCAATGGCTACAACCAGTTTATGCAGAGGTAGAATAGGCTCCATGGATCCTGAACAATTGGCTAATGCCCAAGAATGGCTTTATCATCTGGGTGATAGGGCATAATAGACTCTTGACGAATGATAGATTAGTTCATATGAAGATAATTTAGGTTAACAGGTGCTACTTATGTGAAATGCAGGCTGAGGGTCATTCCCATTTGTTTTTCAACTGTTGTTTAAGTACTAAATAATGTGCACTGGTAAGTTCCTGGTGTCATGAGAGACTACCTGCACTAAACTGCATTCAATGGTGAACAAGGAAGAGATTTCACTCTATGAGCAAGAAGAAGATTGTGAGGGTCATAGTGGCTGTTGTGGTGTATCATATATGGGCAGCTCGAAACAAATGTCGTATGGCTAAAACTTTAATCAGGCCAGAGTATTTACTGAAGCAAGTTAAGGATGATGTTAGGTTGAGAATCAAAAATTGTAAGTTTAATTGTAAGTCAAATGGAGTAAAAAAAAATGGATAGAAAATATTATGGAGTCATGAACGGATAGCTGACTTGTGGCTATACCCTTAGATTATATGTTTGGTGATTTGGATTTAATGAAAAGCTTACATTTCCCCAAAAAAAAAGTACTTTATTAAAATATAATGAACGGTTTATTACAACTTAACCAACTTTGTGAAATAAAAATAATAGTTACAAGTTTACGCAGCGGAAATAAATAACGTCTAAACATAATATAAATAAAGTCTGAAATCAAAGTGAACTAGACTCCAACTGATCCATAATCTTACGCGTCCCACTGCTCCCCAAATCCAGCTAACTCAATACTTGTTATTTAAATCTGCTCCCCATTTAACCGGAAATAGTAAATGGTTCACCACAGGACGCCATCAATTAAAGCAGGCATCAATTTTGTTTTTGACAACAGAAGCAACACGTCAACCAAAAGGTCGAGTAGAATAACTAAGCAACAACAATAATAATGATAATGAATGATATGATATGATATGATATGATATGATATGATATGATATGATATGATATGATATGATATGATATGATATGATATGATATGATATGATATGATATGATATGATATGATATGATATGATATGATATGATATGATATGATATGATATGATATGATATGATATGATATGATATGATCACCCGAGACACCGTTTCATCCCGCCAATCTCTGGTCCGGGGAAATCAATGCAATCACCTCAACCCAAAGTTGAAGTATCCAACATCTCAGAGACAAGTCCTGCAGAACCAGCCTGGGGTAACCAATGCAAATGTTATGCCAACAATAATAATCATTCCAGAACAAGTCTGGGGCATCCAATGCAAATCATATTGATATGCATAAGCCAACAATATATAATCCACAACCAATAGATCACCCAAAGGCATACATATATATATATATATATATATATATATATACATATATATATATATATACATATATATATATATACATATATATATATATACATATATATATATATACATATATATATACATATATATATATATATATATATATATATATATATATATATGTATATACATATATATATGTATATATATATATATATATACATATATAGAATTAAGATCACATGAGTCCAGCCTATCTTTTTGAGTCTGTGAGTCCATGATATAATATCACACGTTATATTAAATAATATCACAGCTTACAGTATCACACGTTATACTAAAGAATATAACAGCTGGAAAAAAACTTTTTCAAAAAAAAAATTGAAAAAAAAAATCGTGATATTGTTTTGTAATACAATATCACACATTATGCTAAACAATATCACACGTTATACTAAACAATATCACAGGTTTCACGAAAAAAAATCATTTAAAAAAAATTTTCGAAAAAAAAAATTTTAAAATTTTTTTTTGTGATATTGTTTTGTAATACAATATCACAAGTTATACTAAACAATATCACATGTTATACTAAATAATATCACAGCTTACACGAAAAAAAATTGTTAAAAAAAATTTGAAAAAAAAAAATTTGAAAAAAAAAATTTGAAAAAAAAAATTTGAAAAATAAAATCTTTGAAAAAAAAATTTCGAAAAAACAAATTTATTTCAAGAAAAAAAAATGTGATATTGTTTTGTATAGTGCGTGATATTGTTTTATGGACTCATGGACTCAAATATTTAGGTGGACTCACCGGATCCCACCTCTATATATATATATATATATATATATATATATATATATATATATATATATATATATATATATATATATATATATATATATATATATATATATATATATATATATATATATATATATATATATATATATATATATATCCAATTGCACAACACTCTTATAGATTGCACAATCCAACAACAATTGAGTAGTTATCCTACCTGATTAGCAAATTCCAATTAAATAGCAAGCAATCCAATTAATAAAATTCTTCAACAAAAACGCCACCTAATTAAGATAACAATTACACAATTACTAACTATTCTAAATAGAATACGATATGTAATTAATTCAATTAAAACCCGTCACAAAAATTGCCAAACACAACATGAAACAAACGGTTTCACCCGTGTCTAATACACCCCCACGAACATCAACCAAACGCCACCCTAGCCACGGCAGCGCCAACCACCACACCACCGTGGTCTGCCATGTAATACTACGGTTATATGTGATGCTGGGTACTATATCGAGTAAGTGAGTTTTGCGTACAAAATAGTGTTCTGTCTGATGGGTACTCGATCGAGTAGGGGCTACTCGATCGAGTAAGTTGGTTTTTACGGGTTATTTCCGGGTTTTGATAGCAACGTGAGAAGGATATAAAAACACTTTTCGTCGGTTTCTTTTCACTTTTTACCCTATTCTAAGTTTCACAAAGATAAAACAAAGTTACGTTGCTCTTCTCTCTCTCATTGCTATCAAATCCCAAGGTTTGTGTCGTCGTAATCCAGAGTTCTTTACGCCGTTGAGACCGTCGCGTTGTGGGTAAGATCCTAGTACAGTTTTTATATTGTTTCGTTGATTTTGTTTTAAGCCCTAATTGGGTAATTTAGGGGTTTGGGGTGTATTGTTGGTTTAGATGGTTATTGTATGATTGTGTGATTTATAGGAGGTAATTTCGTAGAGGAACGTTTCTGATTCACTGTTGTGACGATAGTGGTGATTGCATTTTCCAGGTAGGATTTCCTACTCAGTTATTGTTTACATGTATATTAGATGGTTGATTGGTTTTTGATGGCTGGTTGATGTCATTTATCTATATCGTATTGAATTGGTAATTGTTGATGTTGTAGTTGGTTGTTGTTGTTTATCTGTGGTTCAGGAGATGCGCCCTCGGCTGAGTGAAGTCACTTGCGGGAGTGGCTTCACGCCTTTGATTCGCCCCTTGTGGAACCCGCCACAAGAGGGGATGTGCACATTAAGGAACATTGGTTTGCGCTCGGAATAGATGAGCGGGGCTTAGGTGGGAACGGCTGCGGTCCCGCACTGGCGGTGTGGATTACGGGTTACGGCCATAATCTGGCAGGACTAGACCTTCAGGCTAGTCAGGTGATTGGTGATGTGACGATGTTGGAGGATTGTATGTATTGTTGTTGTTGCATTATCTTATATTGTGTAATCAGTAACTGACCCCGTTTTATTATTTAAAAATTGTGGAGATCCATTCGCGGATGGTGAGCTGTTATTGAGCAGGTATGATATGGATGCGCGAGGGATAGCTGGGCTTGATTTATCACGAGTCGTTTATAGTCTTCCGCTGTGTTACCAAACTTTACATTTGATTTAGTTGGTTTTGGATTTGGAATAGTTGTATCTCTTTTGACAGTTTTGGATTTTGTTATGTAATCGCTTTAAACTTATTTATTAAAGTACGTTCTTTTATGGTCAGTTTGATATATATTGCCTAGGGTAACCGAGATGGTAGCACTTTCATGCATTAGGTGGTCTTGGTAAGGCACCTTGGTGTATGGGGGTGTTACAAAATGGTATCAGAGCGACAATTTTGGAACCTGTAACTAATGAATCTAATTAACTTAGAGAGTCAAACTAAAATGAACCCGGGTAGGAGTTGTTAGAAGCTAATGCAAAGACTTGGGAGACGTCCTAAAGTCGCGAACTCGCCCTACAACTTTGAACCGGTCACTAAGGGGTGTCATGGGATCGCTATGTGTTTACTAATGTTATATGAAAATGTTGGATAAATGATTGTGGAGGAATGGAGACTGTGGTGGGAAAAGGTGAAGTAGATGTATATGATAATATGTTGTGATTAAAGCATGTTGCATGATGGATGATTTATAATGTGGCGATAATAGTATCATATGAATAGAAATGATTGTGTTGTATATGTATATTTATATCGTTTGTTACGTAAGTGTTTTTTTAAGTTAAAAGCATGAGGGTAGTTAGAAACGTCAGCATTACTCGATCGAGTGGAGGTAACTCGATCGAGTAGGGTGGACTCGATCGAGTGGGCTGAGCTCGATCGAGTGGGTATATAGCAACGTTGGGCAGTAACTACTGTTTTGGGAAACTTGATCGAGTAAGAGGAGTACTCGATCGAGTACGTAGGTGACTCGATCGAGTGCGTTTTTGTGTACGTTCTGGTCAGGTTCTGGAGTTGAGGTACTCGATCGAGTAAGTGGGCAACTCGATCGAGTGACCTCTACTCGATCGAGTGGGTGTAGTTACTCGATCGAGTAAGTGTTTTACAGGTCGTATATGCTTTGATCCTTAGGCTATGTGCTTACGTTTATCTCTCCTATTATAGCTCAAAGATATGCCGCCAAAGAGGTCTGCCATGTATGCTAGGGCGCAAGAGATGAGTGTGGACGATATTGCCAAGATGCTTAAGCGTCAAGATGCGCTTACCAAGGCCCTAAAGAGGTTTGGGAAAGACAAAGATGTCGGGGTAGACTTTGCCAAGATTAGCATTACGATATCCCGCTTCAACCCAAAGGAATATATGGGTACTGGTGCGCCAATTTTGCTTGACAATTAGCATTGGGAAATGGAGAATATCTTGGGAGTGGTTCATTGTCTCGAGGATTTTAAGGTGGAACAAGTTGCGTTCTACCTGAGAGATGCAGCAGGTGAGTGGTGGGACAAGGTAAGGGAGACTGCCCTAGGTCTTTATCTAAAGCAGAGAAAGTCAGATATACCATGGGTTGAGTTCAAGAGAGCTATGCGCAGGGAGTTTGTTCCAGAACATGTTTGTAGTAAGCTGAGGGAGGAGTTTGATTCTTTCAAGATGACTTCGGATATGACAATGGCTGAGTACTATCACAAGTTTAATGAGAAATCGAGATATGCTAAGGACATGGGGCTACGTCAGGAGAACTTGGCACTGCGGTTTGAGAAGGGGTTGACCAATTAGATCATGGAGAAGTTACCGGTTTGGATCCTTAGAGATGTTAAGGAAGTTTATGAGAGGGCAGGAAGAGCTGGGAGTTTGGTCGAGATGGCCAAAGAGAACAAGGAGAGGGGTCCGGAAAAAAGAAAGGCTGAGAGTGAGGGTGGTGGTCAGTCTTGCTACAAGAGGGATAATCATAACCAAGCAAGGGCTTACTCATCTGGATCGGGTTTCAGTGGTGGAGCATCTTATGGGCGTGGTCGTGGTGGTAGCATTAGTAGCTGGAGTATCTCTTGTTTCAACTGTGGCGGTATGGGCCACAAGAGGCATGAGTGTACTAGTGTCAGGGGCAGAGGTTTTCAGAGACCATCGCATGGGGGATTTTCGCAGGGTCCGACTCAGAGCTATTCTAGAAATCGACCGGCTAGGTCATGGAATAATCAAGGAGGGCATGGTAACAACAACGGTGGGTCGAACCGCAATGGCGGTAATTCTTATCAGAACCGGCGGCTAAAAACAATCAGGGGTCAGCTGCCAAGCCATCTACTTCAGCTAGTATAGTCCAAGGAGGTGGACAAAAGACCAGTGGCAAGTTATTCATGATGGACAAGAAAGCAGCAGAGGATGATGTACACGTGATCACTGGTACCTTTCTTGTTAATGATGTTTCTACCTTTGTTTTGTTTGATTCGGGGGCATCACAATCTTTTGTATCGTCAGGTCATGCTAAGCTTTTGGGTTTGAGAGAGTTTAAGTTTGTAAAAGATGAGGTTTTTATACCGTCGGGTGAGTCAGTGTCTTGTGGGAGGTTGTATAAGGGTGTGTCTATGATAGTTGGGCAGGTTGATCTTCCGGTGGATTTGTTAGAATTTCCTATGGACGGTTTTGAGATGATAGTTGGTATGGATTGGTTGGGTAAGTACAAGGCTAGAATATATTGTCACCAAAAGAGAGTCTCTTTGAGAGGTCCTAGGTGAGTTAGTATGTCTTATCGTGGGTTTGTTGTCAAACCCAAAGTCAAAGTGATTGCAGCGGTGACCTTGAAGTCTTACCTGAGGAAGGGGTGTCCTTTGATTCTATGCCATGTGAAAGATCATAGTATGGTCGAGGCGATAGCAGATGAGATACCAGTGGTGGGAGAGTTTCCAGATGTTTTTCCGGAGGAGATACCGGTTTTGCCACCGAAGAAGGATATAGATTTCAGTGTGGAGTTGAAACCAGGGACAGGACCAATCTCTAAGGCCCCGTACCGCATAGGTCCTAAGGAGTTAGGGGAGCTGAAGAAGCAATTGGATGATTTGATAGAGAAGGGATATATTAGACCTAGTGTATCGCCGTAGGGACCACCAGTTCTGTTTGTGAAGAAGAAAGATGGGAGCTTGAGGTTGTGTATCGACTATAGGGAGCTGAACAGTGTTACAGTGAAGAAAAAGTATCCTTTGCCAAGGATAGATGATCTATTTGACCAGCTGAGTAGGGCAGGAGTCTTTTCGAAGATTGATCTGAGATCAGGGTACCATCAGGTGAGGATTCGGGATGAAGACATACCAAAGACAGCTTTTCGGTCGAGGTATGGTCACTATGAGTACGTGGTGATGCTGTTTGGGTTGTCTAATGTGCTGGCAGTGTTTATGGATTTGATAAACCGGGTCTTCAGTCAGTTCTTGGATTAGTTTATGGTGGTGTTTATAGATGATATCTTAGTCTATTCTAAGATTAAGGAGGAGCATGAGGAGCACTTGAGGATGGTGTTGCAAACTCTGCGCGACAAACAGTTATACGCAAAGTTGTCTAAGTATGAATTTTGGCTAGAGAAAGTGGCTTTTCTGGGTCATGTGATTTCTAAAGAGGGTGTATCTGTGGATCCTAGTAAGATAGAGGCGGTGTCTAAGTTGGAAGCACCAAAGAATGTGGCGGAGATCAGGAGTTTCTTGGGTTTGGCAGGGTACTATCGTTGGTTCGTGAAAGACTTTTCGAAGATTGCCAGGCCTATGACCGCGTTGATGAGGAAAGAAAACAAATTTCGATGGGATGAAAGTTGTGAGACGGCGTTGCAAACATTAAAGGAGCGTTTGACCACGGCTCCAGTCTTAGCTTTACCTGAAGGGTGTGAGAAATTTGAGGTGTATACAGATACTTTAAAGAACGGGTTGGGTTGTTTGTTGATTGCCTATGCTTCTAGGCAATTGAAGCCTTATGAGGAGAACTATCCGAAGTATGATCTAGAGTTGGATGCGGTGGTGTTTGCTCTCAATATTTGGAGGCACTATCCTTATGGGGCGACCTTTAAGGTGTTTTCTTATCACAAGAGTCTAAAGTACATCTTTACTCAAAAGGAGCTGAACATGAGGCGGAGGAGGTGGATGGAGCTTATAGGGGATTATGACATGGATATCATATACCATGAAGGGAAAGCGAACGTGGTTGCTGATGCGTTGAGCAGGATGAGTGTGCATTCTCTATGCACAGCTATGTCTTTGATGAGGTTGAGAGATGAGGTAGGTAGGATGGAGATACATGTGATTTGCAGTGTCAAACCCCGGGCCTAACACAAAGACTCAGACTTCAGTGAATTGGGTTCCCTGAAATCTATCAGGAATGTAATAGACTTCAGAATTGGATTAAAAATACTAAAAGAGCTGCTAAATTCATGAAACTTGGTAGCAAGTTAGCTAAATGAGTAAACTAACTCTGAGTGAATTTTCAAGATTTTAGAGACACTCTAGGTATTTTGGTTGCTTAAGTGAGACTTACTGACAGAAGGAATCAGACAGCTTGACACAGGACTGTTGTTTGAGACCGAATAAGGAACAAGGGATATAATTATCAACTTAAATCCCACAGAATACTCACGGGAAAGCAAGCTAACAATTTGGACAACTTAAACTGGAATTTATCACAGCCAGGCACAGATAAAAATAAACTCAAACCAACACCAAAGCCAAACAACCCACAGTCTGAGCACAGGATTGAATGAACCTCACTAACAGACTTTTTTCAACACCTAAAGACTAAGCACGCGATGTTAACAAGCCTGGCTCTTAACTACAGACTAAGCACATGTTATAGACATTTGAAATTGAGAGAAAACTCAGGTTTAATATTCATCAAAAGCTGCCTCAATGCAGTTGGAGTAGAGGTCCTTATATAGGCCTCTCTCTTGGAAATATGTTACAAGTTTAACCTACAAATCTCATCCAAGGCCAGGATTAGTTCTTAGGACATAAATAAAGTGCTGGAAATATTTTACAATGATGATAAAATGATTTAAAGAAAACTGTAATAAAACAACAGAAAGTCTGTACGGATAGTGACATGCTGCGTCCTTGGCTGCTGTGTTGCTTTGGCTGGGAGTATAAGGACGAATGGGTGCAGGAGGTGCCTTGACTTTGGGTTTTAGGTGATATCTGAAATATGGAACGACAACCATCAGCTCCTTCTTTGTTTAGCCAAAAATGGCAATCTACTTTATGCTTTATGTCCCTTTCAGCAACTTGACTTTCAGTTTGATTTTCTCTTGGATGTAGTGTGAATTAAGCCTGGCTCCTTTGGACTTTTCTGTGCTTAGATGATCAAGGTTTTAGCTGGCCAAGGTGGCAGCTGGTGGTCGAGCTTGTACTGGTACTTATGGCCTCCCAAAGCAAGCCTGGCAGTGGCTGTAATCAGGGTAGTGTGACTGGGATTGTTGCCTGCTCCCTGATCAGTATTGGCCTGGTTCGTGGCTCCTGCTGCATGATTCAAAAAAGGGATGTTAGAGGAGACTTGACAGTGGAGCCAGATCTTTATGATGATATTCGCAGGAAGTAGGCTCTTGATTCTAAGATTCAGGAGAGGAGAGCTGGAGTAGAGAAAGGGACAATGTCTCGGTTCTCTATTCATTCTGATGAGAGTGTTCGGTTTGATGGGAGATGGTGTGTGCCGAGGGATGAGGAGTTGAAAAAGATAATCGTGACAGAGGCTTATTGCACACCGTATTCAGTGCATCCGGGTGGTGACAAGCTTTATAGAGATCTAAAGAAGACGTTCTGGTGGCCTAGGATGAAAAGGGAGACAGTTGAGTTTGTGGCTAGGTTTTTGACATGTCAGAGAGTCAAGGGGAGCAGCGAAGACCACAAGGTAAGATTCAGTCTCTTGAGGTACCTGAGTGAAAATGGGAGTCTATCTCTATGGATTTTATAGTGGGTTTACCGAGGAGCCATCAAGGTAATAACATGATATGGGTGATAGTTGACCATTTGACTAAGTCAGCTCACTTTATTCCAATGAAAGATACATGGAGTAAGGTGCAGTTGGCTAATGGCTATAGAAAGTATATGGTGAGGTTACATGGGGTGCCAAAGGACATTGTGTCAGATCGGGATGCGAGGTTCATTTCTCGATTTTGGCATGAGTTGTAGGAGTTGATGGGAACTACCTTGAAGATGAATACTGTGTTCCATCCTGTAACAGATGGGCAGACAGAGAGAACTATCAAGACTTTGAAGGATATGTTGAGAGCTTGTGTGATGGAGTTTGATGGTAGTTGGGAGGATAGGTTGGATTTGATCGAGTTTTCTTACAACAACAGCTATCATACGAGTATTGGGATGGCTCCGTTTGAGGCTTTGTACGGGAGGAGGTGTAGGAGTCCGATTTGCTGGGATGATAGAGCTGAGGGGGTTGTTTTAGGACCACAGATGGTTCAGGAGATGATAGAACAAGTGAAAGTGATTTGGCAAAAGATGAAAGCGGCCCAGGATCGACAAAAGAGCTATGCGGACTTGCATCGTCGGGACATCGAGTTTCAGGTTGGGGATAAGGTTCTTTTGAAAGTGTCACCTATGCGTGGGGTTATGCGGTTTGGTAAGAAAGGGAAGTTAAGCCAGAAGTTCATTGGCCCTTATGAGATTTTGGATCGTGTGGGAGAAGTTGCTTATCGGTTAGCTTTGCCACCGGCTTTGGATCATATACATAATATGTTCCACGTGTCTCAGTTACGGAAGTATGTGAGTGATCCTTCCCATGTGTTAGAGGTGGAGAACATCGAGTTGGATGAATCCTTGTCTTATCTTGAGGTGCCAAAACAGATTCTTGATCGCAAGGTTCGTAAATCTAGGTCCTGGAAAACAGTGTTGCTTAAGGTTCTATGGTCTAATCACGAGGTTGAGGAAGCTACTTAGGGGGCAGAAGAGGTTATGAAGGAGCGGTATCCGTCTCTTTTTTATTAGACATGTGTGGTTACGGGAACGTAACCATGTTTCTTTTAGGGGGATAGGAGATGATCGCATAAGGTTTTGGTATGGTTTTATGTTGGTTTTGGTACAGTTAGTGGTTGTTTTGAGTCGGTATGAGTTGTGGTTGGGTTTTGTTTTTGGAGTTTTGTTGTGTTGTTATGTTGTAGTTTAATTAGTGAGTTTTGTTTTGTGTATGGGTTTGAACTTCGGGGACGAAGTTCATTTTTAATGAGGGAAGACTTTAATACTACGGTTTTATGTGATGTTGGGTACTCTATCGAGTAAGGCTTACTCTGTCGAGTAAGTGAGTTTTGCGTACAAAACAGTGTTATGTCTGATGGATACTCGATCGAGTAGGGGCCACCCGATCGAGTAGAGGCCACTCGATCGAGTAAGTCACTTACTCGATCGAGTAAGTTGGTTTTTACGGGTTATTTGCCGGGTTTTGATAGCAACGTGAGAAGGATATAAAAACACCTTTCGTCAGTTTCTTTTCACTTTTTACCCTATTCTAAGTTTCACAAAGATAAAACAAAGTTACGTTGCTCTTCTCTCTCTCATTGCTATCAAATCCCAAGGTTTGTGTCGTCGGAATCCAGAATTCTTTACGTCGTTGAGACCGTCGCGTTGTGGGTAAGATCCTAGAACAATTTTTATATTATTTCGTTGATTTTGGTTTAAGCCCTAATTGGGTAATTTGGGGGTTTTTGGTGTATTGTTGGTTTATATGGTTATTGTATGATTGTGTGATTGATAGGAGGTGATTTCGTAGAGGAACGTTTATGATTCGTTGTTATGACGATAGTAGTGATTGCATTTTCCAGGTAGGATTTCTTACTCAGTTATTGTTTACATGTATATTAGATGGTTGATTGGTTGTTGATGGCTGGTTGATGTCATTTATCTATATTGTATTGAATTGGTAATTGTTGATGTAGTAGTTGGTTGTTGTTGTTTGTCTGTGGTTCGCGAGGTGTGCCCTCGGCTGAGTGGAGTCACTTGCAAGAGTGGCTTCACGCCTTTGATTCGCCCCTTGTGGAACCCGCCACAAGAGGGGATGTGCACATTAAGGAATAGGGGTTTGCGCTCGGAATAGATGAGCGGGGCTTAGGTGGGAACGGCTGCGGTCCTGCACTGGCGGTGTGGATTATTGGTTGCAGTCGTAATCTGGCAGGACTAGACCTCCAGGCTAGTAAGGTGACTTGTGATGTGACGGTGTTGGAGGATTGTATGTATTGTTGTTGTTGCATTATCTTATATTGTGTAATCAATAACTGGCCCCGTTTAATTGTTTTAAAAAATTTGGTGATCCATTCGGGGATGGTGAGCAGTTATTGAGCAGGTATGATATGGATGCGCGAGGGATAGTTGGGCTTGAGTCATCACGAGTCGTTTAGAGTCTTCCGCTGTGTTACCAAACTTTACATTTGATTTAGTTGGTTTTGGATTTGGAACAGTTGTATCTCTTTTGACAGTTTTGGATTTTGTTATGTAATCGCTTTAAACTTATTTATTAAAGTACGTTCTTTTATCGTCAATTTGATATACATTGCCTTGGGTAACCGAGATGGTAGCACTTTCATGCATTAGGTGGTCTTGGTAAGGCACCTTGGTGTATGGGGTTGGTACATGCCACCCCAACTATGGTGAACCAGACCTACCCAATGCCACCACCGCAACAACCACGGCTGTAAAACTATGCCATGGCATCAACAAAATACACCACCAACAACTCGTGCAAACATGGTTTAAACAACATCAATGTAATACCCGGTATTTTAATATGATATTATATTAGGCCGAGTTACCAGCTGGGTCGTGTAGTGTATTTGTGACTCGGGTAACTATGTGACTCGGGTTTTAATTAATCTAACTAGGCTAGGCCCGTATCGTCTTAATAGCACCTATCCTATGCATATAACTCATCTAACCAAACCCTAATCTCCCTATCACCATATTCACTTTAATCATGAGAAAAGAGAGAAAAGAGAGAAGAGGGAGCCGTGTGTGAAGGGAGCCGCGTGAGGCATTGCGAGGCGATTCTCAGCCTATTCTCATCCTATTTCGTAAGTAGACTATCCTATTACCTCTTTATTCAATTATTAGCATAATTATAGTAGTAGTGGAATAATTTTTGTAACCCTAGAAATTGGTTTGGGGGTTTTGATTATAAATTGTATGAGATAAATGAATAGAATAGTTACAGCAATTTACAGATTCGTTGGTCTGTGTTATTTGAGTGTTTTACCTGTCTTAAATTCGTGGGATGCAAAAAGTTAAAAAAGAGAATCATGTTTATTCCAAGCCTAGTTTATGCCTGTGAAAATTGGTAGCATTTCACCGTGTATTTTTTCCTGAAGAAATTATTTGTGAACGTCTATCTAAAACGTCCGCGAATCAGTAGAGGCTGAAAGATTACTTCTAAAACATAATTTAGATATTGAATTGGTGCTGGGTCTTTTTCATATATTTAATTTAAAGAGTTTAGATGAGTTAGGCGTTGGTTTTACTTAAAAATCATTTGTCAAACTCGTTTTATGAATCAATACTTTTTATGCGACGGTTTCTGTCAGTTTTTGGAAATCAGTCTGAAAACCCTTGATAAGTTTGGAATTTGAGAAAAACACATTAGATATAATTTGTAGCTAAGACTCATGGGGTTCCAATTCAATTGGCCTTGCATCAATTCTAATTTTTTGGAATTAGTTATTCATTTTATACTGAGTCTGCCATGTGCAGGAAAATCAGGGAAAGTCGTGTTTGTTCCTTAAGTTGATATTCCTATTAAATTACGATGAGTCTAGGTTATGTGAATGATTAATTGACTGAGTAGGTGGTAATTATACATAATTATGTTATGTAGGTGATGGATATGTGAAGGATCATAATTGATTGCTTGTGCGTGCTTGGATTGCGAAAAGGTAGGGAAATACACTTGACTTATTATCGTTGTTGTTGAATGGTGTTGATTTGTTGTGTTTCGTATGACCAAGTTGTGAACGTTGACTTATTTCGTGATTGTTGCTTTATGCTTTGACTCATATACTGGATTGTGATTGATCGAGTTGATCGTATTGAGTATGCTATCACAACATTTTGTAGCTGGCATGATTTTATAATTGATCAGTTCAATGGTATACATATTGCATTGCATTGTTTACTGTTAAGCATTTCATGTGCATTGGAGTTGGAGGATAATGTGGTGGTGACGAAGTTGTGATACGTTGTGATGTTGTGATAAGGCCCGGGCGGGTTCTGCAGACACCTTACTGGATAACCTCAAATTGAGTGGTATATCGACGACGGTCGATTGATAGTCCGCCGGGGATCGGTATGGTGGGCGTTCGGGTTATGAGATATGAGTTGAGATGGAGGTGGAGGTGACGGAGGAGCATGCATATCATATTTTGTTGTTTCATTGTATTCCCTACTCAACCTCGTGGTTGACCCTGTGTATTCGTGAACACCTGTGACGATCCAAATATTGGGGAGCAGACTTGACAGGTTTATGAGATAGGATGGGAGCTTGATGGGCGTGAGACACTGGATCAGAAGACTTAGTAGCTAGATCATCATTTAGAAGACTTTCACTTTCATTTATGTAGTTCTTTGTAATTTGATGTAAAAGAGGTTTTGTAATAATTAAGTTAAAGTAATTATATAATTTGCCTTGGAGTTTAATTTGTTATTCACTACCTCGGGAAACCGAGATGGTAACAGTCCGGTTTATTAGGGAATGTCTTGCTAGAGGCTCCTTTATAAATCGGGGTGTTACAAAGTGGTATCAGAGAGAACGATCCTCAGGCCTAAACCAATGAACCCAATGAACGTAGGAGGTGTCTAAATAAAATGAACCCACAGGGAATAAACTCAGGAGCTCACGGTGCGGTTAAGAAGGCGCCCTTAATGCGTGCTCTTTTGCCCTCTCAGTTTTGAACCAGGTAACCCGAGAGAAATCGAGTGAATGGGGTAGTTAGAAGGAAAACCTTGGATATAATCGAGTGGGTGTACACCTTAAGACCCATATATTCTAACCATGCTGCAGGACAACGTTACGATAAGTATTTTGTATGAATGATGACGTGATCATATGATGTTGTGGAGATGAGAAATAAATTTTCGTGTTCAGGTTGATAATCAATGAAGTGTTGGATTGTGGTAATCGTGAGCGTAGAAATAATTGCGAATTGATGATATTTATCTGGATGGATGTTGAATGACGTGTTGATAGTGCTATTATGTCTAATGATATGCGGTTATGTGATCCCGAAGCCATGCTAGTATAGTATTGTGATAGTAATCAGAAACACTATTGAATTGCATGTTTCTAATCATAGCAATCGTGATTTAGATGTAAGGAGTAGATCGAGATGCGAAGGGATTCTATGGGATAGATGTTTACATAAGTACAAAGTGTGAGATTTAAGTTGGGATGGGTTAGTATACATAGTATGTTCATAAGAGCTTGCAACATAGTAAAGAATGACCTAGTGCTGAAACTCGTTTTGTTTGATTTTACTCTTTAATTGACCTTACTGCCAATTCTTTTCTGTTTATTGCCTATGGATGAAAATTTTATGAGAGATAGCTTCGTGAGTTAATGTTCATTTGGCGTTGGTTTCATGCTTATAGGATATACGGATTAGGAGTAATAAATATTTTAGTGGGCTGTGGTCAGGAAGTTCCTGTGCAGTGATGTTTTGACCAACGATTTTGTAAAAATCCTCATTTAAATTGTATTAATAATTTTTGCATAATTCCAACTCCATCGATCAGACGATTCGCATATTTTTTCAAATTGATAAGCCACGAAAATTCTTGATGTCTCTATATTAAATGGTAAGTTTTGCAAACTGACCCAAGTTTCGGACCAATTGCTGTCACATACTTGTTTGGACCAACTGAGTTGTAAAATCCTTTAAAAATTGAATTCTTGAGCTTTGGACCTCATTCTTTTTCTCACGAATTATTAACTCTCTGTATGTTATAAAAAGTAATATAACTCAAGTTTTCGTTGAACGGTTATTTATTCGTGATTTTTGGAAGTTACAACGTGAATCATAACTTTTAAAATGTGAATTCTATGTTGAGTTTTCATACAGTTGTTCGATTATTTCATGAGCCTTATTAATGTGAAATTATAGTGTCCTTATATGATGATAGTAGCACACATATTCATTGGTTATGTATCTTAACAAGTGATAAAAAAAATTAAAGTTTAGTTTATAACATTGTTGGCATGATAGTATGTGTGAAATTGAATAGCTTAATCTGATTCTTAATCGAGGGTGAAATATTTTATACGAGTCCAGTTGTTTGCATATTTTATATATGCTTGGCATGTTGTAATATCTCTGGTGTGTTCATCATATTTGTATAGTGGTCGGATATATATAAATATAAAACTATGTTGTCATATCTTGGTAAAGTTGGTGGCGTTAAATGTTAACTTGATTGTTCTAATTTACTCGCATGAATATTTATAATAATTATGTCTAAATGTTCACACATGTAGGATGTCATCTGAGTTCTAATGTCTTTTAGTGAGTCTGTGTGCCTATAGTTATACTTATTACTTTCATTGCATTAATTTATTTCAGTTGAACCTAAACTTATGATATGATAATAAAATAGTGTTGTTGTTCCTTATTGGATATGTTCATAGTTGTATTGTCATGAAATGCTAAGGTGATTGTTGCAATTGTCACGATATTTGAAATATAGTTTGATATAGTTACGATATAGTTACGATATTTGAAATATATTCCCGAACCGTCGAATTATAACGAGATAACCCTTTGATGATTCACATGTTATGCGTATGTTTAAATGATAGTCGTTATAGTTACGTTTAATTGAGCCGCGAGTTGCCTATTTGTTCAAACCGTGCAAACCAGAGAACTTGTTCACCTTGCCAATCTTTTG
This sequence comes from Silene latifolia, assembly GCF_048544455.1. NCBI lineage: Eukaryota > Viridiplantae > Streptophyta > Magnoliopsida > Caryophyllales > Caryophyllaceae > Silene > Silene latifolia. The sequence continues at coordinate 237,457,174 of NC_133537.1, forward strand.
TCATAGCTAATGTTTTACAAGTTATATGATGGTATATGTACATGTTTAAGTTGTTTATGCGATATCTTTTATTTTGCTGAAAATGAATTATACTGAGTTGATGGATACAATTGAATGGTATGGTTGCTAAAATGTTAAACATATGTGTGATATGGAAGTAATTTTGTTGTTATTGTGAATCATATAACTATTAATACTCAATTGTAATTTCAGTTGTTTGACTTCAACATTATTAAGTTAATTACTCATGACGCACAGTCGATGGTTCCGTAAGGAGTTTAACTGGGAATTTTATAGTGTGCCTCCGATCTAAACTAATAATCTTTTTATATTGACTATATGGTTAGACTCTTGTCTAGTTCTTATGACGTGATAAATCGTTTTAAAATTTAACATGTAATTGAGTTGGTACTTATACTTTTGTGTGACCATGCAACCTGTGATAAATAGATCTATAATAAAGAGGTAAAATTTTGATTGAACACAGTTAATTTGTAGTTACTTGCTTTACATTATGGTACGAATCGTATGCTTTGATGAGACGTCACCAGGGAATGTGTACTATCTAAAAGGTCTCCGATTAAATGTTTTAGTCGTGTTAGCCGTGAATATAACTGAGTAAAGAAGTGTGACTAAAACCCTGATGTTGAGGTAATAGTCGTTCATTAGTAAAGATAGGACTGAAATAAATGAGATGAACCTGTAAATTATGAAATATGAGTCGACACCTAAGCTTGTATTGTTTGAAGGAATTGAATTAAGTTTATCTGATCTTGAGTTTCGTAGTAAAACAAAATGGATTCTATGGACGGCTCTGTTATAAGATTTATGTTAAGAAAGTTATTCACCGTCCAGTATGAAAGTAAAAGTTTTGAAAATGAAGTTAAATTTTGTCGTGTGAGTATAAATTCGGAATGAGATTTCCAGCCAGTGTCTGGTTGTATGGTTTCATGATATTTGCTAGTCTGGTGGAATGAAGCTAGAACGGAGTCACAAATAGTGGGTTAATTTAGTCATGTTGTTCGTTCATGTAGTGAATTGGTGGGTTGTGGTTAGTTACGAATGTCAAAACGGGAAATGTAATGTGGTGATTTAAGTGAGTTATGTGTTAACATGGTATGTTGATATTAGCATGATATGTAATGAATATTTGTAAAATTGGTGTAGTTAAATACATTTAATCTTTTATGTCATTGTGTTGGGTGCAGTTTAAATATATTTAACACCAAGCACGAAATTTGATGTATGATAGTCTTGTATGTTAACTTTCCAATATCGCTGTTTACTCGCTTGATTAACTCGACCAATAAGATTGTAAAATTTGCCAATCAATGTGCGTTCGTCATTCGTGAATAAATCCCAAACCCTTTGTTATGTGGATTAAAGATATTTCTAGGACGATAAGTGCTGCGAAACTGGTTGTCGTCATTTTATGGGTGATTCTGTGTCTTGACCTAAATCGGTACAGTTATGTAAAGGAAAGTCAGACTGGACCTATTAGGTTACAAATTTTCATAAATCGATTTATTAAGTTTTGACCCTAATTCTTTTCTTATGTTGATTGATTCCCTATGTTTCTAAGGTATGAGATTACAATGATTAGTGAAATGAATAATTACTAATGATTTTTACTGGTAACCTTGTAAAGCATTGTTCCATTCATAATTTGATTATTCACATGAATAAATGTTACCAATATTTCTTGGAAAATATGCTATTTGACATGAACCATATGTGAGCACCTAGGCATCTTGAGAGAGCTTGTATATTGATTGTCTTTAGTAGGGATTAGTTAACTTAAGCGTGAGTTGTGAATCTTTTATCCTCTTTCAGTTGTTAGCAGTAGTTTGAGAACTTTTGTTATAATAATGAAGGTTACGGGGACGTAACCATGTTTAAGGAGGGTAGGATTGTAAAATCTTTATACCTTCATGTGTGATTTCTCAGTTTGGCTATATTGGTTATGCGTTGTGTGGGTTATGTTGGAGTGTTACATGATGTGTTTCTGTTATGGTTAAACTCCGGGGACGAAGTTTATTTTAAGGAGGGTGGAATGTAATACTGCGTTTAATATTCAATTTGGTGGGTGCCTTACATACTTTTGTATATGCGTTTCATAATTCGTTTGTGTTGGTTGGTAGAGAGGGTAAACTTCGGGACGAAGTTTCTTTAAAGGAGGGTATACTATAATACCCGGTATTTTAATATGATATTATATTAGGCCGAGTTACCAGCTGGGTCGTGTAGTGTATTTGTGACTCGGGTAACTATGTGACTCGGGTTTTAATTAATCTAACTAGGCTAGGCCCGTATCGTCTTAATAGCACCTATCCTATGCATATAACTCATCTAACCAAACCCTAATCTCCCTATCACCATATTCACTTTAATCATGAGAAAAGAGAGAAAAGAGAGAAGAAGGAGCCGTGTGTGAAGGGAGCCGCGTGAGGCATTGCGAGGCGATTCTCAGCCTATTCTCATCCTATTTCATAAGTAGACTATCCTATTACCTCTTTATTCAATTATTAGCATAATTATAGTAGTAGTGGAATAATTTTTGTAACCCTAGAAATTGGTTTGGGGGTTTTGATTATAAATTGTATGAGATAAATGAATAGAATAGTTACAGCAATTTACAGATTCGTTGGTCTGTGTTATTTGAGTGTTTTACCTGTCTTAAAGTCGTGGGATGCAAAAAGTTAAAGAAGAGACTCATGTTTATTCCAAGCCTAGTTTATGTCTGTGAAAATTGGTAGCATTTCACCGTGTAGTTTTTCCTGAAGAAATTATTTGTGAACGTCTATCTAAAACGTCCGCGAATCAGTAGAGGCTGAAAGATTACTTCTAAAACATAATTTAGATATTGAATTGGTGCTGGGTCTTTTTCATATATTTAATTTAAAGAGTTTAGATGAGTTAAGCGTTGGTTTTACTTAAAAATCATTTGTCAAACTCGTTTTATGAATCAATACTTTTTATGCGACGGTTTCCGTCAGTTTTTGGAAATCAGTCTGAAAACCCTTGATAAGTTTGGAATTTGAGAAAAACACGTTAGATATAATTTGTAGCTAAGACTCATGGGGTTCCAATTCAATTCGCCTTGCATCAATTCGAATTTTTTGGAATTAGTTATTCATTTTATACCGAGTCTGCCATGTGCAGGAAAATCAGGGAAAGTCGTGTTTGTTCCTTAAGTTGATATTCCTATTAAATTACGATGAGTCTAGGTTATGTGAATGATTAATTGACTGAGTAGGTGGTAATTATACATAATTATGTTATGTAGGTGATGGATATGTGAAGGATCATAATTGATTGCTTGTGCGTGCTTGGATTGCGAAAAGGTAGGGAAATACACTTGACTTATTATCGTTGTTGTTGAATGGTGTTGATTTGTTGTGTTTCGTATGACCAAGTTGTGAACGTTGACTTATTTCGTGGTTGTTGCTTTATGCTATGACTCATATACTGGATTGTGATTGATCGAGTTGATCGTATTGAGTATGCTATCACAACATTTTGTAGCTGGCATGATTTTATAATTGATCAGTTCAATGGTATACATATTGCATTGCATTGTTTACTGTTAAGCATTTCATGTGCATTGGAGTTGGAGGATAGTGTGGTGGTGACGAGGTTGTGATACGTTGTGATGTTGTGATAAGGCCCAGTGCGGGTTCTGCAGACACCCCTGATAACCTCACCGCGAGTGGTATATCGACGACGGTCGATTGATAGTCCGCCGGGGATCGGTATGGTCATGGCGTTCGGGTTATGAGATATGAGTTGAGATGGAGGTGGAGGTGACGGAGGAGCATGCATATCATATTTTGTTGTTTCATTGTATTCCCTACTCAACCTCGTGGTTGACCCTGTGTATTCGTGAACACCTGTGACGATCCAAATATTGGGGAGCAGACTTGACAGGTTTATGAGATAGGATGGGAGCTTGATGGGCGTGAGACACTGGATCAGAAGACTTAGTAACTAGATCATCATTTAGAAGACTTTCACTTTCATTTATGTAGTTCTTTGTAATTTGATGTAAAAGAGGTTTTGTAATAATTAAGTTAAAGTAATTATATAATTTGCCTTAGAGTTTAATTTGTTATTCACTACCTCGGGAAACCGAGATGGTAACAGTCCGGTTTATTAGGGAATGTCTTGCTAGAGGCTCCTTTATAAATCGGGGTGTTACAATCAAACATCACCAACAACCACCACAGCAGCCGCCCAAAACCACCCCCTGGCTCTCGACGGTACACCCTCAACAACCCTACCCCAGGTCCTGGTCTAGTCGAGCCGTGGTGAGGGTCTTAGAAACCCGTGTTTATACACGGTACAACCAACAACAACAAACACAACCTAACCCTAACCCTAGGTCAGCGGTGGTCCGGCAGGTCTGGGTCAGTCACGGCAGGGGTCACAGTCACGGGTCAGTCTAGGTAGTCAACGGCATAAAATAATTACAAGACGAATTAGTTATGAGACATTTTGTTTAAACTTACCTTAAAGACAAATAAAGATGGTAGATATCCTTGTTTTTCTCCCTTCTAATTCTCCCTCTCTCTCTCTCTCTCTTAATTATATGAGATGTATTGTAAAAGTGATAAGGTAATGTATGGAGTGGTCAAGCTTGTATTTATAGGAGTTGTAGGTAGGAGTTAGGAAGTTTCAAAGAATTCCCTTATTATTATTATCATCATCATCATCATCATCATCATCATCATCATCATCATCATCATCATCATCATCATCATCATCTTATATTACTAATATCATTGCTATTATTATTAATTACTACCGTCCCCAGTCAACCCGTCTTACACGCCTATTATTACTCCGCCTCATTATTTAATTTTTCTTATTATTTCCGTCTCATAACATAATTCGTAAAATATGATTTAAATAGAATTTTATAAAATACATTTTTCACATTTTATCGTATACTAACCTTTGACCAAACCTTAAAAATACGGAGTATTACAAGAATATTCAAATCATACATAGACATTTTAACCTATCCAAATGTACTTGAAAACGAGAAATAATAAAATAGAAAACGAAAGCGACAAATATATACAGTATAAATTTAAAATACATTGTTAAACTTGAAAATAATTAATTTAATAAAAAAATTATCAAATAAAATATTATTATAAAATACAAAGTGTTACACGATGTCAAGTAACTTACGTAGCAATTCACCATAAAATTTAAAAAGTTATAAAATCAATGTGACGAATAACGAATTCCATAAATCCGGACATTGCCCAGGGGTAGAGGTGGCAATCGGCTCACTTGGGTTGGTTATGGGTCGGATCATACAGAGTTCGAATTACGTCGAGTCAGCGACGGGTTCGGGTCGGTTCGGTTTATGTCGGGTCATCTTCAGGTCGGGTCATCAATGGGTGACAAGTCGGCTCAGGTCATTAGCGGGTCAGGTTATCAGCATATATTTTATTTTATATATTTAGTTTTAGATGGTATTTTTATGTTTAAACAATAGGTAGGTGTATCAATTGAAGTTTTAAGTGAAACTAATTAAGATGAATGTCAATTTGATGGTTTTTGAACCATTATTAAGCTAATTCATTATCACGACAGCTATCGGGTTGAGAAAATATCGGGTCACGGGCCAGTTTAGGTCGGGTTCGGGTTGGAAAACAAAGCCGATATCGGTTATTGAGTCGGTTCGGATTGGGGCAAGTCGGTTTCGATTCTCCAATTTCCGGGTTGTATCGGGTCGAGTTTCAGACGGGTCGGATCAGGTCAGCTTTTGTCAGCTCTATCAGAGGGCACGATGCATGTCGCGTCCTTAGGCCATCGTCAACGGCAAATTTAGTGCGCATCGTATTGTTAAGGAAGGAAGAATCATGCTCTTCAGTCATGAGGATAGATACTTAACTTGTTGAGGAAGAAGCGATGCATCGCAAAGTTGCTGAAGAGGATGAGGAACAACAAATTACTAGTTTAATGGTGGTGTGAGAGATGAGAGGGCAAATAGTAAGAAGAAATTGACCATACATCAAACGAGAGAGGGTGGGATGAGGAAAAGATTAAAGCATGGTTAGAAATGGTCCAACTTCTTTACCATAGCACCAGGCCCGGCACTAGGGGTAGTTTGGAGGGGCAAATGCCTAGGGCCCAAGTATGGAGAGGACCCAATCTTGAAAATTTAGAAATAAATAAATACTCCCTCCCAGTCACTATATTGTTCCCATTTGATATGGGCACAATACTTAAGAAAAAGTATTAAAATAGGAGTAAAAGAGTTGTGTGGGGTTGGTGATAGGAGATAGGGATGAATTATTAGTAGTTAAATAAAAAATTGTGGGGTCAAAACATAAAGAAAAGTAATAAAATAGGAGTAAAAGAGTTGTGTGGGGTTTGGTAATAGGAGGGGGGAATGAATTAAATAAGAGTAAAAGTTTCTAAAAATAGAAATGGGGACATTAGTTGAATAATCCGTTTCGGGAAAGAGGGAACATTATAGTGACTGGGAGGGAGTATAACTATCTAACATAAATAATAAGTTACAATGTCTGAGTTAGCAAATACTTGTAGTGCTATCTACATGGTCCTAGGTTCGATTCTTACTACATACTTGAAGATTAATAAATTTTTGTATGCATTGATTTGGGCCTCAACCCGTAATTTTTATCCTAAGTCGTTATATATATGTGTACGAAAATTAATTTTAACAAAGATCTCAAGTCTCAACCATTGAGTCACTTCCTTTTCTTGTTGCACTATTTCCAAAAAAAATATTTTATAATAGGCAGCATTAATTGTATGTATATTTATTTGAAACTTATTATACTTTAAAGAAAAATTCAAAATAAAACGTTATCTATTTAAAAAATTATAGTGTGTATAACAAGAGATATTATTAAGTGTTTTGATATTTTTTTACACCATATAAAGTTATTTAGGGGGGAATTTTTAAAAAAAAATTCAAGCCGAAAAAAATGTATTTTTTTTAAAAGGGGCCCCAATTCACGATTACGTCTAGGGTTCCCAGAAGTCTAGGACCGGGCCTGCATAGCACATTCAACTAATAATACAATTAGTCCCATTGTAGACGGATATATCCGTTTAAGGTTGTAGACGGGTCAAATATGTCACCGCTTTCATAATAAGACATCCCCCACCATCCCCTTGTTGTTTGTCTTATTATGAAAGTGGTGACATATTTGACCCGTCTACAACTTTAGACACTTTAAACGAATAGTGTCCGTCTAAAGTGAGATTTTGTGCTAATAATAATCACCTATTAACTTGTATTATCATTCTAATCATTTTTTTTGTATATCTTAAAGCTTCTTTGTTAAGCAGAGCAATAGCAATGGAGTGTTTTTTTATTGGGGTTGTTAAAACAAACCTCTAAAATAAAGTTTGTCTCATTGCAAACAAAAGTTTGTTCTTAAATAAACAAACTTGGTTTGAAAACAAAAACCAAGTTCTTTCAAAAAAAAAACAAGAAAAAATTGTGAGTCTCAATGCGAAATTAACCAATTAATTACATAACTAGTTTAGACCCCGTGCAATAAATGCACGGTATTTAGAGTTTATTTTATTTTTAATATAGTAGTATCCCATTAATTTTTTCATATTTCTCGTCATAGCATTTTGCTTTGAGAAAAAAGGTTGTAACTCACAATTAATCATGAGAATTGAGTAATGTGCTGACATATTATTATAAAAAAAAAAATTATACCACAAAGCTAAGGATTTCAATTTTTAAATTCTCTTAACATTTTTTTTTTCTCACGAAAGTAATAATAGCGATTTAAAATTTTGTCTTATATGTAGATATGGGTCAACTCATTCTCAAATAATAGCATCAATAAAAGATTTAGCAATTTATAATTTTATATAAATTTTATTTATATTTTAATTAAGATATTATAATTTAAAGTTTAGTGAAAATAATATAATTTGATGAAAAGATTAATTTTAATGAAAAGACAATAATTTAATGAAATAAAATATATTAGTTTCTTTATTTACACTTAATTATACTTAGCTTCCTTATTTAAGAAGATGCTTTTTGGAGGGAAAATTGAGAGATCACCTATTCTTTTAGTAAATAGGGGATTAGTTATGGATTAGAGAACTTTATTTAAAGTTTTCTCCATTATGATAAAAATTTTGAGATTATTGAGATTGTTAAAATATGAAATGACAAAGGAAGAACTTTATATAAAATTCTTATATTTCGGGTTTATTTTGCATACAAATTGATCCTTTCTCGTAATTCATAAATAATGTAGTTTTTTATTTTCTAATCAATTTGATTTGTAGCACTTTTTTTATAACTTGTATTGATTATGCCTGTAAACAGTCTAATAATTCTAAATGGCTCACTTCAAGTCTTCAACGCAATGTGTAAGTGATGAAGGAACTTAGTCTAAATTACGCGTGTTAGGTGTAACTCAATTGGTTACCTGAATACAAAAGATTTACTTAAGACCATGTTCTATTAGACTGAAATTTTCTAAACTATACCGAGTTAAATTGAACTTAGGTGATGAACAAATAAACGAAAAGAACCTAAACAGAACTAATCTAAATTTATAGGACCTAAATTACACAAATGAAATAACGGGATCTTAAAATTCTCAAGTGTTTTAAGACAGACAAAATCAGTAAATATATTTTAAAATGACTACGCTTTTGTACAGCATCAGGTTGTATATTGAAGAACCTTGATTGCCTATTCGGCTTTTGAAAATATCGTGATATATTTACCCAGCATTACCAAATATCATTTCTAAGTGATGATTAAGAAAATAACTATCACGTCCTAAGATAGCATAATTTCATTTGCAATACGATCAACACACAACAAAGTGACCCAAGGATTTCGCAAATAAATGGTGTTTAACCACAATTAAATGGTGTTTAACCACAGTTTACGCCAATCTAGTTACGGTAGATTCAACTATATCTAGACCAAGAAAAACTGATACATCCGCCCAAATTCAACAACCACAACCCACTCAGTATCTGGTTTTGTTATGATGGAAAGGGTTGATGCCGTGGGTACCTCTGGAGGTCTTTGGCTAGGATGGCGTAGGGAGGCGAAAATAAGCCTTGTAAGAATTTCATGATTTTGTTTGTCGAGAAATATAATGGTAAGTTATGGTACCTTGTTCTTTTTTATGGAGAACCGAATGCTCATTTACGGGCTCCGGTTTTAACTGAATTGGAAAGTTGGATAGAAGGGTTTCAATACCCTTATCTTATTGTTGGGGATTTCAACCAAGTCGAAAATAGTAGCGACAAGTTAAGCACAAGTCAAAACCCAATTCAAAGAATGCACTATTTTAATAATTGGAAGATTAGTAATGATTTAATGGATATTCCTTTTAAGGGGTCAAAGTTTACATGGTGCAATAATAGGAAAGGGAGCAAGAGAGTGTATGAAAGGATTGATAAGGCTTTGGTCTCAAAGATTTGGTTCACTATATATCCTAATACGGGTATTAAACACTTTCCAATTCAAATCTCGGATCATGCCCCAATTGAGTTGGATCTTGACCTTACTCGAAACTTGAATAAGAAACCGTATAAATTGGATGCGTGGGCATTAGATTATGAGGAATGCTTGCAAGTTATTAAGAATGCATGGATGATACAAATAAGGGGGTCGCCGGCTTTTAGTTTCTTAGGGAAATTAAAATACACTAGGCAAGCGGTTAAAAAATGGAGTCTGGATAAAAGAAAGGGGTGGAATGAAAAGTGGGAGGAGTTTGATAAAAGATTGGAGCAAGGGATGGAGCGGGCAATTGATGAAGGAGATGGGGAGTATTATGCTAAAGTTAATGAGGAGGTTTGAGAATTTGCGACTGCAGCTGCTTTATATTGGAAACAATGCGCGAAAGTTAGGTGGATGATTGACGGTGACGGGTGTATAAAGTTTTTCTTCAATTGGGTAAAGGGTCGTGCTGGGCGGAATTTCATTCTGGGTATCAAAGGAGAGAATGGGGAATGGATCTACGATATCTCAGGGTAAAGGAATGCTTTCAGAGATCCTTTGTTGAGCTATATGAAGCTTCGATTAGTAGCCAGATTCATGGTCAATCGTCTGATTTTTCTGGTATTCTACAAAATATCACGAAGGGTGTTACTGCAGATGATGCAGATTTCCTAAATCGGCCTTTTACCGCTAAAGAGGTAAGATGTGCGGGCTTTCAAATGGGAGCTTTAAAATCACCTGGACCGGATGGTATTCCGGCGGTGTTTTACCAAAAATGTTGGGATTTCATAAAAAAGGATTTTGTTAAGGCGATACTTTCAATTTTAAATTCGGGCATGGTTTTGAGAGAGATGAATAGGACTTTTATTACTCTTATTCCTAAGTGTGATAACCCGGAAGGGGTTAAAGACTATAGGCCGATTAGTCTTTGTAATGTGTTTATGAGGGTCATTACAAAGTGTGTGACTAATCGCCTAGCAAAAATGATGACATATCTGGTTAGTGAGTTTTAGAATGCCTTTATTCCAGGTAGACTGATCAGTGATAATATTCTGTTAGCAAATGAAGCTATTCATAGAGTTAACTCCCATAAGAAGGGTAAGTATGGGAGACCGGTGTTCAAGGCGGATATAAGTAAAGCATATGATAGGGTGCGATGGAATTTCCTACGAGTTGTTCTCAAACGCTTTGGTTTCCCGGATAAATTCATATGCCTCATTATGAGGTGCGTAAGTACGGTCTCGTATGAGATCCTTTTTAATGGGGCTTTATTACAGCAATTTCAACCTAGGTGTGGGCTACGACAAGGTGACTCTTTGTCACCATATCTCTTCATTTTATGTGTGGAGGTTTTATCCAGTAATATGGTACATGCTCAGCTCTCTGGCTCCATAAGGGGTATTAGAATATGTAAGAACGTTGGGCCTCTAACACGTCTCTTCTTTGCGGATGACTGTGTCTTTTTTCTACAAGATCAAAGCGATATTGTTCCCAATTTGGTCCGGGTTTTAAGAAATTCTTGTAAAGCATCGGGACAAATTTCAAACGAACAAAAGTCGGGTGTACTTTTCAGCCCAAGTACTATGCTGGGTAGGGCTAAGAAATGTCTCCAGATTCTGAGAATTAGAAATAATAAAGGGATTGGAAAGTATCTTGGAATTCCGACTGAACTACAAGGAGCGAAAAAGGACGTTTTTAAAGGGATGGTTGAAAATGTCACTAAAAGGGTGTCTTCTTGGAACGGGATTTTTCTTTCACCAACGGGAAGATTAACTTTGATCTCATCTGTTCTGTCAAACTTATCTAATTTCTTTCTATCGGTATTTAAGATACCGGTAAGTGTGGCAAAAAAAATTAATTCTCTTTTGTCACATTTTTGGTGGGCTGGATGTAGATCAGGGAAGGTTACTCATTGGTGTAGTAAGAACTTTCTTAGCCAATCAAAAAGCAGTGGGGGTCTAGGGATTCGAAATATTGAGTGTTTGAATCAAGCATTGCTTGCAAAACATGCGTGGAGACTTTTAGGGAACCAAGATTCTTTCTTCTGTAGTAGCTTCACGGAATTGGTCCTTGGTTCTAGGGGATCTGCGGTGGGAGCCGAGACCAAGAAAGGAGGCTATAGATCATGGAGTGTGTGAAGCATCAGGTATGGTCTGAATCTTATTAAGGAAAATATAAGTTGGAAGCCTGGTATCATGTGAAGTTTAAATGTGTGGAGCACAAGATAGGTAAATGGTAAGGCCCCGGATCCAAATGAGACTGTCTTGGGGGCAGAATTTGCACATTTGAAGGATTTAAAGATTAGGGATTTATGTCATGGCGAAGGGGATTGGTGGGAGGAAAAAATAAGACAAATCTTCGCTGAAGATGACGCTAGGAAAATCCTCGCTATACCATGGTGTGAGTCAAGGAAAGAGGATGAGGTGTATTGGATACATACTGGAAGTGGAGTGTATAATGTGAAAAGTGGATGTGGAGTGTATAATGTGAAAAGTGGATATGGAGTGGTGTTCAATAATTTTATGGATACAAAAGGGTCAACTAAGGATAAAGAGGGACTGAGCACTAGAGGGCCGCTCTTTTGTAAGTCTAGATTATGGCACCTTCCCGGACCCTGAAAGTGGAGAATTTTAATTTGGAAGATTCTCTCCAAGACTTTACCTGTAGGAAGGGAACTCCTCAGGAGGAATTTGATGAATGAACACTCATGGTGCCTGTGTAACGGGCAGGTCCCTGCTCTGGAAACATTGGAACATCTTTTTAGGGACTGTGAAACGGTTATAAGGGTATGGGTGGGATCGAATCTGGGGCTTACCCCAAATCACTCGGGTACTGTGGATTTAGGATTGTGGATAATAAATTGGATTACTTATCTTGAGAAACTTGTGGATGGGGAAATGAGAGTGATTCAGTTCACATATTCTTGCCCTTTAGGACATATAAATCTTCTGGCTAACTATAGCGACGTAACACGAGGTACGTCAATAACTATAGAACTTAACTATAGAACTAGAAATGGCTAAGCTTAGGCGGACTAAATCCTAAAAAGATTTAGAAAGAAAATGCTGATTTTTAAATGTAGAATTAAAGATAAAATTTATAAAATGACACACTAATTAACTGTATAATTATAACAGAAATAATATATATAGTCTTCTTTCATGATAAAGAATAAAAGAATTCTTATATATAAAATGTAATTATAATTATAATATGTCTTTTAAGAAATTAGATTAACATTTTATTACATAGGATATGTTACAACCTTATTGTGACCACAACCATGAGGAAAGGTTTTGACTTATCTAAAGATATAAAAGAAAAGAATGAATTCTAATACAACTGAAAGAATATTAAGAAAAATCTTATTTAAATAAGACAGGTGCAGGTACACATTTACAAATATAAAAAGAATACAAGAGTACGAAGCATTTATGCTCTTATTTAAATAAGACAGGTGCAAGTACACATTTACAAATATAAAAAGAATACAAGAGTAAGAAGCGTTTATGAGTATAACGTAGGAAAGTAAGTTCTTATACCATAGGATAAGAATGAACGTAGAAAATGTCTTAACGAAATTCATTTAATAAAAAAGAAGAATGAAAGAAAGTATGGAACCTCACCTTTATATTAGAAAGCAGATCTATCTTATAGAAAGAGAAGACTGACTACGACTACTTAAATCACAGAATGAGCACGGAATAATATCATGTTTAGAGGTGAGAAGTTTCACCCGGAAGGTTACTATAAGGTTTGGTCTCAAACGGTGGGGGATGTGGTGAACATTCTTGAGTTGAAAGAGAAAGGGTTGATCGACAAAGGTGAGATGTTTGTGGATCCGACAATGTCTGAGCTAAGAAGGATCCGTGATGGCTACCCTCATCGTCTCATCGGTGGGACTGGGATTTGTGAGGTCACAAGGGTTAAAGTGGATGCAGGCAAGATCCTGTGATGCGGGAATTGGGTGGGTGGCTTATCATGGTGGGGGATCGTCCTTCTTTAAAGGGAGGACTAGAATAAGGGCGGAATCAGCACTCCAAGCGGAAGCATTGGGGATAAGAAGAGTTCTGTCCCGGGCTCGTGATTGTGGATTGCTGTATTTGGACATATCATCATTTTGTCTGCAACTGGTGGCACAAATTGCAGGGATTCAGGAGTCACATCACCTTGTTAAAGGAATTCTGAAGGACATTCTTACGCTAAGTTCTGATTTTCATTGTTTATGCATTAGTTTTAGGCCTAGGACTCTTAACAAAGTTCCATGAATATGTAGCAAAACTATCTTTCAACTTGCCAAAAAAAAAAACAGACTAATTTCACCTCCTGTCATCTCGTCGTCTTACGTCACCACCATGACAACTGTGGTCCCTGGAGCTTTTCCCATCTTGCTCCACTCTTTTACTTGGAACCTCAAAGTCCGAAACTCTCCTCTTGCTCCTCGGTTCATCTCTCTCGTCCCTTCTACTTCTACACTCATCTATTTCAGGCTCTCTTCCTGTAACCTGCTCCTTCTTTCTTGTCCTCTCTATCAATATCAGAGGACCTTTTTCTATGTTCATTATCATCCCTCGTTTCTCGATAATCCCAGTTATTTTTCTGGTCACTGTGCTTGCTATCATGCCGATCGTTACCATCACTCCTATCATGCCGATCGCTCCCATCACTCCTATGATCTTTTCTAAAGTGTCTGTGATCCCTCTTACCATCATGCCTCGGTTTATCATCTAGATCTCCTCGTCTATGTCGGTGACTCAATTCTTTGCTTCCATATATTCTGTGTTTTACATCAGCAGTAGCATTGCTGCCAGATTTATGACTTCTCTTATCTCCTTGATCTCCATGTCTTCTTTCTTGTCGTGGACTTCCACCTTCATCAAATACCATCTCATAGCTGCAAATGTAAGTAGTGTCGTTAAATACGAGGCATGTTTAGGGGATGAGGGTATCAACAGGCCAAAAGCTTGATCACTAACTCTGCATGTTTAACTCCACCACGCTGCTTATTATCATCCTTCAAGATATATTTCTGATTTGGGAGGGTATTAGACCCATCAGCACAATCTTTCGCGAGATGGTCTAGTGAACCACATTTGTAGCATCCTTTTCCTGCATATGAAAGAGAAAGGTAACCAATAAAATAATTTTAATATTACATTAAACTAAAGATTGAGCCCATTTGTATTATAATCAACTAACATATACATCCTGGTGTAATAGAAATATTAACATTTCGATCCGGTTAAAACTCATCATCACTACACCAACATTCCAGAGATCCCATAAGTGATGGGGAAAGGGGTCGTCTTACCACTATGTTAAACGCCACAGAGGATATTTTTGAATGGCCGACAATGAAAATTGTGTCAAAAACTGCATCAAATGTTATTTTGTAATAAAAAGAACTACAAGTGTAGTGATTCATGTTGCTTCAATCTATCATATTCCAAAACCAAAGAATAGTGAATTTATGGATCCATTAAAAATGAAAACTCCAACCTGGGGACTCAATACATAACCAAAATAATTGTATAAGCCATAAATTTTGTAGGCGATCAAACATCGCCAAGTTCTTTCCAGCACTATTTACTCCAGATTCCGGAAAAGAGGTGCTGGCCAGGGCAAGAGTAAGGACTAAGGGGGCGTTTGGTACGGGAAAGGGTAAGAGAGGGAAATGAATGGGATCACCCATATTATAGTTGGGTGTTTGGTTGAAAATTAGAGAGAAAGGGAATTAAAAGCCAACATCCACCACCTCCACCACCATTACCCACCACCTGCCACCATTAGCTACACCGGCACCACCACAAGTAGCGGCGCCGCCGATCTTCCTCACGGTACCCCACGGCAAACCTAATCACCGCGCCTCACGCCTTCAACAAACACCACAATCCCGACCCCAAACACCTTATTCATTCTAAAAAATCCGCCATGACCCTCTTCGAAACCCCCACCCCACCCCTTAAAACACCAGATCTGGTGTGGCCGGCGTCGGGCGGTTTCAGTGGTGTGGCCAAGGAAGGTGTTGGTGGTGGTTGGTGGGGGTGGGAGAATTATTGAAGGTGTTGGTGTTGTGTTTAGTGGTTGAGGATATGGGGTAGCGTTGACAGGCGGCGTCGCTGGTGGTGGTTGTGTCGGCGTTGTTGGTGGTGGTTGTCGGTGTGGTGGGTGTAGGGTGTAGGTGGCAGTGGTTGACGGTGTGGGAGGGTGTGGTGGGTGTTGGTGGGAGTGGTGGAAATAGGGAGTAGGAGGAAGAAGGGGTTATGGGGTTATGGGCTTACCCAAGGGGGGGAAGGGTATGGATGAGAATGGTTTTGGGGGTAAGGAGGGGTATGGGTTACCCTTTCTTTGTGTCAAACAAACAACAACAAAAGGAATCAACCATTTTTATTCTCTTTCCCTTTCCTTATTCCCCCCAACCAAACGCCCCCTAAGCATTTTGTATTTGGGGCCAAACTATTCAGCCAAATAATCCATTATGAAATTTTTTAATGAACATTTGGCATTTGTTGGATGTACACAACTTAACAGATAGCAGTTGTTTCCCATACCCATAACATTAGGTCGAGAATAAAATGAATGTACACAAGTTAAAAGATAGCAGTTGTTTGCGCATCACCCGTAAGGGAAATAGGTAAAGAGTTCCCAAGTTCGGACTGACTTACATCACAATATATGAAGCGCATAAACTTTTTTAAAAAGCAAGAAAAGATATTCAGCTGAAATATAAAGCTTTCAGAAGTTACGTTCTTCAGAACCAAAATTTCTTTTGGAGAAACAAATTCAACAAAAGATGTAAGCGGGAAAAAGAGGCACAAGTGTGCACACAAGGAAAAAAAAAGAACCATCTAGAAACTATCAACAACCGACCTTGGATTCCCTTCCGCCGAAATTGATTCGATAGCTTGGAAACACTCTGACTGAAATCTACGTAAATCCTCCGATCATCAATTAATGCATTGTCCATCTGCAGCAAATATATGTAGGGATTATTTTTCAAACGTTATTTAAGATATGCCTTCTCCCATTACTTTGTTTCACACATTCACCTCTCTTATTTCATTTGGGAAGGGGAGACAGTTTGGAAGGTTGGTTGGGGAAACTACAATAAATTCCTAAGCTCGTCATGTAGACTCAGTTCGAATATCATGTGCACATCTCAGGGACAGTCGGCTATTTTGCAAAATTGTGGGACAAACTCATTTCAACACGGAAGTCAAGCTTCTAACTTATGGACCACCATTGCTTGAGACTTGTTATTTCCCTCCTACTCTAACATAAAGTCACCCACAGTTACTCTTTAACCTCCCTTCTTCACTAACTACTGAGTTGTCAATTACTCTATCCACCTACTTTCTTTCTTTATCCCTAATGTAAATCCTAGTTTCTTACTTCATAGGGGGGAATACCCTAGTTTCTTACCCCTCACATAAAATAATTGCATTTGACCCACTTCCAGCTTAAACATGAGTAGAGACGAAGTGAAGAGGAAGAAAAAGCACTTGAAAGAAGTGGGAAAGAAAAAGAAGGGAAACAAAGAGTACATGTTCAAAGGAAGGCAACACGCCAGAATGTTGATCTCATGGCTCGAAAAATGAGTTTTAGCAGTATACACCCTACATAACTCCTCGAAAAAAATATATCCACATCCACTTGAAGAAGAAAGAGAAGAATGGGAAAACTTGAAAAAAAAAAAAAAAAAAAAAAAAAAAAAAAAAAAGGAAGGGCACACAAGGAGCACAGATTCAAGGGGAAGTCAACAACTCAACATGTCGAAACGTTGGCTTTTATGGCTGAACAAGAGTGTTGGTAGTGTTTTATTAAACTATCTATCAGGAGTGAACAAAACCCAAAAAAAAAGTATAAAAGGTTGTGCATTGCCAAATGTTTTGTAACGAATAATGTGACAAAAAAAAATTCAATATGGTATGCAGCGAGAGAAAACCTTAAAATAAGCACGCTCACAGGCATCTTTATCTTCAAACTCTATTACAATCAGATATTATGTCAGTCCACACAGCAACATGTCTAACAGAAAATGTTAAGTCATCAAACGAAATCCAAATGTTGACTAATGCAATGAGGACTGCCGGATATTTGCATATTTGAAATTAATAATATGAAGGTAGTGAGATTTATATACATAAGCCAATATGCAGATATTGTGTAAATGACTTGATGTATGCTTGCATAGAGTGCGAATGTTAATTGTGTACTTACCAATGAAAGCATAGCAAAGGCTGTCCCCAGTCTTGTAATCACGAATAACCTCAGCCCTGTCAGATGTCAGCACAATTAGTACTTCAAACAGGTTCCATATCAACTGGAGCAATCTATAGATAGATCACATGTTAAACATACGATGTAACAGTCCCAAAACGTGAAAATATTGTATGCAGGTCCTCATCCTGAAGAAAAAAACATAACATATCACATGCATAAGTTGTTGTCTAGAATTGAGAATGCTAGTGTTATACATTTAATAATAATTCTTGTAAAGACAAAATCAAGTCTATCTCCCTTTCCTTTCCATCACTTTCAGGACACAGGTTGTCCGGGTATCAGATTTTCTTTCTCCATACATCTCCCTTCCCTTCAATCATGTCTCCTAAAAAAAACATCCTCTCTCCTTTGCCTCCAGTTTTTGCATCAATGAAACTAGTATTGTCAAATACATGAACGCTACGATGCTAAATTTTTTTGATCGCGGATCACATTCATGCTCTTTCAATTTTA
The DNA here is from genome assembly GCF_048544455.1 of Silene latifolia. Lineage (NCBI taxonomy): Eukaryota > Viridiplantae > Streptophyta > Magnoliopsida > Caryophyllales > Caryophyllaceae > Silene > Silene latifolia. The sequence continues at coordinate 237,475,394 of NC_133537.1, forward strand.
ATAACCAAGGGGTCTAACACTTTTCTAATCACTCCCACTGCTTTTGGTCTGCCTCTTTTTGTTACACAGATCATGAGTGGAATTTTCATAACTTCTGGGATTAGCAAATGTTTTCTCTTGACATGCTTGCCTCTTGCGATTTTTAGTCAGCAGATGCCACACTTTACGTTTTAATGTATTATCTTCTTTTTCCGTCTTTATATCCCCTCTTTTATCTTTATTTTTTGGTTTTTACCGACTTTGTATCTTCAAGGCTTCAAGCAACTCAGTACTCACCTCTGTCACCGGATTAAGTTTACACACAAACAACACATTCTCGGGAGGCTTTACATCTGCTACAGGGAGGTCACCGATCTGTTGCATTTAAAAGTAGATGTGAAGGTTTCTTTCAGCACCAAGTATTAATACACGAAACACAGATAAATCAGTAATTTACATACAGTCTCAAGTACAACAGCCCTAGAATGTGCTTCCTTTGTACGAATAGCTTCCTCAAGTTCTTCTGGAGCTAATTGTGAATCCATGGGGACCCAATCATCTTCGAGTCTCACTTCATCAAAAACCTTAAATACATGCAGGGCAAAATTTAATAAAGACTTCAAAAGAATTGAGAACAGCCAGACTCGAAAAAAGACCATGATACAAAATGTTTGAAACTCATGGAAAAAATCCCATGAAAAAGTTGTACCAGCTTGTATTTGAACAACAGAGTATGTAAGCTCAAGACAGATACTTTAAAGTCAATGCTACTCTGTTTTTTTAGGTTATTGTAAAGCGGGAGTCAAGTGCTCCATTCACACCAACAACTTCACTTTTCTTCACTAAGTAGATAAGATTGCTCATGATAGTTTGAGAGTTTGCAAATGAGTGTCGCCCTTTTGTGTCCTTGATATCAGTATCCTACATTACTCGTCTAAACAACCACAAAATGACTCTCTTTGCTATCATGATTCAGGAAATGCGAGCAACACGGAAAAGGAAAAAATAAAAATATAAAAATTTACCCCACTTTTGGACAACAAAATTTGTGAAAGTTGGGAGTAACTATAATTCCACCAAAAATAAGAAGCCTATTCACAACTTTGGCACTGAATTCAGATATTTTACTCAGAGAAAGAACAGCCAGAATACAGACACCATGGTCCTCATTCTCCTATGTCCATTGCCCATCAAAAAGTAAATCTGTCAATATGCTGTCCATACATAAGAAGACCAAGCCAAGCAACACAGCTTACTATAAATAAAACGCCCAATCACGTCCTTGCCACCGCTCACTCCCTTGCTAGTTGCTACCTTAGTTTGAGGAGGCGCAAGGCGCAACGAGGCGATGAGGGGTCAAAGCGATGAGGCGCAAGGCGAATGCGCACGCCTTTTGAACGCGAGGCGCATCTTTTTTTGTATGAGCCTTAAATTAATTCTACACATTAAGCATCACTAAAAACATAGATTCACATAATAAATATACTAAAGGGAAGAAAATTACGTTCTATATCACATATCATTCGTTAAATTAAGCGTTAAACACTTGTACCTAATTAACCATTATATCCAAAACAGCACATAAGGCAAAAACATAAAGGCAAACTACTCTAGAAGTTAAAAATTGAAAAGATAAGAGAGCAATTAAAATTACAAGCAGCGGCAGCAGTAGAGGAAGTCAGTAGAGGAATTAACAAGTATATAAGCAAGGAGAGAAGAAGAGGGGGAAGTGAAATTATAAGAAAGAAAACATGAAAGGAAACAGCTGCTTAATAAATAATAACAGCAGTCAAAGCAAGAGAATTTAAAAAAAAATGTGAAGAAGAAGAAGAAGAAGAGTAACTTGCAGTAGAAAGTTAAAGAAGTAAACGGCTGATTAGGTTGTACTTCTAAAAAATTAGGGTTAAAAGAGTGTTATTTTGTAAAAAATAACACTTTATTAAAAAGGAGTTAGGGTCATGTGCTTGACATGTGACTATTTATGAAACAAAGCTTGTCAGCGCCTCCAGTTAAGAAGGCGCGCCTTTTTGCGCCTAGGACATCACCTTGAGGCTCTCGTCTTTTAGGGCCTTTTGAACACAGACTCGCCTACTTACTGTAATGCCCTAGCATCATCGCCTACCCTCGCCTCGCGCCTAGGCGCGCTTGAGGCGCGCTTTTTTAATCTAAGGTTGCTACACTTACATATTACTTAGACTGATAGACATCCACCAATTATCCCTGTTTAGCTTCCAAGCGTTTCGGTAAAACGTTGATCTTTGCGTGATTAGCTGGTACATCCCACTCATAGCCCCATATGCAAAACAAATGCCCATTTTCTTCATAGCTTTGAGGAGAAGACTTTCTTTAAAGCGAAAACAATACAATGGTTTTTATAGAAGGAATTAGTTGCCACACTTGCATTTTACAAGGTTTGTTCGACCATCAAATTAGCATATGGTTGTGCTTGTTAGCAGTACAAAAGATATTTTTATGTGAGGTCATAACCCATAAGCAAGATAAGAGAATTACCTTTTTTTGAGTTTTTCCACCAATCACAGCACAACCTTGATAGTTGAGGCTGGGGCTTTGGAAAGGAGAATAAGTAACGGACCGAAATGCATTTTAGCAGAGCTGTTTCTATTTGAATTATTAGTTCTTGACTTCTAAGTAACAGTTGGATAACTTGGATTGCCTAGTGTTCAACACGTGGTTACCAGATTCACTCGAGTAGCCTACGACCAGCTAATAGTGGAATGATTCGCACACATCAGTTCAGAATTCTTTTGCGAGTTGATTTGGTCTAATTCCTGAATTGATGGGCTCTAACTCGTGAACCAACTCGCTTGAATTTCTATATCAACTCACCCAAATACACTCGATATTAGCGGTTCGTAGTGTTATAGACATAAAAAATAGGAATGTTAGGTTTAACCAGGACCAAACGCTGTGCTTAGAAGCTTGAATCCACAAAATATTAATTTTGATAAGAAGATATTAAGTTTTGATATTATCTTAGTTTTAGGATGATGACTGAACTTCTGATTTCCGAAAGGAATATTAACTTAAGATTAATAAATAAATATATAAATAAATAAATAAATAAATAAAGACGAAGATGAAGATGAAGAAAGTAAATAAAATAATAGAATATAAGATCTAACCATCCTTTCTACTCGCTCCATTCAACTCCACTTGTCACATTTCTCTTTTGTACACTATTCATAAGTAAGAAGAATCTTCCAATTTTCACCTCGAAAATATATTCATGTAGGATCTTGTTTACTTCGTCTTTAGGAGTACCATTATAATCATCAAACTTTTATAATTTTTACAAATACGTACCAAAAGATATTTGCGATGTAAAACACGCGTTGGCAAACGTGAAAAAACAAATGTGGCAAGTGGAGTTGAACGGAGGGAGTATTAAGGTCTCATGACTTATAGTCTTCTACTCTCTTCCCCATTCCTGCTGTTACACTCTCTTTCAAGTCTTGTTCCCTTAATTCTTCATTCCCTAAAATTCCTCTATTTTCTAATTGTAATTGTCCTGAATTTACCCTGCAAAGTTGATCACGCAAGTATCTCAAACTCTCTTAACCTACCAACAGCTAGAAGAGGATATCCTTAGCCTAATTTCCTTCCACAAACTTTACCAACTTTCATCATCTTAGCTATACTTTGATTAACCCAATGTTTGAAAATCCAACAGAGAGGATAAGGGAGGGAGGGCAAATGGCAAAATCAAAGCCATTACAATAGGCAGTCAACTCAATCTAGGTGAGTGATTAAACTTTTTCAGCTACATAATAGTCAAGATTTCAAGCACCTCATAATCAGTTCTGCATTCTTATAGCAACATCACAGTCAACCATCATAATCCCAAAATTCCTCTCAACTCTAAAAGCAACACCCTAACACTCCGCCTTGAATGCCAGTGGAATAGTAATTTGTAAAGGCAAATAAGGAAGTGGCAGACTAAAATGGGCATTATTTCCAACAAGCACTTGAGGGAAGACGATTGCTATAGAGGAAATATAACAGAACAGATAAAAGAAGCACTACTACAAGTTAGCAAGAGAACATTAAAGGATAATCATATCAAGATAGGAAAGGTTGACCACCTCTTCTTTTGGCTTGCCTTCCGGGGAAGCATCAGGAATTAATTCTGCCAGTTGTGAAGGGTCTTCGAAAGGGTCATCAAGAACATATGTGTGCTTTATTCTGTTGCATGCATATGTATTCAAAAGCACATATTACGCATTCACACAAGTTCAAAGTACGTGCCAGCAATATGAACTCAAAGTCCATCAAAGCAGGACAAAGGTACAATCATTACCTTATATTCTTAAAAGGCCGTCCCTTGTCATCCACGTAAGCTTCATTGATTCTCATTAATGTTTCATGTCCTTCTGCAACCTCTCCGAAAACCTTAGCAGACAATTAATACACGTCAATTTAAGTGTTTCATGTGACAAAAAGGGACATATAACACCATCAAGGGCACTTATGGAGCCAAGAAAAAGAGAAAGTGATGATATAAGCTTCAACTACCAATGATGCACCCATCTAACGATCATTAAAACATTCCTTTCCTATTTTCCCCCTATTTATCCTTCATAATCTCCCAATTAAAGGACACAAGTAGTTACTTATCAGCAATAAAACGACAATGTAATCAGGAATCTAGCAGCACATCAGGGTACGCTTGCCATTAATTAGCCACCAACTCAGAACAGAACATTTTTCTGTCAAACAGATTTGATATTAATCTAATGTCATAGTGCTAGGCATGGAACCAGTCGTTGGTTGGCGCAGTGGTAGCATGGGGTTGCATTTGGTAGGGAGGTCTGCGGATCGATCCCCCACAACTGCGATTGGGAGGGGTTTAAATACCGTAATCCTTGGACACGCCCCGAAATCCGGATTAGTCGGCCCAACGTGGTTCGGATTACCGGATGGTTTAGACCAAAAAAAAAAAATAGTGCTAGGCATGGTCAAGCTATTTCTGTCATTCGCTAATGGCAAAGAGCAATGAAATATGAATATAGCATTACTCCTATGACTGTTATGAACACGTAGTGTATCAACTATAAAAATAATAATCATAAAAAAAATTATAAATTTCCATGACCTGTAACCATCAAATATTATAGAAATATAGGTCATATTTCAGACCCTACAAGGCTCAAACCATTATTGATGTTTTCTTCTCGAAAGAGTTACAAGGCATAAGAGATGGAAGAAGAAAAAAAAAAGGCATATCGGAAGTAATGAAGGAGCATACAGAAGAAGTGAGTGATATTCTAAACAAAGTACAAACCAGTAACACAACAGTAAATAAATGTAAATAGAAACAAAACTACTTTGTAATAAGCACCAATAGCAATTGAGAATTCATTTTTAGCTTACAGAAATAAACTCATAGAAAGAACACAATAATCCAAAAGAGGGAAAAAAAAAGTGGACAGATCAACCTGGAGAAACCACTTACAGTATGTTTTTCATCAAGATAGTCGAGATCATCCCGCAATGTGATGTAAAACTGAAAGCAGAACGTAAAAGTGAATCAAGAAAGCTTATTGTTTTTGGGCACATACACTTGTTTCTCCAGCAGAGGCAAAAGATGGAAGTAGCTTAAAAGTTACAAGTTCCATGAGATCATTACCTGAGATGCATTTAGATTCTCCCCAGCACTAGCCATTGCTACAGTACCTGTCTTCAAGTGCTTCAAATCCGAGTGAACCTCATCATTGAAAAACCGTGCTTGGTCACCATATATAAACTTGTAGATAGAATCTCCACCACTCCCACTACCTGTTGGATCACCCGTTTGGGCAGTAAAATCCTTCTGCACTGTGTGAAATAAACAGCCATTGTAGTATTTTATCCTGCATATAAATGTGAAGCAATATCTTCAGTTTAAAATTCATAAACTCAAAAGACAATTTGATTATTTTATTTTCAACTTAAAGCAGTTATGTTATTAACAGTTATTGTTCCAATTTCCAGTGGACGAAAGAGTCGTCGTATTTTGATTTTGAATTATCATGGAATAAACGCCTTGCACTTGATTTTATTAACAAGTAGTAGCAATTATGAATATGGGTCATGTGTAAACCAGCTGTTTGTATTGATAACACAAGGGTGATTCATTTGTAGGAGGTCCAGCATCCGTCCCGAATCCCGTGATTATTATTTCCGTGCTCAAAGGTTTTCAAAAACATGTCCATCCTATCTATCAGGTACTCAGGTTTTGCCGCTATTGTCACTGCCGTCATTTGTACTCAGGTTTTGCCGCTAGCCCTCAAAGAAAAGAGAGAAAGGGAAAGAGAGAACATACTTGCAGAGCTTCAAGAAGTTCTTGCAAGTGAAGGGACAACGATCAGTGAAGAGGTCAATGACCAAATCGCCCAAACTAGTCACAACCATCACAACATTGTATTATACGTCTGTCTTTACTAACTGCAAAAATTCAATTAACAAAACAAATTTTAACTAAATTTCAAGAATATCATCTAATCCGTACTAGATACAGATATACAGGCAAATCCCAAATCCCAAATCCTGCGAGGAGATATATACAGGCCCAGAGTCGTCTGGAGGGGCGGCAGCTTAGGGCCCAAGCTAGAAAGGGGCCCATTGTTTAGAGTTTTAAAATAATAATAGTGGTAGGAAAAGAAAAAAAAAATCTAATTTAGTAAATACAAAGCAATGCTTTTCTAATTTCTCACCCTGACTCTCTACCCTCTTTTTTTTCTAAGACCCGAATTCCCAACTCTTTTCTTCTTTAATTCGAAATTTAGAATTTAAAAACTCATCTTCTAATTCCTAAGCAACGGTTTCTTAATTTCAATGGCCCAAGATATAAGATATATGATCACTGATTGACTGATTGAGTCGATCATAACCTTAAAGCTTTGATTGAGATGGTCTTCAAATGTGGTAGAGTGAGGCTCTTGATAAAAGTTAACGCCTTAATTAAGAGTTAATCTTCTTCCACTACCACCACGCAACCCCAAGAATTGCAGCAAACCCACTATTAATGTTTTGCTGCAACTCCTTTGGTCAACCACCGCCAAAATTATTGGCCACCAGCCTCTTGGCCAAATTACCACCAAAATTGCATTATCTCACTACTAAAATTCGACCACCACTCCTTTGGTCACTATTAAAATTCGGCCACAACCCCTCATGGTAGATATTATTTTTAAGCGAAAGCAGCAAACCACTCGCCCAAAACCCGGCATGGCTCATCCCAAAATCCACAAAGCCTCTTCCGCTACACGAAAGAATTGCATTATACCCACTCCAAATTATGACACTATCCTTCTCTCACTACCAATTTCGGCCACCATATATATAAAAAAAAGTTGTCTACCCTTTGGCCTTTGCCACCACCCTCTTAGTTTTCACGACAATCTACCGTGTGTAAGCTACAGATCGATTTTTAATAGAATTGATATTGCATCTTATTTATTAAAGCAATAACCACGGAGCCTATGTGTCGCTCTGTGGTTGAAAGTCAATAAGTCAAAAAAATACATTTTGTGTTTCCTGATTTTCAGTACCCACGTTCTATATGGGAATTAACACAGCATTATACTTGGTTTCTATCAAGTCTTAATTGTATACTCCGTATATAATAAATCGGTTTCAAGTAGCTATAATTACAACAATTATTTCAAGTGATTAAATTTTATGACTATTGTCAGAATTGTCCATCTACATTGTCCTCTACATTGTTCGATGATTTCCAATATTAAATATACTAAACAATAAATATTAAATATGTCCAATAACAATATTTACATTTTTAATAACAAAAAAGAATAATAACAAACCCATAATTAATTGAAAAGCCCAGAAAAGGAGAAGAAAACCCATAAATTTACCAGAAAGTGACAATAATGACAAAAAACTTGACATGAGTAATTATTAAACCCAGAAATTAGAATTGAAAATAAAGGTATATAATTTAAGACAAATAATCTTCTTATTCTTCTACTGGATTTACCCCAAAAGAATAAGAGGACAATTATCTAGAGTAATTGATGCATTTTTTTTGTAATTGGAAAGGTATACGCAAAAATAAAATTCAAGCACCGCTGATTTCACTTGCATTAACTAGCACATGTACATTATCCCTGAAAATCAAATAAGCAAAGCTCAAAGTTTAAAGCATTCATTCATTAACTAGCACACTCTTCGACAAATCATCATCAGTAAAATCAGACGAAACATATGAAATTAAGAACAAATTAATATCAATTGAACAGCAAATTAATACAGTACTAATTTAAGGGCAAATTCGTTTGAATAGAAAACTGAATAGCAAATTCGTATGAGATTCAATTCAAATAAGCATATGAAATTAAAAACAATAAAAATATTAAAATCATACTTACTAAATAATTGATGGATTCGAAATAGGAATAAAAAAAGACGGATCTATCCTTCTTGCTGGTCGTCATCTTCGCCGGTCACTATCGTCGTCGGCTGCCGTATAATCTCAGTTTATGGTTAGAGGTGAGTTTAGGGTTAGAGGCTTAGAGGCTTAGAGGCTAGAGGTGGGTTTTGGGTTCAAGGAAAGAATTGGGATTTTGGTACTGAAAGACACTAAAATAGGAGTTCGAGTCCATACTTAGGCCATGTTCTTTTGGACTTAATTTCAGTTCCAATAAATTCAATTAGTTTAACTCAGTTTAGTTCAGTTCAGATCAGATCAGTTCAGTTAAGTTCATTTTAGTTTAGTTCATATTAGTTTATCTCAACATTAATATTATTATTCTTATTTTATATTCTTATTGAATCATTATTATTATATTAATTTATTTACGATTGTAATTATTATTATTATATTATTATAATATTTTATATTTATTATATTACTATTATATTTATTAATAATTAATTTTTATTGTTTATATTATTATATTTATATTTAATATATTTATTTATTAGTATTATTATATTATATTTATTATTTTATTAATATATTCATTATTATTAATATTATTAATCACAGATTTATTATTATTATTATTATATTTAATATTATTATATTAATAAGTTAGTATATTAAACCTATTATTATTATTATTATTAGTTATTAGTTATTATTATTAATAATGTTATCATTTATATTACTAATATATTATTATTATTATTATTATTATTATTATTATTATTATTATTATTATATTTATTATTATATTACTATTTTATTTTTCATGTATCTTATTATTATTATTATTATTATTATTATTATTATTATTATTATTATTGGTATTATTGTTATTATTATTAGTAGTATAATCTTTTTATTATTATTTCAGTTCAGTTCAGATAAGTTCAGTTTAGATAAGTTTAGTTCAGCTCTATTAAGTTCAGTTCAGTTCAGTTCAAACAATTTTGGACCAGTCCAGTTCAGTTCAGACAATTTCAGTCCAAAAGAACAAGGCCTTACACCGGTTGAGATCATTTTCTCCAAACATTTAACGGACCTAAATATATATATATATATATATATATATATATATATATATATATATACCAAGTTAAGTCGGATCTTTTTACTGTACCAACATAGTATAAGAACGAGGACGCACACCCAAGTGCTCATTATAAGTGATTGGGATATTACCACGAAATCGTTTAATCTGAACTGGTAACTGTACGGAGATGACAAAAACGCCTAGCGCCTATCCACGGCATAACGGCAAAACGGTGTCTCTCCTTCCGCAGTTATCAATTCAGTTTGAACAAAATGTGTACCCTCACTAAACCTTCTTATTTTATGTTGATAGGTAATAAAACCATCTTAAAATAATAACACATCCATGGTTTAATATATAACTTAATCAAGTGTCGTCATAATTCAACAAAGGATTTAGCCTATTAGGCTCATCCTTAGAGTAAAATAAATTTAAAACAAGAAAAATAAAAACAAGAAAACTTACAAATTTAGATTGTGCTCAGTATAGAAGACTAACGGTTGACGAGATTTTATTAATAATAAAGAAGATTTACAAGGGGGAGAGAAAGAGAGTAAAGAGAGAGGGGTAGGAGAAGCCTGCCTAAAACTAAAACATTTGCCCGTTTATATAGGCAAAATAAAAACTATTCACAACTATTACAAAACACTTTATTAGTGTTTAAAAACTATTGCAAAATTAGTGCGGGAACTGTTATTAGTGCCCATTATTGCCCATGTTGCTTATTATTGTCCATGCTATCATGCGTCATTGCATGCGTGTCTTCTGAGTGGTTTTTATTCCACTATTTTCTCTTTGTCTTTTGATTTGGCATCTTTGGCCCTTTTATTGATTATTTCTTCTTCCATTAATAATTGGACTTAATTTCCGCTTCCATTTCTTGAGCATCTTGAAGAAGTTCAAATTTATTCTTGCTATTGGATCTTGTTGATTTTGTCATTGATACATCGCTTGTCTGGGATTTATTATCCTCTTGCATTTGTCTTTGAGCTAAAGCCTTTTACGCAATTTAGCATAATAACCGAGAATTTCAGTTTTTTATTTTTTGCCTGAAATAATTCTTCAGGTAGCTGGTAATCTTCCAATTCGCCAGATTCTTCCGCATTGAAGATGATCATACTATCAATTTTGTCTTGAATTAAATTGATTGTGTAAATACACTTTAACTCATTTGTATCTTTATCTTGTCTCATCATTGCTTCCCAAAAGCGAGAATAAGATTCTCGTTTTAAACAAAATAATTTGAGATCATTATATCCTGTTTTTGGGATAAATTTCCAAATCCAGGGAATAGAAAATTCAATAAAGAAATTTAATTGAATAATTCCAGGGATATCATCCTGATCAGTTTTTTGAAGCAAATATTTCCATTCGTCATAAAGATTTTTAAACATTTGTGGCAGAATGTTTTCATTAGTTCCATAAAATTGCCACCATTTGATTAACCAATTTGGTAAATTTTGTTCAAAAACTTAAGGTAAATTTTTATTAGCCATGTGTGGCTCTTCGTAGGATTTTCATATAAGAAAACTTTATCAAAAGCTTGGACATAATCCCAAAGAATTGTATTCAACTTTGATATTATTTTTGTTTATCAAAGTTTTAGAAGTAGATGGAGTTATTCCCCATTCTTCAATGGATATTATCCTTTTGATATTAATTTTTGAAAATTTCCAAAAATTTCCTGGATCCTCCCAATGATTAAAATTGCATTCATTATCAGAAAGGATTCCTTCATAAAAACTTCGACTTTTATAAGTCTCCATAGGATATTGATTATTCGTTAAATAACGGTTATATAATAACCAGGGATTATCTTCCCATTTCTTGTCAGAATTTTGGAGTATAATAATCTCCCTTTCTTCTGGTGATTTCACCATTTTCTCTTTTTCATCAAGAGATTCTTTCATAATTTTTTTGAAAGATGGAGAACTTATATTAAGTTCTTTTTGTTTCCATATTTGGAATTCTTCAAAATCTTCCTTTGTGATATTATCACATAAATTTTTGGCTATTAGCCTTTTTTCACCATATTGTGCCAAAATATTATTTGGTCTTATATAACCAGATGATGATCCTGGTCCTGGGTTATTCCCAGTTTTGATAATTTCGGATGATTGTCCTGGGTTATTCCCATATCCAATAATTGAGGATAATTGTCCTGTGTTATGGGTATTCCCATATCTGATAATTGAGGATGATTGTCTTCCTCTCCCTCTATTAGAAGGATAAGAAAAGCGGCCACGGCCACGGTCTCGACTAAACTCCATTCCTGAAACAAATAACAAACTCTTATAGAGTTAAATACTCCCTTGTTAAAAAAATCAGGGAGATGATTATCAGATCCTTTTTTATAATGTATTTCAAAATCAAAAGGGGCTAAATGAGCTTGCCACCTTGCAAACATTTGTTTGGAAACATCATGTTTAAAATCTTTTTGAAACATAAATTTCGTGAAACTACAATCATCCTTATTGTAAATTTTTGGTTATATAAATCATTTTGAAATTTTAAAACACATCTGACTATGGCTAAAACTTCTTTAGCAACCGTTGCATAATTAGATTGTGCGAAATTCCATTTTCTGAATAAAAACGGACTAAAAATTCCTGTTTATTATTAGGATCTATTTGTTTAAGAATCCCTCCATAACCAATGTCTGAAGCATCAGTTTCTACTATTTTTTCCCAATGAGGGTTTGCCAAACTAAGGCATGGTAAAGATATAACTTTACTCTTAATTTTCCCGACAAACTCTAGTGTGATCATTAGACCAAGCACGGGGATTTTTCTTCAACTTTGTCATATAAAATAGTTTGTATCTTTCGCCAAGTCATCATAATAAGGTGAAATATAATTCAAACTTCCTAAGAATCTTTGAAGTTGAGTTTTGTCAATGATTTCATCTGGGAATTTAGACCCAAATTCAATACTCCTATTAATAGGAATAATTTGGCCTTTCTCAATATTATGACCTAAAAAATCGACTTTAGTCCGAAATAGAGACATTTTAGTTTTAAAAATTACTAAACCATTAGATATGACAATTTTTTTGAAAATATCTAGATGTTTAAAATGTTCTTCTATATTCATAGAGAAGATGAGAATGTCATCAATATAAACTATGATAAAATGACTATAATTGTTAAAAATATCATTCATAATTTTAAAAATTCGATGGAGCATTTTTTAAACCAAAAGGCATAACATGCCATTCATATTGTCCAAAAGGAACATTAAAAGCGAGTTTTGTATCATCTGTGGGTCAATTTGAATCGCGATAACAACCGATTTTAAATCAAATTTAGATAATATGAGAGCTTTATACAAACGATCTAATAAATCTTTTTTATTAGGTATTGGATATCTAATCCATTTTAAAACTTTATTTAAAGGTTTATAATTAATAACTAATCTAGGAACTCCTCGTTCCTTTTCAAAGATTTTTGTTAACATAAAAAGCTGTGCAAGACCATGGTGATTTGGATGGTCCAATAAGCTTTTCTCTAAAAGAGAACTTATTTCTTTTTGCAAAATTCTAAATATTAAATTCATTTGACAAGGCCTAGCCTTGGTAGGAACATTATCTTCCCTGAAATCTTCTTCATAAGGAAGATTTACTATATGCTTTTTTCTGTTCCAAAAAGCATTAGGATGGTCATTGCAAATAGATAAAGAAAATTGGTTTTCAATATCAATAATTTTTTGTTTTAATCTAGGATTATTAAGTTTTTGATCTATAGTCAAAATGTTAAATTCATGTTTTAAAAAACTTAATTGATTTTCTTTTAAAGAAATTTTATCATAAATCTCATTTATAGCTTTCATAAAAGGTTTCATGATGAAACGGAAAGTAATAGTTTTTCCTTGATAATTTGCAGTTAAATTCTTATTATCTGCAGTAAAAGGATAAATTTTTGTTATAAAAGGTGTTCCAAGAATAATAGGAACCGAGAGTTTATTTTTGACTAAAAGAAAGCTTAAAGGTATGCAAGTGTTATTAACACATATATCAGCTTTTGGGAGTTTAAAATCAATATCTAATTTATCTCCTCCTGCTTGAGATAAACTATGAGTAGTTTTGACAAAATACCTGGAGTCAATTTCTCCTTCTTGTATAACATTTAAATCTGCTCCAAAGATCAATTAAAGCAATAAATTCTTTAGAAAATTGATTATTAATTCTAAGAAGAATCTTAACATACCATTTTTGTCCAGCAACCATATTTATGGTTTGGAGAAATTTTTTATTTTTCTCAAATTCTGGGAGAGTATCAACAAGTTGCATAGCTTGATCCTTACCATCAGGGTTAAGAATAGGAATCTCATGGTTATCAACTTTTTTGCCATTAGATTCTTGATCATTATTTAGCAAATTATTTTGAAAAATAAAAAGTTGTTCAAGATTAGAAATTCTTGTATCACTTCTTTGTTCTTCAATTTTTAGAAGTTTAATCTCAGATTTTAAATTATTCATCTCTTTCAAAATATCTTGTAAAGAAGAAGGATTAGAAGTCGTGTTTTTATTTTGAAGACGTTTATAAACTTCATTTAAAGAATAAGGTTTTTCTTCTGTAAAACTCTGTTTTCCATAATCAAAATTATTATGAGAAGTGCTCGGTATATTTTCGATAATTTGTGATCTTAAATCAGCACTTGGGATGGCTTTTAAAACTTCTAACCAATCATTATTGGTGAGAACCTGTAATTTGACATCTTGAAAATTAGATAAAAGATTAAAGAATTCATCTTTTTCGGGATTAATACAAGTTTTTCCCTGTCCACAAGGTTCACATTCGGAATTAGTAGTTGTAGAACTACATGCGTGTAAAAAGAATCATTATTAAGGATTTTTAAATTATTACTAGAATTACTAGAATTATCAGACATAGTTTCTGTTTCACTCTGTAGATCTAGTTCATTAAGAAATAATTTTGAAATCTTGTCTTTAAGATCATCATCTATATCAAGATTATTAATTTGTTTTTGGGTCCATCAATTGTTTGCCATATGACCCTTTTTATTGCATTTAAAACACCTTATTTCTTTTGAAGGTATATAACCCTTTTTCCTATAATGCTTTTTATGGAATTTTCTCTGATTTTTTCGATAAGTTTTTTCTTCAAGTTTTGCTTTAGAATATCTTTTCTTTTTATATCTAGGAGAATAGATTCTATCATTACTTTTGTTTTGTTTTCTACGAGAAGTAGAAGGCATATCCATACCAAATTGTTCACAAAATTCACCTAATTGGTTTCTTTCAATAATGTTCGATGTTTGAAATTTCTTTGGTTTAATTTAATCTCATTACAAAGATTTATTCCTTCAATTTGTACAAGCTTTAATAAGGTGACCATAATTATATTTTTCGTAATTAATAGAAGGATTTTCTCCACGAAGAATTTTTCTAATTCTTTCAAAAATAAGTGTGGTAGACCATCAATAAATTTACCTTTCCAATGAGAGCTATTGCATTAGGTAAAAGCATGACTCTAAGGAAGGTGTCTTTGTACCACCTAAAATCGATTAAAGTTTTACATCTAAAATTTTGTAAAAGAGTTCTTGTGAAATCATAATTATTCCCCAATTGACCAGTAAAATGATCAAGTATATTGACAAGTAAAGTGTAAACCGATTTACGTAGGCACTTCATCTTTAATTTCTGTATTAGTAATAATAGCTATTTTTTGTTCATTAGTGAGGTAATTATCCCACCATCCTTTAAGTTGACCGGTGAATCCTGATGCTATCATTTTAGCAACAGTGGAATCACTATTATTAGCATTTTTACAAACTTGAGAATACATAAGCATTCTATGGCAATGGTTATGAATTTGTTTTTCAAAGAAAATAATCTATATTCCATTCATAGATATGAGATCCACTATAACTATGTCCAATAATCTCATTTTCTTCTGTCCAATATCAACAGGTGAAGGTCTTCTATTATAATATAGAGTATTAATAGGTTTTTGACCCCATTTATTTTTTGAAACAACATTCAAATCATCTTTGAAATTCGGATTGATTTCTTCATTTAAAGTTTGCAACTTTAAATTTGCAACCTTATCAGCCAACTGACTTATAAGTTGTTCGTTTTAATGTCGAGATAAAAATTTAAAATTCTTTATTTCAGGAGGATTTTTGATAATAGGAGTTATTTCTTTCGAAGAAGAAGAAGGGTCTTGATCTTGGTATTTTGAATGACTTGATTAAGAAGATTTATGACTTTATTAGCCTTATGGTGTAAATCTGTAACATGTTCACCAAGAATTTTTAAAGATAGATTAGCATAATTATTTTGTTCACTTAAATAATTTAAATGTTTAGTAGTCGTGGTAATAATTCCGTCTTCATAAATTTTTGAAAGGGGCATGTAAGAACACCCATCTAATTTAAATTTCTTAAGAGGAGGATAAACTCCCTTAACTTCATTACCATTGAGAAGTTCAAAATTTCTTTCAAGAATAGTTAAATGATTATATAAATAAGTTGAACAATACCAAGGGACAAAATAAATAAGCGCATTTCTTGATTTGCGGTATTCATAAAACTCATCTTGCAAGATGTCTTGTTGTTTTTCATTAAAACTATGAAAAAACCAATTTCTAAATTTTTCCCAAATAGGAGATTGAAATTCATTACTAATTAATTTTCTGGTTATTGAACCAGGAGAAAAATCTAGTAAGGCCTTCTTAATCATCAGTATAACTCATTTGGGACAATGTGTCCGCCTCTTTTTTAGAATGTCGTCTTAAAATTTTATCAGAATGCATTCTTAAAACATCTTCATCTGTTTCAATAAAATCTTCATCTCTTAATTGAGAAGTTGAACACCTAGATGTGCTAGGTATATCTAAATCTTGATCAAGGGCTGAAATAAAAGTCCTATTAGAAAAAGATCTAGTCATTTTTGAAGTACTACTTCTTGGTCGAATATGTTTATTACCAAAATTTAAAAATGTGACTCCTTCGGGAGTTTCTTTGTACATCAAGTAAATTAGTCTCCATAATCGGTTGAGGAGGCATAGCCTGGGTGATTGTCCAATTTTCAGGGAAAGATATTTCTTCCCATTTAATAGCCTTTCTAGTAGTGATATTAGATCTGTTACAATTGGTTTCAATAATAATAGTCTCATTTATAGCTTTATCAGCTAATCTACAGTGAGGATTTAAAGTATATAGAGGTTTATAATAAATCCTGTAGCAAATACAAATTAATTCAGATCCTTTAGCATAATTGTAACCATGAGTTTTAACATTCAAAGTTAAAGCATCTAATATATTAGCATCTGTTAAAGATAATTGTAAATTTGGGTAAACGTCAAAATATACTGGACCATGAGCCAGACTGGATTTAACAACTCCAATAATTGACTTTTGCCAATTCAAATTTCTGTCATCTCTTAAGGCTGCAATAAAACTTTACGTAATCCTTCGAGTTAGTGGTTTAAAAGCCACTTGGACTAAACCAATATGAATAAATTGGTGCTTAGATTTTCTTAGTGCTTCTAAGTCACTATTGTTTAAAAGTTGAAGATACATTTCTTCATTATTTAGAGAAATAGATTCCTCTGTGGTTTTAACTCTGTGTTTTAACCCGATATATTCAAAAAACCCATAATTGTAAATAGTTCTTTTGCTAACTTCTGGAATAGTCCATTTGTTTAGCAAATCTAAATTCTGAGGATATTCAACCTCTTGATCATCTTGTTTTTTTTACGAGACTTACCCGTATTAAGTACGCGTAAACTCATAAGATGAGATATTGTTGAATTATGACTTAACTATTATAAATTATATATACTTCCATGGCTGTGATACCGATGAGCCTAATAGGCTAAATCCTTTGTTGAATTATGACGACACTTGATTAAGTTATATATTAAACCATGGATGTGTTATTATTTTAAGATGGTTTTATTACCTATCAACATAAAATAAGAAGGTTTAGTGAGGGTACACATTTTGTTCAAACTGAATTGATAACTGCGGAAGGAGAGACACCATTTTGCCGTTATGCCGTGGATAGGCGCTAGGCGTTTTTGTCATCTCCGTACAGTTACCAGTTCAGATTAAACGATTTCGTGGTAATATCCCAATCACTTATAATGAGCACTTGGGTGTGCGTCCTCGTTCTTATACTATGTTGGTACAGTAAAAAGATCCGACTTAACTTGGTATCAGAGCCATGGAAGTATATATAATTTATAATAGTTAAGTCATAATTCAACAGTATCTCATCTTATGAGTTTACGCGTACTTAATACGGGTAAGTCTCATGTGAAAAACAAGATGATCAAGAGGTTGAATATCCTTAGAATTTAGAGTTGCTAAACAAATGGACAATTCCAGAAGTTAGCAAAAGAACTATTTATAATTATGGGTTTTTTGAATATATCGGGTTAAAACACAGAGTTAAAACCACAGAGGAATCTATTTCTCTAAATAATGAAGAAATGTATCTTCAACTTTTAAACAATAGTGACTTAGAAGCACTAAGAAAATCTAAGCACCAATTTATTCATATTGGTTTAGTCCAAGTGGCTTTTAAACCACTAACTCGGAAGGATTACCAAAAGCTTTATTGCAAAATTTTAAGAGATGACAAAATTTGAATTGGCAAAAGTCAATTATTGAGTTGTTAAATCGATCCTCATGGTCCAATCTATTTTGACGTTTACCCAAATTTACAATTATCTTTAACAGATGCTAATATATTAGATGCTTTAACTTTGAATGTTAAAACTCATGGTTACAATTATGCTAAAGGATCTGAATTAATTTGTATTTGCTACAGATTTATTATAAACCTCTATATACTTTAAATCCTCACCGTAGATTAGCCGATAAAGCTATAAATGAGACTATTATTATTGAAACCAATTGTAACAGATCTAATATCACTACTAGAAAGGCTATTAAATGGGAAGAAATATCTTTCCCTGAAAATTGGACAATCACCCAGGCTATGCCTCCTCAACCGATTATGGAGACTAATTTACTTGATGTACAAAAAAACTCCCGAAGGAGTCACTTTTAAATTTTGGTAATAAACATATTCGACCAAGAAGTAGTACTTCAAAAATGACTAGATCTTTTTCTAATAGGACTTTTATTTCAGCCCTTGATCAAGATTTAGATATACCTAGCACATCTAGGTGTTCAACTTCTCAATTAAGAGATGAAGATTTTATTGAAACAGATGAAGATGTTTTAAGAATGCATTCTGATAAAATTTTAAGACGACATTCTAAAAAAGAGGCGGACACATTGTCCCAAATGAGTTATACTGATGATTAAGAAGGCCTTACTAGATTTTTCTCCTGGTTCAATAACCAGAAAATTAATTAGTAATGAATTTCAATCTCCTATTTGGGAAAAATTTAGAAATTGGTTTTTTCATAGTTTTAATGAAAAACAACAAGACATCTTGCAAGATGAGTTTTATGAATACTGCAAATCAGTAAATGCAGTTATTTATTTTGTCCCTTGGTATTGTTCAACTTATTTATATAATCATTTAACTATTCTTGAAAGAAATTTTGAACTTCTCAATGGTAATGAAGTTAAGGGAGTTTATCCTCCTCTTAAGAAATTTAAATTAGATGGGTGTTCTTACATGCCCCTTTCAAAAATTTATGAAGACGGAATTATTACCACGACTACTAAACATTTAAATTATTTAAGTGAACAAAATAATTATGCTAATCTATCTTTAAAAATTCTTGGTGAACATGTTACAGATTTACACCATAAGGCTAATAAAGTCATAAATCTTCTTAATCAAGTCATTCAAAATACCAAGACTGAAGACCCTTCTTCTTCTTCGAAAGAAATAACTCCTATTATCAAAAATCCTCCTGAAATAAAGAATTTTAAATTTTTATCTCGACATTAAAAAACGAACAACTTATAAGTCAGCTTGGTGATAAGGTTGCAAATTTAAAGTTGCAAACATTAAATGAAGAAATCAATCCGAATTTCAAAGATGATTTGAATGTTGTTTCAAAAAATAAATGGGGTCAAAAACCTATTAATACTCTATATTATAATAGAAGACCTTCACCTGTTGATATTGGACAGGAAGAAAATGCTGAGATTATTGGACATAGTTATAGTGGATCTCATATCTATGAATAGAATATAGATTATTTTGTTTGAAAAACAAATTCATAACCATTGCCATAGAATGCTTATGTATTCTCAAGTTTGTAAAAATGCTAATAATAGTGATTCCACTCGTTGCTAAAATGATAGATCGATTCACCTGGTCAACTTAAAGGATGGTGGGATAATTACCTCACTAATGAACAAAAAACAAATATTATTACTAATACGAAAATTAAAGATGAAGTGCCTACAAAAAACTGCGTTTACACTTTACTTGTCAATATACTTGATCATTTTACTGGTCAATTGGGGAATAATTATGATTCCACAAGAACTCTTTTACAAAATTTTAGATGTAAAACTTTAACTGATTTTAGGTGGTACAAAGACACCTTCCTTAGCAGAGTCATGCTTTTACCTGAATGCAATAGCTCTCATTGGAAAGGTAAATTTATTGATGGTCTACCACACTTATTTGCTTTAAAGAATTAGAAAAATTTTTCGTGGAGAAAATCCTTCTATTAATTACTTAAAAATATAATTATGGTCACCTTATTAAAGCTTGTACAACTGAAGGAATAAACCTTTGTAATGAAATTAAATTAAACCAAAGAAATCTCAAACATCGAACATTATTGAAAGAAACCAATTAGGTGAATTTTGTGAACAATTTGGTATGGATATGCCTTCTACTTCTCGTAGAAAACAAAACAAAAGTAATGATAGAATCTATTCTCCTAGATATAAAAAGAAAAGATATTCTAAAGCAAAACTTGATGAAAAAACTTATAGAAAAAATCAGAGAAAATTCCATAAAAAGCATTATAGGAAAAAGGGTTATATACCTTCAAAAGAAATAAGGTGTTTTAAATGCAATAAAAAGGGTCATATGGCAAACAATTGCTGGACCCAAAAACAAATTAATAATCTTGATATAGATGATGATCTTAAAGACAAGATTTCAAAATTATTTCTTAATGAACTAGATCTACAGAGTGAAACAGAAACTATGTCTGATAATTCTAGTAGTTCTAGTAATAATTTAAAAATCCTTAAAAATGATTCTTTTTACACAGACAGTAGTTCTGCAACTACTAATTCAGAATGTGAACCCTGTGGAGAGGGAAAAGCTTGTATTAATCCCAAAAGAGATGAATTCTTTAATCTTTTATCCAATTTTCAAGATGCCAAATTACAGGTTCTCACCAATAATGATTGGTTAGAAGTTTTAAAAGCCATCCCAAGTGCTGATTTAAGATCACAAATTATCGAAAATATACTGAGCACTTCTCATAATAATTTTGATTATGGAAAACAGAGTTTTACAGAAGAAAAACCTTATTCTTTAAATGAAGTTTATAAACGTCTTCAAAATAAAAACACGACTTCTAATCCTTCTTCTTTACAAGATATTTTGAAAGAGATGGATAATTTAAAATCTGAGATTAAACTTCTAAAAATTGAAGAACAAAGAAGTGATACAAGAATTTCTAATCTTGAACAACTTTTTATTTTTCAAAATAATTTGCTAAATAATGATCAAGAATCTAATGGCAAAAAAGTTGATAACCATGAGATTCCTATTCTTAACCCTGATGGTAAGGATCAAGCTATGCAACTTGTTGATACTCTCCCAGAGTTTGAGAAAAATAAAAAATTTCTCCAAACCATAAATATGGTTGCTGGACAAAAATGGTATGTTAAGATTCTTCTTAGAATTAATAATCAATTTTCTAAAGAATTTATTGCTTTAATTGATACTGGAGCAGATTTAAATGTTATACAAGAAGGAGAAATTGACTCCAGGTATTTTGTCAAAACTACTCATAGTTTATCTCAAGCAGGAGGAGATAAATTAGATATTGATTTTAAACTCCCAAAAGCTGATATATGTGTTAATAACACTTGCATACCTTTAAGCTTTCTTTTAGTCAAAAATAAACTCTCGGTTCCTATTATTCTTGGAACACCTTTTATAACAAAAATTTATCCTTTTACTGCAGATAATAAGAATTTAACTGCAAATTATCAAGGAAAAACTATTACTTTCCGTTTCATCATGAAACCTTTTATGAAAGCTATAAATGAGATTTATGATAAAATTTCTTTAAAAGAAAATCAATTAAGTTTTTTAAAACATGAAGTTAACATTTTGACTATAGATCAAAAACTTAATAATCCTAGATTAAAACAAAAAATTATTGATATTGAAAACCAATTTTCTTTATCTATTTGCAATGACCATCCTAATGCTTTTTGGAACAGAAAAAAAGCATATAGTAAATCTTCCTTATGAAGAAGATTTCAGTGAAGATAATGTTCCTACCAAGGCTAGGCCTTGTCAAATGAATTCAGAATATTTAGAATTTTGCAAAAAAGAAATAAGTTCTCTTTTAGAGAAAAAGCTTATTGGACCATCCAAATCACCATGGTCTTGCACACTTTTTATGTTAACAAAAATGCTTTAAAAGGAACGAGGAGTTCCTAGATTAGTTATTAATTATAAACCTTTAAATAAAGTTTTAAAATGGATTAGATATCCAATACCTAATAAAAAAGATTTATTAGATCGTTTGTATAAAGCTCTCATATTATCTAAATTTGATTTAAAATCTGTTATCGCGCATTCAAATTGACCCAAAGATGATACAAAACCGCTTTTAATGTTCCTTTTGGACAATATGAATGGCATGTTATGCCTTTTGGTTTAAAAATGCTCCATCGAATTTTAAAAATTATGAATGATATTTTTAACAATTATAGTCATTTTATCATAGTTTATATTGATGACATTCTCATCTTCTCTATGAATATAGAAGAACATTTTAAACATCTAGATATTTTCAAAAAAATTGTCATATCTAATGGTTTAGTAATTTTTAAAACTAAAATGTCTCTATTTCAGACTAAAGTCAGATTTTTAGGTCATAATATTGAGAAAGGCCAAATTATTCCTATTAATAGGAGTATTGAATTTGGGTCTAAATTCCCAGATGAAATCATTGACAAAACTCAACTTCAAAGATTCTTAGGAAGTTTGAATTATATTTCACCTTATTATGATGACTTGGCGAAAGATACAAATATTTTATATGACAAAGTTGAAGAAAAATCCCCGTGCTTGGTCTAATGATCACACTAGAGTCATCAGAAAATTAAGAGTAAAGTTATATCTTTACCATGCCTTAGTTTGGCAAACCCTCATTGGGAAAAAATAGTAGAAAACCGATGCTTCGGACATTGGTTATGGAGGGATTCTTAAACAAATAGATCCTAATAATAAACAGGAATTTTTAGTCCGTTTTTATTCAGGAAAATGGAATTCTGCACAATCTAATTATGCAACGGTTGCTAAAGAAGTTTTAGCCATAGTCAGATGTGTTTTAAAATTTCAAAATGATTTATATAACCAAAAATTTACAATAAGGACTGATTGTAGTTCTGCGAAATTTATGTTTCAAAAAGATTTTAAACATGATGTTTCCAAACAAATGTTTGCAAGGTGGCAAGCTCATTTAGCCCCTTTTGATTTTGAAATACATTATAAAAAAGGATCTGATAATCATCTCCCTGATTTTTTTAACAAGGGAGTATTTAACTCTATAAGAGTTTGTTATTTGTTTCAGGAATGGAGTTTGGTCGAGGCCGTGGCCGTGACCGCTTTTCTTATCCTTCTAATAGAGGGAGAGGAAGACAATCATCCTCAATTATCAGATATGGGAATACCCATAACACAGGACAATTATCCTCAATTATTGGATATGGGAATAACCCAGGACAATCATCCGAAATTATCAAAACTGGAATAACCCGGACCAGGATCATCATCTCGTTATATAAGACCAAATAATATTTTGGCACAATATGGTGAAAAAAGGCTAATAGCCAAAAATTTATGTGATAATATCACAAAGGAAGATTTTGAAGAATTCCAAATATGGAAACAAAAAGAACTTAATATAAGTTCTCCATCTTTCAAAAAAATTATGAAAGAATCTCTTGATGAAAAAGAGAAAATGGTGAAATCACCAGAAGAAAGGGAGATTATTATACTCCAAAATTCTGACAAGAAATGGGAAGATAATCCCTGGTTATTATATAACCGTTATTTAACGAATAATCAATATCCTATGGAGACTTATAAAAGTCGAAGTTTTTATGAAGGAATCCTTTCTGATAATGAATGCAATTTTAATCATTGGGAGGATCCATGAAATTTTTGGAAATTTTCAAAAATTAATATCAAAAGGATAATATCCATTGAAGAATGGGGAATAACTCCATCTACTTCTAAAACTTTGATAAACAAAAATAATATCAAAGTTGAATACAATTACTGGGATTATGTCCAGGCTTTTGATAAAGTTTTCTTATATGAAAATCCTACGAAGAGCCACACATGGCTAATAAAAATTTACCCAGAAGTTTTTGAACAAAATTTACCAAATTGGTTAATCAAATGGTGGCAATTTTATGGAACTAATGAAAACATTCTGCCACAAATGTTTAAAAATCTTTATGACGAATGGAAAGATTTGCTTCAAAAAACTGATCGATGATATCCTGGAATTATTCAATTAAATTTCTTTATTGAATTTTCTATTCCCTGGATTTGGAAATTTATCCCAAAAAGAGGATATAATGATCTCAAATTATTTTGTTTAAAACGAGAATCTTATTCTCGCTTTTGGGAAGCAATGATGAGACAAGATAAAGATACAAATGAGTTAAAGTGTATTTACACAATCAATTTAATTCAAGACAAAATTGATAGTATGATCATCTTCAATGCGGAAGAATCTCGGCGAATTGAAGATTACCAACTACCAAGAATTATTTCAGCAAAAAAAAAACTGAAGTCAAATTCTCGGTTATTATGCTAAATTGCGTAAAAGGCTTTAGCTCAAAGACAAATGCAAGAGGATAATAAATCCCAGACAAGCGATGTATCAATGACAAAATCAACAGCATCCAATAGCAAGAATAAATTTGAACTTCTTCAAGATGCTCAAGAAATGGAAGCGGAAACAGAAGTCCAATTATTAATGGAAGAAGAAATAATCAATAAAAGGGCCAAAGATGCCAAATCAAAAGACAAAGAGAAAATAGTGGAATAAAAACCACTCAGAAGACACGCATGCAATGACGCATGATAGCATGGACAATAATAAGCAACATGGGCAATAATGGGCACTAATAACAGTTCCCGCACTAATTTTGCAATAGTTTTTAAACACTAATAAAGTGTTTTGTAATAGTTGTGAATAGTTTTTATTCTGCCTATATAAACGGGCAAATGTTTTAGTTTTAGGCAGGCTTCTCCTACCCCTCTCTCTTTACTCTCTTTCTCTCCCCCTTGTAAATCTTCTTTATTATTAATAAAATCTCGTCAACCGTTAGTCTTCTATACTGAGCACAATCTAAATTTGTAAGTTTTCTTGTTTTTATTTTTCATGTTTTAAATTTATTTTACTCTAAGGATGAGCCTAATAGGCTAAATCCTTTGTTGAATTATGACGACACTTGATTAAGTTATATATTAAACCATGGATGTGTTATTATTTTAAGATGGTTTTATTACCTATCAACATAAAATAAGAAGGTTTAGTGAGGGTACACATTTTGTTCAAACTGAATTGATAACTGCGGAAGGAGAGACACCGTTTTGCCGTTATGCCGTGGATAGGCGCTAGGCGTTTTTGTCATCTCCGTACGCTTACCACTTGATTCGATTAAACGATTTCGTGGTAATATCCCAATCACTTATAATGAGCACTTGGGTGTGCGTCCTCGTTCTTATACTATGTTGGTACAAAGAAAAGATCCGACTTAACTTGGTATATATATATATATATATATATATATATATATATATATATATATATATATATATATATATATATATATATATATATATAGATTTGGGATCCGGTGAGAACGATCACTCGGTGAGAACGATGAGAACGAACTATATTCAACCATCCATTTACTGATTTACATAACATAACTGACAAAACAAAAACGTCACCCTTATCCCCTCTCTCTCACATATACACTGCCTACCACGATCCACGACTACAACCATCCGTCGCCGGCAACCACCACAACCAACACCGGCGACATCACCTTCCGTCTCAGAAATCACCGACGGTGTCAGAAACCACCACGAACGAGGTCGATGATATCAAAACCCACCTTCGATAACCCCATTTCACTGCCGGTCAATATCGCATTCCCACTGCCATCACAACCGTGCTAGCCCACTTTGGTGAGTCTTTGCGGCTGCCAACGGTCTTTGTCCTCTCCACCGATGTCACCTATCAACTATTTTCCACCGTCGTCGCCTATCATAAATCTATTCACAACTCCGATTGAACTTGTTCTTGCGTAAAACCTCTCCTTCCAAGTAAGTCAACCCTTCAAAACTACAGGTGATGTGCGGTTACTGTCACCAAACACTATTACTCTTCTTTAAATCCCATTACAAAATCAATTTCGTCAAAAAAAAAATTAGAGTATTTGGTTTCTATATTAATGTATCTCAAACCATTTTTAATGTACCGGGTAACTAAATTTGTGTATTAATGTTGAGACACATTAAATTAGTGGTTAGATACATTAAATCAGGGGTTAGATACATTAAAAAGTAGTGTAGATACATCGTAAATTTGTAATAGATGAGAAACCAACTAAGGCTGAGAACTGATTCCGGCGAAGGTCTATGAAATGGGTCGTCGCTGGAGTTGTTGACATTATGGTTATTCGCCAGCTTAGTGGTGGTAGTCATCGGCGGCAGCAATCGGATGAAGAAGAAGCCAGATCTAAGCTTTGCAAATCGCGATTTTAAGGCTCTTGTGATGCTCAATCGCCGGAGTTGCGCCAGTACCATAAATGTTCGCCGGTGGTTCTCCGACGTTGATAGTGGTCGTCATCAAAGGCGATGGCAGCTGATGGGTGGTCACAAGGAAGATGATGGGTGGTTAGGTTTGGGTTAGATAGGTAAAGGACAACCGGTGTGGTACTTACCGGCGATGTAAGCGGCTGCTGGTGGCGCCGACGTGGTGGTAACCTTCGGACAGTGTCGGTGGTGGCCCGAGAGCGAAGCAATGGGTGGTGGGAGTGTGATGAGTGGTTTGGGTAGAGAGATGTAGGTTGCGTATTAATAAATACCCTATATTTTTATTTTAATTCTATGATTGTGTTCGTTCTCACCGAGTGATCGTTCTCACCGGATCCCACCTCTATATATATATATATATATATATATATATATATATATATATATATATATATATATATATATATATAGAGAGAGAGAGAGAGAGAGAGAGAGAGAGAGAAAAAAAAAAAAGTAGGGATCCGGTGAGAACTCCTAAATATTTGAGGATTGAGAAACGAATGAAATATCAGACCATATACAAAACAATATCGCGAGGAAAATTGACAAACAAAACCACCTAAAACTCCCAAAATCAGTCAATAGTTTCTCTCTCTAAAATATCCAAAATCAATCTAAAACATTTCAAACAAAAATATATCGCAATCCTCTCAAAAATCTCACCGAAAATCTACGAAAACCTAAAAATTCAAACACGATTTCAACTGTATTTCAACATCTTAGATTTATTCATTCATTAGATTGAATACTCTCACTAGAATTCGCGCAAAAGTCGTTGAGGTATATTTGTTTCTCGTTTTCTTTCATTTTTTCGATTTTATTTCAACTTATGTAGTGTTAAATTGATTTTACATGTTAATTTTGTTCGAAATTATTGTATGTATGTTGAATTACATGAATTTGATAGGATTAAATCAAAAAAATTGAACTAATAGCCAAGTTATTAAGTGTACTTTCATGTTCTTACTGTAAATTTCTAAATATCTTACTTATAAATGATTTTAAACATTTTTCGTTCATAATATCGACACATTGAATCAATTACTATCATCAATTGAAGTTGTAGTTGTTTATAAGATGTCTTTTTTGTTTTAATTGCTAAAATTAGGGTTTAATATTGATCGATTGTGAAAATTAGGGTTTAACTTGTTTAATTGTAAAAATTAGGGTTTTATATTGTTTTAATCGCGAAATTTAAGGTTTAACATTGTTTAATTGTGCAAAATTACAGTTTCATATGATAGAATTGAAGTAATCGTTTGTGTTCAGTAAAATGAGTAATGTCGAATTACATGTTGGCTATGATAACGGAAAACGTGTGATACTGTTGTTTGTATGATGTGATACTGAATGTGAAGATTAGTGGTACTCTATTTTCATACATTTTGGCAGGTTGACTACATAACTAATAAGTTGTAAAATGTCATCAAGGCACTAAAATGCTATAGTATGGTGTTTTCGCTGTAAATTGTCACTGATTTGTAGTAAAATAATGTAAAATGTTGTTGTAAATGTTGTAATATGGTGTGTGTTTTATATTTGTTGTATTTTCTTTTGTCTGAAAGATGATACTAAGATGATGTTTTGTACTTTGTTTTTCTTTTTTTTGCAGATTTCTTCGCTTTTGGAGGTTACTTAAGAGTATGTGTGCATGCTGGCGAAGTCTATAGTGCATGATCAACTAAACAAATCATGTTTTTTTATTCATTTCTCTTATAAAGACAAATTCTTTATTCTTAGATATCGTTTCAAGCGATTATAAATTTGTATTTTTTTTCCATTTTTTAGTTGGAATGTAAAATAATGGTAACAATATTATAGTTGTATCAGGATTTGCCTTTTTTTTATGTTATTAAATAGAAAATATATGGTTTCTAAAGTATTTCATTTTTTTGTTAAACAATATCACACGTTTGTTTTAACAATATCACAAGTTTTAGTAAACAATATCACAGTTAATTATAAAAAAATATCATCTTTTATGACACAATATCAAATGACTTTGAGAACAATATCACACTATTTGTTTAATAATATCACAAGATTTGGTAAACAATACCACACTATTGGCTTAAAAATATCACAAGATGTGGTAAACAATATCACACTACTGGCTTAACAATATCACACTACTGGCTTAACAATATCATAAAACAATATCACCCTTATTGTGTTACTAATATCAAATGATTTAGTTCTTTCAAAAAAATAAAAAATATCAAATGATATGGTAAACAATATCAAGTTATTGTGCTAATAATATCACACTATGCTATTAACAATATCATATATCTATCTTTATTTGCTAGTTTCCAAACAGTTATAAGAAACAATATATATCTTCATAAGTATCACGTCATATTGTTCTAGAAGCATTACCGAACAATATCAAACTTCACGCACAACAGTATCACACTTTAGCCAAAACAATATCACATTCACAAGGAATCTTGAAACCCTCCAACTTTTTGCTATTGAGAAACAATATCACAGCATATAAGATAAAATATCATAGCTGATTCTAAACAATATCACAAAATTACAACAACAATATTAATTTATAACTACTATAGCAGATTACTATCCTTCTAAAATTACATCAATCAGTGCATATTCAATTAAAGTTTTGTCAACACAATCTGAGTACACAAATTAGTTATTTTCTCTTCCTCTGCCTTTACCAATTTCTTTTTATTATTCTTTTTGGCATCTTTTTCCAGCAGAATCTTCAACTTCTTGTTTGACGTTTGTTCAACCTCATCTTGTTTTAAACACCAGTACAACCGTTTCATACAACCATTTCACGACCATGACTCAATTTAATGCAGCCACCTGACTATCTACTCAACTTTTAGGAACTCAATTACATCAAACCATTAGTACAACACCAATGAAGAATATCATGAGACTTCATATCCCCTTGGAAAGTAACACTGATCCTTAGCTTCATTTCTGACTTGGTTTTATAAATTAGTTTCTCTGGACGCATCATGAGACTTCATATCCCCTTCAAAGTGGATCTGTCATTCCCAGTAAGCAAACATGTGAGAGATATACAAGGATGCAAACTAAAACTCATCAAGAGCAATGAACCATACTGTGCTGTGGCGTCTACTTCCACTTCATCGATGATCCATCTCAAAGAAACAAAGGGTGGTCAACACATTTACTCCACAAGATTCTTCACCTTTAAGCCGCTTAAACAACCTGGTTTATGCAACCAAAAATTTAGTGGGACAAAGTCCAACCTATTGTACCAATAGAAGAAAGTGGATTAATCAAAACTCGAATCCACCAATGAGTTAAGAGTACTCACAGAAAATATGAGCAAGGCCACAACTGAAATTAGACAAATCCGATCTAATTTTTTCAATACCTGATGAAAACAATGGAATCAGAAGAACCAACAACAATATCTTAAAATTTATGTTGTGCTTACTGCTCAACAAGATGAAATGGTGATGGTCAAACAAAATACCGCAGCTCAATAAACAAGCAGAATGTAAATCAGAAACATATGATGACAACTCAACATCAAATCTATACCAAAACCAAACATACACCAAACTTGGAGACTCATTTGGCAGGTAAATTAAGCCTTAAGCCCAAAGCTTTTTAGGCCAATTTGGACTAAGTCATATCTCTGTCCAATAGGCCAATTTGGACTAAGTCATATCTCTTTTATAAAACGTTTTTACATAGTGTGAGGTTAAGACGGTGAAGGGCTGAGAGGAGAGTAACTGTGTGTATTTTTAGGTTTTTTATTAGGTGGGTCAAATTAAATAGGTTTTGTAGATTGTAGTTGGTAAAGGCCTAGTATATTTGGGTCATGTGAATTTTGCCCGAACTCTGATTGCTTACGGCTTACGCCCATTAATTTTTGTTTAAGGAGCCCATTTTTTTTTTTAAATATTAATTCTTTTATAAAATGTTTTTACACAGGCGTTAATAAAAAACCATGTATGATTTTACATTATTAACCTCATAAAACTTTCATTACTTGCCATAGTTGAGTGATAAGGGCATCAATGTAGTTTGTGGATGGTTTTACAATGACTTATTGTAAGACATTTTATAAGAGACTTACTCTTTTTTTATAAAAAAAAAATTAGAGTGGCCCTAAATACACTATCAAAATGTCCTGGGACACTCTCTTTATGTTTCATATGACTGATTTGCCCTTTAACTTTCAACCTCTCGAATGCAGTTATTATAATAAAATCAGGGGTATTTTCGTCCATTACTTATAATTGGAGTGTCCCAGGAGATTTTGTGAGTGTATTTATTTGCACCCAAAATTTATTAGAATGTATATGTGTATCCTATGAGCATAAGACTATCGCCTCAGATCGGGTTATACGGGATATGCCATAATACAAGTAAGGTTATAAATGTTAGATAAAACTAAATTTTTAAATGTATTCATAATTTATAAGGACTACAATTAATTATTATTTCAGTTAGATTATATATATATATATATATATATATATATATATATATATATATATATTAATGTATTTTCATAATATTAGTGACTTATATGTTCTATAATTACATTTAAGACAACTTACATTAATGGGTTACTTCGGGGTCCCATTTCAATATTCGCTGGACTTAACCTCGAAAAAGACAGGTCGAATCTAAGGGGAACTAAGTTAACGGGTTACTTCAGCCCGACTGGGTTTATATCAAAATTCGCTGGACTTAACCTCGGAAAACACTGGTCGAGGTCAAGTCAAATTTTAACAGGTATATCATAGATGCTTTAATATTTGATCTTGGAATTTATATATTTTTTTTAAATTACCCCAATTCATTTAATTCATATTTCTCGGTTTTTATTCAGCCTCTCGATCACCATGTCAAGTAGGAACTCAAACTTAGATTTCAAGAGGAAAAATCATTGGACAATTAAACCTAATGCGTCTTATATCCTAATTTTGTTGCCTTCTAAATACAAACTAGCTTTGATACCCGTGCAATGCACAAGCTGTCTACTATATGTTTATCGATTTTTCTAATGGAAAGAACCTAATATGAAAAGAGTCATAAGATATTCTCATAAGATAAACATATTTGTACCATAATTGCTTGCTTTCTTAAACCTTTATTTTGAAAACGAAATTTGGTAACATAACACACTTGTAGCAATGTGCAAGAGTCGCTCATATAGGGTGTGTTAATAAAAATTAACACAATATGAAATTAAGTGTAGATAGGCTGTATTTACACATCCAAATGGGAAGTTTTTAACAAAGCAAGATCTTCAAACCGTATCCAAAATTTACTCCATCTCAACGATAATAAAAGCATCATTATTCTTTAGCTTTGATTATGATGAAATATAGCTGTTTATGTTCCTTCTTACCGTTGAGTAACAATCATTTTATTTAACACTCTTGAGTCTTAACACAGTTTTTCTACGGAGTCATTTAAGACAACCATCTCATGCTAAATGACTATTGGAGAGATGTTGCATTTTACACACACGGACTCCCCTTATTTCAGTCTGAAAACAAAAACACAGCATGATGACATGGACCCATGGAGTAATTTATTTCAATCAACTTCATTTACACAAA
The DNA here is from genome assembly GCF_048544455.1 of Silene latifolia. NCBI lineage: Eukaryota > Viridiplantae > Streptophyta > Magnoliopsida > Caryophyllales > Caryophyllaceae > Silene > Silene latifolia. The sequence continues at coordinate 237,507,444 of NC_133537.1, forward strand.
TTAAATAGTGTCATTAAATCCTATTTTAAGCCAAAATTCCAATACATTAATAAGATTGCATAGATTTAATCCCCTTACATTTCAATTTCCAGGACTTGTGTGTCAAAATTCTTCAGCACGGTTTTTTGTTAGATGTCATATTGTCCTTTATGTTGTAAGAGTAAGAATTTAAATGGCAAATTATTTTGAACTCTTACAATAAAAATTAGCCTTATGAGTTAAGACTTGTGATCAATTAGAAAGCCTTCATGCTATTCAACCAGAATCATTGATAATAGTTTTGATAAAGGTGCAATGATAATATAAGTCTGGAATCTTATACATATTTAAAAGTTTTAAAGAAAATACACAATTCAAGGTCAAAGAGAAAGTATTACCCAACCACCAAGTCATTCTTTATCACTAATAATCAAGCTTGTATTAAGCATCCACAAATCTATACAATAAAACGGTGTCACACATAGCAAAATAAGTAATTTTTTTTCCTTTTGAAGGTACTATGTGATTTACATAGAAAAAGTGTACATTAGAAAAAGAATAAGGGAAACTTACCAACAATGCAAAATATCATTAAAAAAACATTCACTATTAACTACCTCAAGTAAACAATTGCGGAGTACTACATTTACAATCACACATCATTCTATCTAACATTATCAGTGTTTTCATTGTATGAGATTTCATGAGCGTCATCAAAGATCGCATATATATATATATATGCATATATATTGTTCCTCTATAGTTCTACCAATTACCAATCTGAAATTAAGCCATTAAAATATGCATATATTCATGTAGGCCATTGTAACATATGTGTACATATATACCTGATAGTTATTACTCCGTAACTAATAGCGTTAACATAAATCAATAACTACATAGAAACGATAACTACATAGAAACGGAAGACCATTTATAAAACAAAAATCATAAAATGATCAAAAATAAAGAATGTTGTCTAACATTAGTTAACCTAAATTTTGATAGCATTGCCTATTTGCCCAGTTTCCCTCATCAACATTAGACCAACCACAATTTTTACCTCCATCATGTATTCCGTAATGCATAAGAAACTAATAGCATGAATTATAACTAACAAAAGGCGGATTACATTATAAACATTGAAACATATATGGAATAATATGTATGAGAATCAACATCGTAACTTTGGCGTTTCCGGTAAAAGGTTGATCGCTAACTTGAAGGAACCGGGCTTACGTATTCTCCCCTGCAACCTCTACATACGAATGTGCTGCAACACAAAAGAAAACTCGTTAGTAGTTATTATGAGCCAGAAATGAAAAAGAATATGCTTTTGTGGGAGGAAATATATATAGTAGGTTTAATATATTCTCAATTATATATATAGCATTTCATTCATTCGAGATTATTTATAGGAGGTTAGTGGAAGAAGTAAGAAATTGAATCTCGACTAAATGAGTCATAAATAAAGAATTTAAGCAAATAATGTATTAGAAGGGACACCATTGATAGTCGCTTTAATTGAGTGAAATGCGAAAGGAATGACACTCGAAAAGCCATGTTGTGGTCAATTAATGTTGATAAATGTTGATCATCCATATCTTAATGGAGCAATTATCATTTAGTATCCATAAAGCTTTGCGGCTTTGCTTACAATTAAATTGCTAGTGTCTTGACTTTTGGTTTACAACTCCTCTAATGTGGCAATTTAAGATTATGGTCAACATGTCTTAATAATTTGTTAATACTCCATATTAATCAATATATTAATATTAATTACTTGTAATTGTGTTGTATAGATATATAGGAAGATTGTTTAGAGTGTTGAGAAGAGACTTATTCTAGTGGCGCCACATAGGATTTAGAATAATAATAAGTTTTGATGTGAAATGCTAAGTTTGTCTTTTTATATTATTTATAGATATAAGAGTTATTTAACACGAATACTCTGAACTATGAGGGTCCTTTACAAAATACTACATACTTACATTTAACTACGAATACTATCAACTAACATATCATTTATCACCTAATAGAATATGTGGAAGGGTTACCTGTTACACATGTTGCCTCAGTTTAAAACACACAAATTTACCCCCAAATTTTAACCTAATTCATTTTATTTCTCTTATTACACATTCCTTTATCTCTCTTATTACCTTCCTTTCCTTTATATCAATTTTGGGGTAAAAGTCAATTTAGCTTGAGGTGACCATGGGATGTTATTGTCACGGTGGTCATGGTACGGTGTAGAGCGACTTCGTTGGCGTAGTTGAACCGGGTTTTTCGATGGTGAGTATCGGTGGTGGACAGCTCAACTTTGCTGCTTTTAGTTGAATTGAGGCGGGAATGGGATTCGAGGCTCCAGTCATGGCGACTCGCTTATGATTCAGGCGAGATGTATATGGCTATGTGATGGTGTCGATGATGATTGGATGTGGCTCAATTCTGATTCAATCATGGCGGCTCGCTTATAACTCAGGCGAGATTTATGTGGCTCTTAGTTTATGCATCAAATATGTCGATGATTGGAAAGCAAGGAATTAGTGGCAGTGATAGAGGATTTGCTGGGTTGGTGGGGCGGTCGTTTCCGGTGGGATTGAGTTTTTAATGCGCGGTAGTATATTAATATTATTATGAATAAGGAAAAATCAAAGGCAATGCACCGTATATTACTTATTTTAATTCGAAAAAGGTGAAGTTCTTATTTGGTGTGTTTTTATTCATTTAAGACAATATTTTGTTGTGTAACTTAATTAGGCAAATCAATGGATTGCTGTGACTTTGAAATTATGGTTTGGAGAGAGAAGGATTTTGTATAAGAGAAAAAAAGCTGAGAAATTGGAGCCATTGTAATGGAGTTGTAAAGGGAAAGAGATGAAGTCACAACAATCCTAGATAATGAAGGAAATATTTTGTAATGGGAAGGAAATGAAGTTGTTTATTAAAAAAAAAAGGGCCCCACCGCAAAGGTTACCTGCTGCACCAGGTAAAAAAGAGGGGAATTCTATTACAAGAGAATGAGTGCATTAGTTGGTAATATTTATAGTTAATTCATAGGTCGGAGTATTTTGAGAAGGACCCTCATAGTTTAGAGTATTCCCATTAAATAACCCTAGATATAATTTATACTTCAAGTCCAAATTTTTAAATATGACTTGATACAAAAGTTAAGTTTTATAATTTTTTAAAAATAATAATGTTTGAAGTGCATATCCGTGCAATTTTCACTAATTAACAATCGAAACTAAACAAAAAAGGGTTAATTTTTTAAATTTAAACGTGCACGGAGCAAAATCATTTTAAATTTGCACGGGTTCTACAAACGTAAATGAGTTTGACTAAATGAAAAATAGGTTTAAAAATTTGCACGGGTATGCATTTATTTAGGGAGATTCACTTTTACTAATTTTGTTTTATTCATCTGAATACTTTTATTTGATTTGTAAGTCGGGTTTTTTTTGAAGTCCTCGACTAACAAGACAAAGTATTGACTCAAATTTAACTATCAAGAAGATATATCATACTATAATGATTACCTAGCCAATTGACCATAGTGCATTATTTACTTTAATTGCAAATGTAAATTGTAACTTAAAACAAAAAAAAACTTAAATATGACTATAGAACTCAAATATTACAATTGAAATTTAAAATTGTTGAACAAAAAGTAAAAATATGTATTACTTTATTTTAAAATTTTCTTTTTAAGATAATTAACTTTAAAAGGAGATATTTAACTATTATATATTACTTGTTGGTATTAATTGTCGGGCGGTTAATTTTATTTGATAATTAACTTTAAAAGGAGATAATTAACAAAAAGTAAAAATATTTATTATTATATATTACTTGTTGGTGTTAATTGTCAGCCGGTTAATTTTATTAAGAGAGAGGATATTGAGCTTTTATGTTTATATGATTGTATCGAAGATAACATAGAATATATGAGTAATCTGTGATTTTTTTTTTCTAATTTTTATAATATAACATAAATATAGACAAAGCTTTCGTATACAAATTGTATACCTTTTTTTATCAATAAATCTTGATAAAATATTATTCAGTCAGAACTTTGTGCATTTTTTTGTAAAAATCTCCATTCATTATTTAGATTTTACAGATAAAATGAATGAGTTGATCCATGTAATTTTTGCACGGGTTTAAAGCTAGTAAAAGGTAAACAAATGACAGGAACAGAGGGAGTATAATAAATAAGGACAAAATATTGAAGATAAAACAACAATAATAACAATATTCGTGGAAAAAGACTAATAAACGTAACAATATTCATAGCAAAATATTAATAATTTGTGATAAAGTTTAGTAAATTGTGGTCATAAACATAACATATGTTTGGCAATATATTATGGCAATATACCTATTGATTAATAAAAGCATTTTTTCTTACGAGACTTTTTTTCCTCAAGGCCCAATGCGATCGCGAATCCGGGTTTACAAAACACCACCAACGTAAAAACATAGCTAGTCCCGTGAATTCCACGGGTAATAGAACTAGTGCTTTAAAGAAAATTATCATACATTGTATTTTTTTAAAGGGCCATAATCTACACTTTTGCCTAGGGCCCAAAAATCTCAGGACCGGACCTGGATATATATTACCAGTATTAGTATTTCATTGTTAATATTTACCTTAAACAACACAACCAATATCCCACGTTGCTCAGTGCTCACTCGTCGTCGTTGTCGCCTGTCGTGTCGTTCGTCCGTCTCGTCGTCTTGTTTATTTTTTAGTTTGGTGATGTCTACGCATCTCTCACTTCTAAGTCCTAACTTAAGTTGGGCTTTATCTTTTCTTTCTTTTTAAATTTAATTAATAAACGGGTCTATGGGCCGGGTTCGTTTCTTATAGGCAGACTTGGCAAAGCTGAACTAACCCAAATGATCTTACCCGATAGATCTTGTCCGAAACCCAAAAGTGTCCTAAAAACTGTCTAACCCCGTTATGACCTAACCCAAACTTTAGTTAACCCGATGTTGACCCAAACCCCAGATGACCAGCCCAAAACCACCCATTCCTAAATGAGTTGACTTAAATTGATCCAAAGTATCCAAAATATCCGAAATAACAAGTATTAAGTCATTGATATTACACACATTGAAACAGGGTCCATTGGCTGTAACACTCCATAATAAATAACTAACTAGTTTTAATGCACAGGCGATGCTGTCTCTTAAACTACCGTTAAACGTTAAGTTATAAAATAACCAATACAATTGTCAACTCCCATCTACAAAGGCTCTGTTCTTTTGTTCTTTTGAAGCTGAACTAAACCGAATTGAGCTACAGTTAGCTGAACTGAACTGAATTGAATTGAGATTTGCTCAGATGAATATAGCTGAAATAAGCTGAGTTTAACTGAACTGGGTTGAATTAAACTAGAGTGAGCTGAATAAGAGGTGAAATTAAGTTGAAAAGAACAGAGCCAAAAAGGCCTGATGCGAACTCTAACTTCAAGTTGACAAAATTACTCATTCGAATACATTTATAATTTTAAGACTAACTCATCTGATGAGAAGGTTAATTTCGTATAGTTTTATTAATGTACCGAAATCATGGAAAGACGAAGAAGTGCCTCATTTTGATTACCGTCTTGATGCCGATGTAGTAAGCTTGATTTATAATCAAGTTTATCCTTAGTACCCACCTCCTAGTCAAACTCCTGTTAGGGTGTTTAATTAATTTACTTAGTTAGCTGTTTATTTTTGTGGTTTTTTATTTTTTATTGTGTTTCCTTTTTTTCCCCTTGTTGTACTCTTTTTTTTTTGCCATTGTATGATATACTCGTTTTAATATATAGTTCTACTCTTTATTACATGCAAATGCTTATTAACATAGATTTTAAATAACTTGCGAACAGACAAATGAATGAAACAATAATAATGATTTAAGTTACATTAATTACAATAACATATAATATAGTGACAATGGTAGTGCATAAGAACCGTGTTAGAATATAAACACCTCTAAAAATAAATGGAAATTGAAAGATATTAATAATATAATTACAACGGTTCTTATAAGAACCGTGTTAGATTATGCAATTGCTGAATAACATAGATTTTAAATAACCTTCTCTCTCTCTCTCTTTTTTTTTTTTTTTTTTTTTTTTTTTCTCTCTCTCTCTCTCTCTCTCTCTCTCTCTCTCTCTCTCTCTCTCTCTCTCTCTCTCTCTCTCTCTCTCTCTCTCTCTCTCTCTCTCTCTTATTACTCAAATTATGTCAAGTGGTAGCTCTTATTCTTCTATTTCAACAGGGACATGTAATTTCTTAGTTCCGACAGCATTGCAGACTTCTTGGACTTTGCAAAATCCGGGAAGAAAGTTTCTTACTTGCAAATTCTATAATCCCGAGACTAAAATGCGTGGATGCAATTACTTCAAGTGGGTTGATGAACCAATGACTGAGTGGCAGAGGAAGGTTATAAACAGGTTAGTGAATGAGAAAAAGAGCATGGATATCGAGATTACTCAAGTGAGAAGTATACTACATCAACTTGAAGAATCGAAGCGGGGAAATGACAGTGAAATATTGAAGGCAAAAGAAGAATACAAGAAGTTAACCATGGATATCGTAGAACTCAAAAATAATGAGGCATGGCTTAAGTTAATTGTCAAATTTTTTCTTCTAATTGTTATTTACCTAGTTTATTATGTATGTTGGTAGTTTGTACTCTTTATGTGTAAACTTGTAATCCTTTAAATTAATGGAAATAAGCAAGATTTTCTGAGAAACATATTGTAATTAGCTGGAATATACCAAATGATGCTTTATTTCTTGGCGGTAAAATCAAACAAAATGAAATATAAAATAAAACAGTTATACCTAAACCGTTGTTCAGGATGTATGCAGTTATAACGGTTCAGGCTGTTGTTATGTATATAAAAATGATGCTTTATTTCTTGGCGGGAAAATCAAACAAAATGAAAATCTTTAAGACAACGGTTATTTCTAACTCGTTGTAGATAATAGTAATCAATTACGGTTTCAAACAAAACCGTTGTCTATTTGGAAACAAAATACAACGGTTTTTCTTATACCGTGTTTATTACTTTCTATTAAACAAGGTCTTGCAAGTGTTGTATTATTCACACATTGATGTGACTCATATTTGAGCACATTTAGTCCCCGAATTAACCTCGTTCCTATGATTTATATTGCATAATTGGGTCATTTACTATCTTTAGTTTCCCATTTTACATATTCTTTGAGGTTTTGTCCCCTTGGTAGGAAAGGAGTGCTAACTTTGCATTTCCATGGCGAAATTGAGCTAAATTGATCGCATCTAATGACCAAGCATCAAAGAGAAGACATCACTAGAAGGCCTATGTAGATAATAAAGTGAAATGGGCAATGATGAAAGGATCCTTGCATCCCCGAAATGATCCTCGCGGATTATGAAGGAAGAAAAGAAGATAAGCCGTCTGCCAAGGAATCCGAGGGGATCGGGGACGATCCGGGCGTCTCCCTTCACCACCATCCGAGCCTCTCTTAGCCAAGACGAGCGTCCCCCAGCAGTGTGATCCGAGCGTCTTCCATTCAATCCGCTCGGATCATAGGTCAGAGAGCCCGTGCCACATCTCAAGACGCACGGATCGTTGCAAGACTAGTAAGACGAATATGCTCTTTTCCTTCGTGAGGAGCATTTCCTCAACTTTTCTTAAGGACTTAATAGTCATTTAAACCCTTAGTAACCCTAATCTTTGTACTTAATCTTTAGTATAAATACCCCATTGTACTACCTAGATTACAATCAATTAGTAATCATCTTCTAATCAATTTTTATGCTCTCTTAATTAAGTTTTTAATCTTGGAATCAACTCTTAATCAAGTTTTAATACAAATCTCAATATTAATCTTTCCTTAATTTCTCTATTGTTCTTCATTTATTTTGAGTAATTAGAAGATTATTTGGGTTTATTTGGTGGATTGACAACCTTCTATCAGTCATGAAGTACTTCTATTATTCTTTGTTTTATTATTTGGAATCATATTCATAGGTATAATTCTCTCTTAACCTTGTTTAATTATTGTTAATTATTTTCATTTATTCATCATGTTTTGCTTTGCTAGTATGATTGACACCTTGTTAGCATGTTAAACTTGATAATGAGTGAGTAGTTTCCTTAACTAGGGTTAATGGGGAATTGAGGGAAACCAACATGAGGATTGATTCATGCTTAATCTAATTTATTTTCATAATTAATTTGCTTGCTTGTTGTGATTTCAACTTATGCACATGTTATGTTTGATGAAATGCGAGCCTATGAATCCTTGTATTTTTTACCCATCACCTATCTTTTCAATGAGACTTGTAAACTTATACACCAACTCGAGTCTTATTAGACCATGCATATAGTTGAATAGGAAGGACTAGGTCAACTTGTAGGTGTTGTACAATCTAATCGATTCGGCCCCGGGACCCAAACCTTCTTAGGGATTGTAAGTTTATACACCAACTCGATCCCATCACAACAATAAGTGCTTGCATCTAGTAGAGAACATGTTTGTATGATCAACTCCCATGAATCCCCTATGAACCCATGACACCCTAGTGCTTTTAATCAATTGTTTACATCTCATTTTAATTACCTTGCTTGTTTTTATTACCTTACTTTTATATTGTTGATTAGTTTAGTTGATCTCCTATCTCAACCCAAATTGTGACACCCTTAGACACAACCATTTGCAATTGAAAATCCTACATCAATACCCGTCCCTTGGGATCCGACCTTTACTTGCCTCTTTGCTAAGAGTAGTTTGTGAAGTTATAAATATTGTTTTAGTTGGTAACTTTTGACGACGAAGTTTATAGCCGAGCCAAAAATGGCGCCGTTGCCGGGAACGGTGTTAACTTGATTTGATTTTCATTAAATTGTTTTTTGTTGTGTCTTTCTTTACCTTGAGGGAGAGCACTTCCTCAAGGTACTTCTCACCTTTTTCTCTTAGTATATTTTGCAAGATGGATATTATAGATTGTTTTGTTGAGGACCATATAAGTATCCCTTTCATCAAGGACCCTTTGCAAGCATTGGAAGCCTTAGAAGCAAGTGAGGCCAAAAATAAGCATTTGGAATTGGAAGTAGATCTCCTAGAGGCCGCTCTAGCCAACAAAGAACTTACTTATGAGCAATCCGTATTGATACATGACATTCTTGAGGAAGCATCCCAATCCACTAAGGAAGAACGAACAATCGAAGATCATACCATACAAGCCGAGGAGCTAGATGAATTTGTCATGGAATTTGAGTATGATGAGGTTGATGAGCTTGAAGAACAAGTTGAATATGCCATAAGAATGGAATGTCTAATGGAGATGGAGCATGTCCTTAGTGAATCCTCAATGGAAGAAAGTGAGGTACAAACTCCAACTCTAAAACCTCTTCCCCCAAATTTGAAATATGCTTACCTTGATGAATCTAAAACTAAACCCGTGATTGTTAATGACAAACTTGATGAGAACCAATTGGAAAGTTTGCTTAATGTGTTAAAACAACATGAAAAGGCTATAGGTTATAGTCTAGATGACCTTAAGGGGATAAGTCCCAATTTTTTCATGCATAGAATTCATCTAGAAGAGGACCATAGGCCTACAATCCAATCCCAAAGGAGATTAAACCCCTACATGCAAGAAGTTGTAAAAGCGGAGGTTATGAAATTACTTGATACGGGAATCATTTACCCTATATCGGATTCTTTGTGGGTTAGCTCCGTTCAAGTGGTACCTAAGAAAGGAGGTACCACGGTGGTAACAAATGATAAGAATGAGCTAATACCCACAAGGAAGATCACCGGTTGGCGTATGTGTATTGACTATCGTAAATTAAATTCCGCAACAAGAAAGGATCATTTCCCATACCATTCATTGACCAAATGCTTGAGAGGTTAGCCTCTAACAAATTCTTTTGCTACCTTGACGGGTATTCGAGATTCTTCCAAATCCCGATACACTCGGATGACCACCATAAGACCACCTTCACATGTCCTTACGGAACCTTTGCATATAGGAGAATGCCTTTTGGCTTATGTAATGCCCCCGATACTTTCCAAAGATGCATGATGAGTGTCTTCTCCGATTATCTAGAGACCATAATAGAAGTTTTTATGGATGATTTTAGCGTTTATGGGAAAGACTTTGACTCTTGCTTGCATAACCTTTCTCTTGTATTGCAAAAATGTAAAGATGTTAGTCTCGTTTTGAATTGGGAAAAGTGTCACTTCATGGTCAATGAAGGTATTGTTTTGGATCATTTAATCTCGGAAAAGGGCATCGAAGTTGAAAAAGCCAAGGGTGAGGTGATAGATAAACTCCCACCTCCCGTGAATTAGAGGGGTGAGAAGCTTTCTCGGTCACGCGGGTTTCTATCGCCGTTTCATAAAAGATTTCTCAAAAATCGCGAAACCCCTCACTCAACTTTTGCTTAAAGATGCCAAATTCCAATTCACTAATGAGTGTGTTGAAGCCTTTAATATAATTAAGGAAGCACTAATCTCGGCACCAATCATCCAACCACCAAATTGGGAACTACCATTTGAGATCATGTGCGATGCGAGTAACTACGCCGTTGGAGCGGTTCTTGGCCAACGGGTAGGAAAGGCTTTGCATGCTATCTATTACATAAGCAAGACTCTTGATGCCGCCCAAGTGAACTATGATACTATCGAGAAGGAACTCCTTGCCATTGTCTATGCACTAGACAAATTTCGTTCCTATTTGCTTGGATCAAAAGTAATTGTTTTCTCGGATCACCGTGCTCTTCGACATCTCTTGATAAAGAAAGAGGCAAAACCAAGGTTGTTGAGATGGATTTTTCTACTCCAAGAATTCGATTTAGAGATAAGAGATAAGAAGGGAGCCGAGAATGTGGTAGCGGATCACTTGTCAAGAATTCGATTTCATGATGATGAGGGAGAGACACCAATCAATGAATCTTTTCCCGATGATATTTTGATGGCCATTCACTCATAACTTGAGAAGCATACCACACCATGGTTCGCCGGCTATGCTAATTACATTGTTGGAGGAGTTCTTCCTCCAAACTTGAACTATAACCAAAGAAAGAGATTCTTGTTTGAAGTAAAGAGATACTTTTGGGATGATCCCAATCTTTACAAGGAATGTAGTGATGGACTTTACTGAAGATGCATACCCCAATGGGAAGTTCAAGGTGTTTTAGAAGGATGTCATTCATCACCTTATGGTGGACACCATGGAGCACGAAGAACTATTGCTAAAGTCCTCCAATCGGGCTTCTTTTGGCCTACCATGTTTGAAGATGCTAGATAATTTATTCTCCATTGTGACCCTTGCCAAAGTACCGGAAACATTTCTTGGAAGAATGAGATGCCACAACGAGGAATATTGGAGGTAGAAATTTTCGATGTTTGGGGAATTGACTACCAAGGGCCGTTTGTGTCATCTAAGAGAAACAAGTACATTCTTGTAGCCGTTGATTATGTATCAAAGTAGGTAGAAGCAATTGCTACTCCAACCGATGATGCCAAGACGGTTACCAAACTCCTAAAAAAGGTTATCTTTTCAAGATTCGGAGTCCCTAGAGCAATCATTAGTGATGGAGGGACACCTTTCCATGAAAAGAAGCTCACATCCCTTTTGTCAAAGTATGATGTTCAACATAGAACCGGCTTGGGATACCACCCTCAAACAAGCGGTCAAGTTGAAGTTTCAAATAGAGAGATCAAACAAATTTTTAAGAAGGTTGTTAACAAGACTCGTAAGGATTGGAGTATGAAGCTTGATGATACTCTTTGGGCTTATAGGACGGCCTATAAGACTCCCATAGGAGCCTCCCCTTACAAGCTTGTCTATGGGAAAGCATGTCATTTGCCAATTGAGCTAGAATACAAAGCTTTTTGGGAAATCAAAGCTCTCAACCTTGATCTCAAGCTAAGTGGCCAAAAGAGGATAATGCAAATCCAAGAGTTGGAGGAATTCTTACTACAATCCTATGAGAATGCCAAGATCTACAAGGAAAGGACAAAGTTGCTTCATGATAAGAGAATCAAGCAAAATGCCTTGCACAAGGGAGACAAAGTCCTTCTATTTAACTCCCGATATCGACTCTTTCCCGGGAATTTGAATTCTAGATGGATGGGTCCCTATGTGATTACCGAGGTAGGAAAATATGGAGACTTTGAGATAAAATCGGAAGATGGAAACAAATTCAAAGTCAATGGCCAAAGATTGAAACCATATTATAAAGGAGCATTTATTGGAGAAGTCGAGGTCATCCGCCTCGGGCCTCTCTCGCCATGAGAAGACCATCAAAGAGAGAGAGAGTTTGGCGGAGTCCTCTCCAAACCACCATTTGTAAATATACTAACTCTTCTCACTTGTATTTTTAACTTTATTGCATTTTCATAAGAAGCATGATTCTTGACATGAGAGTAGGTAAGGGAGGGTCACTAACCCTTTTGATGAATGAAGGATTCAGAAATTCAAGTGTGGGGAAGCACTCTTATCAATTGAGGAAGAAGAAGACCAAAAAGGAAGAGACTCCCACGGGCAGATCTGAGCCCGTGAGAAAAGCGGACAACCCAAGCGTCCTGGCTACTACCCGCTCGTCTTGGGCATAATCCAAGCGTCCTGGCTACTATCTGCTCGTCTTGTGGTACCTGGAAATTGGAGAACCCGCACTGACTATGTATCCGAGCGTCTCCAGAGGAATACGCCCATCTCACCAGAAAGACGCTCGTCTCACTGAAAATCCGCGCGTCTTAGCACGGGTTGGGAATTTCAAAAGTTGACTGATTATGTATCTGAGCATCCCCAGGATAAGACGCTCGTCTCAGCCCAAAGACGCTCGTCTCATTGAAAATCCGCGCGTCCTGGCTACTTTAAAAACTGGGATTTCACTCTGACTATGGATTCGAGCGTCCTGAGCTTGATCCGCTCGTCTTCTGAGGCACAGATCCCAGTGTCCCAAGCACGATCCGCTCGTCTCCCTGCCGTCCTGCTCTTCTATTTCTCGACAATTATAAACTCCTCCCACCACACATTTCATGACACCTCACCCTTCCTTCCTCTATAAAACATAAAATCCCCTCCCATATAACCCACAACACATCAAAAGCATCCACTTATCTCTCTAATTCAAAAACCCCCAAAACCTAGGGTTTTCAAGAAGGACCCCAAATTACAAAGAATATCCTCATCTTCAAAACAAAATTCAAGATCTACTTTCAAGATGAGACCAACAAGGTCCTTACCTAGAGAAAGGAGGAGAGCTAGAGTGATTGGAAGTTCCTCAACTTCCCACCTCAACACTTTAAGAAGAGAAACTGAAGAAGTTGTAGATCTCTCAAGGCTCAATGAATTCTCAAATATTGAATTTGCTAATGATGTCCAAAGGCTTGTTTTTCATCGTCTACTCGGTAAGAACATCCTTCCTACTAAATTTGTTTGCCACGAGACTTTGAGAAATTAGGCATCTACCATCAAACCGAGGCACTATTTGAGCTATTTGGTCTTTCTTCTATGTTCAATATGCATGAGCTCACCTATAGGCCTTTGGTTCTTGAGTTCTTGAGCTTCCTAAAGATCTCCACTATAAACAATACAATTTGTGTGCAATTCCGTCTTGAGAATGAAACCCGAATGATGACACTAGTGGAATTTGCGAGTGTGCTAGGTCTCGATGTATCGCCTACCCGTACATCTAGACCCCGAAACTACTCTATAGCACCTCTTTAGCGATCTTTAACCGGTCGCAACTTTACTTACATCAAAGAATGCTCAGCCTCATACATCCAAGACCCCATCATTCGATACACCTACCGGTTTCTAACAACCACTCTTCTAGCCAGCCGCGATCCCGCGATCGTCAATGAACTCGATCTTGTTTCATGGAGTCCTACCTTAGAATACAAGGGAGGAGTGGTTACCACTTTAATGCACCCCTAGTACTTCTTGAGAAATGGGCCAAGTTTAGGAATGGGGACGATGACGGTATGATACATATTGTTAATGGAGGGTTAGTAACCAAGCTTGCAAAATTCTTTAACCCCAACTTCAACCACAACAAAGCCTACACCCCTCTTCCCGGAAAAACAAGGATCGATGAAATGTTGCTTCTATAACAACACCATTGGATAGCCCTTGAGGGCTTTGAAAAAAGGATAAAATGGATCATAAAAGGGAGCACCCCTATATACCTTCCAATGGAAGGATTGACAAGGATTTTACCTAGAAGGGGCCCCCTCTCTCAAGTACCATCCTACCTCATCCCGACAAATGCAAACCGGGCTAACCAAAACCAACCTCCTGTAGGGTAATATCCGTATAAAACCCAATAAAATTAGGACTATAACGCAAATTTTATATGCAATTTATTGTCATAAACGAAAAACAACAATGAAACGATAAAGATTAAGTATTAACCTCCGGTCCTAGTGCAATTCGGCAATGAGAGATCAAAGTAGATCTCCTCCTAATTGTTGCACCCAAGATCGTCCGAGAAATGCCCTTGTGCTAGAATGTATCCTCTAATTGCCTTGCAATATTGAGAGGATTGTTATGTGAGTTTTCTTTTAGATGTGAGATCTAAAGTTTTGAGAGGAAAAATGTCTCTCAAAACCCTAAAATTTTTGTCAAAATGAACTAGGTTACAAAAGAGAGAAAATCCTCTCTTTTGTCCTCACTTGGCCGGCCAGACCGTGGGCTCTCTTGGGAAGTGGGCTTCCACTTCCTTTTAGTTTTAGCTCATGGTCCGGTTCGTAAATTGCTAAAACGTATACGACGAGTTTTTTAATTATAAATTGTCATCGGTTATCGGTAATTAAAACATTAACTAATAACACGGATTAGTTGAAATGTTAATACATGTCCGACAAAGACAATATCGTATAATTAATTTATTCAATATACATTAATCAAATATAAATCGCTTATATTTAATTTACGAATTAATTGCTTAATTCGCCTTAGCCGTTATTATTTAATCCGTATTAAATAAAATATCTCAACATCACATTTTGACTAATTATTAGTCAAATAACTCGAACTAACTGGTTAGTCAAATTTGGCATCAACATGACTGTATTTTCATACCGTCACATCTCTCAAACGTATCCTATAGGTGTGACTTTTAGGGACCAGTTGATCACCGCTATCTGTATGACAATAACGTCAAACTTATCTAGCAAGCCAACCGTTATTGATAAACGTGGACCAACTGATTACAATACAAAAGTATACCCTTTGATCCTTTTAGAGATTTATAAGTCCTTGCACTAACTGTAAAGGACACCAGCCCCAACAAGCTCCCACTTGTCCGTACAAGTGTATGTGCAATGACGTTATCCGCACTAACTGGAGGACACAGCTCCAACAAACTCCCACTTGTCCGTACAAGTGTATGTGCGATAACCGATTCTCATATTCATTTAAAATTTCTCCCACTCAATGTAAAACAATTTGCAGATCCGGATCCGCAAAGGTCGTATTTTACAATGGATCTGTATCTAAAGTGGTTTCCCCGACTAGAGAGTAACTTAACTGATAAAACGAATTCGTATTCGAGCATGGCCATGCATTGCAGTTACAGCTCCTCGAGTGGCCCTGAGAAATATCGAGTACCTGATAAAGGCTGAATATTTCCGTCAACTCGAACTCCTTCCGATCTAAGCACAGCATGAAATGACCCAGAAACAATCTACTTGGCCCCCTGTTACGGATGACCGTGAGAAAGAAACCAAAGTCACCCAAAATCTGCCTTAGTCTCAAGAGACAGTCGATAGTCAAAAGAATCGACTCTTAGGATCACCATGGAGGTCCTATCCACGACCTAGCACCGAATGTTATAAAACATTTAGGACTCCACGTCGATGTCACAATTGTGTCCTACGATATATCCGTATAAATCGCCTCTGTGATTGGTCAGTCAACCTGTTGACTTATGGCTCGTTGAACCCACCATCAACCAACGTCACAAAATAATTACCTTGAGTTATCAGCTCACGTGGGTAATTAAGGACCAAAAAATATAATGTTTGTTCAGTTCACTTTGTGGTGTTCAAAATTTGTCACACAAATCCACATGAAAAACAAAATATATAAAATATCAAAACGATGATGTTGTATAGAGTACAAAAGAGGATGAATCTAATCCATAAAAGAGTACTACAACTTAGGAACACGTTTAATTCCCATGGAATTAACATGCCCTTCATGCTTATCTTGTCGTAATGGTTTAGTGAGAGGATCTGCTATGTTATCATCTGTAGCAATCTTTTCTATCACTACTTCCTTTTGCTCCACGTAATCTCGGATTAGATGAGCTTTCCGTTGTACGTGTCTAGACTTGTTGCTAGACTTTGGCTCCTTAGCTTGGAAGATGGCACCTCTATTATCGCAATAGATGGTGATCGGGTCATTCGAACTAGGCACTACGGATAGTCCTTGTAAGAATTGACGCATCCATATCGCTTCCTTTGCAGCTTTAGACGCGGCATAGTACTCGGACTCGATCGTAGAATCTGTTTGTAACACTTTGTTTGGAACTCTTCCACTGATCATGCAGCGCCATTAAGAGTAAAAACGAATCCAGATCGAGATTTTGAGTCATCTCGATCCGTTTGGAAGGCGGCATCTGCGAATCCGGTTGCGCATAGCTTTTGATCGCCTCCATAAGTCAATGCCCAATCTTTAGTCCTCCGTAGGTACTTAAGAATGTTCTTGACACCATCCAATGTGATTCACCTGGATGTTGTTGGAATCGACTTGTCATACTCAATGCATATGCCACGTCCGGACGTGTGCATATCATGGCATACATGATTGATCTTATAGCCGAGGCATAAGGAATCCGTGTCATGCGCTCTTTCTCTTCCCTGTGTCTCCGTGCCTGAGACTTGCTCAAGTGCACCCCTGGAGCCATAGGAAGAAACCCCTTCTTGGAGTTAGTCATGCTGAATCTCTCTAGGACTTTGTCTATGTAAGACTCTCGATCGAGAGATAACATCCGTCGTGATCTATCTCGATAGATACGGATGCCTAGAATTCTTTGTGCCTCTCCCAGATCTTTCATCCGGAAATGGTTTTTCAACCATACTTTCACCGGTTAAGAGAGGTATGTCATTCCCAAATCGTGGAGTATGTCGTCGACATACAATATTAGGAAGAAAATCTTGCTCCCACTCGACTTGATATAAAGACATGGTTCCTCGACCGATCGAGTAAATCCATTTTCTTTAATCACTTGGTCGAAGCGATGATTCCAACTCCGAGATGCTTGCTTAAGTCCATAAATGGAACGCTTAAGCTTGCACACTTTGTTAGGATGTTCTGGATCGATGAAACCTTCGGGTTGTACCATGTACAACTCTTCCTCCAAAAAGCCGTTTAAGAAGGCGGTTTTCACATCCATTTGCCAAATTTCATAGTCATGAAAAGCGGCAATCGCTAAGATAATCCGAATGGAACGCAAAGATGACTACGGGTGCGAAAATTTCATCGTAGTGCAAACCTGGCACTTGGGTGAAACCTTTAGCAACTAGTCGTGCTTTATAGATATCTTGTTGACCTTCCACGAAATGCTTTATCTTGTAAAGCCATTTGCATTGAAGGGGACGAACCTTAGCAGGTAAGTCAACGAGATCCCATACGTTGTTCTCATACATAGAGTCCATCTCGGATTGCATGGCCTCAAGCCATAGCTTTGAGTCAGAACTAGTTATGGCACCTTTATAGGTTGCGGGTTCACTACTCGTTAAGAGTAGAACATCATCTATGTCATGTTCCTCGACCATACCAATGTATCTGTCTGGAGGAATAGAGACTCTTCCCGACCTCCTAGGTTCCTCAGGAATATTCACCGCAGCCGGGATTGAAGGAATTAGTTCCACCAATGGTTGCTCGGTATTTGGTTCTGGAATCTCCGACAGGTCGAAGGTTCTATCACTCTTTGCATTCTCGAGAAATTCCTTCTCTAAGAATGTCGCACTAGCCGTAACAAAAACACGTTGTTCGGTTGGCGAATAGAAGTAATGACCAAATGTTCCTTTAGGATAACCTATAAAGTATGTCTTGACCGATCGCGAGCCGAGCTTATCCTCGTGTCTCCACTTGACATAAGCCTCGCAGCCCCAAACCCGTATAAAGGACAAGTTAGGGACCGTTCCCTTCCATAGTTCATATGGAGTCTTGTCAACACTTTAGACGGACTTGATTAAGTATTAGAGCGGCCGACAAAAGAGCATAACCCCACAATGAGTCGCAACACGGTGTGACTCATCATGGATCGAACCATATCAAGTAGTGTTCGATTTCTCCGTTCGGACACACCATTCAATTGAGGTGTTCCAGGTGGAGTTAACCGTAGGGCAATCCCACGATCCTTTTAGGTGTTGATCAAACTCGTGAGAAAGATACTCGCCACCACGATCCGAACGCATTGTTTTAATCTTTCTACCTAATAGGTTCTGTACCCTATTTCGGTATTCCTTGAATTTCTCAAAGGATTCACTTTTGTGCTTCATTAAGTAGACATAGCCATATCTACTTAAATCGTCCGTGAAAGTGATGAAATACCTATAGCCTTCTCGTGCGGTGATTGACATAGGACCACATACATCCGTGTGTATGAGTCCTAATAGGTCGGCAGCCGCATTCCAACACCTTTGAAGGAAATCCGAGTCATCTTACCGATGAGACATGATTCACACGTGCCAAATGATTGAAAATCAAAGGCCGAGATAGCTCCATTCTTTATGAGCTGTTTTACGCGTTTCTCATTAATGTGTCCCATACGGCAGTGCCATAGATACGTTTGATCTTTGTCACCAACCTTTAACTTTTTATTCATTACGTGTAATATTTCGGTGGTCTGATCTAAAACATAAATTCCGTTCATGGAGACCGCCTTGCCATAAATCATATCGTGTAAAGAGAAAATGCAAGTATTATTCTCTATTACAAATGAAAACCAAGTTTGTCAAGTGCGAAACCGAAATAATGTTTTTCAAAGATCTGGTACATAATAGCAGTTATATAAAAATAACTCAAATCCGCTAGGAAGCTGGATCACATATGTCCCCCTTGAGACGGCAGCCACTCGTGCTCCATTCCCAACACGCAGGTCCACCTCACCCTTTATGAGGGGTTCGATGTTTCGGAGCCCCTGCACATGATTACACAGATGAGAACCACAACCAGTATCAAGTACCCAAGTTCCGTAACTTGCATGGTTAATCTCAATCATATGAATAAAAGTAGAAGAGGATGAAGACATACCAACAGTTTAACGCGACCGCCTTTAAGTCCTCATGATAAACAGGACATGTACGCCTCCAATGCCCAGTCTTGTGGCAATGATGGCATTCCATGTTTTCATTCTTGCTCTTTGTCGCGCCCGATGAGGTGCTCGACTCACCAGGCCCACTCTTACCGAACCCGACTTCTTGAACTTCGGTTTACCTACTCGTTAGGTTTGCCTGAGCTTTGCCCTTACCCTTGCCCTTGTTTGTCACGACGAGAACATCTTGTTTCATGCTCCCACTGAACTTCATGTCCTTCTCGGTCTGTACGAGGAGGGAGTGCAGTTCATGGGGAATCTTCTTCAAATCATTCATATAGTAATTGGCTCTAAAGAGCGCAAAACCATCGTGGAGTGAATGAAGCATGCGGTCAATCACAATGTTCTCGCTGATTTTACAATCAAGCGCCTCCAGTCTCTCGACATTCTCAATCATGCTGAGAATGTGTGGGCTAACCGGTTGGCCCTTCTGGAGTCTCGCATCAAAGAAGCGAGTGGTATGCTCATAGGTCACGATTCTCGGTGCTTTCGAGAATTCCTTGGTGAGCGTGGTGAAAATCTTGTTTGCACCCTGGGCTATGAAGCGTTTCTGCAAATTGGATTCCATTGCAAAAATGAGTACGTTTTTAATCGCACCCGCTTCCATGACGGAGTCGCTATACGTGGAGACCTCGTTAACTCGAGCCGTGGGACCTGGGGGCGGGCGGGGGGGCTCGATCAAATACTTGAGCTTCCCATCGCGGGCGCATTCCGTAATGCCGCCTCCCATTCCGCGAAGTTTGATCCATCATTCTTCAGTCTAGTAGACTGATTCATCTGATTCATAAAGATCCGAAGCCATGACTCACGGTCCAATGTGGCACTTGGCATTGGGTCATCGAGGATGCCAGCCATTAGGTTATTAGCAGTTTTAAAAAAAACGTGATCTACGCTGAAAAACAAAGAAAAACAAAAACGAAATAAGCAACTCATCGAGGTGATTTAAGTCTATTTAAAATTCATTTTAGACTCATTGCACTTGCATAATTGATCTCCCTCAAGAATGATACAAGTGATCCCAAGACTCAATTTCCGTAAATTGATAAGCCAACTGTTTAGCTAATTCTTCCGTAAGAACTCTTGGTCGATAGATTTCCGTAAATCCTATCTATAGTCCACCATGATCACAGGATCGTACGAGTGACCATAGCGTTGAGATAAAATAGGTCAATCGGTTCCAACTTATCCGACGTAGAAGGGGTCATATTATGCCTACCGACGAAGAAGGGATTCATT
Organism: Silene latifolia; assembly: GCF_048544455.1. Taxonomy (NCBI): domain Eukaryota; kingdom Viridiplantae; phylum Streptophyta; class Magnoliopsida; order Caryophyllales; family Caryophyllaceae; genus Silene; species Silene latifolia. The sequence goes on from NC_133537.1 coordinate 237,527,996, forward strand.
GGAGTTTGACCTATAAAGACCGTTCTCAATTTTCGTTTATACGAGGAAGATCCCATCAACTAAGTTTCAATTCATTTTAAGTGAACGAATAACTAGCAACTGCGTGAATGAATTAATTTAGATGATGGCTTAAATCGTGTGACATATGAATGTCATAGAAAACTAACGCGTGACCTCTACATGAGTCAGTTTTCATGCAATAATTAGGTGGTTTGGGTTTTAGGCGGAATATGATGCAATCTATCGATACGATAAAATAAATAAATGAATGCAATACGTAAATAAAAATTCCTAGTGTGGCCTATCCTAGTAAAAAGAACAAAAAACAACTTTGGAATCCACCGTTGGACCCGAGAAGCTTGTCTTGATGTTCCATCTTTGTCCATGCAGCGGGAGTGAGCATCCGATCTCCATCTTTAGTCTTCTCAAAATTACAATTAAAATTTACAAAATATAAACCTATTTACATTCTAAATAAAAACTGTAATTAAAAGAAATAAAAAGGGAGATACGAGATCTCAAAATACAACCAAGACCGTGTTCCATCATTACGGTAACACGTTCTACTAAGGCCACACTAAGTTACAACCGTTTGTAATATAAATAAATAAATACGTAATGTAAGCATTCAAACTATTCAAAATAATGATAAATAAAATGCATCAACTAAAAATTAAATTTATTCATGACATAATTCTGTAATTATGTCAAATTTAATCCAAACCAGCTTTAATGATTAAAATTATGTGACAAAACCGCTTTAGTCAAGTTAATTTTAATCCGTGATAATCCGTTACTTTAAATCGTTTTAAAGTAACTAAATTGTTCGTGGGTGAACCGTTTCACTATCAAGCGAGTGCATAAATCCGTATTATGCAAAAATTGGCCGAAAAAAAAACAAAACAAAATTTTTTTTTTTTTCTTCACGGCTGGGCGTGAACAGTACCCAAATTTTTTTTTTTTTTTTTTTTTATAATGCTGCTGAAAATCGAGAGCAATAAAGAGAACCAAAAAAATTTCGGCTCAATCAATACGTGAGCAACAAAAGATCAAAAACAAAACGATTTGTAAAAACCCAATTGCAATTTAATCTAATCCGTATAGAATTGAAATTACAATTGAAACATCTTTAACATATTGCAACAATTATCGATTAAAATTGCAATATGCAAAGAACGATTGAAAACAAAACATCGCTTAATCTAGCAATAACGTGTGGCACGCAAATCAAGGCAAAAAACAGAAAAACAGGCCAAGAGGCCGCACGGTTTTTCCCAAAAAAAAAAAAAATTTGGCCGAGACAAAAAAAATTTTGTGCCACAGGAAATTTTATGCAAACATTTTGATACATCTTTAACATATTGCAATGAATATCGATTACAAAACAATATGCAAAGATCAAAATGAAAAACAAAACAAACGACAACCTACACCGTGTAAACATGTCACGGTTCCCAAAAAAAAAACGCAGCAAAAAAAAAAAATTTGCCGAGGGGGGAAAAAAAAAGGCAGCCGCATGAAATTTAATCAAAAATTCATCGATCCAAAATTCGTTTGATGAAAATCACATAGAAAAATTTACGTGGCCTCGCTCTGATACCACTTGTAGGGTAATATCCGTATAAAACCCAATAAAAGTAGGACTATAACGCAAATTTTATATGCAATTTATTGTCATAAACGAAAAACAACAATGAAACGATAAAGATTAAGTATTAACCTCCGGTCCTAGTGCAATTCGGCAATGAGAGATCAAAGTAGATCTCCTCCTAATTGTTGCACCCAAGATCGTCCGAGAAATGCCCTTGTGCTAGAATGTATCCTCTAATTGCCTTGCAATATTGAGAGGATTGTTATGTGAGTTTTCTTTTAGATGTGAGATCTAAAGTTTTGAGAGGAAAAATGTCTCTCAAAACCCTAAAATTTTTGTCAAAATGAACTAGGTTACAAAAGAGAGAAAATCCTCTCTTTTGTCCTCACTTGGCCGGCCAGACCGTGGGCTCTCTTGGGAAGTGGGCTTCCACTTCCTTTTAGTTTTAGTTCATGGTCCGGTTCGTAAATTGCTAAAACGTATACGACGGGTTTTTTAATTATAAATTGTCATCGGTTATCGGTAATTAAAACATTAACTAATAACACGGATTAGTTGAAATGTTAATACATGTCCGACAAAGACAATATCGTATAATTAATTTATTCAATATACATTAATCAAATATAAATCGCTTATATTTAATTTACGAATTAATTGCTTAATTCGCCTTAGCCGTTATTATTTAATCCGTATTAAATAAAATATCTCAACATCACATTTTGACTAATTATTAGTCAAATAACTCGAACTAACTGGTTAGTCAAATTTGGCATCAACATGACTGTATTTTCATACTGTCACATCTCTCAAACGTATCCTATAGGTGTGACTTTTAGGGACCAGTTGATCACCGCCATCTGTATGATAATAACGTCAAACTTATCTAGCAAGCCAACCGTTATTGATAAACGTGGACCAACTGATTACAATACAAAAGTATACCCTTTGATCCTTTTAGAGATTTATAAGTCCTTGCACTAATTGTAAAGGACACCAGCCCCAACAAGCTCCCACTTGTCCGTACAAGTGTATGTGCAATGACGTTATCCGCACTAACTGGAGGACACAGCTCCAACACCTCCTACTCCACCTCCACAACAAGAAACCCAAGCAAATGATAATGAGAAAGTTGTGATCCCACCATACCCCTTCCAATACCAACCTTACAATCACCCGAATCCCTTCATCCTCCCTAGGGATGATTTTATCACGGGTATACTTCAAGACATGCACCTACGACAATATGAGGCCAATGTGGACAACTACTATACTTTGTATCCACAATTCCACCGATTGGCCCGGCAAGGACACATTAGTGAGGAGGGAATGCTTCCTTCTTGGGCCCAAATGAATATCCTCTTTCTGAATTCGGAAAACACCAATGGTGGAGCGCATGGTCAAGAAGAAGAAGAGGGTGAAGAATCGAGTGATGGTGACACGGTGGAGTTAAATAGTGAGGGGGATGAGTTCATGGACTTTCATGAGAGTGATGCATCAAGAGAACCTTGGGATAGCGACTTCGGAGGGGATGATGACGACCTTTGAGGAATACTTCATGAGCTAGGTGGAGCGGGCACGAGGCACCCATCAAGGCCAAAGTGAAGTTTTTCTTATTCCCCCTCATTTTTTTTATGACAAGAAATTCATGCTTTGTTAACTTGTTTTATAGTTGATTGTTTCATTTTTGTGGTGTCCTTGTAAAATTGAAGGACTATTATTCCACCTTAGCAACATTAAGGTGATAAATTAATTGTTCCCACCATGAAAAATCCAAAATGACAAATTTAGTTTCATGCATAGTTTTTTGTGCATGAACTCCCCCAAATTTTTACACTAGCAATAGTGTCTTATTTGGTTTGGGGAAGTTCAAGCACAAGCATTGGGAGTTAATCTAAATTATGCTCTCAAACCAAACAAAAATTCACGCATCATATAGTATAGTGTAGTTTGCATTCACTTGTTTATATTCCATATAGTTTGTATTTAGTGTAGAAATCATGCATTCACATATAGCTTGCATAATTTCCTATCGTATTGGCCATTGAGGATAATGCCCATACTAGTGTGGGGATGGGAAATTCTAACATGACTCTTAAAACAAAAATGATAAAAATTTAATTTTTTTGAAAAATACAAAAACATGTCTTTTTATTTCATAATCATAAAAAACCATAAAAATTTGAAAAATTGAAAAATCCAAAAACATGTTTATTCCTTTTTTAGTATAGAATTGTATATATTGTATATACTTGTTTGCTTGTTTGTTTGTCCTTTTTCACATTGATCGACTACGCCACATCCGAGACATGAGGATATTGAAGACCGCATGGTATGATCTTTCCAATCTCCTTTTTCCTCTTTATGTTAATGACTATGTGGCTTTATTTTGATTGATGCGGTATGAACAATGTGATTATAGGATTGCATTTAGATTATATGACATACTAGTTGGTAGAAGCATATGCATTAGGTTGTATAAATGATAGTTGCATCATGGCATGTAGATTGCATGGTTAGAAATTTTTTGTGAAAACATCTATTTGGGAAGCTTGACAAGTGTATATAAGGCCCTTGTAGATACTTTTTCTTATTAAGACTTTGCTTATTAGAATACTTGTAAAACACCCTAGGATGTGTCATGCTAGTATCCTTTGACCCATGGATTAAGGCCTAGTCAAGAGTACCTTGTGGTGTGATAACTCCTTGGCTACCGTTTATTCCAAGGTAACCCTTGAAACCATGCAACCATCTTCCATATTCTACAACATTTTTGTCATTAAAAAGGGAATGGGCACAAAAACTATCAATTTGAGTTCAAGCATTGAAATGAAAATGAAAAAGTTTGCAATTGCATCAAAAGAAAAGAGGAGAAACAAAAATGAAAACTCCTATGCTTCAAATATAAGCACCCTCACTACAAATGGGGTAGCTTTGAAAATGTTCAAAAGAAAATACAAAAAGTTGAAATTGTCAAGTATTGAAATGCCAAGCATCAAAAGAAATGGCAAAAAGAAATTGTTCTCAAAAATGTCAAATGCCACAAGAAATTGAGGGGAAATAAAAACAACAAAAGAGAACTCCCACATGAAACTCAAATACAAATGATTCCTATTATCCATCAAATTCACTTTTGTGCATGGTAGAGAGGGGACGACCCTTCTTCTTGTCTAGGAAAGAAGGGGAATTCCGCGATCCTCCAGTGTTTCTAACACCATAGGGAGTCTACTCTTGACGAAAGCATTTAACAATTGAGGATAAAGGTACACTAGCTTGACACAACTTGGAGGTGATTTATAGGTATCCTTATAGGCTTAGTAGTTTGAAGAAACCATATCTATGATGGAGTGTGTACCCTTAGATTGCCTCCCTTGTAGATAATTTCCGCCACTTAGATGAGGAAAGTGGCTATTCATTTTTGTAGATGCATCCATTATTTGTTTTGTGTGCTTCAATGCATGGATGTATCGCCATTTTGGCAAGCCCCACCTTGCCTTACAAGAAGGCACTCTACCTCATGGTTGTCTTGTTGTGAGTTGAAGGGGCGGAGTGAGACCCGTTATATGTCTCACATCGGCTATATTAGTAGGTTAGTTTAAATAAAGGTCCTAGTTTTGGTCACCTCTTTACTCGGGATGAGCAAAGGTTCAGTTTGGGGATGTTTGATGTGACTCATATTTGAGCACATTTAGTCCCCGAATTAACTTCGTTCCTATACTTTATAGTGCATAATTGGGTCATTTACTATCTTTAGTTTCCCATTTTACATATTCTTTGAGGTTTTGTCCCCTTGGTAGGAAAGGAGTGCTAACCTTGCATTTACATGGCGAAATGGAGCTAAATTGATCGCATCTAATGACCAAGCATCAAAGAGAAGACATCACTAGAAGGCCTATGTAGATAATAAAGTGAAATGGGCAATGATGAAAGGATCCTTGCATCCCCGAAATGATCCTCGCGGATTATGAAGGAAGAAAAGAAGAGAAGCTGTCTACCAAGGAATCCAAGCGGATCAGGGATGATCCGGGCGTCTCCCTTCACCACCATCCGAGCGTCTCTTGGCCAAGATGAGCATCCCTCAGCAGTGTGATCCGAGCGTCTTCCAGACAATCTGCTCGGATCATAGGTCAGAGAGCCCGGGCCACATCTCAAGACGCACGGATCTTTGCAAGACTAGCAAGACGGATATGCTCTTTTCCTTCGAGAGGAGCATTTGATCAACTTTTCTTAAGGACTTAATAGTCATTTAAGCCCTTAGTAACCCTAATCTTTGTACTTAATCTTTAGTATAAATACCCCATTGTACTACCTAGATTACAATCAATTAGTAATCAAATTCTAATCAATTTTTATGCTCTCTTAATTAAGTTCTTAATCTTGGAATCAACTCTTAATCAAGTTTTAATACAAATCTCAATATTAATCTTTCCTTAATTTCTCTATTGTTCTTCATTTATTTTGGGTAATTAGAAGATTATTTGGGTTTATTTGGAGGATTGACAACCTTCCATCAATCATCAAGTACTTCTATTATTCTTTGCTTTATTATTTGGAATCATCTTCATAGGTATAATTATCTCTTAACCTTGTTTAATTATTGTTTATCATTTTTATTTATTCATCATTTTTTGCTTTGCTAGTATGATTGACAACCTTGTTAGCATGTTAAACTTGATAATGAGTGAGTAGTTTCCTTAACTAGGGTTAATGGGGAATTAGGGGAAACCAACATGGGGATTGATTCATGCTTAATCTAATATGTTTTCATAATTAATTTGCTTGCTTGTTGTGATTTCAACTTATGCACATGTTATGTTTGATGAAATGCGAGCTTATGAATCCTTGTATTTTTTACCCATCACCTATCTTTTCAATGAGACTTGTAAGCTTATACACCAACTCGAGTCTCATTAGATCATGCATATAGTTGAATAGGAAGGACTAAGTCGACTTGTAGGTATTGTACAATCTAATCGATCCGGCTCCGGGACCCAAACCTTCTTAGGGATTGTAAGCTTATACACCAACTCGATCCCATCACAACAATAAGTGCTTGCATCTATTAGAGAACATGTTTGTATGATCAACTCCCATGAATCCCCTATGAACCCATGACACCCTAGTGCTTTTAATCAATTGTTTACATCTCATTTTAATTACCTTGCTTGTTTTTATTACCTTACTTTTATATTGTTGATTAGTTTAGTTGATCTCCTATCTCAACCCAAATTGTGACACCCTTAGACACAACCATTTGCAATTGAAAATCCTACATCAATACCCGTCCATTGGGATCTGACCTTTACTTGCCTCTTTGCTAAGAGTAGTTTGTGACGTTATAAATATTGTTTTGGTTGGTAGCTTTTAACGACGAAGTTTATAGCCGAGCCTCACATATATACTCTGAGCTTCCTCTTCCCCACATAATATCCTCAAACACCGAGCTTCCCCTCAACCACCAGCCTACCCCATCGCCATCGCAGTCATCGTCATTATCGCCATTGCCGCCACCAGATCAATCCGGATTCTCCTCTTTAAAGAAGTAATAAACCCTCCTCTCTAGAGATTTGTTTGTTATTGTAAGTATGCATTGTTATTATTTGTTTATTAATTTCTGCTTTAGATATGGTCAAAAAGAGGAAAACAAACGATGGAAATGCGTCAGGCGACGACTCAGGTGATGAGAATAATTTGCAACACACTGCAGGTCGAATGTGCCATAGGGTTTCTCTAGAAGCAATAAATTCAAAGATACATAATCCTTTACAATGAGATAAAGTTACGGGGTTGCCATATGGTGAGAATGCCGGGTATACCATTGGGATAGCTATATCGCTTATAAGCAGTCTGACAAATTTAAGATAACTTAATAATAATAAGTAAAGAAGTATACTTAGTTTAGTGTTTGGTCATGCTTACGTTTCTTGATACAATTTATTTGATGAAGGGTATGAGTGAGAGGAACAAGGCGAACATTTCAAAGAAAAAGACCGTCTTTTACGGCTCTCGAGGTGGTTATAGATTGATTAAGACGAAACTTGTAAGTACATAATTCTTATAGTATTAGACTTGTAGTGTAAACCCTATGGATAGGCAACAATGCAGCCTGGCTTGCAGGGTACTTTAAAAATATCAAATGACCTTGGAAAATTCTGAATTTTTGTGACAAACAAGTTTTAATATGGACCTAAGACTGTGCCAAATTTCATGAATTTAGAAGAACTCTAAGTATTTTTAATGAAGATTGAAACAGCCTGAAATACTGAAATTGCAGACAATGGACTCAATTGATTTATAGGACTTATTTGTGTAACAAAATGATATAGTTAAGACTAAATTTCCACAGAAATTTCACAGGAAATCCAGGATATTAACTTAACAAATTTCAGACTCAAATCCACAGTGAACACAGGATTAAAGCTTGAACTTTGCTCAACACAATCAAACTGAACCACAGACAGGTACAGGTTCAATTCAATGGTGCCAAACTGACTTTGATCAATTAACCACAAAGATCACATGTTAATTATCAGGTCAGGGTTCCAAACTACAGTTTAACACAAGTTTGAAAGAAGTGAGAGAAGTCTCAAGGCTAAATTTTCATTCAAAAATAATCTGCTTTCATCAGTTGAGACACGGGTCCTTATATAAGCCTTGTCTTTGAATTACAGCTCGAAACCTAATAATCCAAGGGCCAAGATTTAATCTAGGATGAGTACAAACTATCTTAAATATATTACAAGCTGGAAATAAATTACTAGGTGAAAATTAAAACAGTAGTGGGTAAAAACAGACTGAATAATGCATGTGAAGCTGTCATTGTCAGTTGTCTCCTTGTGCACAGGTTACTGTTGCATTGGCTGCTAGCAAAGTCAAGGATTTTTGTATCCTTCCCATGGCAGGATTTTGAGGAGAAAAGGAGTAGTGGTCTTTCCAAGACAGTCCCACAATTGCCTCACCAAAAATAGAAAGTTTGTTTTATGCTTTATCAACTCTTCTCAGCAACATGTGACTGTTTTCCTTGCTTGTTTTCTGTGCTGTTTTTCCCTTATATTTCCTTGGCTGATCTTGGTTGTTTGAGACTCTGTGTGGACTTAGTTTAGGCCTCCTCTAGCTGGCCATATAGGCAGCTGAAAGCTAGACCTGGTGAACCTTTTTACTGGTTGAGTTGGGGGTGGATCAGTGGATGTTGCTTGGATTTATTCTGTGGCCTGGTCAGGGTTGGGAGCCCCTGATCCATCTTTTGCCGCAGCCTCCCCTTCTTGAAAAGGGCTTAACCTCAAGCCTAGTCCCTCTTCATCATTAGATTCACCATAGTAAGGACTCAGGTCTGCCACATTGAATGTTCCATGCACCCCATACTCACCAGGAAGGTTTATCTTGTAAGCATTTAGACCAATTTTTTCAATGACTTCAAAAGGACCCTCTGCTCTAGGCATCGACTTATTCTTCCTCTTAGCAAGGAACCTTTCCTTCCTTAAGTGGATCCACACAAGATCACCTGGCATGAAATCTTTCTTCTGTTTAGGAGTCTTGGCCTGTCTCTTATACCTGTCATTGGCTTTCTCAATTTGTCTTTTGACAATCTCATGGAGCTTCAGTATCTGTTCCACCCTCTTCTTAGCATCATAGTTTACTTCCTCCTTAGGTACACTTGAAATATCTAAGGGCATTAGAGGATTTATCCCATAAACCACTTCAAATGGACTGTGACCAGTTGCAGATGATGGAGCTCTGTTGAAAGCAAACTCAGCTTGTGGCAGTTTTAAATCCCAATCTTTTAAGGACTTGCTAACAATGCACCTCAATATCCTCCCCAAGGTTTTGTTGGTGACCTCAGTTTGCCATCTGTTTGTGGGTGGTGTGAGGTGCTAAACAACAACCTTGTATTGAGAAGCTTCCATAATGTCTTTCAGAAATAGCTCATGAATTTGACATCTCTGTTTGAGACTATAGTCTTAGGAACCCCATGTATCTTGTCAACATTACTGAAATAAAGTTCAGCAACACTCACAACATCCTCAGTCTTCTTACATGCTATGAAATGAGCCATTTTAATGAACCTGTCAACTACAACCATCACTGAGTCATTCCCTCTTTGAGTTCTTGGTAAGGCTATGATGAAGTCCATGCTCACATCTTCCCAAGGTTTGTTTGGCACGGGCAATGTATGGACATGGGCCATAGGCCGGTCTGTGGATTTGGGCCACCTACCGATCTGCGGTCACGGGCCGCCTGCACGCTAAGCCAATCTGTGGACATGCAGCGGTCTGAAAGCCACGCTCGGTGACGTAAAAATGCTTTTGAGCGGATCGCTTTAGATCGGTCGGTTTCGTCTTGGCAAAGGTCTCGAAACGATTAGAGATGTTCGGAGTCGCCACCAAGCATTTATGGGATGCTTGGAACTCGTTCAAATCCACTTTATACCTAGGTCAATCAAGGCAAAAAGTGGTGCTTGACATAGGTACTAAAGATAAGGACTCGTCCCCCTTTTAGCATTCTATGCCTAAAATAACTCTCTTACGCCCTGGATAAGGCCATCCACTATCCAAAGGTTCTGAGTATGGGGTGAAGATACGTATTGGGAAGCTCTTTAATCGGACACCCAATCCCGCCAGCGTTAGCGGCCTCTACTGATCGATCGTGGTTGTTTAAGTGCAAGAGTTGATAAAACGGTTTAAATGCATGAATGCGCATCCAAAAGTTTAACCTAACATGTGAATATTTCGTAAGTCGGTTTGTTTATCAATGTACCAAGAAATTGGTGTCAAAGTTGGATTTAGATTGATTTGCATGTGAAAACGGAAATTAAACATCCATTTACCAAATTCGGGTTATGATGCTTATCACGATCCATTTATTTGAAAAAGGATGTCAAATGACAAAGTGTAAAATATAAACTTGTCAATCTGACCCGTCATGTATCCGGATTAACCGTAATCGTGATCGTCCTAGACAAGTGCAAAAAATGAGGCAGAATAGTGCCAGGCAGCCCCATAGGGGCGCGAGCCTATTGGCGAGGGAAGGGCTCTACCCAGGTTTTGAAATGTAGAAAACAGACGGCCTCTTGGGGCGCGAGCCATGAGCCAAACCAAGAGGCATCTCCTGGTTATAAAAGGTTGTTTAAAACCATTTTAAAAGGTTGTTAAAAAGGGTTATTTAAAACCGTATTTGTGATGAAATGATTTGCAAGTATTGTTTGCATGACTCGGAATAATTACTATTATGTTAGTAATATTCGTTGTCGGATTTGCAAGTTTGAAAAGCATAGTTTACAAATAAAAATGTAAAATGTTTGATTTGAACTAAATATGGTAAGTTCATTTATTTGTAATTAGTCGATATTTATCACCGTACTCGGATTAAACCGACATGGTATAAAGAACCAAGGGTGATTATGAATCATGACTAATATGTTTGCAAATGTAAATAAATGAGAGAAATGGTAAATAAAAGAAAAGGGTGTTAAAATACCCATTAAAATGTAATAACCATAATATCATCGAGTTACGGAATAAACTGTCATGGTATAAGGAACCAAGGATGATTTTTGTAATGGTCAAAATATTTGTTATAAAAATGAATTAAAATGGTAAAAACCATAAAAGTAAAGAAGTAAAAATAAAGGAAAGTGTTGAAGGAAAGACGAACTCAAACACGTTTGAGTCTGACCTGGACACCCCATTGAGGCGCGAGCCTCTTTGCATAGCAAGGGGCTTCTATCTCAGGCCAAAACTCGGTTTTGGCTCGTCTAACCTATGTTTGAATTGTGTTATGCATCTTTCATGCTTATAAAGTTATGAAAACAGTAAAGACATGAAATAAATGAGTTGTTTACACCCTCAAACTTACGTGTATTGATGTTTGCGAAGTAGACGACTTTAGAGATGGTTTTCTCGTTGTGACTAATCGCGATCAAAGAAGTTTAAAAAGGTGCCTTAAAAAAGGATTTTGTTTTGAAAATGAGTTGAAAATATGTTAATTAAAACATGTTGATTAATGTTGAGTTGGTCGAATGGGTCGGTCGAATGCACGGCGACGGTACCAAACAAAATGTATAAGGCTTGTGTTTACGATCGGTAGGTCGTAAACACGTGTCGATTTTGTGACTTAGGAAGTCGGGTCTAGAAGTTTAAGGGAGAAGGAGGGGGCGGACTCTCGCGTGAGTTTTTTGGTATGTGAAGGGTGGTATTTATAGAGAAATGTGGGGAGGTAGGTCGGCTGTGTTTGCTTAGGGGCTAAGCAGACACCCTAAAGAGGCACGAGCTACCTTGAGATATAAGTGGGTGTATTGTCCCTTTCAGTTTGGACGTGGCCTTTGCTCCATTCATTGTTTGGTTTGTGGTATTGAAATGAGATGTTGTGTAACAACATGGGCATCTAATAAGATGATTTTGGTGTTACTTGGGGTAGGTGTTTTGTGTGCTTGACTCGGGTTTGACCCGTGTGAGTCGGGATTTGAATTTCGAGTCGGGTTTTGGCCCGATGTCGGTTTTGACTCTAATTAGGGTCATTTTAATGGAAATGACATGATAAAGGCATTCATGGCATCATTTTTGACATTCGGGGTTTGGGTTGACTCGGGTTGACTCAGGTTGACTCGAGTTGCGGGTTTCTGAGTCGGTTTTGGGTCCGAAGACGGTTTTAACTCTAAATAGTGTTATTTTAACGCAAATGAAGTTAGAAAACCATTTTTGAAATCATTTTTCATATCCAAGTAGTGCATTAAACCGTCTCATGTTAGCCAATCCACGCACGCATATCAAAAACACGTTATAGTCCGATCATCATCGGGTGGTTTTTGGGAGGTGCAGATACTGGGTATCTACAGAGCCCCCACTTTGACTGAGGCTTGGACGAGGCGAAAGTCAAAGTATGGCCTCCAGGTCAATCGAAGATTACAACCTGAAGACCATTGCGACGTCGAGGTGACTCAAAAGGGTTTAAGCCAAGGACCTGCCGTCGGGAAGGGCGACGTCGAGGCGAATCGGGGATTCGAGTCAAGGACCTGCCGTCGGGAACATTTTAGAGTCTGTCAACTTCCGATGCGGGTCGTTTAAAGTCCATTAGACTACGTATAAAGGCTCGCCAGCCATAAGAAGGAGTCATACATGAGGCATCTTCGGGATACGTCCTTGAAACTTTTGCGCGCAAAGGCTCGCCAGCCGATGTTGAAGGCGGTGCGTTTTGAGCCTCGCCAGCCATAGGAAGGAGTCATACCTGAGGCATCTTCGGGATATGTCCTTGAGTCGTATCTTATGTGCGTGCAAAGGCTCGCCAGCTGTGATAAGGAGTCATACCCGAGGCATCTTCGGGATACGTCCTTGAGTTGTACCTTGCTTGCGGATAAAGGCTCGCCAACTTGTGAAAAGGAGTCGTACCCGAGGCATCCTCGGGATACGTTCTTGAGTTGTGTCTTGTTTGCGGACAAAGGCTCGCCAGCCATATGCGTTTTAAGGCTCGCCAGCCACCTATGGTCAAATGATCGGCTGTGGAAAATAGCATGTGTGACATCCATTTAAAAATCGGCACTCGCTGGGGAGTTAGAAACTTCTCAGGACTCACCGGGGATATGAGTTGCTGCTCGCTGGGAGGTAGCGTAAGCCATGTAATTGGCAGGGTTAAAGCTCTTGGACTTGATGGGTCGCTGTTTGTTGGGAAGAACCCAGTACTCAGTTGGAGTGAGTTTGTCTTTTCAAGATTACTTGCATGGTTAGTGACCACACAAATCTGCAGTGTCATAGACAAACACGTTGAATGCAAGCATATAAGCACGTAAGCACATAAGCATGTGAGCAGTTAGCATATAAGCAACTAGTATGTAAGCATATAAGCACGTAAGCACATAAGCATGTGAGCAGTTAACATATAAGCAACTAACATGTAATATCTCACGCGAAGGGAGATAGAAGTTTTGAATGTTATGAAGCTTAAAGGCGAGCCTTGTTACTCATAGATCTGTGATTTGATAGATTAGAGACACGTGACCATTGGGATACTGACTCACACAGACGCACACTGAAAGACTGACAAATGGGTAGTCGTGAACGTGACATAAAGTCAGTGTCGACACAACACGTGGATGACTCTGACAGACTTTGTTTATGTAAGTGCAACTCCTTGCCAAGAAGGGGTGACAATGCGTATCAAATCCCTGAGGTAGAAGGTCCGCTCGGCTGGGGAACACGAATTGATTATCTTCTCTAGACATCTTTGCCCTTGTTTACTTGTTTGAGATCCCTTCTCGAGTTTTGATGATTCGGAGAGCGGAACCAAGACCTTTCATTGTCCGAACCGAGCACTAGGCTATGGGTGGTTTTTATTTTGGACTATAGTTGAGACTCAAAATATGTTTGAGGACAAAGGACGGGTGGCGTCTTGAAAGAGAAGCCCCCAGAGTGAGAAGGTGGGATTTTGACAAAACAAGGAGTGGGTGACGTCTTAAGGAAGAAGCCCCCAGTAAAGAAGTATAAGATTAATTTTGCAGCTGGGTGGGCTGCTTTTGAGGATTGATGGTGATGGTTGAGATCGAAATGGGTGTGCGGTTGTGTCCTTGTTGGGGGACTGCCTACGTATTCACGTGTTTGCAAAATCAAACCAGACCGTAGTTCTGAGCTGTGTGTTGAGGATTGAAAATTGGAAATGTTGTGAAAGGGGTATGCGGTTGTGCCCTTGTAATAGGACTGCCTACGTATTCGCGTGTTTACGAAATCAAACCAGATCGTAGTTCTGCGTGTGTGTGTGCAATGGGTTGCAAATTGAAGGTGTGAAAATTGAATGTGTGTGTGTGTGTGTGGGGGGGGGGGGGGGGGGGGTTGTATCCTAGTAATAGGACTGCCTACGTATTCGCGTGTTTGCGAAATCAAACCAGATCGTAGTTCTGAATATGTGTTGGTAATTGATTTTGAGGTGTATGGTTGTGTCCTTGAAGGACTGCCTACGTATTCACGTGAAGTGAAATCAAACCAGATCGTAGTTCTGAATGTGTGTGTGCCTAGGCGAGATGTCAGGACCTTTAAGTGATTTTGAGGTGTATGGTTGTGTCCTTGAAGGACTGCCCACGTATTCATGTGAAGTGAAATCAAACCAGATCGTAGTTATGAGTGTGTGTGCCTAGGCTAACTGCTAGGACCTTAAAGTGTGAGGGTCACGACGGTAAACTCCGTTTGGTGAAATTGATTTGAGATAATTCCTCCTTGATCATGAATCGAAGAGGTGTAATTTGTGAAACTGTTCCTTATCATGTGAGCACACTAAAAAGTGGACCCGAAGGGTAGATTGGATATGTCCCATTCTCGGTAGCAAAGCATTCGAGGACTCCGTATCTGTGTCAGGGTAAAAAATGTTGGAGTAAGTGTCCCCGACAATAATGCGATCACAATTGTCAATCATATTGATCACATATTTAAATCTCATACCAAGAATACGAAAGGGATGATACATTACATATATAGTCAACTGGTCCACACATATCGGTAATGATTGGCTGGCTAGAGTTTGACATTACTGTCGTGCGACGGTGGTGATCAGTTGATCCCTTGAGGTCACACCTAAAGGACGATTCCCTTAATTGAAAAAGGTTAATTAATTGTATGTCGTCTGATTAATTAATTCCTTAAAATTGAACAAATTATTATCATAAGAGAGAAAATGACATCTTATTATAATGTGATTAAATAAGATTTTATTTAGTAATTTAAGAAGTTATATTACTAAAATTAATCGGTGTTTGCGAAACACGCGAGATGAGAATGATAAGTTAGTTATAATTACAAGATGTTGTGAATTATACTAACTAGTATTTAAATGACCATTTTATGAGAAAGTAATTTTGAATTACTAGTCAATTTGTTAAATGTGATTTATTTAATTTGTAAATGATATTTAATTTGTTAAATATGCATTTTAAATTAAAACATGACATACGACATGTCACATGTCATATGACATACAATTGTACAATTGACAAAAATAAAATGGACTCCATATTACTACATATAAACCGAAATATTGGTGGGCTTGTGAGAAGTTTTGTCTTTTTCCATTTGTCTTATTCATTTGTCTAATATGCTTGATAGTGACATGAATATGGACAAAGGCTTACACATTTTGTCTTGTGAAGACAAAAAGGAAAAAGAAAAAGGTCCATAAACCTCTTATGCCCACCGGTTTTGAGGAGAAAAAAATAGAGTGATTTTTCTCTATTATTCATTCTCTTAGGTTTTTATGATAAAAACACAACTTTTCTCTCTTGTTCTTCATAAAATTCATTTTTATGAATCTAATTTGTAAAATCAATCACTAATAATACTAGTAGTAGTATATGAGTATTAGTAATCAATTTTAAGGTAAACCACATTACAAATATCTAGTACATGTTAGTTTGTGGGATTTTGGGATAGTCTTGGGTGCTAATAATTGGAGGGCTTCTATTTTGAAGTCATGAATGTTCATCCATTATTGGAAAGCTCAAGAACTAACAAGAAGGAGATCTTGTTGGTGCCCATAAGACCGAAATTATCACAGTAAGGGTTGATGATTTCTTCTCTTTTGATTTAAGTTTGCATGCATAAGATTTGTATTTAATTTTATGACTAAATTAAATTGAAACATATATGAATATGTTGTATAATGAGATATAGATTTCGAACAAGCGGTATCATGAGCTTTAGGTTGTTTGCATGCAAATCGGTTATAGTTTTTCCGAGTTATACGATTAACATATAAAACTTATAAATTTGTGTTTATTATGATATATCACGAAATTAATTTTGCATGTTAAAGTTTCTGATCCTAAAATGTATCTAGGATATTTTGGTTAATTTATGGATTTTTATTGTTCATTTTATATAATAATGGCATTAAAAATGTGATTTTATGATAAAAATGTCATTTTCGGACTAAAATTAGCTAAACTTCTATTTTTCAGGTGGTGTTTGGATATGTTTTCAATATATTATTTTTAGATGACCTGTAAAGTTTCATAATTTTATGAGTTCTTATGCTCGAAATATGGATTTTTCATGATAAAAATCGAATTTAAATGAAAAATAGGTTAATATGAGATAAATTTCGAATCTGGTCATAGAAATTTAGTATGTTGTCACATGCAATTTTACAAGATGTGTGTAAAATAATAGGCTATAATGAAGTCTTTATGCATGATTTATGAATTTTTGATGAAAAATAGCATAAATAGTGACTTTAATTAGTGAATAATTGCTAAAACATACTTCATGACTAAGGAAAAATGTCAAATGTTGCTTTTTATTACCTATTTCAGATCTAAAATTGAAAAGTTGATAAATAAAATTTTTCTCATATTTTTATGATAATATTTGATAAATCCGGTAAATCGCAACATAGTTTTTCCTTGATAATTTTCGAAATTTTTAACCTAAGTTTTTGAATATTATGAGTGCCATGGTATTTTTCCAGAATTTTCATGAGTTTAAAATTTCAAATTTCAAATTTATTTGAAATTTTTGTGATTTATTTGAAGTTATAGCATTTTTATTGTAATTTTGAGTCCACTAATGAACGATTTTTAAGAAATATAAGTTAATTATAGTCAATATGTTAGTGAAAACTAATTTTGAGTCCTAATTTGGTTAGGGTAATTAACTTGTGCATAAATATGATTTTATGTAATTTATTGTGATTTTAAAAGGTTGAATCACGCAAATCCGTAAAAACCGTTTAATATACGATATTGGCTCCTTAAAGGCGATTTAGCATAAAATTGGGCATGTTCATACATATTATAATGCTGCATTTTATTTATGATTGTCATAATTTTATTTTATTTAATTTTTGAATTATGTAATTTTACTTAGTATGGCCTTAGTTTTTAATTGGTATTACCCGAAATGTATGGGAATATCGATTCGGTTGTAATTTATTGTGATCTCGTATCACCGTTTTGTAATTTAATAGATTTATTTTTATTTTAATTACAAATGTATAATAGGAAATTATGTAATTTGTTATGTAATTTATTTATTCCGGAGATCCTTGAAGACGGTGTCACTCGAGAAGGCGATCAATTAAAGACGGTGTTGCCTGGAGATGCGTGCCAAAAACCGAAGTTCAAGGGACCAATGGAGTTGGTTTCCGAATATGTAATAGTTAATTAGATTTTCTATTTTAGGAAGGCCATACTAGGATTTTATTTATGTTTTGCATTTTATTTATATGTTGCATGCATCGCTAAATCGCCATAACTAAAACGTCCATTGTCATTTTAATCGAGCTTATCGACCGTGTCAATTATAATTATCGTAGTTCACCGCTTTAGTTCACTTAAAACGTGATAGATAATAAATTGACATGACCTCTCGCTAAAAATAAACAATTGAGACTTAGCCTTACCAAAAAGTAGAAACCATGAAAACCTATTTCGCGAGGGAGTGCACTCGGCCTTACCGGGGTACAAACCTTGTTACGTAGGGGAAGTGGGTGATAAATGTCTATCCACCGAATTCATGTTGATAAGGGATGAATCGGCCCTACCGTGCCCAAGTTGATGTGGATTTGGATCATGGACACATTTATTCGAAATTTGGATTGAGCTCAACGGAAGTATTCGTGACCGTAGTCGCATGTGTTCCGGGCTAAAGATAAATATTAATGTAATTTTATCGACCAAGAGTTCTAAAAGTAGAATCGATTAAAGCGTTAATCCACCGAGTTATATTGATAAGGGATGAATCGGCCCTACCGTGCCCAAGTTAATATGAATTTGGATCTTGGAATCATTTATCAAGTTGGGTAGAGGTCACTAGATAAATGCTATAAAACTTGTTTAAATTAAAATTTACAAGTATTAATAAAACGATAAATGTTAAGTTTTCCACTATTCCGTTATCATAATTTTCTATTTCTTTACTACAATTCATATACGATATCATTTCGATTCTTGATTCAAATCTCCATTAAAACATCATAACTAAAGACAAAATTTGATTTTTCTTCTAAAAACCTCGTATTATCCATTGTAAGGATCTCTTTTGAAGAGTATAGATAAAAGTTATTCGTGATCAAAAGGGTTTTTGATTCTTGACTAACATATCTACTTACAATGAATTGTTTCTCATATGCTTAATTGAGTTAAGTACCTTGAAACGCTCTATCATTTTGGTAACTAGATTTGTTCGAAATCAAAATTGACCAAAATACCGCAACCACTTCAATGAAGTTTTAAGACTAAACGAACGAATGAAGAGTAGTCTTCATGAAATTAAATTTTGCTTCTCTTAGCAAAGACTCATTGAAATGAGTGGGAGCATTCTCTTAAACGGTTAAGAAAAGGGTGAGGTTTAAAGAAGTAAAATTAGAATGGAATTGATACAAGGTAATGTTAAAAGTAAAGTTATTGTGAATAACGATACTATACCTATCACTCCCGACCGATAAAGTTTCCATTGTCTTAATTGTTGGACGCTAGAAGGAAACTACCCCAATTTATTGAAGAATCAACAAGTTAGTTGTGGGACATCTAATGAGACCTTCTTCTTTAAATGTTTATTTGATTAACATATATTTTGCTAGTACTACATCGTCAATATTAGAAACCAGTGGATGTTTTCATCATTGTTTTCGACACATAAGATGATTATATTATGACGACTAGCATCAAATAATGTCGACAGATAGAGTCATTGTGTAATCAATCTAGTTTAGGGTTTATAGTTGTACTTAATTATGACTATTAAGTGCATAAACTCTAAATAAGAATATAAACTTGTTAAGATACAAAAGAGGTTTCACTTTTGTGACCCTATACACCATGATTTGATGTATGGCTAGCCCATTATCAAAGTGATTATAGTCTAAACCAAACTAGAATGATATATCATGTAGATGATGCAAGACTCAAATTGGTAACCCAAGATTGAACCTTAGATTCTGGAATGATGAACGCAAAGAGTTATCGAGTACTCTTGAAACCATTAGATCTTATGGTATATGCGTATCTTGTATTCAAAGCAAGATGTCTCGTGCCTTTTGGTTGAAAAGGAGATCGAGGTTGTAAGTCATTGATCCAAAATAAGTTGATCATTTTCTTTTACCAACGATTTAAGTTGACGCTAATGTGTTCACTTAATAAGATAAATAGATAAATCTTTGAAGAAGTTCAAAGAGTTCAAGGAATCACGATTTAGTCGTGATGGGATTATCAAGTGAAGACTTTGATGCAGGCCAAATGAAATGTGATATAGTATCACAAATTAATCTCTCTTAGCACACATTATAGGATAATGTGTGGTTGGATAAAGAAATCAAACGCTACTCGATATGGTTTGGACTTCGATCAAGTTACTTTGAGTTACTTGATCCTTTTGGGGATTTTATCATTTTGTCTAAATTATTTTTCCACTAAATCTAAAACGAATCATATGAGATATGAAATGGTAGGGTACCATGGTTGTAAGTTTTCAAAAGAAACAAATGCTCATTTTTCCTTATTATAATCACGAGTACAATGGGTTTGTGGCTCGTGAAGCTGTCTTTCTAAAATACAAGTTTATTTCTAGAAGACAGAGTGGGAGAAATGATTCAAAGAGCCACAAATTATGTTAATGTTATGTCACAAGAAACTGGTCTTTCTTGGCTACATGAGACGTTTTGTGTAAAACGTTGTTTCTTCAAAACCTAGGAGGTTAAAGTCATCACTTGTTGAAGATGATGAATTCATGTTACTTTTAAGAAAGTAAAGAGCTTACAACTTGCAATGAAATTGTTTGATTCAAGTTGATTACTTCTGGAAAGTAATGAACATATGACTTACATGAGAGTGTTTAAGTCACAACTCAATACAAGGTTTAGAGCCATGAAAATCCGATATAAAAGGCTTGATTAGTGACAAAGGGTTTTGCACTAATAAAGAGAGATTTCAAAGCTTGATTGGTTGCAAAGGGTTTTGCACTAGTTGAAATGCTTAAGTCTATTTGGATCTTCTTAGGGATTGTGTTTCATTATGACGATATACACATAGCGAGTGAATCTAAAACCCACTTCTTAAATTAGAAGGAATGTATTCAATACATGTCTTGAGTTTTGTAGATTCTTGCCATCCTAAGATAATGTGAAACTTAAGAGAGGGTCTTAAGTAGGACATCAATGAGTTGGAATCAACATTTTGATCATGTGATGAAACTTTTCTCAATAAGTTGAGAAGTTATGTTTATACATGAAGATTAGTGGGAGTTACGGAAATTTTAATTAGTCTAATATATGGATGACATATTGATCATTGAATGATTTAAGACTTGGAGTAATATAATACATCTTTAATATCCAGATTTATGTAGATAAATATACATGATATTAGCATCAAATAAGAAGTCTTATATTGATAAGATTCATGATTAGTTCAATCAAGTTGAACATATTTGATTGATTCCCTTTGCTTCAGCTGCCGAATCAATTAAATGAGTAATGATGTATAAAATTTTATATACTTTGAGTACGATGAATTGTTTCAAATCGAATTTAAGTAATAGTTACCAAGTAAGCCATAAAAATTACCCTTATGTGCTTGCAGAAGCATTAAGGATGTAAAGCAAAGTGTTTTTGATACAATTTTGTGTAAGGGTGTTACACAAATGACAATTGACAATTGAGATTGCACATGGTTTCCGACAAAACCATAATAAAAACACATTAGGATGGTTAAGATACCATTGTGGCTATGTTATTTAAGAAATAGATTTTCTAGAATCGTTCTAGGCAATAAAGAACAATGAGAAATATTTACAACGGAAATTGAGTACACTTGCAATCATGTGATGTGCAAGAAGGATGAGTCCCGCACACTATGAAAACAGTGGGAGCTATTTTAAGGCATGAAAGCCTATGTCTTGATTGGATCTAGACACGTACTCAGAAAGTTTTGTAATGCAAATGTATACATTACAAAGGAAAACGAGTATGTAGTAAGGTTGAGTAAGGTACAAGAAGTTGATAAAACCTACTAACCAAATCCTTCTCATGGGCTTAACATGATTGTCATGTCATATGTCATTTCAATTGCATTGAGATGAATAACTACATATAAGATGAAAATGGATTATAAAATTATGAAGTAGTAATCAGGTATTGACTATTCATATGATAATCATATTTGTCGTTCGAGTTTTTAAATCTAAAAACTCCTTTTATACTTTGTTACATCCAAACAGGTTGTAGAGACAATATTGAACCCCGTTAAAGTGAACCCGGATTAACATAGGTATTCGCCCATAGTCACTTGTATGAGGTGACGTCTCGAAGTGACTAGAGTGTGATGCGATTGATGGCAAGTTCAGTGCCATACAGTCATGTGAGATGACTAGTCGATCACATAGGCAGACTGTTAGGAACACTTTGTCGGGCAGTGACCGCTTATAGAGTTCTGGCAAATTTATATAGCCTGGTCGTGGCGAGAGCTACTATAGTATTCTAATGAGTCGATTCTTTTGACTAAAGACTGTTCGCCTAAGGTGGCACAGTTTCAGATTAACTTTGAATTGTGTTACTACGACCTTCGTAAATGGGGTCAAATGGGCATATTTTGGGTTATGATGGCTGTGACTAGTCGAAGGGAATAAGTGCGATATGAATTGTCCACCCCCTTGCCAGGGTTAAAAACAATATCTCAGGGCCACTCGAGGATTAATGAACTGGAAATGCGTGGCCACGCTCGGAAGGTATCTATGGTAGATAACTCCGGTCAAATCAGTTATTCTCCAGATCGAGGAAACCACTCTCGATATGATCACTTGCAAGTACGACCCGAAAGACACCTTGTATTGAGTGGGAGATAGTAATAGGACAAGAGAATTGGTGACTAGGGGTGGGCACCGGTCCAAAACCTGACCGGAACCGGTTTGGACCGGAACCGGAATCGACAAAATTCATGGACCGGGACCGGACCGGATTACAAAAATTCCGGACCGGGACCGGACCGGACCGGTTTGACCGGTATTACCTACTTTTTCAGATTCCAGTCCAAAACTTCCGGTCCATTGGACCGGATCGGACCGGTTGGACCGGATTTGATCGGAATAAAAATACAATTTTAAGAAAAAAAATGAAAATAACAATAATTCCGGGCATTCCGGTCCAAACCGGTCCAGACCGGAAAATACCGGTCCCGGTCCGGACCGGACCGGAATCTTGGAAAATGGTGGACCGGAGACCGGACCGGAATTTTTTATTCCGGTTCCGGTCCACTAGATTCCGGTCCGAACCGGTCCATTTTTCCGGTCCGGACCGGATTATGCCCACCCCTATTGGTGACGCACACTTGTCGAGGACAAGTGGGAGATTGTTGGAGTAAGTGTCCCCGACAATAATGCGATCACAATTGTCGATCATATTGATCACATATTTAAATCTCATACCAAGAATACGAAAGGGATGATACATTACATATATAGTCAACTGGTCCACACATATCGGTAATGATTGGCTGGCTAGAGTTTGACATTACTGTCGTGCGACGATGGTGATCAGTTGATCCCTTGAGGTCACACCTAAAGGACGATTCCCTTAATTGAAAAAGGTTAATTAATTGAATGTCGATACAGATTAATTAATTCCTTAAAATTGAACAAATTATTATCATAAGAGAGAAAATGACATCTTATTATAATGTGATTAAATAAGATTTTATTTAGTAATTTAAGAAGTTATATTACTAAAATTAATCGGTGTTTGCGAAACACGCGAGATGAGAATGATAAGTTAGTTATAATTACAAGATGTTGTGAATTATACTAACTAGTATTTAAATGACCATTTTATGAGAAAGTAATTTTGAATTACTAGTCAATTTGTTAAATGTGATTTATTTAATTTGTAAATGATATTTAATTTATTAAATATGCATTTTAAATTAAAACATGACATAAGACATGTCACATGTCACATGACATACAATTGTACAATTGACAAAAATAAAATGGACTCCATATTACTACATATAAACTGAAATATTGGTGGGCTTGTGAGAAGTTTTGTCTTTTTCCATTTGTCTTATTCATTTGTCTAATATGCTTGATAATGACATGACTATGGACAAAGGCTTACACATTTTGTCTTGTGAAGACAAAAAGGAAAAAGAAAAAGGTCCATAAACCTCTTATGCCCACCGGTTTTGAGGAGAGAAAAATAGAGTGATTTTTCTCTATTATTCATTCTCTTAGGTTTTTATGATAAAAACACAACTTCTCTCTCTTGTTCTTCATAAAATTCATTTTTATGAATCTAATTTGTAAAATCAATCACTAATAATACTAGTAGTAGTATATGAGTATTAGTAATCAATTTTAAGGTAAACCACATTACAAATATCTAGTACATGTTAGTTTGTGGGATTTTGGGATAGTCTTGGGTGCTACTAATTGGAGGGCTTCTATTTTGAAGTCATGAATGTTCATCCATTATTGGAAAGCTCAAGAACTAACAAGAAGGAGATCTTGTTGGTGCCCATAAGACCAAAATTATCATAGTAAGGGTTGATGATTTCTTCTCTTTTGATTTAAGTTTGCATGCATAAGATTTGTATTTAATTTTATGACTAAATTAAATTGAAACATATATGAATATGTTGTATAATGAGATATAGATTTCGAACAAAAAAATGGCTTCGACATTATGGAATGTGGAGCTTGGTAATAATGGGTTTGTTTGACAGATAAAAATCTGGAGTTGAGGGTCACGACGGTGTATTCCGTTTGGTGACTCGAAGGTTGATTGGAGAGAAATCCCTCTTGATCGTGAATCGAAGAGGCATAATTTGTGAAAAGGTTTTTTGTTACGTGAGCACACTAAAAAGTGAACCCTAAGAAAGCAATGTTTTTTTTAAAGACTCCAAATCTGAGTCAAGGTGAAAATGGCTTCGGCATTTTGGAATGTGAAGCTTGGTAATAGGAGTTTTGTTTGACAGATAAAAATCTGGAGTTTGTATTTTGTGGTGTTTAGGCTGATGGGTTATGGCTTGTAATGTGGTGCGGAATAGGGTCTCAGACTTGATGTGGCCTGAGTAGGGGTCACTACTACAAATGAGCACTTGGGTCACGGCTAAATTCGTGGCGCAAGTGCTAAATTTCCGTGGCCAAATCATTTTGCTACGGGAATATCTACCGTGACGCAAGTGGCCGTGGCAAAGAGATAGTCACGGGAAAAACAAGAACGTGGCTATTATTGAATTTTTGGCCACGGATTATCTCGTGGCTAATAACTCCCATGGCCAAAAAAATTTCCGGTGGCCAAAAATAATTCCCGTGGCAAACAATATATATGAATGTTAAATAAACAAAACGTAAAATAATTTGTTTTTTTTTTCACAATGAATATTTTATCATATATGGAACCGTGACAATCTAGGTACTTGTTTTGCTAGTTAACTTGATTCATTTGAACGTTAACATGTTTTCATTAATCATGCATTCGTGCGCATCGGAGAGGCTTCCCAGGAGGTCACCCATGCCAACACTACTCTCATCTGAGCACGCTTAACCATAGAGTTCTTTTGATGTGCTACCGAAATTGAAAGTTAACTTTGTTGATATAATTAGCGCTTTAAATCCTTTTAAGTTTATTTTTTTCTTTCAAAATTTACCTTTAATACTATTTAATTACAAAAATGTTACATGATTTACAAATTTTTGCGAGAAAAACATTATTTTGGCCAAAACAATCTGATGTTAACCTCCCGACTATAATTTTGACGTCATTTTTTTTGCTGAAGTCAGCAAAACCGTTTTCTCCAAAAAGTAAACTTAATCCTGTTTTCCTAACATTTTTTTTATTTCTTTAGTTTATCAACATTCTTATTTTTATTTCCCGTGTACTCATTTTTTCGTATATTTTTCTATGCAAATTCTATAGTATGACCGTCGTATTTGCGATATGAAAAATGTGACAATTTTTTTGTAAAATAATGACACCTTTTTATAACTAATGGTTTTTTTTCCCCCAAAGTGGTCACTATTAACAAAAAAAGTAGTCACTTTATACCCAAAAAACACGAAAAATACCGCCGTCCAACAGAATCGCTTATTTTCCTAAACTGATTTCTCTTTGTTATAATTTATCGTTTATTTTCTCAAAAATTTCACATTATTTGCACTTGTGACTTCAAATTATTATAATTTCTATATTTTCCCTGTTATGCGCTCAAATGAAAAAAATTCACCATATTGAATTTTTATATTGATAATTTTTCCAATATGTTTTTTTTAATTGATTTGTGGGAGATCATTTTTTCTTACTTCCATTTTTTAGCGCACTTATTTTATTTAATCAATTTTTCAATCTAATTTTTGTTTCTTTTTCACTCCTAAAACATTTCCCAATTTTTTTTTCTCAACAAGTTAAATTTTATATCAAACTCATATTTTTCTATAAATATCTTACAAATAAAGCTGTAAATCTAATTTTGGATGAAACGGTTTGACAATATATTAATTTTAGATTTCTCTAAGATATATGGTAAATAACTTATTTATTTAATTTAATATGCTATGTCTTTAAATGTGATACGATCATTTAAGATTGTTATTCAAGATTATAAAGTTTTAATTTAAAAAGTAAAAGAAATTCACGACTTTATTAAACAAAATTATATATTAAAACAAATTTCTTAAATTATCAATGTTTGTAAAAACCTACAAAACATAATTGTGATTTGTAAAAAAAAATCAAAAAATTTAGACGATAAACTTTTCTTTGCTTACAAATAAGTTTATAAAATTTAAAAATTTCTTATTAATGTAAAAAAAAAATAATAAAAAATACTAATTAAATTAATCAAAGTGTTTCCAAAATTTTATATTTAAATGTATTTTTATATTATTTATATTTGATTAAATTTCATTCAGATTTTGTATTTTTTTATAATCAAGCAATTTTTAGGTTTGCCTTAACATGAAAATATCTTAATTTAAGTCGGAAAAGATACTCGCCACAGGTGTTTGTTTGATCGTGGCTAAAAATTGTTTTTACCATGGGATATTTCGTGCTAAGTAAAACTTCGCCACAGGTGTGACATAGCTCGTGGCTAAAATGATTATTTGCCACGGGTGTAGCCTAATTTGTAGCGCGAGTGACTTTTTGCCACGAGAAAAGTTATCCCGTGGCAAATTTTTTTTTCCAAAATAATGAATAAGTTTTTCCCGTGGCTAAGCAGAATTTAGCCACGAATTATAAATTCTTGTGGCATAATTCGTGGCGCAAGTGACAATTTGTTGTAGTGGGTGTTAATAAGACGAGACAGCTCCCGAGTTACTCGAGATCAGCTCGGTCAAAGCTCGGTCAAAGCTCGGCTCGTGTGAGCTCGGCTCGGGCTCGGGCTCGGCTCGAAAGCTTAATGAGTCAAGCCGAGCAAAGGCTGGCTAGACTCGAAAAGCTCGTGAGCGGGCAGCGGCTCGAACTTGTGTGATTACCTAAGATATTGCTCATATTTTATAAAAATATTTTATCATGATTATATTTTTGTATCACACATATCAAATGTCTCGCTGATTTCCCAAATCTTTTCACATATAACCTTTGAGCCTTGTTATTGAAAATATCGAAAGGAAAAAAAATAAAAAAAATAAACAATTTTATATAGGCTCGATTTGGGCTCGAGTTTGGCTCGAGCTCGCTTTATAGCTCGCAAGCTTTATAACGAGCACATTTTTATCAAGTTCGGGTAAGCTCGAGATCGGCTCGAGCTCGAGTTTTGGTACTTAAGCACAAGCCGAGCAAGGCCAAGCTCGGGCTCGCCCCGGCTTGTTAGCACCCCTAGGCCTGAGCACGAAATGGTTGGTAAATAAATGTGGGATCAGAATCCCATGTCTGGACCTTAAAGGTTAAGGTGTGATATTACGGGCTTGATGGAAATCCTCAGAAGCTTAGGTATGTCTCCCTGTAGCAGTCTCTAGAAGGACTTAGGGGTGAAGCAGTTTTGATTATGATCTTGAGGGGAATCCCCAGGATCCTAGATAGGTTTCCCTGCAGTAGTATCTAGAAGGACTTAGGGGTGAAGCAGTTTTGGTTATGATCTTGAGGAGAATCTCCAGGATCCTAGATAGGTTTCCCTGTAACAGTCTCTAGAAGGACTTAGGGGTGAAGCAGTTTTGGTTGAGGTTTTAGTGTTTGGTGTTTTGGACTTGCTGGTCCGGGATTTGGTGTGTTGAACTTGTTGGTCTTGGGCTTTGGACTTGTTGATCCTGGACTTGGTGTTTTGGACTCATGGGTCATGGGCTTTGGACTTGTTGATCCTGAACTTGGTGTTTTGGACTCATGGGTCCTGGGCTTTGGACTTATTGGTCCTAGACTTGGTGTTTTGGATTCATGGGTCCCGGGCTTTGGACTTATTGGTCCTGGACTTGGTGTTTTGGACTCATGGGTCCTGGGCTTTGGACTTGGTTGTCCTGGAGTTTGTGTGGTTGACTCATGGGTCTTAGGCTTTGGACTTGTTGGTCCTGGACTTTGTGTGTTGGACTCATGGGGCCTGGGCTTTGGACTTGTTGGTCTTGGACTTTGTATTTTGGTTTTGGACTTGTTGGTCCGAAGTTTGAAAAGTGACGGTTTTAATTCCGTTATTAGAAATTGTGGGAAAATAACGAATTTGAATTTCGCTATTTCGTTTTTTGTTTGAAAAAGGATGGTTTTAAATTCCGTCGTTTGGAATTGTGAGAAAATAACGAATTTGAATTTCGTTATTTCATTTTTGTTTGAAATGGACGGTATTAATTTCCGTTGTTTGAAATTTCTGAAAATAGTGAACTCGAATTTCACCGTCTTGTTTTTGATTTGAGAATGACGGTTTTAATTTCCGTCGTTTGAAATTTGTGAAAATAGTGAACTTGAATTTCACTATCTTGTTTTTGATTTGAGAATGACGGTTTTTGTTTCCGTCGTTTGAATCTTGTGAAAATAGTGAACTTGAATTTCACTATCTTGTTTTTGATTTGAAAATGACGGTTTTAATTTCCGTCGTTTGAAATTTGTTAAAATAGCGAATTTGAATTTCACTATTTTGTTTTTTTTGGCTTTAGCCTTGGCTTTGGTTTTGCTTTGGCTTTGGTTTTGCTTTGGCTTTAGCCTTTGATTTTGGCCTTGGGTGAGTAGCTTTGATTTTGGTTTTTGATTTATTGGTTCTTTGCCGTCTTTCGTTCGAGGCAGGTAAAGGTGTAGACGGGGATGTACCTGTTGGTGAGAGGTTGATATTTGGTGGTGGGATGTTTTTGTGGGGAATAGGCTTGCCTTCCGTCATTGACCATGAATAAGGAGATGTTCTGGTTTGTTATCTAGGTTCGTCGTAGGATCCCTTTGATTGAGAGCTCGTTCTAGATCGGGTGCTAATGAAAGGTTTCTATTGCCAGACATGGAATAGGTAAAGAGAATGGACACGGAGTTTCGAGTCATCCGCTTACTCGGTACGGAACGTCACTCGAGTGTACTCACATTTAATTGGAACCTATTGTTTGTTTTAAATCTATTCTCAAATCAATTCTCGTTGTCAACGGGAAATGGTAAAGGGGAGAATATATGATAGCTGAAAATTGTGCTTTTATTTAGATAAATAAGAGGTTAGCACAGACTCGATGGATACGTGTGACTCATGGGGACAACCCCAGTTGTCATTTAGGAATAAAAGGACAGACACTAGGATAGATATGAGAAAGTCTAAGACTCAGACTCGGACTAGGACTCAATTGTAGATACGGACTCCTAATCATCATTTCCCTCCTCGAAGGTCTATTTCGCAGCATCCAGCGGCTTGAATGTCTGGTCTTGAGCATTGACCCACTTGAGCACTTCACTCTCGTTGTTGGGAATGATATGAGGACAATAGTCGATAAGGCTTTTATCTCCTTGCAGAAAGAGATGTTCATTAGAGTTGTTTTCATCACTTGGTTGGCATAGGGATGAAGCCATCAGTTCATGGTTGTCGATCATGTTTTGAATAGCATGTTTCAGTGTCATGACCTTTTCCTTGATGATATTGGCAATAGGCACTGCCGGCCCAGAAACGGGTTTTCCTGCTTTCAGACGGGTCCGGAGTGGGCCCGATTTGTTGTAACTTCCCTTCAGTCATGAGCTTTTGAAGAGTTGCGGCATAGGTTGTGTTGAGTTTAGTGAATGGCCTTTGAGAACGTTCAACCTTTATGTTTGACTTGAGACATCCAGAAGGATTGTCTTGACTGAGAGGTGCAATTATGATTTTGCCAGCTTCAATCATATCTTGAATGGCATGCTTGAGTTTTAAGCAGGTTTTGGTGTCATGGCCCTTGCCTTGATGGTATTGGCAATAAGCATTACCATTCCAGAAACGATTTCTTTGGTGTTCAGGTTTGTCCGGAGTCGGACCAATGGGTTGGAGCATTCCTTCTGAAGCAAGTATCTCCAGAGCGGTGCCATACGTTATTCCCAGATCTGTGAATACCCTTTGATGTTTTTCCCATGGTTCCAACATTTATGTTTTTTGAGATGTTTTTGTGAGTTTTGTTTTTGTTTTTGTCAATCCTGGGCGGAAGCAGGATTTGATCGTTGTTAATGGGAAGTTTTTGGGATGTTGCTTGATATTTTGAAAGGGATGTTGGTGAGGTGATTCCATGTTCTTTGTTGGTGGTTTTTTGGGTGTCGGAATCATCACATGACTCCTCATTCTCAACAGTTGTTGGTTGGTGAACCAA
The DNA here is from genome assembly GCF_048544455.1 of Silene latifolia. Lineage (NCBI taxonomy): Eukaryota > Viridiplantae > Streptophyta > Magnoliopsida > Caryophyllales > Caryophyllaceae > Silene > Silene latifolia. Next base: position 237,558,263 of record NC_133537.1, read on the forward strand.
GGGTTGGTTTCCTTGGTGGCCAGGTTCATTTTTGGTATTACCTAACCTTTTCTCCAAATTAGCTATCCGGGTGCTCAAATCATCGATAGCCACTTGCAGCTTTGAGAATATGTTGTTGATGGAGACGGAGAGCATCATTATAGCACTTTGTATGCCATCTTCGTCAATTGCATGAATTTTTTCATCATCAGGAGAGAGGAGGTGAGAGCAGTCTAGGAAAGATTCTTGACTGTGTCCAATTGGGTTTTCTGGAGGGTTGTTCTTATTGTTTGTTGAGGGAGGTTGTGGTAATTCACTCTTTTCGATCATATCAAGGATGGCGCCTTTTAGAGGGAGACACATTTCTGTGTCATGTCCGCGACCTTGGTGATATTGACAGAAAAGTTTTCCGTCCCATCTATTTCCCCGCTTGTTTGGTAGAGGGTATGGAGTTGGACCAACCGGTTTGAGCTTTCCTTTGGAGATTAGCCTTTCCAAGGCTGTGGTATAAGGCATACCCAAATCAGGGAAGGACCTATGAGGTCGTCTAGTTTTGGTTGGTGGAGCCCCCAAGGAATAGGCTTCAGTGGTTTTGGTAGGCTTCCAACTAGGGTTGGTTTTGTCGTTCGCAAGTAGTCGGCTTTCAAGGAGCTTAACCCTTTGCTCAATATCAGAAGAGGGAAAATCCCCATTTATCAGTTTGTCCTCAACTTGGGAGAGACGAGTGCTATAGTTTTCCACGGTAGCTATGAGTCGAAGGACCATGTTGCTGATTTCGGCGGAAGTCATGGAAGACGCAGATTGATCGGCTTCTTCAGTTTCTGGTTGGCGATTGATGGCACCCAATTGATTCCTATTTGACATAACGATAAAGCGTTATAACTTGTCTTGGCAAGGTATTGCACAAACAAAGACAAGTACAACACATATGTACAAAAGGCAGTTTTGTAGTGAAGACGCGACGATGTGACTAGGTTATGAGTTCATTAAAGATCGTGAATGACCTCTTGTGTTTGAACTCAGGGTGCATGACTCTGAACTTAGACTCGAGTTTCAACTTTGGCATAGTGATGCCTAGACAGATGACTTCTAACTTAGTTTGGAGGTTTGTCGATGGCGTGACGCCATTGGACAAGACGCGTACACAAACTTGTCCTTTGACCCGTAATGTAGGGAAAAGACGGGTTTAATACCCGAGAGGTTTTGACTCTGCTAAGCCTTTGAAGATGTCTCGACAATTAGGCGACACGACCTAGACCACAAGGTAGGACTAACTTTGACAAAGACTCGACGTTATCTAGACGACTGGACTTGAAATCGACTGGACTCTAGTCAACTCGAGGCTGAATCGGAAAGGTGGACTGAAATTTTCAAAAAGGTTCATTTGTCGTTTTATGGACGGTTTCCGAAGAGTAGGGATCTCCGAAAGTCGATCAGCTGAAGAGTTGTCTTAAGTTTGTTTTCAAAAGACGGTTTAAGTTGAAATTGCGGCGGCTCTGAAAACAATTTGTTGTTTCCAAAGACGGTTTTTGAAATTCCGAATCACAGATTTGAGAATCGAGAATTGAGGAATTTGGAATCGTCATCACAATGGCCATGAAAACGGTTAAATTTGTTTTCAAAAGATTTAAAATTGGGTTGAAAATTAGAAAATGGTTAAATTTGTTTTCAAAGATTGAGTTTTGATTTCAAATCTGAAAACGGTTAAATTGGTTTTCAAAGATTTGAATTGAAATTTGAAAACGGTTAAATTTGTTTTCAAAGATTTGATTTTGAATTTAAAATTTGAAAACGGTTAAATTTGTTTTCAAGTGATTTAATTTTGAATTGAAATTTGAAGACGATTAAATTTGTTTTCAAAGATTTGAAATTGGTTTTGAAATTTGAAAACGGTTAAATTTGTTTTCAAACGATTTGAAATTGGTTTTGAAATTTGAAAACGGTTAAATTGGTTTTCAAAGATTTGATTTTGAATTTGAAATTTGAAGACGGTTAAATTTAGTTTCAAAGATTTGATTTTGAATTGAAATTTGAAAACGGTTAAATTTGTTTTCAAAGATTTGATTTTGAATTGAAATTTGAAAACGGTTAAATTTGTTTTCAAAGATTTGAAATTGGAAACTGAGGATTGAATTCGTCATTACGACGGGTTAGGAAACCGTTTTAACCCTTGAAAGAAGGTATGCAAATCGAAAATAAGAATTGAAATTGTCATTACGACGGTTAGAAAAGGCCAAACTTTATTTCGAAAGCGAAATTTGACATTTGGAAAGTTGCACGGGTTGAAATCGTCATTACGACAGTTTGAAAAACGTCTTTGTTTAAAAACTGATTTCGAATTTTGAAAATTCGAGGGTAGAATTCGTCTTACGACGGCGTAAAAGGGCGCTTTGAGAATGCAACGGTCGACGAGGGACCGAGGTATGAAACGGCCATTACGACGACGCAAAAGGGTATTTTGAAATGGTTTTTGAAAACCAAGGTTTGAAATCGTCATTACAACGACATAAGAATGTGATTCAATGGTTATAAAAAATGGGGTTTTGAAATAGCCATTATAACGACATAAAAAGGTGTAATGAAATGGTTATAAAAACCGGGTTTTGAAAATCGTTATCACGACGGCCTAGAAAGGCATGTTGAAATGGTTGTAGAAAACCGGATTTGAAAATCGTCATTACGACGGCCTAGAAAGGCGTGTTGAAATGGTTGTAGAAAACCGGATTTGAAAATCGTCATTATGACGGCCTAGAAAGGCGTGTTGAAATGGTTGTAGAAAACCGGGTTTGAAAATCGTCATTACGACGGCACAGAAAGGTGTGCAACGGTCGGCAAAAGATCAAGATTTGAAATGGCCATTATAACGGCGCAAAAGGTGTTTTGTGTTGGAATATGTGTCCTCCGACAATAATGCGATCACGACTGTTGATCATGATGATCACATGTTTAAATCTCATTATAAAGAATACAATTGGGAAGTAATATTTTTACCAAACTCGGTCAACATATATCGGTAATGATTGGCTGACTAGAGTTTGACATTACTGTCGTGCGACGGTGGTGATCAGTTGACCCCCTAGGTCATACCTATAGGGCAACACTCTTAATTGATTATTTAATTAATCGTATAATGTTACGGGTTAATTAAATTACTTGAAAATTGACGGACGATTTTGGAAGTAAAATTTACGTATCACATTGAAAATGATTAAAATGAGATACGGTCTGAGTATTTGAATTGTATCATTACTCAGATGAAATTATTGTTTAAGGAAACAATTAAATTGAATGAATTATTATAAATACAATTTATTGTGATTTATAATTGGAGAAATATTTTGGTACAAGTAATTATGAATTACTAAAGTCGATTTTTGTATATGACGTATTTTTATTAATACGTTGATTTTTAATATGTTAAAAATACATAGCAATTTTATGTGACATGTGACATATTGACACATTGACAAAAATAATATGGATTCCATATTAACTATATGTACCGAAAATTAGAGGAGGATTAAGCTAATTATATGTTGATTATATTAGTGGAGGGCATGATGATTACTTGCTTTAGTAGCCATGCAACCCTAGTTTACCTTGTGAAGATAAACAAGTGCATGTATTGGCTCACTCCACCCCCTACTCCACCCGGTTTTCTAGAGGAAAAACCACTTGGTTTTTCCTCTCCTTTTTACCATATACTCAATAATGTTATTGATGTATTATTCATTCTTTACTCATCCAAAAATTAGAATTCTAGAGAGACAAAAAGCTCTCTTCTTCTTCTCTCCCAAAACCGAAAATATTAAGTGTGTTATAATATTTTTGGGTCATTTTTCTACAAGATTAATATTGTACTAGTAACTATAATATTAATTTTAATTAAGAGAAAGCTTTGGGTATAAATCCTTGGGAGAGATCCTACACTTGGGTCTTAGTTCATCCAAAAGGGAAAGCTCAAGAACAAGAGAGAAAGGTGATCTCTCTTGTGCCCATTAAACCGAAAAACACAATGTAAGAACAATGTTTCTTCCTTATTTAGTTTTAATGTTTGCATGCATAAGATCAATCCTTAATTTTATGACAAATTAAATTATAACATATATGAATATGTAAGTATATAGATCTACTTTTCCTTCAATCGGTATCAAGAGCCATGGTTGTTTGCATGCAAATCGGTTAAAAGTTTTTCCGAGTTATAAAGATTAACATATAAAACTTGTAAATTTTGTGTTATTATGATATATCACTAAATTAGTTTATGCATGTTAAAATTTCTGGTCCTAAAATGATTTAGGATATTTTGGTTAAATTTACGGATTTTTATTGTTCATATTATACAATAATGACATTTAAATATGATTTTATGAGTAAAAATGTTATTTTCGGTCTAAAATTAGCTATACTTCGAATTTTCCAGTGATTTTTGGATATGTTGTCAAATATATTATTTTGAGATAACCTGTAAATTTTCATAATTTTTGGACTTGTTATGCTCGAAAAATGGATTTTTCATTATTAAATTCGGATTTAGGTGAAAAATATGTTAATATGAGATAAATTTCGAATATGGTCATAGAAATTTAATATGTTGTCACATGCAATTTTACAAGATGTGTGTAAAATAATGGGCTATAGTGAAGTCTTTTTGCATGATTTATGGATTTTTGAAGAAAAATAGCATAAATAGTGACATTATTAGTGAAAAATTAATAAAACATAATCTATGACTAAGGAAAAACGTCAAATGTTGCATTTTATTATCTTTTTCAGATCTAAAATTAAAAAGTTGATGTATATAATTTTTCACATGTTTTTATGATTATTTTAGTTAAAACCGATAAACCGCAACATTGTTTTTCCGGAAAATTTTCGAAATTTTTGACCTAAGGTTTTGAACATTATGAGTGTCATGGTATTTTTCCAGAATGTTCATGAGTTTAAATTTCAAATTTTGAATTTATTTGAAATATTGTGATTTATTTGAAGTTTATAGCTTATTTTTGTAATTTTTAGTCCTTTAATGAACAATTTTATAAATATGAGTTAATTATGGTCAAATTATTAGTGAAGACTAAATTTTGAGTCCTAAGTGGTTAGGGTAATTAACTTATGCATAAATATGAATTTATGTAATTTTTGTGATTGTAAAATATTGAAATCACGCAAATCCGTAAAAAACCGAGTAATATACGATATTGGCTAATTAAAGGCGATTTAGCATAAAATTGGGCATGTTCATACATATTATAATGCTGCATTTTTCTTTATGGTTGTCATAATTTTAATTTATGTAATTTTGAATTATGTAATTTTACTTAGTATGGCCTTAGATTTTAATTGGTATTTCCCGAAATGTATGAGAATATCTATTCGGTTGTAATTTTATTGTGATCTCGTATCACCGTTTTGTAATTTAATAGATTTATTTTATTTTAGTTACAAATGTATAATAGGAAATTATATAATTTATTATGTAATTTTATTCATTCCGGAGTTCCCAAAGACGGATTTCTTCAAGAATGGCGATACATAAAGACGGTGTTACCTCGAGATGCGTGCCACAACCGAAGTTCAAGGGACCAATGGAGTTGGTTTCCGAATATGTAATAGTTAAATAGTTTTTCTATTTTAGGAAAGGCCATACTAGGATTTATTTATTTTTATGCTTGCATTTTATTTTATGTCACATGCATCGTTAAATCGCCATAACTAAAACATGCATTGTCATCTTTATCGAGTTTATCGACCGTGTCAATTAAAATTATCGTAGTTCACCGCTTTAGTTCACTTAAAACGTGATAGATAATAAATTGACATGACCTCTCGCTAAAACAATCAATTGAGACATAGCCTTACCAAAGAGTAGAAACCATGAAAACCTATTTCGTGAGGGAGTGCACTCGGCCACACCGGGGTACAAACCTTGTTACGTAGGGGAAGTGGGTGATAAATGTCTATCCACCGAATTCATGTTGATGAGGGTTTCATCGGCCACACCGTGCCCAAGTTAAATATGGGTTTGGATCATGGACACATTTATTCGAATTTTGGATTGAACTCAACAAAAGTTTTTCGATGAGGGTTTTATCGGCCACACCGTCCCCTTGTTGAATGTGTTTTGGGCTAAAGATATATGTTAATGTAATATTATCGACCAAGAGTTCTAAAAGTAGAATCGATTAAACGTTAATCCACCGAGTTATATTGATAAGGGTTTCATCGGCCACACCGTGCTCAAGTTAATATGAATTTGGGTCTTGGAATCATTTATCTATTTGGGTAGAGGTCACTAGAAAAATGCATAAAACTTGTTTAAATCATACATTTTTACGAGTATTATTATTAAAACGACATTTGTTTTACTCCTTATATTTTGTTTTGTAGACCACTTCTTTTTCTCATTACAAATGGCAACACCAACACCAAACGCCACACCTCTCGCTAATACATGGATCGATGTAAACTTGAAAAGAATGGGTCAAATTTCTCCGATTGGGATGCCCAACTCAAATTGGCCGCCCAAGGTGACGACAAGCTTCGTTACCTTACCAAGGCCTCTCCACCCGAACCTACTACTAGGTCGACCGCCGCCACTAGGGAAGCATATGAGGCTTACCAAAAGGAGTCCGCCGCAATGAAAAATGTCTTAATATTTGCGATGGAGGCGGACCTCCAAAGGAGAGCCTTTAAAATGGGCAATGCTAATGAGATTTACTCCAAGCTTGTGACAATGTTTTCACAAACTCCGCGGATCGTCCAATATGAGGCGGCCGCGGCATTCTTTGATCTCGACTTCAAAGAGGGCCAAAAGGTTAGCCCTCATGTGCTCAAACTCATGGAGCTTGTCGAGACCTTGTATGTTCAATTCCGGGTGAATTTTAACATGCAAGACAAGGATGTGTCTCTTGAAGAATTGCACAAGTTACATGTGCAAGCCGAAAGAGACATGGGGTTAAATGTGAACCCACCCAAGGATGTGCTTAACATAAGCACTAAGAGTAAGGGGAAGTTCAAGAAGAATGGGAGGAAGGGTAAAAAGCAAACTCCCACATTCACCAAAGCTAAGACTTGTGAAGCTAGCACTTCAAAAATCAAGATGGGTCCTCTTGATAAATGCCATTATTGTAATGGTATGGGACATTGGAAAAGAAATTGTTCCAAATACCTTGGTGATATTAAGGCTGGAAAGATCACTCCAGTAGGTAAATGACTATCCTTCTTTTATGTTTCTAATTCAACTATGGTATTATGATGCAAAGTTGTGATAATGTATCTCCCTTTTTATTGTAAATAGGGCCTCCACCAAGCAAAGACAAGGGAAAAGAAAAGCAAGCATGAGAAACCATCAAGAAGCTAGGGATAGCTTTCATGGAGCTTTGCTTTTCATTGTCTTATTTTAAATTATGTTTTGGATTTTAGAACCTTAAGTTTCCGTGTTCGACATGGAAAGGTATTTTGGATAATGGGTTGTATTTTGGATAATGGTGACTTGGTTTGCAACCCAAGTCACCCGTTTAATCATTTTATCCTTTTGTTCTAAAATTCAAATTTAAATGCTTGTTCTTAGAAACATATAACTTAAAGTGATCTAATAGACAAATATAATGACAGGTTTCATTATATGTCCACATGCTTAAGGCTTGTGTATGATCATTTATAAAGCGATTTTGAGTCTATGAACTCTCTTAAAGGAATGTCAATCACCAAGTTCACATACGAAATCAATAACTATTAGTCTATCTATGAGATAGTTCTCCTTATACTTCGAATCATTATTTGTGTCTCATATGCTATCTTTGAATCTATAGTGTATTTATTCTAAAGATAGAGTGGGAGAAAAATGAGGACACAACACACGAGACAAGATAAAAATTGTGTACTTGTGTAAATGAAGATCTACGCAAGAGAGAATGATTTGAATGAAGGTATATCTATTTACATAGTATACCGAATAGATGAGATCTATGGTCTCAAGTAAGTTCTATATGACAAAAGAGACCAAGTGAAGTAATCGAAAGAACATATTCTCAAGATAACTACACGAGGAGACCAAAAGAAAGTTTTGGAAGAAAAATGACTAATGTAAAGTCTTAACAAGTTTTTGACTAAGTTCTATATGATAAATTTTGACCAATAGTTTCAACCTTGAGATTTACTTAAGAGCCTAAATGAATCATAGTAACATACTAGTTATGATCGAGTTGCAAAGATTGATATACCGATATCTTCAATGGCCAAGTTTTAACCATGCAAATGTCATTGCTTAACCTCATTATGAAATGGTTAAACCTCCTTCCGAAAGGGTATTTCGAAGGACGTGTTCTAGATATTATTTATATTTGAATAATGACATTGCTACACATCATTATGACATGAGTGTGTTAGATATTTAAAATCTCTTTCCGTAAGGTTAAAAAGGAGACCTCTTCGAAATAGGTATTTTGAAGGGATATGATGGGAACATATATGGTTTTGTCTTAATAACTTGGCAATGCAATTTATATTTCAATTCTTGAAAAGTTTCGATTGAGAAGCCAATTTCGAAATATGTGGAATTGAGTGGGAGTTAGGAAATTCTCATGTGAAGACATGGAATTTAGTGGGAGCTATCATCCTTTGAATGTTTACAACTCACCATTCATTAAAGAATGACGAGCTAACACCTTCCTTCATAGAGGAAGTTTTGAGTTTTCAATTCTGGATGAATTTGGACTATGATGAATCCAATTACGACAAGAAATATTGGATTAGTATTAAGAAATACACATCATATCAACATACACATAGGTTATTCATATAGATGAAAATGGAATTGCCATTAGCAGTCATGGTCGTTCATTGAACCTATGAATGATTGATCTCATGATTATTAGTAACTAATGTTTCCGCCATTAGAATAATCTTGCACATGTTCAAATAATGAATCATATGCATAAGAGCATGATGATTCATTGGTAAGCCACAATAGAAACGTTATGAATTCTCGAGTAGAATCCGATGAGCGATTTCGGTGTTTGTCAGAATGCTCTTATATGTGTCAAGAGGTTGCGCATATTAATGAAAATTCGAGCACATGTAAGGATTTATGAGAATCCTAAATATTTCAAGCTTAGAAAGAGAAATAAGAAGTTTTTGAAAGATACTTAGTTGAATAAGAAGTTACTCAAAACTAATCTTTCCTAACTATGCTAGGACTTGTGAGAAGTGCTAGGCCAATCGTCTTGACAAATTGTTGTAAGACTCTACAAAACATATACCTAGTGCATTGTGTGTGGATGGAGTACTTGATCAGTGCAAGTTATATCATTCACCACAAATTCGTTCATTATGTGATAATCGATAAGGAAGTTCTTTCAAGTTAAAGAACCAAAACCAAGGTCGGGAACCTTGATGTGTACTTGGTAAGGTTCATGCTATGAGAGAGAACATGAATGTGAAGGAAAATGCAAGTGTAAGAAGTTTGAACACATGGACACATGGCATGTTAAACTTCTATTGCAATCAATAAGTGTTTACACTTACGATATACATCACAAGGTTGTAATATGGTATTGACTACCCGAGTGTGATATCGACATTTGTCGTTTGAGTTATTGTTAACTCACCTTATACTTTGTTACATCCAAACGGGTTGTGGAGACAATTGAACCCCGTTAAAGTGAATACGGATTAACATTGTATTTGCCCATAGTTACTTATATGAGGTGACGTCTCGAAGTGACTAGAGTGTGATGCGATTGATGGCAAGTTCAAGTGCCATAGAGTCATGTGAGATGACTAGTCGATCACATAGGCAGATCATTAGAACATTTTGTCGGGCCCAATGACCGCTTATAGAGTTCTGGCAAATTTATATAGCCTGGTCGTGGCGAGATCTGCTATAGTATTCAAATGAGTCGATTCTTTTGACTAAAGACTATTCGCCTAAGATGGCACGATTTGATTAACTTTGATTTGTGTTACTACGACCTTCGTAAATGGGGTCAAATGGGCATATTTTGGGTTATGATGGTCGTGGCTAGTCGAAGGGAATGAGTGCGATAGGAATTGTCCACCCCTAGTCGGGGTTATAACAATATCTCGGGGCCACTCGAGGAGTAATGAATCGAAATGCGTGGCCACGCTCGGAAAGTATCTATGATAGATAAGTCCGGTCAATCAGTTATTCTCCAGATCGAGGAAACCACTCTCGATATGATCACTTGCAAGTACGACCTGAAAGACACCTTGCATTGAGTGGGAGATAGTAATAGGACAAGAGAATTGGTGACGCACACTTGTCGAGGACAAGTGGGAGATTGTTGGAATATGTGTCCTCCGACAATAATGCGATCACGACTGTTGATCATGATGATCACATGTTTAAATCTCATTATAAAGAATACAATTGGGAAGTAATATTTTTACTGTCAACTGGTCAACATATATCGGTAATGATTGGCTGACTAGAGTTTGACATTACTGTCGTGCGACGGTGGTGATCAGTTGACCCCCTAGGTCATACCTATAGGGCAACACTCTTAATTGATTATTTAATTAATCGTATAATGTTACGGGTTAATTAAATTACTTGAAAATTGACGGACGATTTTGGAAGTAAAATTTACGTATCACATTGAAATGATTAAAATGAGATACGGTATGAGTATTTGAATTGTATCATTACTCAGATGAAATTATTGTTTAAGGAAACAATTAAATTGAATGAATTATTATAAATACAATTTATTGTGATTTATAATTGGAGAAATATTTTGGTACAAGTAATTATGAATTACTAAAGTCGATTTTTGTATATGACGTATTTTTATTAATACGTTGATTTTTAATATGTTAAAAATACATAGCAATTTTATGTGACATGTGACATATTGACAAATTGACAAAAATAATATGGATTCCATATTAACTATATGTACCGAAAATTAGAGGAGGATTAAGCTAATTATATGTTGATTATATTAGTGGAGGGCATGATGATTACTTGCTTTAGTAGCCATGCAACCCTAGTTTACCTTGTGAAGATAAACAAGTGCATGTATTGGCTCACTCCACCCCCTACTCCACCCGGTTTTCTAGAGGAAAAACCACTTGGTTTTTCCTCTCCTTTTTACCATATACTCAATAATGTTATTGATGTATTATTCATTCTTTACTCATCCAAAAATTAGAATTCTAGAGAGACAAAAAGCTCTCTTCTTCTTCTCTCCCAAAACCGAAAATATTAAGTGTGTTATAATATTTTTGGGTCATTTTTCTACAAGATTAATATTGTACTAGTAACTATAATATTAATTTTAATTAAGAGAAAGCTTTGGGTATAAATCCTTGGGAGAGATCCTACACTTGGGTCTTAGTTCATCCAAAAGGGAAAGCTCAAGAACAAGAGAGAAAGGTGATCTCTCTTGTGCCCATTAAACCGAAAAACACAATGTAAGAACAATGTTTCTTCCTTATTTAGTTTTAATGTTTGCATGCATAAGATCAATCCTTAATTTTATGACAAATTAAATTATAACATATATGAATATGTAAGTATATAGATCTACTTTTCCTTCATTTTGAACGGTTGTAAAAACCGGGTTTGAAAATCGTCATTATGACGGCCTAAGAAGGCGTGCAACGGTCGGCGAAAGACCGAGGTTTGAAATGGCCATTATAACGGCACGAAAAGGGTGTTTTTGAAAGTTTGAAATGACACGGAAGGACTTATGATCACATAACACATAAGCACTCACAGTTCATTATATTATGCATAATGCTGACACGGGTTTTAGCTTAAAAGGGTGGGTTACACACCAAGCAATCAAACCTCGATTTTCGAGAGGGATACCAATCCAAACAAAATGTGTAAGGAAGGTGCCCTAGCCTCGTGCTCGAAGGTGATGAAAGCTCTTTGACGAAACAGAAATGTGTAACGTCAACGGCATGCTTGACTCAATCGGGATTCAAAACGCAGGGATGAGAAAACTCACGCCGACGGGACGAGCCAATTGCTCGAAAAGGGTTAGGTTATGGGCCCGGACAAGGAGCCCGATTTATGACCGTAATATCAATTAATGCACTTTAACCACGACCTCGTTCGAGTTTCACCTCTAAGGATCACAAAGACACAAGTGTCCTAGTTTTCCCCAGTGGAGTCGCCAATCTGTGGACATGAGCCACAGGTAGGTCTGTGGATTTGGGCCACCTACCGATCTGCGGTCACGGACTACCTGCACGCCAAGCTAATCTGTGGACATGCAATGGTCTGAAAGCCACGCTCGGTGACGTAAAAATGCTTTTGACCGGATCGCTTTAGATCGGTCGGTTTCGTCTCGGCAAAGGCCTCGAAACGATTAGAGATGTTTGGAGTCGCCACCAAGTATTTGTGGGATGCTTGGAACCCGTTCGAATCTACTTTATACCTAGGTCAATAAAGGCAAAAAGCGGTGCTTGACATAGGTACTAAAGATAAGGACTCATCTCCCTTTTAGCATTCTATGCCTAAAATGACTCTCGTACGCCCTGGATAAGGCCATCCACTATCCAAAGGTTCTGAGTAAGGGGTGAGGGTACGTATTGGGAAGCCCTTTAATCGGACACCCAATCCCGCCCGCGTTAGCATCCTCTACTGATCGATCATGGTTGTTTAAGTGCAAGAGTTGATAAAACGGTTTAAATGCATGAATGCGCATCCAAAAGTTTAGCCTAACATGTGAATATTTTCTAAGTCGGTTTGTTTATCCATGTACCAAGAAATTGGTGTCAAAGTTGGATTTAGATTGATTTGCATGTGAAAAGAGAAATTAAACATCCATTTACCAAATTCGGGTTATGATGCTTAACACGATCCATTTATTTGAAAAAGGATGTCAAATGACAAAGTGTAAAATATAAACTTGTCAATCTGACCCGTCATGTATCTGGATTAACCGTAATCGGGATCGTCCTAGACAAGTGCCAAAAATGAGGCAGAATAGTGCCAGGCAGCCCTATAGGGGCGCAAGCCTATTGGCGAGGGAAGGGCTCTGCCCAGGTTTTGAAATGTAGAAAACAGACGGCCTCTTGGGGTGCGAGCCATGAGCCGAACCAAGAGGCGTTTCCTGGTTATAAAAAGGTTGTTTAAAACCATTTTAAAAGGTTGTTAAAAAGGGTTATTTAAAATCGTATTTGTGATGAAATGATTTGCAAGTATTGTTTGCATGACTCAGAATAATTACTATTATGTTAGTAATATTCGTTGTCAGATTTGCAAGTTTGAAAAGCATAGTTTACAAATAAAAATGTAAAATGTTTGATTTGAACGAAATATGTTAAGTTCATTTATTTGTAATTAGTCGATATTTATCACCGTACTCGGATTAAACTGACATGGTATAAAGAACCAAGGGTGATTATGAATCATGACTAATATGTTTGCAAATGTAAATAAATGAGAGAAATGGTAAATAAAAGAAAAGAGTGTTAAAATACCCATTAAAATGTAATTAACCATAATATCATCGAGTTACGGAATAAAGCGTCATGGTATAAGGAACCAAGGATGATTTTTGTAATGGTCAAAATATTTGTCATAAAAATGAATTAAAATGGTAAAAATCGTAAAAGTAAAGAAGTAAAAATAAAGGAAAGTGTTGAAGGAAAGACGAACTCAAACACGTTTGAGTCTGACCTGGACACCCCATTGAGGCGCGAGCTTCTTTGCATAGCAATGTGCTTATGTCTCAGACCAAAACTCGGTTTTGGCTCGTCTAACCTATGATTGAATCGTGTTATGCATCATTCATGCTTATAAAGTTATGAAAACTGTAAAGACATGAAATAAATGAGTTGTTTACACCCTCAAACTTACGTGTATTGATGTTTGCGAAGTAGACGACTTTAGAGATGGTTTTCTCGTTGTGACTAATCGCGATCAAAGAAGTTTAAAAAGGTGCCTTAAAAAAGGATTTTGTTTTGAAAATGATTTGAAAATATGTTAATTAAAACATGTTGATTAATGTTGAGTTGGTCGAATGGGTCGGTCGAATGCACGGCGACGGTACCAAACAAAATGTGTAAGGCTTGTGTTTACGATCGGTAGGTCGTAAACACGTGTCGATTTTGTGACTTAGGAAGTCGGGTCTAGAAGTTTAAGGGAGAAGGAGGGGGCGGACTCTCGCGTGAGTTTTTTTGGAGTGTGAAGGGTGGTATTTATAGAGAAATGTGGGAAGGTAGATCGGTTGTGTTTGCTTAGGGGCTAAGCAGACACCCTAAAGAGGCGCGAGCTACCTTGAGATACAAGTGGGTGTATTGTCCCTTTCAGTTTGGACGTGGTCTTTGCTCCATCCATTGTTTGGTTTATGGTATTGAAATGAGATGTCGTGTAACAACATGGGAATCTAATAAGATGGTTTTGGTGTTACTTGGGGTAGGTGTTTTGTGTGCTTGACTCGGGTTTGACCCGTGTGAGTCGGGATTTGAATTTCGAGTCAGTTTTTGGCCTGGTGTCGGTTTTGACTCTAATTAGGGTCATTTTAATGGAAATGACATGATAAAGGCATTCATGGAATCATTTTTGACATTTGAGGTTTGGGTTGACTCGGGTTGACTCGAGTTGCGGGTTTCTGAGTCGGTTTTGGGTCCGAAAACGGTTTTAACTCTAAATAGTGTTATTTTAACGCAAATGAAGTTAGAAAACCATTTTTGAAATCATTTTTCATATCCGAGTAGTGCATTAAACCGTCTTATGTTAGCCAATCCACGCACGCATATCAAAAACACGTTATAGTCCGATCATCATCGGGTGGTTTTTGGGAGGTGCAGATACTGGGTATCTACACAATGGTGTGTAGAGGCATGCCTGGAATGAACTCTTGGCTTGTTGACATGTTGAACACCTTCTGAGCACTATTTGGACATTCCTTATCATTTTGGGCTAGTAGAACTGCTCCTGCAAGATATCCAGAGTCTTTTGGACCCCAAAATGACCTTCTAAGCCACTGGAGTGAACTTCCTTGATCAACAGATCCCTGTATGAGCCTCTTGGAACACATAGCTTGTTTCCATGGAACAGGAAACCCTTCTGCAGCAAGGATTTGGTTCCCTGAATCTTGGTTCCTTCTGTTTGAACCAACCAATCTTCATAAAAATCAGGATCATCCTTGTATAGCTCTTTCATGAACTCAAACCCAAGAACTTTTTGTTCCATAACTGTCAGCAATGAATATCTCCTAGACAGTGCATCAACAATAATGTTTTGCTTACCCTCTTTGTACTTGCTTGAAAATGTGAAGGATTGTAAGAACTCAACCCACTTGGCATACCTGTGATTTAACTTGTGCTGGCCATTAATATATTTCAAAGCTTCATAATCTGAATGCAGCACAAAAGGTTTTGGTTTCAGGTAATGACTCCAATACATAAGAGCCCTGACAATTGCATAGAATTCTTTATCATAAGTGGAGTAACTCAGCTTGGCTCCATTTAGCTTCTTACTAAAGTAGGCCATATGCTTCCTCTCCTGAATCAATACAACTCCTATGCCAACACCACTGGTATCACATTCTACCTCAAACAAGCAATTAAAATCAGGTAGCCTGAGAATAGGTGCCTCACACAACATCCTTTTGATCAGGTTGAATGCTTGTTGAGCATTCTCAGTCCATTTGTACTCTCCTTTCTTCTTACACTCTGTGATAGGAGCAGCAACAACACTTAAGTTTTTGATAAATCTTCTGTAAAAGGAAGCAATGCCATGGAATCCCCTCACTTCGGTGATGCTCTTAGGGATTGGCCAAGACTGTAACACCCCTATACTCCAAGTGCCTTACCAGGACCACCTAAAGCATGAGAATGCTACCATCTCGGTTACCCGAGGCAATGAATATCAAATAGACCATAAAAGAACATACTTTAATAAAATAGTTTAAGTGAATACATCAAAATCCAAAAACTGTAAAGTATGATACAACCGTTCCAAAACTAAAACTAACTAATGTAAATAAAATGTTCGACATAATAGCAGAAGACTTCTAATACACTCGTGGTGACTCATGCCTAGCTATCCCTTGCGCATCCAAATCATACCTGCTCAATAACTGCTCACCACCCCTGAATGGATCACCACAGTTTTCAAAACATTTAAACGGGGCCAGTTACTGATTACACAATATAAGATAAAAACAATATCAACAGTATACACAATCACCCAACTCCGTCATATCACCAATCACCTGACTAGCCTGAAGGTCTAGTCCTGCCAGATTACGGCCGCAACAAGTAATCCTCACCGCCAGTGGGGGACCGCAACCATTCCCACCTAAGCCCCGCTCATCTCATCCAAGCGATAACCCATGTTCCTTAATGTGCACATCCCCTCTGTGGCGGGTTCCACAGAGGGCAAATCAAGGGCATGAAGCCACTCCCGCAAGTGACTGCACTCAGCCGAGGACGCACCTCGCGAACCACAGACAGACAATCACAACCAACTACAGAATCATAATCACCAATTCCAATACGATATAGACAAATGTTATTAATCAACAACCACCAACAATCAATCAACCAACACATATGTAACCAATAACTGAGTAGGAGATCCTACCTGAAAAAGCAATCACCAAGATCATCACAATCAGCTAATCATAATCGTTCTTCAACGAAATCACCTCCTATAAACACACAATCATACAATCACAATCTAACATCAACAATACTCCCCAAAACCCCAAATTTACCCAATTAGGGTTTCAACTAAAATCAATGAAACGACATAAAAATCATACTAGAAGCTTACCCACAATGCGACGGTCTCAACGACGTAAAGAACTCAACGATCCGACGACTCTAGCCCTTAGGATTTGATAGCAATGCGAAAGAGGAGAGTAACGTAACTTTTTTTTATTTCTTATGAAAATTAGAATAGGGTAAAATGACAAGAAACTGACGAAAGATGCTTTTATATCCTTCTCGCGTTACTATCAAAACCCGGCAAAATAACCCGTAAGACTCACTTACTCGATCGAGTAAGTGACTTACTCGATCGAGTGCCCCCTACTCGATCGAGTGTCACACGTACTCGATCGAGTACCCAACAAGAAGAATACTGTTTTGCGTAAAAACATACTTACTTGACAGAGTAAGCCCCACTCGATAGAGTACCCATAGACATAGAAAACCGTAGTATTACAGTCTTCCCTCCTTAAAAAGAACTTCGTCCCCGAAGTTCAACCCATACTCAAAACAAACATACTAACTCGACCAAGACACAACAACGCAACTAAGAATTCAAAATAAAACCCCAACCTATAAAACATGAACTCTTAACACCAACTCCACCAACTATGCCTACCTCCACAGCACAACTCACGATATCGTATCCACCACATTATAGTCTGTCGACACTAACTCCATACATTTCCAAATACCATCAACCAATGTCGCTAGCTTCGTCTCACTACATATCATCCACTAGAATCTCCAATATCAAGACACTCATACACATCAAACAGAATGTTACAAAGACTTAATAGCTTCAATATTATCTTGATCCATAGAAATCCCTCTCCCAGAGATGATATACCTTAAGAACTTAATCTCAGATGCCAAGAAGGTGCATTTCTCCAATTTTCCAAATAACTTGTTGCCTCTCAGGATCTGGAATACTTCCTCAAGGTTCTTAAAATGTTCTCCTGTGGATTTACTGTAGATTAGGATCTCATCAAAGTACACCACAGAAAATCTCCCCAAGCAAGGCCTCAACACTTCTGTCATCAATCTCATTAAAGTGCTGGGGGCATTTGATAACCCAAATGGCATAACCAACCATTCATAGAGCCCTTGCTTAGTTTTGAAGGCAGTCTTCCACTTATCTCCTTCTCTAATTCTTACTTGGTGATAACCCCGCCTAAGATCAATCTTAGAAAAGATCCTGGCACCACTTAACTCATCCAGCATGTCATCCAGCCTAGGTATAGGAAACCTATATTTAACTGTGATGTTGTTTATGGCTCTACTGTCAATACACATCCTCCAAGTGCCATCCTTCTTAGGTACCAGCAATGCTGGGACAGCACAGGGACTCAAGGATTCCCTCACAAATCCCTTGTTCATCAGCTCAACAATTTGCTTCCGTAATTCTCTTGTAGCATCAGGATCACACCTATATGCAGGCCTGTTAGGGAGTACAGATCCTGGCGAAGGTCAATCTGGTGCACAATACCTCTTAGTGGAGGCATTCCACTAGGCAATTCAGTAGGGAAGACATCCTGGTATTGCTCCAGTAATGGTCTAACCTCTGCTGGCAGTTGATGTTCCACACCCTCATGAATCTCTTTGGACAACAAGATGAGAACATGCTGTTCTTTAAGTTTAGTGATGGTGTAGTTGGTCGAGATGGTCGGTCAAGTGATTTAATGCACGATGACGGTACTAAACAATGTGTAAGGCTTGTGTTTTCAATCGCTAGGTCGGAAATACGTGTCGGTTTGTGACTTGAGAAGTCGAGTCTAGAATTTTAAGGGAGAAATGGGGGGCGGACACTCGCGTATTCTCAAATGGAGGCGTTTGAGGGGTATTTATAGAGAAATGGGTGGTTATGTGCGTTTTGAGCGACGTGGCTGCATGGGCTGCTCGAAGAGGCGCGAGCCATTTCGCGGGTCTTCGAGGTGTCTTCTCACTATCACGCAATTGTAGTCATGATTTGTTCTATCCTATGTTTTGGATGAACTTGATTTGTACTTGACCATGAATTATTCCGGGAATACTTAAGATGGAAGTCTTGAAAGGTCTATTTTTTTGTGTTTGACTCGTTGTTGGAGTCGGGATTTGAATTTTTGAGTCGGTTTTTGGTCCGGTGTCGGTTTTGACTCTAATTAGTGTCATCGTGACCCTGTCGTCATGCATTAAACACTCCAGGTACTTTTGAATAGTTTTGAAATGTTTTATTTTCAAAATCATTTTAAGTTTTCCGACGTATAGTTGTACAAAAACTGTCGATCAAACGTTGCGATTCCTAAGCATGTTGTAGTCCGATAATCATCGGGTGTTTGTTGGGGACTTGACAGATACTGGGTATCTACAAAGCCCCCACTTTGACTGAGGCTTGGACAGGGCAAAAGTCAAAGTATAGCCCCCAGGTCAATCGAAGATTACAACCTGGAGACCGAAAGCGACGTCGAGGCGGCTCGAAAGTATTCGGGCCAAGGACCTGCCGTCGGGAAGGGCGACACCAAGGCGACTCGAGGATACGAGTCAAGGACCTGTCGCCGGGAATAGTTTAGAGTCTTTCAACTATCCGTGCGGGTCGTTTAAAGTACATTAGACTACGTATAAGGGCTCACCAGCCATAAGAAGGAGTCAAACCTGAGGCATCTTCGGGATATGTCCTTGAGTCATTTCTTGTTTGCAGACAAACGCTCGCTAGCCATGTTGCAGATATGTAGGTGTGGAAATGGCCCACCTGCGTATGCTCAGCCGATCTGTGGACAATGGCAGCGGTCTTTTTTGAAAGCCACGCTCGGCGGCGTAAAAAATGCTTTCGACCGGATCGTTTTAGATCGGTCGGTTTCGTCTCGGTAAGGGTCTCGAAACAAATAGAGATGTTTGGAGTCGCCACCAAGCATTTGTGGGATGTCTGGAACCCGTTCGAAATCCACTTTATACCTCGGTCAAATCGAAGCACAAAGCAGCGTTTGACATAGGTACTAAAGATAAGGAAATCGTCCCTCTTTAGCATCCTATCTCTAGAATGACTCTCGTACGCCCTGGATAAGGTCGTCCACTATCCAAAGTTTCTGAGTAAGAGGTGAAGGTACGTATTGGGAAGCCCTTTAATCAGATACCCAATCCCGCCCGCGTTTAGCAGCCTCTACTGATCGATCTTGGTTGGTTGAATGCAAAAGTTGATAAAACGGTTTAAATGCATGAATGCGCATCCAATGATTTAAACCTAATATGTGTGAGCTTTCTAAGTCGGTTGATTTAATCCAAGTATCAAGTATAAGATGTCGAGTTGGATTAATGATTGATTTGTATGCAAAACGGAAATTAAACATCCATTTACCGTATTAGGTTTAGGGTGCATAACATGATCCATTTGTCTTAGTAAGGCATTTTGCAAATATGGTTTGAATAGTCATCTGATCCGTCCTATATCCGGGTTAACCGGAGTCGGGATCGTCCTGGACTAATGCTGGAAGAGAACAGGCCCTGTACCAGACGGCTATAAGAGGCGCGAGCCAGCCGGCGGTGTAAGGAGCCTCCCTCTGGTTTTGAAAATGAGAAGAAAAAGGCCTGCTTGAGGCGCGGGTTAGCCAACGGTTGTATGCCGTGTTCTGACTATTTAGAAAACGTTATAAAACGTGTTAAAAATGGGTTTTTGAACCCGGTTTGATTGTGAAAGGGCCGTTTAGACCGCATTTGTTGATTTGAAGAACTAGACTCGAATAATCATCATTATTTGATAATATTTGATGTCGGGTTCGATTTGACAAACTTGACATGAATAGTTTTTAAAATGATCATGGACTAATTGTTTTAAGTCCATTTTGAATGTAATTAGTCGATACTCATCATCGTACCCAGGTTAAAATCCGGCATGGTATGTAGAACCAAGGATGATTTCATGTTGGTGACTAATATGTTTGTTTGAAAATGTGAAGAAATGAAATAAAAGGCTTTAAAATACCTTTTAAATGTCATTAACCAAATATTATCACCGAAACACGGATTTAACCGTCATGGTATGAAGAACCAAGGGTGAAAAATGTTTTATGGTTAAAACATGTGAAATGAAACAAAAAAGGTTTCGAAAATACTTGAAATGGTAAATACCGATTACAAATATGAAAAATGGATTGAGGGAAATGACGAGAAAAAACACGGTTGATCTCTGGTCTGAGTACCCCATTTAGGCGCGTGCCATTTGGCGACCTAAGAGGCTTCTACCTCAGACCAAAAATCAGTTTTGGCTCGTTTATTCCATGTTTTGGTTCATGTTATGCATGTTTTAGCATGTTAGAGTCATGAAACAAATGAAAACATAATAAAAGAGGATTTTTACACCCTCATACTTACATGTTTGGTTATGGCGAGTGACCGATGTAAGTGTAACAACTTGTTTGATCGGAAAAAACTCGGTTTAAAACCGTTTTGGTAAGTAAAAAGAGTGTTTTTAAAAGTTTAGTGATGGTGTAGTGGTCGAAGTGGTAGGTCAAGTGGTTTAATGCACGATGACGGTACCAAACAATGTGTAAGGCTCGTGTTTACGATCGGTAGGTCATAAACACGCGTCGGATTGTGACTTTAGAAGTCGAGTCAAGAATTTTAAGGGAGAAAAGAGGGGGCGGACAGTCGCGTAAATCTCAAATGGGTGGCATTTGAGGGGTATTTATAGGAGAATGAATGGTTGTGTGAGTTTTGAGCGACGTGGCCACCTGGGATGCTCAAAGAGGCGCGAGCCACGTCGCGGGTCTTCGAGCTGTGTTGTCGCATTCACAACAAACGCAATCATGATTTGTTCTATCCTAGGTTTTGTAGTCACATGTTTGGTACTTGACCAACATGAATCCGGGAAAACTTAGCATAGAAGGCTTTGAGATATTTTGTTTTTGTGTTTGACTCGGTTTGACTCGTTGTTGGAGTCGGGATTTGAATTTTCGAGTCGATTTTTGGTCCGGTGCCGGTTTTGACTCTAGTTAGTGTCATCGCGACCCCGTCGCCGTGCATTAAACACTCCAGGTATTTTTGAAATATTTTGAAATGTTTTGTTTTCGAAATCGTTTTAAGTTTTCCGACGTAAAGTTGTACACAAACTGTCGATCAAACGCTGCGATCCCAAAACATGTTGTTGTCCGATAATCATCGGGTGTTTGTTGGAGTCTCAACAGATACTGGGTATCTACAGTAGGGGCTCGCCAGCCGCGTCGCGTATACGAAGGGGCTCGCCAGCCGCGTTGCGGATATGAAGGGGCTCGCCAACCACGTCGCGGATATGAAGGGGCCCGCCAGCTGCGTCGCGGATATGAAGGGGCTTTCCAGCCGCTTGCGGATATTAAGGGGCTCGCGAGCCGCTGTTGAACGTGATGCGCTTTGAGGCTCGCCAGCCGTGTTGACGGTGCGTTGTGAGGCTCGCCAGCCATATCGAATCTGCATTGTGAGGCTCGCCAGCCATATCGAATGTGCGTTATGAGGCTCACCAGCCATGTTGAATGTGCGTTGTGAGGCTCGCCAGCCATATCGAACGTCGATTGATCAACTGTGGGAAATAGCCGTATTGGACGGGCCTATTTCGAGATATTGCTTGAGTTAGCGGGCTCCGCGAGGGGGGCCTCCTGATATCCTGTTGGGGAAATTCGGTGTTTATGTTGGATGTTTGTGGCGCCGGAAAGGGACCGGCTCGTGAACCTGGCTCTCGTGGTCGGCGGTGATTTTGAATCTCGAAGGGAGATAGTTGTTTTAATTACCGTTTGTTTTGTAGAAAAAGGACAGATGTGTAATCCGTCATCTGATGTGTGTTTGGGGGGGACGACTTTAATTTCGCCTTCCCATGTTTTGAGATTTGTTAAGGGTAATGAATTTCACTACCCCTTTTTGAAGGTTCGGCGGTTTTTAATGCCGCTTGTTGAAATTCGTGAATGTTGTTGAAAATTTTGTGAGAATGGCGAATTTGGACTCTGCTATTGATTTTGTATTTGAAAGGTGGTGCCTTTTTATGCCGTCATTGAAATTTGTGAAATAAAGAGATTCGAATTTCGCTATTTTGTTTTCGTATTTGAAAAATGGTGATGGTTTTTAATGTCGTCGTTGAAATTTGTGAAAATAGCAGATTTGAATTTTGCTACTTTGTTTTCGTATTTGAAAGATGGTGACGGTTTTTAATGCCGTCGTTGAAATTTGTGAAAATAGCGGATTTGAATTTCGCTACTTTGTTTTCGTATTTGAAAGATGGTGACGGTTTTTAATACCGTCGTTGAAATTTGTGCAAATAGCGGATTTGAATTTTGCTATTTGTTTTTCGTATTTGAATGATGACGGTTTTTAATGCCGTCGATTGAAATTGAGAGAATAGCGGATTTGAGTTTCGCCATTTTTTTTTTAAAAAGATGACGGTTTTTAAAGCTGTCGTTGAAATTTGTGGAAATAGCGAATTTGAATTTCACTATTTTGTTTTTGTATTTGAATGATGGTGACGGTTTTTAATGCCGTCGTTGAAATAATTGAAGTTTGTGTGGGAAATTGGGCCAAAGCCCAAAATTTCGCTGAATGAAGCAGGGAGTGCCTCATTGAGGCACGAGTTGTTTTGCGAGGGAAGGAGGCTTCCCTGTTTTTTTGTAAAAAGGACGCGAGAATCAGAACGATCCCATTTCATCGCCTTCCTCAATCAAACACGATAATCACAAGAAAATCGCCATTTTTGACCTTGCTTTCTCGCTTGACTTTGTGTCATCGTTATCATGTCATCGCAAGGTATGTAAATCCTCTTGAATCCATTTGAATTTGTTTGTCTTTTTGTTGATTGAATTAGGGCGAAACCCTAGCCTTTCGAAAATTGATTTGGGCGTTTTTGATTAGCCCATTTTCGAGTGAAATTGATGATTGCGTTAGGTTAGAAACTTGTTTAGGAGTATAGGGGTGCTTTTAGTTTGCATTTTGGTCCCCGTTTCCGCTCCCTATGCTCGAAAAACGTGAATGAGACGAGAAAACCGTCTTATTTCACAATGCCAAGTTTGTTTGCTTGAGTTGTATGCCCCACTAGGTTGTATTGTAGTCGGGGAAGATCGTGTTTGCCATATTTAACCTTCGTTGGGTGTTGTGGGCAAAATTTTGAGTTTTTGCCTTTTGCGACGGTCTTATATCTGACGAAATAAGCGTATGTTTGAGCTCAAATTGAACCAGTTTGTCTTGAAATGGACCTTAACGGTAGTTTAGGTCACTTTGGGATGTGACTAAATCACGTTGTTTTATTGTGGTCGTTTTTGAATTTTTGACCTGTTTGTGCCCGAATTGGCGTAAAATTGCCTTTTTGAGCTGTTAAAAGAATGCCCAACTGCGTCGGGAATTTTTGTTGTTGTTTTGCGGGATTTGTGTGGGCCTTGAGGTGTTGAGAGGTTGCGGACAAAGGCTCGCCAGCCATGGTGCGTATGTGAGGAGGGCTCGCCAGCCGCGATGCGTTGTAAGTCTCGCCAGCCGAGACAAGGAAATGTACCCGAGGCATCTTCGGGATGTGTCCTTGAAAGGTTGCGGACAAAGGCTCGCCAACCATGGTGCGTATGTGAGGAGGGCTCGCCAGCCGCGATGCGTTGTAAGACTCGCCAGCCGAGACAAGGAAATGTACCCGAGGCATCTTCGGGATGTGTCCTTGAAAGGTTGCGGACAAAGGCTCGCCAACCATGGTGCGTATGTGAGGAGGGCTCGCCAGCCGCGATGCGTTGTAAGGCTCGCCAGCCGAGACAAGGAAATATACCCGAGGCATCTTCGGGATGTGTCCTTGAAAGGTTGCGAACAAAGGCTCGCCAGCCAAATGATATGGTCGGTTGATGGACCATGGGAGTAGCCGCGTTAAATGGGCTTGCTTTGAAAATAGCGAACTCGTGATGTCACTGGGGAAATAGTGGGTATGGATTCTCATTACTACTATTTTTTGGAATGAGTGGGTTCCGCGAGGAAGCCTCCTGCTGGTATTTGAAGGGATAGTGAATTTGGAATCTTCACTAATGATTGAATTTGCAGTGGCGGTTTTGATCGCCGTTTGTTCTGATTTTGAAGGAAAATAGCGAATTTGAGTTTGCTATAGCGTTTGAAGTGACGGTTTATGTGCCGCCGTTGACATGTGATGGAAATAGTGAATTTGGAATCTTCACTATTGATCGAAGTGACGGTTTATGTGCCGCCATTGACATTTGAAAGAAATAGTGAATTTGGAATCTTCACTATTGAAGTGACGGTTTATGTGCCGCCGTTGACATTTGAAAGAAATAGTGAATTTGGAATCTTCACTATTGATTGAAGTGACGGTTTATGTGCCGCCGTTGCTTGAAAAAATAGCGGTTTTTGAATTTTCGCTGTTATTTTTGAAGTTGGAGGAAAATAGCGATTTTGAATTTTCGCTATTATTTTTGAAGTTGGCGGTTTCGATCGCCGTTTTGCTTGAAGTTTTTTGAAAATAGCGAATTTGAATTTTCACTATTTGGTTTTGTTTGTTTTTCAAGGAAATGACGACATTCAATATCGTCAACGAAAATTCGAATTTGTTGTGGGGAATTAGGCCAAAGCCCAATTTTCGCTGAAAAAGCAAAGGGGAGGCCTGGTTTAGGCGCGAGCCATCTGGCGATAGAAGCCGACTTCCCTATTTTCTGTTAAAAAGACGCGAGGTTGAGCTGCGGATGATCATTCATCTTCAACCTCAACAATCTCGCAAAATCGCCATTAAAGGACCTTCTAGCTTGCTTTCTCTTGTGCCATTGTCAACAAATGTGATCTCAAGGTAAGTATTCCCTCTTGAATCCTTTCAAATTTGTCGATTTTAGCTTGATTAAATTAGGGCGAAATTTTGCCCTAAAAATCGAATTGGGCGTTTTTGATTGAGCCAATTTCGAGTGAAATTGATGTTTGCATTAGGTTAGAAACCTGTTTAGGAGTATAGGGGTGCTTTTAGTTTGCATTTTGGTCCCCGTTCCCGCTCCCTATGCTCGAAAAACGTGAGTGAGGCGAGAAACCGTCTCATTTCACAATGCCAAGTTTATTTGCTCGGGTAGTGGGTCTCACTAGGTTGCATTGTAGTTCGGAAAACCCGTGTTTGCCATCTAAGGACCGTCGTTGGATGCTTGTGGGCAAAATTGGGTTTTGCCTTTTGCGACGGTCTTACGTCTGACAAAATAAGCGCCTGTTTGGGCTTGAATTGAGTCAGTTTGCCTTGAAATGGACCTTATTGGTATTTTAGGTCACCTTGGGCGTGATAAAATCACGTTTGCCTTTTTTTGCGGTCGTTTTTGAATTTTGACCGGTTTGGGCTCAAATTAGCGTATGAATTGCCTTTTTGAGCCGTAGAAAAATACCCCATTGTGTCGGGAATGCATTTTGGGTTGTTGGCAGACCTTATGTGGGTCTTGAAATGCCGTTTTTGTGGTTTTGACTCGTCTTTTGCTTGAAAAGAGGGGCGAGTCGTTTTTGTTTGTTTGTTGTGAATGGTTTGGGGCGGGATTGCCCTTTGTTTTGTATTGTAGGTTGTGTTTTTTTTGGGTTTATCCATTTCATGCCGTCGTAATGCCGAAATTTCGGCTGACGTTTTTTTGTTTGTTTTTTTTTTATCGCAGGGTATCGTCTGGGACCTATGGGGTCCGTTGTTGAGGCTTTGGAGGAGGAAGTCGATCCTGGAGGGGATGTAGCGGCCGAGGAGGCTGCCGTATTCGAGGCGGTGGTGGAGGATGCTTCCGTAGAGGAGGATAGGCGGCTGATATGGCCGGTTTGTCCTTTTCGTTGTGGCTCATAGACAGGGTGGCTGATGAGTGGGGTTCAGTATCGGAATGGTGCATCGCATCATGGTTCTTGGCCTCCTCATCATCCGAAGTCTGCAAGACACTGTCTTCTTTTTTGCCATGGAGCAGGAGTGGAGGGTTATCGTCATGGTAACCTCCTCTGCTTTCGCTGTTGCTCCTCTGTTTCCCATGTTGCTCTCTTTCTTTTCCGTTTGACAGGATAAAGAGTGCTTAGTTCGGTAGGTGGCGGATAGCCCCCAGTTCGTTGTCTTAGGTCAGTGTCTGTATGATGGACGTTTGTTTTAGGCCAGTGTCTGTATGATAGACGTTTGTTTTAGGCCA
This sequence comes from Silene latifolia, assembly GCF_048544455.1. Lineage (NCBI taxonomy): Eukaryota > Viridiplantae > Streptophyta > Magnoliopsida > Caryophyllales > Caryophyllaceae > Silene > Silene latifolia. Next base: position 237,585,028 of record NC_133537.1, read on the forward strand.
GTGTCTGTATGATAGACGTTTGTTTTAGGCCAGTGTCTGTATGATAGACGTTTGTTGATATATTTTGCGTAAGGCGGCTTGTATATATGTGTTTTTGGATTGTAGTTTGTTTTGTGATTGTTGGCTTTTTTGTGTTGTGTTTCGGAGGAGCGTTGTCGGCTGTTGATTCTCCTTTTGCTTTGCACCGCTTCTGCATCGTTAGTTTGTAGAAAACAGCAACGATATATCACATACGCAAAAACGTAAACACGTAAAAGCATTTGATTGAAAAAAACAAAAATTAAACAATATGACTTGAAGTTAAAATTTGAAATTTTGAAACGAATTTTGAAAATTCCGTGACAAATCGTCACGTTCGGAATTCAAGGAATTGCTGAAAATTTGAGCAATTAACTCGTGTCGTGAATTAAATTGCATCGAAATTTTGAAAATTGACTCGAAAAAATATAAAACTCAAACCATCAGGAAAGAATTTTAGAAAAGGATTTTTACGAGTATATTTGGCTTTTGATGTCAAGACTCGAATTTGTGAGCGCTTGAATTTTTGAGGAAAATTGATGTCGTGTTATCAATTTTCGATTTTGATTTTTGCCGGAAAATTGCGAAAAAGCGAAAAAAAATTCGAAATTTCGACTGACATGGAAACGATCCATCGCGGATCGGGGCGACTAGCCCTTCCCCCCTTAAAAAAAGAAAGAAAAATCCGTATGTTTAAAGCTGCGTCATGGAAACCGTGTCGGATTTCGTAAAACGCGAAAACAAGGAAATGTGAGTGTGAAGAAACACAAAATTTCCCGGAATCATCCCGAAGAGGCGCGAGGTTCCTGGCAGGAGGTTTGAGGTGTTAGGAGAAAACACATGTTGAAAGAGACAAGTCAACAGCGGGAATCCTGGAGGAGCCTCAAAGAGGCGCAAACGTCTTGGCGATGGAAGCCGGCTCTCCTCTTTTTCTGAAAAATGCGCTGATCATTTTGTATAAATAGGGACGTTTGCGCTTCATTGTTTCATCATCCGAAACACAAAATCATCTCTACAAAACCTCCTCTTCTTCCACAAAAATATTTCATGGATGCTTTCGAGAACGCTTTGCGACAATGGTGCCGGGATTTGTCGCCTCCCGAGAAGTATCAACTCGATTGTATGGGAGTTGGTCAATTGTTGGTGCTTCGTCAAGTCAAGGTGCAACCTTTGTTTCTTGAAGCATGTTCTCGGTTTTGGGATTCGAAACATCATGTTTTCGTTTTCCCGAAAGGTGAAATTTGTCCTCTCGCCGAAGAAGTTGGAGTCATTGGTGGGTGGCCGGGTTGTGCTCCGGTGCTTCCTCCGACACGGTTGTGCTACAAGGAGAAATTCCGTTCTATGTTGGACTTATCAACAAGCCAAATCAACTTTCTTCTTGCTCCACATGGTGTGGATATGTTGGCTCTTATCAACATCTTCTCGAATCGGTTAGATGCTAATGTCTCGGAGGTTGCTAGGAGAAGGGCTCTTGCATTTTGCCTTGTCCATGTGTACCTCTTTGTTGATGCCTTGAAGAAGGAGGGGCCAAGATGTCATGGTAGCATGACCCTTATCCATGTGATTGAGCAAATGGAGCATGGTAGAGATCCATCATGGTTGGTGCTTGGAGAGATTATCCAAGCTTTGGACAAGGAAGGCTCTTGTGGAGAAGCTTCCTCTTTTGGATCGCCAAGGATCCTCCAAGTGTGGCTATTGGAGAGGCTAAGGTATGTAGAGCCTCCGGTTAATCCTTCTTCTTACTCCTTCCGTCACCTCACTATGAGGAAGAAGTTGTACCCGGATAGTTTTGCTTCCACCGAGGCCTATTGGGCCGCAAGATTGGCGGAGGAGGGTGGTCCTCATATCCGTTGGGTGGTGCCGTGGTGGCACTTGAGGTCCTTCACGGGGTTGCCCGCTTCGGGTGCTAGTCCTCGTTCTTTGATGGCGGTGGGTTTGAAGGTTGTTTCCTTCATATATCCCGAAAGGCTCATGAGGCAAATGGGGCGTCAACAAAAGGTGCCCGCTCAAGATACTCTTGTCCAAGAGAATGTGTTCCGGAACTCCGAGCTTGTGGAATTCTTTGAAAGGTGGTGGGCCAATCGGCCGCTTTGGGAGGTGCCAAACCCCGCTGCCACGACATGGGTGACTCCCGCTTATGTCAAGTGGTCACGTGCTCCGTCCTTGGAAGAGAAATCCAAATTTTGTAAGGACGAGGTTGTCGACTTGAAGTACCGAGAGGTTGGCAAGGCCAACCGTGCTTTCTTTGAGGAGTATGTTGATGGAGCTACCCCCGATGTGATGAGACCACCGAAGAGGAGGAGTTCCGGCCCCAAGAATATGGTGGGCCGTGCATTGGATCGTCTTGGGTCAAATATGGGGTTTTGTGCTAGACCAGAGGCCGTCGCCGTCTTAGATCCGTTGAGGATCCGTTCTGAGGAGGAAACCCATGCTAGGCGGGCCAACAAGAAGAACAAGGGGAAGATGTACCCCGAAGGAAAAGGCAAGGGTAGAATGGAAGAGTGAAGACCTCCATTACCCGCTTTATTATTATGTTGTATTATTGTTGTGAGTTTTTATTATGTTGTACTAGCTAGTTATTGTGTGTTTTGTGCTAGTTTTATTATGTGAGGTGTGTTAGTGGACACCTTAGCTTTGACAAGTTGTAGACTCGTCGAGCTTTATTTGTTGTTGAAATTGTAATCCCTCCCATTATTAATTAAATAAGAGGATTGCTCGTGTAGAAAGTTGTGAACGCTTGTTTCTTCCATCCATTGGTAAAGGCAATTTGATTTGAATCATCCTAAACGTTTGCACTTGGGAAAGTGGTATTTTGTGGAAAGGGAGAAAGGCTCATTTTTGTATTTTTGTGGAAAAGGGAGTGGTTTTCCCTTTCTTCTTTTTCGATGGGGATTTTTGTATGGGGATGATTGTATTTGATTGTGGGGATGGTTGTATCCTTCTTGTGTAAGAAAGGACTGCTTACGTATCCACCTGAAGAGGTGAAATCAAACCATGATCGTAGTTCAAAATGTTTTGTGAATTCGAATTGGGTTTTGTGGTTGTATCCCTCAGGCATAAGAGGGACTGCCTACGTATTCACCTGAAGAGGTGAAATCAAACCATGCTCGTAGTTCAGGGGGGTTGTTTTTGGTTGTGCAAATGGACGTTGCCTTTGACGGATCAAAGGACATTTGAAACGGGCAAGGTGCCGCAGCTTAGACTCGATAAAACATGCAATTTCAAATCAGAACGTATTGAGGAACTTGACTTGAAAAGGGTTGAGGTCGACGCTAGTTGCAAAACTAGGCTAGGTTGTTGGTTGATAGGGTTCAAGGGTAGTATTTCTTGAGTTGGTCTAGGTAGGTCGGGTTTGTAAAGTCCTCCCCGTCTAGGTCACTCAGTCTCACTGCGCCCCCCGAAAGTATTTTCTTGACCAGGTATGGCCCGACCCAGTTGGGGTTGAATTTTCCCCTCGGATCGACGGGTAATGGTGCTCGAACTGACTTAAAGACTAAGTCGCCCTCTTGGATGTTTCTGGGTTTAACCTTTTTGTTGAATGCCCGTTGTATACGTCGTTGGTATAGCTGGACGTTGTGCAAGGCGTTGAGTCGCCGTTCGTCTAGAAGAGTGATTTGTTCGTACCTTCGACGGGTCCATTCCGCCTCAGGGAGTTGACTCTCTAGTAGGATGCGTAGAGATGGGACCTCTAACTCTACCGGTTGAACCGCCTCCATACCGTATGCTAGGTAGAAGGGTGTGGCGCCTGTCAGTGTCCGAATGGAGGTTTGGTATCCCCAGATTGCGAATGGGAGTTTGCTCGGCCAATCGCGGTAGTTGTCTTGCATTTTCTTGATAATGGTAACAAGAGTTTTGTTCGCTGCCTCCACCGCTCCGTTAGTTTGGGGACGGTAGGGGGAAGATCGATGTCGTTTGATCTTGTATTTGTCCAGCAAAGCTTGAGTTTCCGCCCGGAAGTGAGAGCCTTGATCGCTGATGATTTCATGGGGTACCCCATATCGGCAGATGATGTTGTTTTGAATGAATTTGGCCACTTGTTTGGCGGTCAAGACTGCATATGACTGTGCTTCCACCCATTTGGTGAAGTAGTCGATGGCGACGAGGACGAAGCAATGCCCCTTGGTGCCTATCGGGTTGACTTTCCTGATGATGTCGATGCCCTAGGTTGAGAATGGCCAGGGTGATGTCATGGTGTATAAAAGGGATGGTGGTATGTGTTGTATGTTGGCGAAGATTTGGCAATTGTGGCAATGTTTGACGTAGTTACGGCAATCGACTTCCATGGTTGTCCAGTAGTAACCTAGCCGCATGATTTTCCGTGTAAGCATCATTGTACTCATGTGAGGGCCACATTCTCCGTCGTGAACCTCTCCCATGACTTTTTTGGCTTTGTGTTGGTCAATGCAAAGGAGGATAATTCCTTGGGGTGTTCTTTTGTAGAGTTGATTTTGGTTTATCACGAATTGTAATGCAAGTAAACGGATGGCTCTTTGTCCTCTTTGATCAGAGTTGGGAGGGAATTCGTTTTTGGTTTTGTAATTGAGGATGGCTTGGTACCAAGGTTCATCATGGCTTTCCTCATCGTTGATAATGGCACAAATGTGAGCTGGCTCGCTCCTTCTCTCGACACATAGGGGCATCGATGTCACGTCGTCAGGTATGTTGACGAGCGCGACAAGATTTGCCAGGGCATCAGCAAATTGATTTTCTTCTCGTGGCAAGGGGAAGTAGTCGACTTGGTCGAAGAACTCGGCCTCTTGACTGATCTTCGCTTGGTAAGGAGTTAGGCTGTCAGATCGGAATTTCCATGATCCGGATACCTGATTGATGATGAGTGAGGAATCGCCATGGACCCTCAATCTCTTGATGCCAAGTGTGATGGCTGCTTGTAGGCCGATGAGACATGCTTCATATTCAGCGGCATTGTTGGTGACGGTGAATACTAGCTTGACCGAGATCGGAATGTGTTCTCCCTCTGGTGATATTAGAAGGATTCCTACCCCGAAGCCTCTCAGATTAGATGGACCATCAAAGTATAGGTCCCATGCGTCGAAGTCGGCACAAAGGATGTCTTCGTCAGGAAGTGACCATGTGTCGGTCGTTGGATCCTCGTTGACGGGATTTTCTGCTAGGAAGTCGGCGACTGCTCTTCCCTTGATAACCTTGAGGGGTACAAACTTGAGATCAAATTGGGACAGCATGAGTGTCCATCTAGACATCCTTCCGTTTAGTACGGGTTTTTCGAAGATGTATTTAACCGGGTCCATCTTGGAGTAGATGTGGACCGTGTAGCTGAGCATGTAATGCCGCAGCTTCTTTGTTGACCATACTAGGGCAAGGTATGTCTTTTCCAGTTGGGTATACCTCGTCTCGTACTCAATGAACTTTTTGCCGATGTAGTAGATGGCTCGCTCCTCGTTAACCGTTTTTGTGCTAGCATTGCGCCCATGGCTGTGTTGGTAACAGTCAGGTATAGGGATAGAGGAATCCCCGGTTGAGGTGACATGAGGTCAGGAGGTTTGGATAGGATTTCCTTTATCCTGTCGAACGCCTTCTGACAGTCGTCGTCCCAATCGGTGTGATCGGAGGCACGAAGCTTCTTGAATATCGGTTCGCAAATCATAGTAAGCTTGGCAATGAACCGGCTGATGTATTGGACCTGACCGAGAAATCCCCGAATCTCCTTCTCGTTCCTAGGCCGAGGCATTTGTTGAAGGGCTTTGATTTTGGTTGGATCAATCTCAATGCCTCTTTTGCTGACGACATGTCCCAAGAGTTTTCCGGAGGTGACCCCGAATGCACACTTCTGAGGATTTAGTCTCAGGTTATACTTCCGCAGACGAGCGAAGAATTTCCGGAGGGCATTGATGTGGCCATCCCGTTCTTTTGATTTGACGATCATGTCATCGACATATACCTCTACCTCCTTGTGCATCATATCATGTAGGAGAGTAGTAGCGGTTCTTTGATAGGTTGCCCCGGCGTTGATGAGGCCGAAAGGCATGACCGTGTAGCAATATGTACCCCACTGTGTAGTGAACGCAGTCTTATGCATGTCTTCCTCAGCCATCTTAATCTGGTTGTACCCAGCATACCCATCCATGAATGATAGGAGAGCATGCTCGGTAGTGTTGTCTACCAGAATGTCAACATGTGGCAAAGGGAAGCCGTCTTTTGGACTCACCTTGTTCAGATCCCTGAAGTCGACGCAAACCCGAATTCTCCCGTCTTTCTTCGGTACCGGCACAATGTTGGCCACCCAATCCGAGTATTCAGACACTTTGATGAACCCAGCCTTGAACTGTTTGTCCACCTCTTCCTTGATTTTTAGGTCCCATTTAGGATGCATCCGGCGTAGCTTCTGCTTCACAGGTTTAGCCCCGGGTTTAATGGGTATCCGGTGCTCTGCAATTTCTCTGTCAATCCCAGGCATATCTCTGTAAGACCAGGCGAACACGTCCTTGTATTCGTGAAGGAGGTCAATGAACTGTTGTCTTTCCGAGGGGTCCAGGGTTGTCCCTATCCTAAGTTCTTAAGGTGTATTATCGGTTCCTACGTTAATAGGCTTGGTTTCCTCAATGATGGGGGTTCTGGTTTCCCGCTTGTCAAGTTCTTTGGCTAAGTGAGGTGGGTAGTCACTCAAGTCAAGTTCCTCATGATCATTCAGAATTGCATTGCAGTTAAATTGAGACGCGTCATAAGCAAACTTAGCGTTCATTAAGTTGACACGAGCGAAAAGCTCGGAAAGGACGGACATCTCATGATCAGTCAGAGGCGACACAACAGAGGAAGTGGCCCCTGGAACAGGCTCCAGGTCGTCACCTTTCATGGGAGTGGGGGTGACCCTAGTAGACTCAGCCTCTGAATCAGCCACGACTTTGTGATAAAACAGTGGGAAGGGGACCTTGACTGGGACATCTGGAGTGTTAGGAGCTATAACAGACTCTGACTCCGACTCAGACTCAGACTCAGATCCTTCTTCACCTCCCTCCTTGAATATAGGGCCTTCTCCAGTTGTTATCTTGTCAATGCGGCCTTGGCGATCGGTCGACTTGATGGTTTTACTCCAGCCCTGGGTAGCTTTCTCCGGGTCAGTATCGGAGATCAAGGCGGTTGGATCAAACTGATTGTCTTTCAGGGCGATGCTGATGATGTCCTCATAGTCGAGGTGTTTGATGTTATCTTCCCCGAAGAGGAGTGTGACAGCTTGTCCGTCAAGGCATGGTGACGGTTCGGACTCAGTTGATGCAGCTTCGATGTTGTCGGGAATAAAGTAGCAGTCCTGGAAGACTTCCACTCCCGGGTATCTAGCCCTTGCCACAGAGTCACAGATCGGCTCCGGAAAGCCGTGGTAGAGTTCAGACTCTCCCTCGAGGACAAAGTATCCGTTGAGAGTCAGGTGGTAGGGACGGAGGGTGACTCCGTGCTTCTTGCGTTTTCGGATTAGGAGGTTCACCTCCCGGATGTCTTCATTGGTAGGTTCGTATCCCAGCATAAAGGGAATGTTGGGGACCTTAGCCTGTTTCAAGGGAGGCAATGGGTCCTTTAGTGGATTGAGCGGCAAACCCGGGAAATAACCCTGACGCATCATGATACGGTTGATTGTTAGGTTAGTGAACGGGTCACACTCAGAGGTTGCAGGTTCATCAGTTATGGCGTTTATGGCTTGGAAACCCCACATTTCATTGTCGTCCTCCTCAATGGCTTGGGAGGCCACCCCTCTTCTCATAGCTGCTTTGATTGAGGAAGCGGGGATCGTGATCGTTTTCCCGTTGAGGGGGACCCTGATCTTTTGGTGGAGCGTTGATGTGACCGCCTTGACGGCGTGAATCCAGGGACGTCCCAGAAGCATGTTGAAGGACGCGTCGATGTCGACCACTTGAAAACTGGTTTGTCTTTCTAAGGGTCCGGTTACGACGGTCAAAGTGACTAGCCTAGCAACCTTGCGACGAGTGCCGTCGTAGGCGCGTACTCCCTGATTCGTTGGGATTAAATCAGATTCCTTGATGCCCAGCCTGTGGGCAGTTTTGAGAGGAATGACATTCACGGCGGAACCGTCATCCACAAGGACCATTGGTATATTCTTTTGGAGGCATTGTACGGTGATGTACAGGGCCAGGTTATGATTGGCTCCGAACAGGGGAATATCCTCGTCGGAGAAGACGACCAGGTTGCTCAGATCAGGGGCGTCTCTCGTCGTGTGTGCCACTATTTCTTCTGGAGAAGAGGTGGAGGGCACAATTAATTTTCCCAAGGCCTGCAGCAAGGCCTGTCGATGCTCAAAAGACGTTGCGATTAGTTGCCAAATTGAGATTTCGGCTTTTGCTTTCCGGAGTCAAGCTCAAGATTGAGTTCTCGGGGGCCTTTGGTTGAGTGTCCACCTCTGGGACGATTTGGTCATTCGTTGTTGGAACGGCCGTTGAGTTGCTCGGATTCTGATAGGGACGTCCAGACCGGATGAGTTGTCCGATTTCCTTCGTCCGCTTTTCCTTCCCCGGGATGACATAGACATCTTCAACATCGTCCCGCCATAGGCCGTTAATTTCAGGGTCTCGAGGATACCTTGGAGGGGTATTCCTCGGTGGGTAGTTCTTGTGGGGAATATTTTTGTGAGGGCGATTTTTATGGGGGTAGTTATTTTGAGGGTAGTTATTTTGAAGGTGGTTATTTTGAAGGTGATTTTCGTGAGGCCTATGCCAAAATGGTCGCGGGAGAAATCCATCCTGGGGTGGGTAGTTTTGAATGCTTGGGGAATTCTCCCTCGGGCGCGGTGTTGGGGGATTGAAGATGAGTCGACGGTAGGCGTCGTCGAGTCGGGTGATTCTCTCAGAGAGGCTGGCTATGGCCTCTTCAACTTACTGAAACATAGTAAGCATGGTGGCAGCACGGAACACGAACACTCCGTCTGAAGGGTCATTTTCCAGAACATTCACCTCGTCGTCAATTGGCAAGATGAGATGAGAGCAGTCTAGGGCCGGCTCGTCGTCAGAGATGGCGTGAATTCCCAGGGGATTCGTTTTGTTGTTCGGTTTGGTTGGGGGGGGGGGGTATGGGCAAATCTCCTTTCTCAATCATGTCCTGAATGAGGTGCTTGAGTTTGAAGCAATTTTCGGTATCATGCCCTTTCCCTCGATGATACTAGCAGTAGGCGTTGGGGTTCCAAAATCGGGATTTCTTGGCATCGGTCGGATCCGGGGTGGGTCCGATTGGTTGTAGCTTCCCTTGGTCCATGAGCCTTTTCAGGGCACTTGCATAAGTCGACTCTATGTTGGTGAACACTCTCTGGGGGCGTTCAGTTTTCTTGGCAGATGGTTCGACGAGGTTAACCTCATCAATCTTGTTTGTCTGACCGTAAGGGCGAGATCCGGTTGAGGTGGATCCCTGGTAACCCCTGCCGCTGGTCTTTGCTAAGACACCCTTTCGGAGGTCGTCCTCAATACGTGTTCCCAGAGTCGGCAGATCTTGAAAAGTTTTGATATTCTGATACCTCAGCAGGTTGGAATAAACCGGGCGGAGGTTGTTGACAAATTTTTCCACCAGAGTTGATTCACTCGGCTTACTGACCAGCTGAGTACTTACCCTCCTCCAACGGGTTAGAAACTCAGTGAATCCTTCCTTGTCGTTTTGGTTTAACACCTCGAGAGTACGGGTGTTGGCCTGGATTTCGACGTTGTCGGCATACTGTTTGGCAAACTCAACTGCGATCTCATCCCAAGTGGTAAGGTTTTTCGGATCCAAGGACTAGTACCATTGGCGAGGAATCGGCTCCAGAGAGGATGGGAAGATCCGGGTAAAGAGCTCCTGTTTGACCCCCTTAATGGCCATGTAGTCTTTGAAAGCACGGATGTGGTTGAGTGGGTCCTCCACTCCTTTGAACTTAGGCACATCGGTCAGGGTGAAGTTGTCAGGTAACTGGTCCCCAACAGGTTCGAACCTTCGGTTATTTTCAAGGTGGATATTTTTGCCCCGGGCTAGGAGCTGCTCTTCCAAGAGTTTCACCTCTTCTCGCTTTCCGATCGAGGTGGGATATTATGTTCCCCAATTTCCTTGTTCTCCAGGGCGTCGATACGGGTCTCGACGCGATCCAGAGTGACCTTAAGAGCGGTAAGCAGGCTGGCTAGCTGATCAGTTGTGCCATCTCTGTTGTTATCATTGTTATTGTGGTTGACAGACGAAGTCGAAGACGGGGCCATGGCTCTGAGGCAGAAAAACGGCTCAAATTACAACTCAATCCGACATGGTTCCAAGACTGAACGCAATTAACACAGAGGACGAGACAAAGACCAACTCAACAAGACAGGGCGACCGTGTGTGGTCCCTCGGTGCTGACTCGATTTATGACGTGACGGTGTTTGACCGAACCTTTGACATGAGTCCAACATGACGGCGTGACGCCATTGGACGGGTCTCGTGGTGAGACGATTCATAAGTAAAGACCCATAAGTACGTTTGCTTTGACTCGATAGACACGAGGCGGAATTGGAATGGTGGACTGAAGTTTTCGAAAATAGGAATTTTCAAAAAGATTCATTTATCGCTTTAATGGGCGGCTTCCGAAGATAGAAATCTCCGTAAGTCGATCAGTTGAAAAGGGTTGTCTTAAGTTTATTTGCAAAAGACGGTTTGAGTTTGAGTCGGCTCGAAAAACAGTGCGTTGCTTCCCAAGACGGTTTTGAAATTCGAAATTGTATGTTTTGAAAATCGAGTTTTAAATGTTTGAAAAGGTCTCGGGGACGGTGCATGGTCCTCGGGATCTCGAAAGTGTCTCGAGAAAAGGGTGTGTGCTTTTCTCGGGTTTTGAAAGAGCCATTGTCGGCGCGAAACGGGTTAAAATCCGTGTCTAGACGCGGCGATTATAACGGCGTAAAAAGGTGATTTGAAACGGTTATACAAAACCGGGTTTGAAAAATCGTCATTGTGACGGCCTAAAAAGGCGATTTGAAATGGTTATACAAAACCGAGTTTGAAAATCGTCATTACGGCGGCCTAGAAAGGCGTGTTGAAATGGTTATACAAAACCGAGTTTGAAAATCGTCATTACGGCGGCCTAGAAAGGCGATTTGAAATGGTTATACAAAACCGAGTTTGAAAATCGTCATTACGACGCCCTAGAAAGGCGTGTATCGGCCGGCGAAAGACCGAGGTTTGAAATGGCCATTATAACGGCGCAAAAAGGGTGTTTTTGAAAGTTTGAAAATGACACGGAAGGACTTATGATCAACTAGCACATAAGCACTCACAGTTCATAATATTATGCACCATGCTGACACGGGTTTTGGCTTAAAAAGGTGGGTTACACACCAAGCAATAAAACCCCGATTTGCGAGAGGGATACCAATCCAAACAAAATGTGTAAGGAGGGTGCCTTAGCCTCGTGCTCGAAAGTGATGAAAGCTATTTGACGAAACAGAAATATGTGACGTCAATGGTATGCTTGACTCAATCGGGATTCTAAATGCGGGGATGAGAAAACTCACGCCGACGAGACGAGCCAATTGGTCGAAAAGGGTTAGGTTGTGGGCCCAGACAAGGAACCCGACCATGACCGTAATATCAATTAATGCATTCCAACCAAGACCTCGTTCGAGTCTCAACATCTAGGGATCAAAAAGACGTAAGTGTCCTAGATTTCCCCAGCGGAGTCTCCAATCTGTGGACATGGCCCACCTGCGTATGCCCAGCCGATCTGTGGACAATGGCAGCGGTCTTTTTTGAAAGCCACGCTCGGCGGCGTAAAAAATGCTTTCGACCGGATCGTTTTAGATCGGTCGGTTTCGTCTCGGTAAGGGTCTCCAAACGAGTAGAGATGTTCGGAGTCGCCACCAAGCATTTGTGGGATGCCTGGAACCCGTTCGAAATCCACTTTATACCTCGGTCAAATCGAAGCACAAATCAGCGTTTGACATAGGTACTAAAGATAAGGAAATCGTCCCTCTTTAGCATCCTATCTCTAGAATGACTCTCGTACGCCCTGGATAAGGTCGTCCACTATCCAAAGTTTCTGAGTAAGAGGTGAAGGTACGTATTGGGAAGCCCTTTAATCAGACACCCAATCCCGCCCGCGTTTAGCGGCCTCTACTGATCGATCTTGGTTGGTTGAATGCAAAAGTTGATAAAACGGTTTAAATGCATGAATGCGCATCCAATGATTTAAACCTAACATGTGAGAGCTTTCTAAGTCGGTTGATTTAATCCAAGTATCAAGTATAAGATGTCGAGTTGGATTAATGATTGATTTGCATGCAAAACGGAAATTAAACATCCATTTACCGTATTAGGTTTAGGGTGCATAACATGATCCATTTGTCTTAGTAAGGCATTTTGCAAATATGGTTTGAATAGTCATCTGATCCGTCCTATATCCGGGTTAACCGGAGTCGGGATCGTCCTGGACTAATGCTGGAAGGGAACATGCCTTGTACCAGACGGCTATAAGAGGCGCGAGCCAGCCGGCGGTGTAAGGAGCCTCCCTCTGGTTTTGAAAATGAGAAGGAAAAGGCCTGCTTGAGGCGCGGGTTAGCCAACGGTTGTATGCCGTGTTCTGACTATTTAGAAAACGTTATAAAACGTGTTAAAAATGGGTTTTTGAACCCGGTTTGATTTTGAAAGGGTCGTTTAGACCGCATTTGTTGATTTGAAGAACTAGACTCGAATAATCATCATTATTTGATAATATTCGGTGTCGGGTTCGATTTGACAAACTTGACATGAATAGTTTTGAAAATGATCATGGACTAATTGTTTTAAGTCCATTTTGAATGTAATTAGTCGATACTCATCATCGTACCCGGGTTAAAATCCGGCATGGTATGTAGAACCAAGGATGATTTCGTGTGGGTGACTAATATGTTTGTTTTAAAATGTAAAGAAATGAAATAAAAGGCTTTAAAATACCTTTTAAATGTCATTAACCAAATATTATCACCGAAACACGGATTTAACCATCATGGTATGAAGAACCAAGGGTGAAAAATGTTTTATGGTTAAAACATGTGAAATGAAACAAAAAGGTTTCGAAAATACTTTAAATGGTAAAACCCGATTACAAATATGAAAAATGGATTGAGGGAATTGACGAGAACAAACACGGTTGATCTCTGGTCTGAGTACCCCATTTAGGCGCGAGCCATTTGGCGACCTAAGGGGCTTCTGCCTCAAACCAAAAATCAGTTTTGGCTCGTTTATTCCATGTTTTGGTTCATGTTATGCATGTTTTAGCATGTTAGAGTCATGAAACAAATGAAAACATAATAAAAGAGGATTTTTACACCCTCATACTTACATGTTTGGTTATGGCAAGTGACCGACGTAAGTGTAACAACTTGTTTGATCGGAAAAAACTCGGTTTAAAACCGTTTTGGTAAGTAAAAAGAGTGTTTTTAAAAGTTTAGTGATGGTGTAGTGGTCGAAGTGGTAGGTCAAGTGGTTTAATGCACGATGACGGTACCAAACAATGTGTAAGGCTCGTGTTTACGATCGGTAGGTCGTAAACACGCGTCGGATTGTGACTTTAGAAGTCGAGTCGAGAATTTTAAGGGAGAAAAGAGGGGGCGGACACTCAAGGAATCTCAAATGGGTGGCATTTGAGGGGTATTTATAGGAGAATGAGTGGTTGTGTGAGTTTTGAGCGACGTGGCCATCTGGGCTGCTCAAAGAGGCGCGAGCCACGTCGCGGGTCTTCGAGCTATGTTGTCGCTTTCACAACAAACGCAATCATGATTTGTTCTATCCTAGGTTTTGTAGTCACATGTTTGGTACTTGACCAACATGAATCCGGGAAAACTTAGCATAGAAGGCTTTGAGATATTTTGTTTTTGTGTTTGACTCGGTTTGACTCGTTGTTGGAGTCGGGATTTGAATTTTCGAGTCGATTTTTGGTCCGGTGCCGGTTTTGACTCTAGTTAGTGTCATCGCGACCCCGTCGCCGTGCATTAAACACTCCAGGTATTTTTGAAATATTTTGAAATGTTTTGTTTTCGAAATCGTTTTAAGTTTTCCGACGTAAAGTTGTACACAAACTGTCGATCAAACGCTGTGATCCCAAAACATGTTGTAGTCCGATAATCATCGGGTGTTTGTTGGAGTCTCACCAGATACTGGGTATCTACAGTAGGGGCTTGCCAGCCGCGTCGCGTATATGAAGGGGCTCGCCAGCCGCGTTGCGGATATGAAGGGGCTCGCCAACCGCGTCGCGGATATGAAGGGGCCCGCCAGCTGCGTCGCGGATAAGAAGGTGCTTTCCTGCCGCTTGCGGATATTAAGGGGCTCGCTAGCCGCTGTTGAACGTGATGCGCTTTGAGGCTCACCAGCCGTGTTGACTGTGCGTTGTAAGGCTCGCCAGCCATATCGAATCTGCATTGTGAGGCTCGCTCCATATCGAATCTGCGTTGTGAGGCTCACCGTCCATGTTGAATGTGCGTTGTGAGGCTCGCCAGCCATATCGAATGTCGATTGATCGACTGTGGGAAATAGCCGTATTGGACGGGCCTATTTCGAGATATTGCTTGAGTTAGCGGGCTCCGCGAGGGAGGCCTCCTGATATCCTGTTGGGGAAATTCGGTGTTTATGTTGGATGTTTGTGGCGCCGGAAAGGGACAGCGGTCGTGAACCTGGCTCTCGTGGTCGGCGGTGATTTTGAATCTCGAAGGGAGATAGTTGTTTTAATTATCGTTTGTTTTGTAGAAAAAGGACAGATGTGTAATCCGTCATCTGATGTGTGTTTGGGGTGGGGGGGGGGGGGGACGAATTTAATTTCTCCTTCCCATGTTTTGAGATTTGTTAAGGGTAATGAATTTCACTACCCCTTTTTGAAGGTTCGACGGTTTTTAATGCCGCTTGTTGAAATTCGTGAATGTTGTTGAAAATTTTGTGAGAATGGCGAATTTGGACTCTGCTATTGATTTTGTATTTGAAAGGTGGTGGCTTTTTATGCCGTCATTGAAATTTGTGAAATAAGGAGATTCGAATTTCGCTATTTTGTTTTCGTATTTGAAAAATGGTGACGGTTTTTAATGTCGTCGTTGAAATTTGTGAAAATAGCAGATTTGAATTTTGCTACTTTGTTTTCGTATTTGAAAGATGGTGACGGTTTTTAATGCCGTCGTTGAAATTTGTGAAAATAGCGGATTTGAATTTCGCTACTTTGTTTTCGTATTTGAAAGATGGTGACGGTTTTTAATATCGTCGTTGAAATTTGTGCAAATAGCGGATTTGAATTTTGCTATTTGTTTTTCGTATTTGAATGATGAGGGTTTTTAATGCCGTCGATTGAAATTGAGAGAATAGCGGATTTGAATTTCGCCATTTGTTTTTTTTTTTTTTTTGAAAAAGATGACGGTTTTTAATGCCGTCGTTGAAATTTGTGGAATTAGCGAATTTGAATTTCACTATTTTGTTTTTGTATTTGAATGATGGTGACGGTTTTTAATGCCGTCGTTGAAATAATTGAAGTTTGTGTGGGAAATTGGGCCAAAGCCCAAAATTTCGCTGAATGAAGCAGGGAGTGCCTCATTGAGGCGCGAGTTGTTTTGCGAGGGAAGGAGGCTTCCCTGTTTTTTTGTAAAAAAGACGCGAGAATCAGAACTATCCCATTTCATCGCCTTCCTCAATCAAACACGATAATCACAAGAAAATCGCCATTTTTGACCTTGCTTTCTCGCTTGACTTTGTGTCATCGTTATCATGTCATCGCAAGGTATGTAAATCCTCTTGAATCCATTTGAATTTGTTTGTCTTTTTGTTGATTGAATTAGGGCGAAACCCTAGCCTTTCGAAATTGATTTGGGCATTTTTGATTAGCCCATTTTCGAGTGAAATTGATGATTGCGTTAGGTTAGAAACTTGTTTAGGAGTATAGGGGTGCTTTTAGTTTGCATTTTGGTCCCCGTTTCCGCTCCCTACGCTCGAAAAACGTGAATGAGACGAGAAAACCGTCTTATTTCACAATGCCAAGTTTGTTTGCTTGAGTTGTGTGCCCCACTAGGTTGTATTGTAGTCGGGGAAGATCGTGTTTGCCATATTGAATCTTCGTTGGGTGTTGTGGGCAAAATTTTGAGTTTTTGCCTTTTGCGACGGTCTTATATCTGACGAAATACGCGTATGTTTGAGCTCAAATTGAACCAGTTTGTCTTGAAATGGACCTTAACGGTAGTTTAGGTCACTTTGGGATGTGACTAAATCACGTTGTTTTGTTGTGTTCGTTTTTGAATTTTTGACCTGTTTGTGCCCAAATTGGCGTAAAATTGCCTTTTTGAGCTGTTAAAAGAATGCCCAACTGCGTCGGGAATTTTTGTTGTTGTTTTGCGGGCCTTGTGTGGGCCTTGAGGTGTTGAGTGGTTTTTGAAAATTTTTGCTGTTTTGACTCGTCTTTTGCTTTAAAGGAGGGCGAGTTGTTTTTTGTGCGATTTTTGTGAAGTGTTTTGTTGTGTTTTTTTGGTTGGGTTTAGGCTGGTTTGCCCTTTGTTTTGCAGGTGTGTCTTTTTGGATTTGTCCGTTTTGTGCCGTCGTAATGCCGAAATTTCGGCTGACGTTTTTGTTTTGTCCTGATTGCAGGGGAGTGTTTTGGGCCCACTGGGTCCGTTGCTGAGACCTTAGAGGTCTTGTTTGGGATCGGGCCGGTTAGTACTTCGGCGAGTGCACATGAGGTGGTGGTAGAGGATGCTTCGGAGGAGGAGGAGCCCACCGATGAGGTCGTTAGGGCTGAGGGAGCCACATAGGTTCGTGAGGAGCCCGTTGTTTGGGCTGTTGGTGCTGAGGGAGCCGCTAGGGCTCAGGAGGAGCCTGTTGTTGAGGCTGCTAGTGCTGGGAGGGCTCAGACAGGGTCTGAGGCTGGTACCTCCGGGAGGAGGGTTAGTACCGTTAGGAGGAGGGGTCCTCGACCCACTAGACGGGTGCTTCAGAACGTCGTTAGGTTCACTGAGAGGCCTCCTCCCCGTCGTGTGGAGTCTCGCGGGCTGAAGAGACGGAGAGCGGAGACGGAAGCGGATGACGCTTACGTCACGGGCTGGGATGCCAGATGGGTTATAGCTCCGCGGGGGTTGAACGTGCGGGCGACGCCTACCTGGGCTGAGGGTTTTGAAGGTAGCCAGCTGTTCCTGCGGCTAGACACTCACCTCTCCTACCGTGCACACGAGGGCTTGGTAAGTTTACTGCTTTGTCGAGCTTTTGTTGGTTTTGCTGTTTCAGACCCGAATAATTATTCTGACGTTGTTGTTTCCCAATTTCAGGAGATTGCTACCACGAGGAATTTCTCAGGCTTCTCGACTTGCTTGGGTTTCTACGACGTTCTACGGGCCGGTACGAGGGCATTGATAGAGAGGTCGGCAATGGGCCATTGGTGGCTGCTTGGTGTGATATTCATAGGGCTTCGATTAGGTCGAACCTGTGTTTGATCCGCGCCATGTTGGACCGTTACTGGGACACGACGTCATCGTTCCACATGGAGTTTAGGGAGGTCGGTGTCAGTTTAGAGGACTTTGCCATGATATCGAGCCTCCTCTGTGACGAGGCGCCTGTTGAGTTCTCGGAGACGCCAGAGAGAGTGTCTTCTGCCGTGGTCACGGATTTGATCGACGATGTTTTTCCCACACCGTCTGACATTACTCCATACTTGATCGCGAACTCGTATGTGAGGGATCACTTCGGGAGGAGAGTGGTGGGTTTTTTTTCGGCGCCGTTGGCAAGTCCGGAGGCTGACGCGCAGGAGGCGCGGCTGTGGTTGTGGTACTTCTTGGGTACCACGTACTTTGGTGACAAGGGTGAGCGCTTGTCGACCAAGGTACTTCCTCTGCTTGCTGACTTGGATGCTTTAGGTCAGTTTGACTGGGTGACGCCGGCTTTGGTGAGTTTTACCCGGTACTTGCACGCTGCGGTTCGTCCGGAGGTGATGGGGGACGGGAGTTCTCCCGATTTGGTTGGCCCCGGCCTCATCTTGGAGGTATGAGCGTTTTTTTGTGGTTTTTTTATTTTGATTTTGATTTGTGGTTTGATTTTTTTTATTTTTGGATTGGTTTTGAGTTTTGGCAATTTTCGAAAAAACTGGCTGATTTGTGATTGCTGTGTTTTGTTACAGGCTTGGTTGTGCGCTTACTTCGTTCCCCTGCGCCCGGGGACGACTGGTGGCGTTCCTTCGGCTTACCCCGTTGTGAGGGCTTGGACGGTGGCTCGGAAGAAGTCGACCAAGTCGACTTACGAGGACTGTAGGCGTCGGGTGAACGCCCTCTGAGTTGGTGACATAAGTTGTTGCTTCCTACCTCTTTTGTTTTGTAGAAACGGATAGAGATAAGATGGCTAGGCAGCCTAAAAAAACCCTAGTTAGTTGATTAGCTTTGCCTTGAGTACAGTTTGTCGGGTGCCCTTGGGAGCACTACACAGGCGTACCGGCTGTTGTTAGGGAGCGTCTGCGACCTCCCAGTTCCCAGCGTTTTTACCTTGAGACGGCGATCGAGCCGGTTAGGTACTTGGGCGAGCGTCTAGCTCGTCAGTGCTTTAGTGAGACCTTTGTTGTGCCGGTCGATCCGCCTAGGGTGTTGTTCCAGGAGTCGACACCCAACGAGGTTGAGGAGCACCTTCACTGTCACAAAGGTGAGAAGCTGTTGTTACGAGAGGCCGACTACGACACCTTCCATTTGTCGAGGCTTGCCTGGTACCCGATTGAGGTATGTTTTCCTCTGTTTTTTGTTCTCATTACTTCCCTTTGATAGAGGGGTTGTTACCTTCGATGCGGGTCCATATTGTAGGGTGTCGATACGTTGATGAGGACCTAGCCCCCAGTTTTCCCGACACAGACCACCTTTCAGGGGCCGGGCGGTGAGGAGCTACAGCTGCATCTGCCAGAGCCTGTGGCCGCTGAGGTGACCGACGCTGGCATGGAGTGGAGGTTGACTGTTCTGAAGGTGAGTTTCTGATCTAAATACTCCTCCTCGTTTATCTTTTGCCTTGCATTTTTATTGTATTGAAGGACCTTTCTGGTTGTGGCTTTGCGGCGGATGGCTAACCGGTGGAGGGCGCTTGCTGGTGACCTGGCTGCGAGGGAGTCTCGGCTTGCGCATGTGCTTTTTGTTGGTTGTTTTTGTGTTGCATTTCACGTTTAGATCTCAATGACCTGTATTGTGTTTTGCAGGGTACCGCGGATCCAGCGGAGCTTGCTCAGGTCTGTGCTGAGTTGGACGCAGCGAGGTCGACGATCGAGGCACAGGGGCTGGGGATCATCAGTCGGGATCCGAAGTTGAGGCGTCGCGAGGATGGGTTGCGGAGCCGGGATGAGGAGATTGCCTCTCTCAGGGCTCAGCTGGCTGCGGCAGAGGAGCTTCGCATCACGATGGAGTACGAGATGCTGGAGAGTTATCCGGAGAGAGGGCCCGAGCAGGAGGTGGTGTCAGCTTTGCCTGCGACTCCCCGTGAGACCGATACTGGCCCACCGGGAGGCGTTGAGTTGTTGTAGTTGTTTGTCCGTGTTTTGGACTTTTGTTTGTACATATTTACATTTTGCGTAAGGCGGTTTGTATATATGCGTTTTTGGATTGTAGTTTATTTTGTTTGGCTTTTTTGTGTTTGTAACAGGTAGCACTTACGCATAAACGTAAACACGCAAAAGCATTTGACGAAAACAAAAATAACCACGATGACTCGAAGTTAAAATTGAAATTTGAATTGAAATTTTGAAAATTCCGCGACAGGTCGTCACGTTTGGATTTTTCAAAAGGAAAATGATTTGAAATTTCGGGCAATTAACTCGTGTTTGAATTAAATTGCATCGAGTTTTGCTAGAAATTGATTTGTAACTCGAAAAATTAGAACTCAAACCGTCACGGATGAATTTTAAAGAGATTTTTGCGTGTGTATTTGATTTGATTTTTGTGAGATCAAGACTCGGATTTGCGAGAGCTTGAATTTGAAGAAAAATTGACGTCGTGTTATCAATTTTCGATTTTGTGGAAAATGTGAAAAATCGAAAAAAATTTCGGAATTTTTGACTAACATGGAAACGATCCGTCGCGGATCGGGGCGACTAGCCCTTCCCCCCTTAAAAAAAAAGAGAAAAATCCGTATGTTTAAAGCTGTGTCATAGAAACCGTGTCGGATTTCGTAAAACGCGAAAACAAGGAAATGTGAGTGTGAGAAAACACAAAAATTCCTGGATAGGCCCGAAGAGGCGTGAGTCCTGTGGCAGGAGGTTTTAGGTGTCAGGAAGAAACACAACTTTAAAGGGACAAATCAAGGTGCGGATCCTGAGAACCACCCCAAAGAGGCGCGAGGCCACAGGCGATGGAAGGGAGCTTCTCCTTTTTTCGGAAAAAAGCATTGATTGTTTTGTATAAATAGGGACGTTTGTGCTTCATTGTTTCATCATCCGAAACACAAAAAACATCTCCACAAAAACCTTTCTTCTTCTTCCACAAAATTATTTATGCATGCTTTCGAAAATAGGTTGCGACATTGGTGTCGGGATTTGTCACCTCCTGAGAAGTATCAACTCGTTGTAATGGGAGTTGGTCAATTGTTGGTGCTTCGTCAAGTCAAGATGCAATCCTCGTTTCTTGAAGCATGCTCTCGGTTTTGGGATTCAAAACATCATGTTTTCGTTTTCCCGAAAGGTTAAATTTGTCCTCTTGCCGAAGAAGTAGGCGCCATTGTGGATGCCCGGGTTGTACTCCGGTGCTTACCCCGACTCGGTTGTGTTATAAAGAGAAGTTTCGTTCAATGTTGGGCTTGTCAACAAGTCAAGTCAACTTTCTCCTTGCTCCCCATGGTGTGGATATGTTGGATCTTATCAACATTTTCTCAAACCGGTTGGATGTCAATGTTTCGGAGGTGGCTAGGAGGAGGGCTCTTGCCTTTTGCCTAGTGCATGCATACCTCCTTGTCGATGCCTTGAAGAAGGAGGGGTCCAAATGTTATGGTAGTATGTCCCTTGTGCATGTGGTTGAGCAAATGGAGCACGGTAGGGATCCATCATGGTTGGTGCTCGGCGAGATCATCCAAGCTTTGGACAAGAAGGGCTCTTGTGGAGAAGCTCCCTTGTTCGGGTCTCCAAGGATCCTCCAAGTGTGGCTACTGGAGAGGCAAAGGTATGTAGAGCCTCCGGTTGATTCTTCTTCTTACTCCTTCCGTCACCTTACTATGAGGAAGAAGTTATACTCGGATAGTTTTGCATCCACCGAGGCCTATTGGACCTCGAGGTTGGTGGAGGAGGGCGGTCCTCATATCCGTTGGGTGGTGCCATGGTGGCACTTGAGGTCCTTCACAGGGTTGCCCGCTTCGTTTGCTAGTTCTTGTTCTTTAATGGTGGTGGGTTTGAAGGTTGCTTCCTTCATCTATCCCGAAAGGCTTATAAGGCAAATGGGGCATCAACAAAAGGTGTCCGCTCAAGATACTCTCGTCCAAGAGAGTGTTTTACGGAACTCGAGCTTGTGGAGGTCTTTGAAAGGTGGTGGGCCACTCGGCCGATTTGGGAGGTGCCAAACCCCGTTGCCATGACATGGGTGACTCCCGCTTATGTCAAGTGGTTTAGAGCTCAAACCTTGGAGGAAAGGTCCAAATCTCGTAAGGACGAGGTCGTTGACTTGAAGTATAGAGAGGTCGGCAAAGCCATCCGTGCCTTCTTTGACGACTTTGTTGATGGAGCTAGCCCGGATATAATGAGGCCACCAATAAGGAGAAGCTTGGGTCCCAAAGAGGTAGTGGGCCGTGTTTGGGCTCGTCTTGGACCGAGTATGGGGTCATGCAAGAGACCGGAGGCCGTCGCCGTTGTAGATCCGTTGAGGATCCGCTCCGAAGAGGAAGTTCATGCTAGGCGGGCCAACAAGAAGAACAAGGGGAAGATGTACCCTGAGGGAAAATGCAAGGGTAGAATGGAAGAATGAAGACCTCCATTACCCGTTTTATTATTATGTTGTATTAGTGTTGTGAGTTTTTATTATGTTGTACTAGCTATGTATTGTGTGTCTTGTTCTAGTTTTACTATGTGAGATGTCTTAGTCGACATCCTAGCTTCGACAAGTCGTAGACTTGCCTAGCTTTATTTGCTGTCAAAGTTGTAATCTTTCTCATTATTAATTAAATAAGAGGATTGCTTGTGTTAAAAGAAATTGTGAACGCTTGTTTCTTCCATCCATTTTGTAAAGGTAATCCGGTTTGAATTATCCTAAACATTGCAATTGGGGAATGGGATTTTTGTGAGAAGGGAGAAAGGCTCCTTTTTGTATTTTTTGTGGGAAAGGGAATGTCATTTCCTTTTCCTTTGTTGTTTTTTTTGAAGTTGATATGGGTGATTTTTTTTGTGGGGATGGTTGTATCCTTCTTGTGTAAGAAAGGACTGCCTACGTATCCACCTGAAAAGGTGAAATCAAACCATGATCGTAGTTCGAAAAGTTTTCTTAATTTATTTGGGGTTTTGTGGTTGTATCCTTGTTGTGTAAGAAAGGACTGCCTACGTATCCACCTGTAAAGGTGAAATCAAACCATCCTCATAGTTCAGGTGTTTTTGTTTGAGTGCAAATGGATGTTGCCTTTGACAGATCAAAGGACATTTGAAACGGGGCAAGGTGCCACAACTTAGACTCGACAAAACATGCAATTTCAAATCAGAACGCGTTGAGGAACTTGACTTGAAAGGGATAGGGTGGTCGCTAGTTGTAAAACTAGGGTAGGGTTTGTTCGTTAATTAGGTCTCAAGGGTTGTATTTCTTCAGTTGGTCTAAGTTGGTCGGGTTTGTAAAATCCTCCCCGTCTAGGTCACTCAGTCTCACTGCGCCCCCCGAAAGTATTTTCTTGACCAGGTATGGCCCGACCCAATTGGGTTTAAATCTCCCTCTCGGATCGACTGGTAGTGGTGCTCGAACCGACTTGAGGACCAAGTCGCCTTCTTTGATGTTCCTGGGTTTGAAATTTTTGTTGAATGCCCATTGTATACGTCGTTGGTATAGCTGGACGTTGTGCAAGGCGTTGAGTCGCCGTTCGTCTAGAAGCGTAAGTTGTTCGAACCTTCGACGGGTCCATTCTGCCTCAGGAACTTGACTCTCCAGTAGGATGCGTAGAGATGGGACCTCCAACTCTACTAGTTGAACCGCCTTCATGCCGTATACTAGGTAGAAGGGTGTGGCTCCTGTTGGCGTTCGAATAGAGGTTCGGTATCCCCAGAGTGCGAATGGGAGTTTGCTCGACCAATCGCGGTAATTGTCTTGCATCTTCTCAATGATGGTGACAAGAGTTTTGTTTTCTGTCTCTACCGCTCCGTTGGTTTGGGGACGATAGGCGGATGATCGATGTCGCTTGATTTTGTATTTGTCCAGCAAGGCTTGTGTTTCCGCCCGGAAGTAAGAGCCTTGGTCATTGATGATTTCATGGGGTACCCCATATCTGTATATGATGTTGTCCTGGATGAACTTGGCCACTTGTTTGGCGGTCAAGACCGCGTAGGACTGTGCTTTTACCCATTTGGTGAAGTAGTCGATGGCGACGAGGACGAAGCAATGCCCCTTGGTGCCTACCGGGTTGACTTTCCTGGTGATGTCGATGCCCCAGGACGAGAAAGGTCAGGGTGATGTCATGGTGTATAAAAGGGATGGTGATATGTGTTGTATGTTGGCGAAGATTTGGCATTTGTGGCAATGTTTGACGTAGTTTCTGCAATCGGCTTCCATGGTGGTCCAGTAGTAGCCTAATCGCATGATTTTTCGGGTCAGCATCATTGCGCTCATGTGAGGGTCGCATTCTCCATTGTGGACCTCTCCCATGACGTTTTTGGCTTTGTGATGGTCAATGCAAAGCAGAAGAATCCCTTGGGGTGTTCTTTTGTATAGTTGTTCTTGGTTTATCACGAATTGTGATGAAAGTAAACGGATGGCTCTTTGTCCTCTTGTATCAGAGTTGGGAGGGAATTCGTTTTTGGTTTTGTAGTTGAGGATGGCTTGGTACCAAGGTTCGACATGGTTTTCCTCGTCGTTGTTGATGGCGAAGATGTGCGCTGGCTCGTTCCTTCTATCGACACAAAAGGGCATCGATGTCATATCGTCAGGTATGTTGACGAGCGCGACAAGTTTTGCCAGGGCATCACCAAATTTATTTTCCTCTCGAGGCAAGTGGAAGTAGTCGACTTGGTCGAAGAATTCGGACTCTTGATTGGTTTTTGCTCGGTAGGGTGCTAAGTTGTCGCTTCGGATTTTCCATGACCCGGACACCTGATTGATGATGAGTGAGGAGTCGCCGTGGACCCTCAGTCTCTTGATGTCAAGTGTTATGGCTGCCTGTAGGCCGATAAGGCATGCTTCATATTCGGCGGCATTGTTGGTGAGTCCAGCTTGACTGAGATCGGAACATGTTCCCCTTCTGGTGATATTAGAAGGATTCCTACTTCGAAGCCTCTCAGGTTTGACACACCATCGAAGTATAGGTCCCATGAATCCGTGTCGGCACAAAGGATGTCTTCGTCAGGGAGTGACCATGTGTCGGTCGTTGGATCCCCATTGAAGGGATTTTCTGCTAGAAAATCGGCGACTGCCCTTCCCTTGATAACCTTGAGGGGTACGATTTGAGATCAAATTCAGATAACATGCGTGTCCATCTAGACAGCCTTCCGTTTAGTACGGGTTTTTCGAAAATGTATTTGACAGGGTCTATCTTGGACTAGATGGGAACTGTGTAGCTGAGCATGTAGTGCCGCAGCTTCTTTTTGACCATACTAGGGCAAGGCATGTCTTTTCTAGTTGGGTGTACCTCGTCTCATACTCGATGAACTTTTTGCTGTTGTAGTAGATGGTTCGTTCTTCGCCGTCGATTGTTTATGCTAGCATTGCTCCCATGGCTGTGTTGGTGACAGTCGGGTATAGGGATAAGGGAATTCCTTGTTGAGGTGGCATGAGGACGGGTTTAGCTCCGGGTTTAATGGGTATCCTGTGCTCTGCAATCTCCTTGTCGATCCAAGGCATGTCTTTGTAGGACCATGCGAATACGTCCTTGTATTCGTGTAGGAGGTCGATGAACTGTTGTCTTTCCGAGGGGTCAAGGGTGGTCCCTATCCTAAGTTCTTGAGGTGGGTTGTCGGTTCCTACGTTAATAGGTTCGGTCTCCTCAATGATGGGGGTCCTATTTTCTCTTTTGTCAAGTTCTTTGGCTAGGTGAGGTGGGTAGTCACTCAAGTCAAATTCCTCATATTCGTTTTGAATTACATTGCAGTTAAATTGAGACGAGTCATAAGCAAACTTAGCGTTCATTAAGTCGACTTGAGCGAAAAGCTCGAATAGGACAGACATCTCATGGGCAGCCAGAGGCGACACAGCAGAGGAGGTGGCCCTTGGAACAAGCTCCAGGTTGCTACCTTCCATAGGAGTGAGGATGACCCTAGTTGACTCGGCCTCTGAAGCAGCCACAAGCTTGTAATAAAACAGTGGAAAGGGGACCCTGACTGGGACATCAGGAGTGTTAGGAGCTAAGACAAACTCTATGTAATACCCCGTAGTTTAGTAAAGTTTATATAACTAATTTACGTAATTCGAATAATTGATTGTGACGGTTATAATTAATAATTGTGAATAAGGCGGAATGATATAATAAAATAATAGAATAATAGAGTAATGGGTCGGAATGGTAATTGGGTAATAATAATATACGATAATTTATATGGTAATAGTGAATGATTATTATGTTATAATATTAAGAGTAATACGATAATAATAATAACAATAGTAATAATAATAATAATAATAATAATAATAATAATAATAATAATAGTAATTGTATTTATAATAATAATACTTGTTATGAGACGGTAAATAAATAAATAAAATAATAAAGAAAGACGGGATTGGAGTTGGGTCATGTACTATAGGGCTTGGGTCAACTATATATGTTGGGTAAATTGGTTGATTAATTGTCGGGATCGGATAATTACTAATAATAATAATAAATATATTTTATATTTCCTAATTGGTTCCTTATAATCTTAACCTACCAATATAAATAGATGGTAAACCTAAGCAATAGTCTTTGTTATTCATCAAATCTGAAAATAATTCATTAATATAGAGGAGAAGATTTAAGAGACGGAAAGAAAGAGGAATTTAGCAAAATCAATTTATCGCCTCAAGGT
The DNA here is from genome assembly GCF_048544455.1 of Silene latifolia. Lineage (NCBI taxonomy): Eukaryota > Viridiplantae > Streptophyta > Magnoliopsida > Caryophyllales > Caryophyllaceae > Silene > Silene latifolia. The sequence goes on from NC_133537.1 coordinate 237,611,132, forward strand.
AATACTTTTAAGACGATCTCATGTATATACTTTGCTTTTCTATAACGCTTAAACTAGACCATCGTATGACGAACTAAGACCGTCACCATGACCATGGATCACCAAATTTTGACCTGAGCCACCGTTGACCATCGTTGAACGACGGGAAAGGGGGAAACAGGCGGTTTTCGTGGGGTGGTTACAAAGGGGGAAACGGGTAATTGATTGGGTAATTGAACCCCTAATCGTGACCATTGTTACTTGGGTTTGGGTTGGTTGGTTTTGGGGGGAGGAGTTGACCACCGTGGTGGTGTCGTGGTGGTCGGAGATGGTGGTTTGCGGCGGTGGATGGCTGGAAAACGCGAAAACAGGGGTAGTGTCGTGGGTATGTTGGGACGGTTACTATGGATGTGTTTCTGACCAATAGTGAGGTTTGGGGGTACCGTTGGAACCGTCTTGGACCAAGGGTGGCAATGGTGGTGGCTGTTGGGTGTGGTATTGGCTGTAGTGGTCGTGGTGGTACGCTTTATACACGGTGGAGGGTGGTGTTTGGTTGTTAATGTCAAGTAGAGAGGGGAGTTAGGGCGTGTGTTTCTGGTCAGATGGTGGCGGTTTTATGGGTGGTGAATGGGTGTTTGGATGGGCCGTGGTGTAGGGAAGAGGTAGGTAGGTTGGGTGGTGGTCGTGGTGGCCTATGCTGTCGGTTTAGAGGGTGTTTATGGGGGGTGGTTGAACACGGTTTACACCATGTATGGGAAGGGTGGTTTTGTGTGTTTTGGTGACGGGTTTTAATTTATTAATTCGAGTGACTTGGATTATAATTAAATCGGGTTTTGGTTTATTGAAACGGGTTTTTATAAATATATTATACGAGATTATAATTAACGTAATTAATTAATAATTAATGGAATTATTTGGATAAAGTATATAAGTAGTAATTATTATTATTTGTATTAGGTGACGGTTTTGTTGAGGAACTTTAATTGTTGATTGGATTGCATAATTGGAATGCGTAATCGGAGTATTCGCTTGCCAGGTAGGATAATCTACTCAACTATATCTGGTTTGCATGTTTAATATGTGAATATATTGGAAGGATGATTGGTGTATGATTGCTTAGTTAATTAAGCTAATTGAGTGATTAACTTTGTTAATTGTTGGAGTTGTGTATATTTTATACGATTATATTGTGGAATGCTTTATGAGAATTGGACTGCCCCAGGCTTAGTCTCTGGTGGATAACGTGAGTGGTGATTGGGCTGCCCCAGGCTTAGTCTCTGGTGGATAACGTGTGTGATTAATTGGAAGGCCCCAGGCTTAGTCTCTGGTGGATAACGTGTGAGAGTATTTGGACTGCCCCATGCTTAGTCTCTAGTGGATAACGTGGATAGTTGATGTCGAGATGTGACATATGAACAGTTGAGATTGGAATATTGATAGTTGTGGAAGATTGGTTGTTTTAAAGTATTTTATCCTACTCAACCTCGTGGTTGACTGTGTATTCGTGAACACCTGCGGTGAACCGTTTCATGGGGAGCAGATTTGACAGGTACTAAAGATTAGCTGACTCGGGAGCATTGGAGGAGAGCTTGACTTGGACCATAGTTGAAGTCTAGGTCACATAGAATAATTATATCACTTTATTTATTTCCGCTGCGAGTTGTAAATATTTTATATTAAGTTTTAGTTGATTAAATTTGTAATAAACATGTAATCGTTAAAGTTTTAATTTAAAGTACTTTGATTTGTTGTACTTTGTTATTCACTACCTCGGGAAACCGAGATGGTAACAGTCCTATTTATTTGGGAATGTCTAGCTAAAGGCTCCCGAATAAATGGGGGTGTTATACTCTGACTCCGACTCAGACTCAGACTCTTCTTCACTTCCCTCTTTGAACATATGGCCTTCTCCAGTTGTAATCTTGAGAATGCGGCCTTGACGATCGGTCCACTTGACAGTTTTCCTCCAACCTTGTGCAGTTTTCTCTGGGTCAGTATCAGAGATTAAGGCGGTGGGATCAAATTGGTTATCCTTTAGAGCAATGTTGATGATGTCCTCATAGCCGAGGTGCTTGATGTTGTCTTCTCCGAAGAGGAGGCTGACGGCTTGTCCGTCGAAGTATGGGGTCGACTCAGATTTAGTTGACGCAGCTTTGGTGTTGTCGGGGATGAAGTAGCAGTCTTAGAAGACTTCTACACCCGAGCATTTGACCGTGGCTATGGAATCATAGATCAGTTCAGGAAAGCCGTGGTAGAGCTCGGATTCTCCCTCGGGGACGAAGTATCCATTGAGGGTCAAATGATAGGGACGGAGGATGACTCCGTGCTTTTTGCGCTTCCGTATTAGGAGGTTCATTTCCTGAATGTCTTCATCGGTAGGCTCATAGCCTAGCCCAAAGGGGATGTTGGGGACCTTAGCCTATTTCAAGGGAGGCAAGGTGCTCTTTAGGGGTAGACCCGGGAAATAACCCTGGCGCATCAGAATACGGTTGGCGGTGAGGTTGGAGAACCGATCACAATCAAGAGGCGCTAATTCATCGGTTAGGGCATTCACAGCTTGGAATCCCCACATTTCGCTGTCGTCCTTTTCAATGGCTTGGGAGGCCATTCCCTTTTTTATGACAGCCTTGATCGGGGAAGCGGGAATCATGATCGTCTTCCCTTTGAAAGGGACCCTAATTTTCCGATGCAGGGTTGAGGTGACGGCCTTGACGGCGTGAATCCAGGGGCGTCCCAGAAGCATGTTGAAAGAGGCGTCAATGTCGACCACATGAAAGCTGGCTTGTCTTTCCAAGGGTCCAGTTGCAATGGTCAAGGTGATAAGCCCCGCAACCTTACGATGAGTGCCGTCACAGGCGCGTACTCCTTGATTGGTTGGGACCAAATCAGTTTCTTTGATGCCCATTTTATGAGCCGTCTTGAAGGAAATGACATTAACCGCAGATCCGTCATCCACTAGAACCATAGGCACATTCTTTTTAAGGCATTGCACAGTGATGTATAGGGCCAGGTTATGGTTGGCTCCGAATGGAGGGATATCTTCGTCATAGAAGATGCTTGGGTTGTTCAGGTCGAGGACATCCCTCGTCATGTGTGCCATCACTTCTTCAGGAGAGGAGGTAGAGGGAACTGTCAACTTTTCCAAGGCTTGTAGTAAAGCTTGCCGATGTTCGAAGGATGTAGCAATCAATTGCCAAATTGAAATCTCGGCCTTCGCTTTTTGCAGTTGTTTGAGGATCGAGTTTTCGGGAACCTTGGGTTGGGTGTCCATGTCCGGGATAACCTGGTCATTCGTTGTCGGAACGACTGTTGAATTGTTCGGGTTTTGATAGGGGCGTCCGGATCGGGTAAGATGACCGATCTCTTTTGTTTGCTTGCCCCTTCCCAGAACCATATAGACATCCTCCGCGTCGTCTCTCCAGATACCATTGATTTCGGGATCTCGAGGGGTAGGTAGTTCTTATGAGGGAAGTTTTTGTGGGGGGGGGGGGGGGTAATTTTTTTGAGGGAAGTTTTTGTGAGGTTGATTATTGTGGGATTGATTATGGTGGGGTGCATGCCAGAATGGTCGCGGGAGCAATCCTTTCGGGTGAGGGTAGTTTTAGGCGTTTAGAGGACCCTCCCTCGGCCACGGTGTTGGTGTTGGTGGGTTGAAACTCAACCGGTGGTAAGCATCCTCAAGTCGGGTAATCCTTTCTGAGAGACTGGCTATGGCCTCCTCAACCTATTGGAACATGGTGAGCATGGTTGCGGCGCTGAATACGAATACCCCGTCTGAGGTATCCTTCTCCAAGGCATTCACCTCGTCATCAATTGAAGGATGAGATGCGAGCAATCCAAGGTTGACTCGTCGTCAGAGATAGCATGGATTCCCAAGGGGTTCGTTTTGTTGTTTGGTTTTGTCGGTGGAGGTAAAGGTAGCTCTCCTTTCTCGATCATGTCTTGGATGATGTGTTTGAGCTTAAAGCAGGCTTCCGTGTCATGACCTTTTCCCCGGTGATACTGGCAATAGGCATTGGGATTCCAGAAACGGGTTTTCTTAGCCTCGGATGGGTTCGGAGTGGGCCCAACCAGTTGTAGTTTCCCTTGGTCCATAAGTCTTTTTAGGGCACTAGCATAGGTTGACCCCAAGTTGGTGAATACCCTTTGCGGACGCTCAGTTTTCTTTGTGGTTGGTTCAAGGAGATTGGCCTCGTCAATTTTGTTCGTCTGACCATAGGGGCGAGATCCGGTGGATGTAGATCCCTGATAGCCTCTACCAGTGGTTTTGGCGAAGACACCCTTGCGGAGGTCGTCTTCAATGCGGGTCCCAAGGACTTGTAGGTCCTGGAACGTTTTGATATTTTGGTACCTCAGCAGGTTGGCATAAACCGGGCGGAGGTTGTTGATAAACTTCTCCACCAAAGTTGATTCCCTCAGCTTACTGACCAATTGAGTGCTTACCCTCCTCCAACGGGTCAGGAATTCTGTGAACCCTTCCTTATCATTCTTAGTCAGGACCTCAAGAGTGCGGGTATTGGCTTCGATTTCGACATTGTCAGCATACTGCTTAGCAAATTCAACTGCGATTTCATCCCAGGTAGTAAGGTTCTTTGGGTCGAGGGAATAGTACCATTGGCGGGGAATCGGTTCCAGGGATGATAGAAAGATCCGGGTGAAGAGTTCTTGTTTGACCCCCTTTATCTCCAACGGGTTCGAATCTTCGATTGTTGCCAAGGTGGATGTTGTTACCACGAGCTAGGAGTTGTTCCTCCAAAAGTTAGAGCCTTTTCTAAGTTTCAGTCAAAGGCGGAGTGTTGTGTTCTCCGGTTTCCTTGTTTTCCAGGGTGTCGATACAGGTCTCGACACGGGCCAGGGTGACCTAGTTGAGCAGTTATGACATCTATGTTGTCATTGTTGTTGTTGGACCAAGCAGAAGACGGGGCCATGGTTCTGAGGCAAAAAAACGGCTCACATTACATCTCAATCCGACATGGTTTAATAACTAAACACATACAACACAAAGAACGGAAAAGAGATCAGACTCAACAAGACGAGGGCGACCGTGTGTGGGGCCTCGGTGTTGACTCGATTTATAATGTGACGGTGTTGACCGGACTTTGACTCGTGTCCAACGTAGTGGCGTGACGCCGTTGGACGAGTCTCGTGGTGAGACGACTCATAAGTAAAGACCCATAAGTACGCTTGCTTCGACTCAATAAACACGAGGCGGAATTGGAATGGTGGACTGAAGTTTTCGAAAATAGAGATTTTCAAAAAGATTCGTTTGTCGCTTTATGGACGGCTTCCGAAGAATAGGGATCTCCGAAAGTCGGTCAGTTGAAGAGTTGTCTTAAGTTTGTTTTCAAAAGACGGTTTGAGTTTGAGTTGGCTCTGAAAACAATGTACTGTTTCCAAAGACGGTTTTTTGAAATTCAAAATTATATGTTTTGAAATCGAGTTTTGAAATGTTTGAAAAGGTCTCGGGGACGGTGTATGGTCCTCGGGATTCGAAAATGTTTTGAAAAAGGGGTGTGTGCCTTTATCGGGTTTTGAAAGAGCCATTGTCGGTGCGAGATGGGTTACAATCCGTGTCTTGACGCGGCGATTATAACGGCGTAAAAAGGTATATTTGAAATGGTTGTAAAAACCAGGTTTGAAAATCGTTATTACGACGGCCTAGAAAGGCGTGTTTTAAATGGTTGTAGAAAATCGAGTTTGAAAATCGTCATTACGACGGCCTAGAAAGGCGTGTTGAAACAGTTGTAGAAATCCGAGTTTGAAAATCGTCATTGCGACGGCCAAAAAAGGCGTGTTGAAATGGTATGCAACGGTCAACGAAAGACCGAGGTTTTGAAATGGCTAATATAACGGCGCAAAAAGGTGTTTTTGAAAGTTTGAAATGACACGGAAGGACTTATGATCACATAACACATAAGAACTCGTAGTTTCATTATATTATGCATAATGCTGACACGGGTTTTGGCTTAAAATGGTGGGTTACACACCAAGCAATCAAACCCCGATTTTCGAGAGGGATACCATCCAAACAAAATGTGTAAGGAGGGTGCCCTAGCCTCGTGCTCGAAGGTGATGAAAGCTCTTTGACGAAACAGAAATGTGTAACGTCAACGGTATGATTGACTCAATCAGGATTCAAAACGCGGGGATGAGAAAACTCACGCCGACGAGACGAGCCAATTGGTCGAAAAGGGTTAGGTTGTGGGCCCGGACAAGGAACCGACTATGACCGTAATATCAATTAATGCATTTCAACCAAGACCTCGTTCGACTCTCACCATCTAGGGATCACAAAGACACAAGTGTCCTAGTTTTCCCCAGCGGAGTCGTCAATCTGTGGGCATAGCCACCTACACGCCAGGGCAATCCGTGGACGTATAGCGGTCTTTTGAAAGCCACGCTCGACGGCGTAAAAATGCTTTCGACCGGATTATTTTAGATCTGTCAGTTTCGTCTCGGCAGGGGTCTCGAAATGATACAAGAGCTGTTCGGAGTCGCCACCAAGTATTTATGGGATGCTTGGAACCCGTTCGAATCCACTTTATACCTAAGTCAACCAAGGCAAAAGAGGTGTTTGACATAGGTACTAAAGATAAGGAATCGTCCCTGTTTAGCATCCTATCTCTAGAATGACTCTCGTACGCCCTGGATAAGGTCATCCACTACCCAAAGTTTCTGAGTAAGAGGTGAAAGTACGTTTGGGAAGCCCTTTAATCGGACACCCAATTCCGCCCGCAGTAGAGGCCTTTACTGATCGATCTTGGTTAGTTAAATGCAAAAGTTGATAAAATGGTTTAAATGCATGAATGCGCATCCAAAAGTTTGAAACTAACATGTGAGCTTTCTATGCCGGTTGTTTAATCCAAGTATCAAGTATTTGATGTCAAATTGGATTTAATTATAATTTGCATGCAAGACGGAAATTAAACACCCATTTACCGAGTTAGGTATATGGTGCATAACGTGATCCATTTGTCTTAGTAAGGCGTTTTGCAAATATGATGTAAAATGGGCAGACTTGTCATCTAATCCATCCTGTATTCGGGATAACCGAAGTCGGGATCGTCCTAGACAAGTGCTGGAAGGAAACAGGGTCTGCATCAGGCAGCCTATATAGGCGCGAGCCATCAGGCGATGCAAACAAGCCTGTCCTGATTTGAAAATTGGATAATGGGTGGCCTGTTTAGGCGCGGGTCAACAGATGATTGAAGAACGTCTTCTGACCATTGAAAAGGTTTATAAAATGGTTTGAAAAGAGGGTGTTTGAACCCGTCCTGATTTGAAAAGGTCGTTCAGTCCGCTTTTGTGTTAATGTGAAGAACGAGACTTGAATAATCGTCATTGTTTTGACAATATTCGATGTCGGGTTCGGTTTTGCAAGCTTTACATGAATAGTTTTGAAAATGATTATGAACTAATTATTTTAAGTTCATTTGTTCGTAATTAGTCAATATTCATCATCGTACTCGGGTTTAAACCCGACATGGTATGTAGAGCCAAGGATGATTTTGTATTTATGACTAATGCATTTGTTTTGAAAATGTAAAGAAATGAAATAAAAGGTTTTAAAGTACCTTTTAAAATATAATAAACCAAATATTATCACCGAAACACGGATTAGACCGTCATGGTATTAGGAACCAAGGGTGAAAAATGTTTTATGGTTAAGGGTTTATCATAAAAATGATTTGAAATATTTGAAATGGTAAAAACCAATTACAAATGTGAAATGAAGATAAAGGGAAGAAGAGACCAAACCCGGCTGGATTAAGGCCTGAGAGGGGCTTTAGCCGCGTGCCATGCTGCTATATAAGCAGCCCCTGTCTCGGCCAAAAATCCGGTTTTGGCTCATTTATCTCATATTTGGACCATGTTATGCATGTTTTAGCATGTTATAGTCATGAAACAAATGAAAAACATGATAGAAGAGGATTTTTACACCCTCATACTTACATGCTAGGCTTGAGACGAGAAATCGACGAAAGTGTATCAACTTGTTTGATCGGAAAACTCGGTTTGAAAACCGTTTTAGCAATGTAAAAGAGTGTTTTAAGTTTAGTGATGGTGTAGTTGGTCGAGATGGTCGGTCAAGTGATTTAATGCACGATGACGGTACCAAACAATGTGTAAGGCTTGTGTTTTCGATCGGTAGGTCGGAAACCAGTGTTGGTTTGTGACTTGAGAAGTCGAGTCTAGAATTTTAAGGGAGAACTGAGGGAGCGGACACTCGCGTAACTCTCAAATGGGGGCATTTGAGGGGTATTTATAGAGAAATGGGTGGTTGTGTGCGTTTTGAGCGACGTGGCCGCATGGGCTGCTCGAAGAAGCGCGAGCCATTTCGCGGGTCTTCGAGGTGTCTTGTCATTATCACGCAATTGTAGTCATGATTTGTTCTATCCTACGTTTTGGATGAACTTTATTTGTACTTGACCATGAAGTATTCCGGGAATACTTAACATGGAAGTCTTGAAAGGTTTGTTTTTTGTGTTTGACTCGGTTTGACTCGTTGTTGGAGTCCGGATTTGAATTTTTGAGTCAGTTTTTGGTCCGGTGTCGGTTTTGACTTTAATTAGTGTCATCGTGACCCCGTCGTCATGCATTAAACATTCCAGGTACTTTTGAAATATTTTATTTTCGAAATCGTTTTAAGTTTTCCGACGTATAGTTGTACAAAAATTATCGATCAAACGTTGCGATTCCTAAGCTTGTTGTAGTCCGATAATCATCGGGTGTTTGTTGGTGACTTAACAGATACTGGGTATCTACAGAGTCGGGCTGTTGTTGTTGTATACGGTTGTTATTGCGGTTGTTGCTGCTGTTATGGGTGGTGGCTGTCGGCTTGGTGGCCACCCTTGGACCTATCATGGTCAGGCGGCACAGTGGTGGTGGTGGTGGCCACGGTGGTGGGGGTTTGTGCGTGTTTTGTTGTGTGGAGGGTGCCGCAGAGGTGTTTGTTGGTGTTGTTGTGTGTGTCAGTTGTGGTGAGGCCGTGGGTGGCTGCTGCTAGCCGTGGCCACCACGGCTTGTAGTGGTGGTCCACGGTGGCAGCGGTGGTCGTGGTGGTTTTGAGTTTGAGTCGGGATTTGTATTGTTTAAGACGGGTTTATTTAGTTTAATTAGTCGTATACGTGTATATGTATAAATGTATTAGTATATTTATATGCATTAGTATAAATATATTAGTATATTAATACGTATTTGTATACGTATTAGATTACTATAATTATACGTATTCGTATCAGTATTTGTATGATTGGATGAGTATATTTATACGTATTAGTATTATTATCGTATTTTAGGAAATGGGTTTTGTGAGACGGTTTTACGAGACGGGCCTAGCTTGTGTGATGGTTTGCTTGTGCGGATTTGCTAATAGGTAGGTTAATCCTACTCAGTTTCAATCTGCATTTGAATTGTCATGTGAGTCGTATTTTATTTGTCATTGCATTATAACATGGTTTTGGTTGAGACGGTTGGATGAGTCGGTAATTGGCATATTGTATGGCATCTTGTGTTTATTTTTTTGTCATGTATATTGGGTAGTATGATGGTTGTGACTGTTGGTTGTCGTTGAGGAGACGGAAGACGGTTGGGAGACCGTCTTCCGCTTAGGTCGCCTCTTGGAGCTTCCCACTCCAAGAGGGATGTGCACATTAATGACTTGAGTACGGAGGGACTCGTGTGGTTGAGGCACGACGTCTGGCAGGGGATCTGGTTGGCTTCTAGACCCGGTACGTCTGGGCGTGTCCCGGTACCTGTTTGTGGTTATCGGTATGTCTGGGCGTGTCCCGGTACCAGTGTGGTTGACGGTATGTCTGGGCGTGTCTCGGTACCAGTGTGGTTGTCATTATGTCTGGGCGTGTCCCGATACCGTGGCGGCGGTTGTTGATGGTGGTTCATTCATATCACAGTCATGTTGCATGTTCACCCTCGAGTCGTGTCACACTTTATTTATATAATGAAACTGACGTTTGTGTGTCTGTGCATTGTCACCTATCTCTTTTGGGGTGGCCTGTGTCGATCCATATGATATTCTTTTGTCATATGGGGAGCAGGTTAAGCGCGGGAGACGGGACGAGCTCGATGATATCACGAGACGAGTCTAGTTGGCTAGAAGAGTATAGATGTCATGAGTTGTATTTTATTTATTCATTTGTTTACGATTATGTAAATCATTAAACATTACATTAATAAAATGTTCTTTGATTAGAGTTTTGAAACCATACATCGGGAAACCGAGATGGTAATGCTCCAATTATCTTGGCCGGATAGTTGGGGTGTTACAACTACAAGCATAACATGAACAGAATTAGGCATACTTCCCCGTCACCAACTCCAAATGGCTCTCATCGCAATAGGTAACCCACACCGCCAGTGATAGACCGCAGCCTTTTCACCGCAAGCCCCGCTCTTCGCAACGAGCGAACCTAGATCATTAATATGCACATCCCCCTTGTGATGGGAGCCACACGGGGCCAACATGGGGGTGGAGATAATCTCTCGAAAATGGCTCCACAATCAACACCAAAACCGATGTTATACCGTCAAACCATAGACACACCATGTTAATCGAATTCATACAGTAAAACACCCATAATAAAAGCTATCCCAACAACAATCAATAAATCAATCAATAACTGAAACTGGGTAGGGAAACCCTACCTTTTCGCTACTCTATAGAAATACATCAATGACATCATGCCTAGTAAGAATCAACATCGTTCCCTACAACAACGATTATGCCCTATTACTATGCTATTAAGATCGACTAAACAATTAACGAATATCCACAAACTCACCTTGAAGAACAATCCGATGTCGATGGTGGCGACGACCCAACTCGATGACTCCATGCATAAGCTATCTCCCTCCTCGGATTAGGGTTCATGGCTAAATCATGATTGGGTAGTGAGAGATGAGAGGATTTAGAGGGAGAGAGTTAGGTTTAGAAATTATAAAATGTATAGCGGAAATGATTTAAGTCGTAACCTCCGCATGATATTATAACACGCTGTCAGAATATACTCGGCCGAGTACACCACACTCGGTCGAGTACCAAAGATACTCGGCCAAGTAGCCCTTACTAGATCGAGTATCCAGGCACAGAAGTAATATAACTCCCCCTCCATCTCTTACTAAGGGTCCCACATGGTCAATAGGTCAGTCAACGGGTCCCTAACAGGGAGGGTCTTACATCATAGCTCTTTAAAATGTTTCGGGAGCATTGCAAAGTCCAAATGGCATTCTTCGATAAGCGAAGACACCATAAGGACAAGTAAAAGTAGTTTTTGCTTGGTCATCTGGTTGAATAGAAATTTGGAAAAACCTGGAATAACCGTCAAGAAAGCAAAAATACTCATGGTTTGCCAATCTCTCGAGCATTTGATCAATAAAAGGCAAATGAAAGTGATCCTTGATTAAAGCGGAATTTATTTTTCAATAATCAATGCACATTCGCCATCCCGTAACCGGCCGGGTGGAGATGAGTTCACCATCCTCATTCTCAAGCACGGTCATACCGCTCTTTTTAGGGACAATTTGAACCGGCCTTACCCATTTGCTTCCCGAGATGGAGTTTATGATTCCAGCCTCAAGCAATTTGTCAACTACCTTCCTTACCACCTCCTTTAACTTCTCATTCAATCTCCTTAGAGGTTGAGCGGAGGGAGTGTATCCATCCTCTAGTGTAATACGATGCATACACATTCTAGGATCGATACCCGTTAGGTCGTCAATCTTATACCAAAGTTCCTCTTTGTTGGTTCTATGGACACTTAAAAGTTCTTCTTTTTGTTCCACTTGTAGGTTGGCATTGATAATAACGGGGAAGGTCTTTGCATCAACAAGATAAACATATTCAGGGAGGGTGGTAAAGGTTTAAGGTCTACCTTGGGAGGGTTCTTACCCTCACCTTCACATGAAAGTGGTGGAAGAGCTTCATAATCTTCTTCTTTATCTTCCTTCGAGCATTCATCCCTTATTTCTTCAATCACATTATCTAAAATGTCAACCGAATAAGAACTCTCAAACATTGGCTTACACATAGCCCCCGTTAAAGAGAATTCAACCACATTCTCTACCACATTGAAGGAAACCTTTCCATTCCTTACATCAATCATGACCTCTCCGGTTGCCATGAATGGTATTCCAAGAATAATAGGAGTTTGTTGGTCTTCCGGAATATCTAATACCACAAAATCTTTCGGTATATTGAAATTCTCCACTTTTACCAAGACATCTTCAAGAACACCCTTAGGATATTGAACCGATCGATCGGCAAGTTGAAAAGTCATAGAAGTGGGAATCATGTATTGGAGACCAAGATTCTTAACAATGGGAAGAGGTAAGATGCTAACACTTGCACCCAAATCGCACAATGCTCTTTCAATGTTCACATTGCCTAACATACACGAAATGTAAAAGATACCCGCAAGCAACACCGCACTACACTCCTTTGTTAAGGCAACTAGCCCATCTTCTCAACTTCCTCTATTCTTTGTCAACACATCTTTGAGAAATTTGGTGTAGAGTGACATTTGTGTCACTACCTCGGTGAAAGGCAATGAAACTTCAAGTTTCTTAAACATATCCAAGAACTTACTATAACACCCCCTTCTTACCCGGCCAAGGTAATCGGGAGATGTTACCTTCTCGGTTCCCCGAGGTAGTGAAATCGGAGTCGTAATTGAGAAACAATTAACACAAATAAATGTTTAGTGGATTACATAGACATAAATGAATTACTTGAAATGAATAATAAAACTCATCTCTACTAAACTGATCTAATCAACTATGCTCGACTCTAATGTCATCACGACTCGTCCCTCCTCCCGCTTGCTACCAAAGCTAACCTGTGAACAACTGTTTCCCATATGATCGGAAATATCATATGGATCTACACAGGCCACCCCGGAAATAGGTGACATTTACACGGACACAACAAACATCAGTTTCAACACACAAATATAAGACATGACTCGCTAAGTATAGACGCTACATAATTACGTGAATGAGACTCGACTATGAAATCACCACAACGGTACTGGAACATGCCCAGACATACCCACAACCACCAGTGCCAGGGAAACGCTTACAACACCACACCTCACACAAAAGTATTGGGACACGCCCAGACGTACCGGGTCCGATAGCCTACCGGATCCCCCTGCCAGACGTCGTGCCTCAACCACACGAGTCCCTCCGTGACTCAAGTCATTAATGTGCACATCCCCCTTTGAGTGGGAAGCTCTAAGGGGCGACCCAAGCACAAGACGGTTTCCCAACCGTCTTACGTCTCCTCAACAATCAAGTATCACCCCCAAAGACCTCCAACACGGCACAATCACAACTATACATGACAAATGGAAGAACAACATTAAACATATGACTCTTTCATGAATTCAATCCCACATACATACTTACCGACTCATGTATGCATTATCAAGGAAAGACACTCAAATATGCATACACAATATTGAAACCGGGTAGGATAACCTACCTTTTAACATAATCCACAAGCTAATCGAAATCACCAAGTATCCATCTCATAAAACTGTCTCATCCTACATAAATCATATAACAACTATCACAATTCACTCTACACTATATTACAACATAAAATCCCTTATTATTAGTCACTAATTACTCATTTTACATAACCAAATTCTAATTAATTTCTCTTAGTAAACACTAACTCGAAATTACTCATAAGACAAAGAGGAAAAGATGAGATTTCGACTTACAAAAGTAGATCGGGAATTAGGAGAGGTGTTCCACCATTAATCCAAGCTTGAAGGCTAAGGGAAAGGCATAGGGAGCATTTTAGAGAGAGGGGGGAGTATTTTAGTGTAAGAAAGAAGAAGGAGAAGAATGAAGAGGATAGAGTTGGGATAGGATGAAATCCCGAAATATCCTTTCTTGGGTACAGCTCAGCACCACTCGACCGAGTGACCGGTTCAGTTGACCGAGTGACACCCATTCGGTCGAGTATACCCTTACTCGACCGAGTTCCAACTCACTTGGTCTACTTGGGGTTCTACTTAGTCCACTGGGAGTCTACTAAGTCTAGTTTAGGTCTTACTTGATCTCGTAGGAGGGGTCATCCTTTACTTCCGAGTACATACTGGTTCCTCACGTGTCCCTAGGTCCTTTGTGGGTCCCAAATTATCCGAGTATTACAATATTACCTCCTTAAAAATGAACTTCGTCCCCGAATTTCGCCACTCACTCTTTTTCCCAATTATTCCTCGATCTTCTCTCAAGCTTCATTCTCGATTCTCGTGTGTTCTCTTGCCATCGTCACTCTTATTGTTATACACGTATATCCTATCTATCCTAAGTTTCTTGTTCACTCTCATTGCTTTCCCATGTATCACGCTCTTTATTTTCTAAATTTTCCGAGTTCTTACATTCACTACCCTTAGAAGAGAACTTCGTCCCGAAGTTCGCTATAAGTCTCACATGACACTCTCTTGGTAATCTACCATTATTGTCAAGTGTTGTGTTCTCCAAAGGGCCTCATCTTGTTTTACTATAAATATATGTTATGCGTGGCTAAGGTCGATATCTATTGATGGGGTTCTTATGTGTATGATTACTATATGTATATACATGTATATGAGTACTCTTCATGACTAGGCTCAACCACTCTTAAAATTCGACATATCCTTCCCATATCATATTGAACCGCTACAACACATACTAGTGTTACAAACTCGTCACATGATGTGTGCCCACACTATTGTTTACTTATACACTACTATTACGGAATGCATACGCATTTTCATGTACTTGATGCCATCATACAATCATTCGTAACTTGACTATTTTCGTATGCCACCCATGCAAATGCCAAGATTAGATGTAAACAATTCATAAAAGTCCATCGTGTGGGGTTTCTATGCTCACTCGACCTTTAGTAGGTCGGCATACCCCAAAATCACGGTCAAAGGCGTCATAGGTGGTCTAAAATTCCTAGAAAGGGTCAAATTCCACAATACTCGGTCGAATTCGTCAGTCACTCGGTCTAGTAAAAGTCACTCGGTCGAGTGAGGGTTTTTACATGAGGTTCCAGGTCTGTATTTCGGCCTACTCGATCGAGTGAAGAGGTCACTAGGTCGAGTGGAGAGGGCAATCGGCCGAGTGTCACTGGGTAGTCTAAATTTTCGGCCGTTAATGGCCTCCAAGTTCTTCTATGGTCGAGCATACATGCCATGGAGTTCAAACGGTGTTTACCACACCATTCTATCATACAAGGCCCACTAGTATTGCCCTTATGACCGGCTTACAACACGAGAATTAAATTGTTCAAAGTTTTAAACGATAACGAAAAGTCCTAAAGAGTCCGAATCATAAAACCGCTAATACGCGGAGGGCTTTCTCTTCTTGCCAATGATTGACACCCATCTTGCCCACCCGGAACGACTCTTCACCGTCTTGCTTCCTCCTTGTGCTTGCTCCTCCTCCTTGTCCTCCTCCTCTTATTCATTCTCCTCCTCATCTCCCGGTGCCCTACGAGCCGCCTCCTCCCATACCTCATCAAGGCCCATGGCCTCCGCCGCCGCGGATGTTCCCGTCTCACTTCCACCTCCTTGGTAGGTATTTCCATAATATAGCCCGACATCACCCATAAATGGATCGCGCAAGTGTCCTACACCGAAAGGGAGGTGGTACTTCTAATCCGTTGGTTGGATACCATAAGCCTTGAAGACTCCGGAGGTGTCTCCGGATCTAGACCAAAAGCTAGGGCGGTGGGAGGGTCGTACTCCTTGATTATAGGTTGCCTCGTGCATGTCTCTCAACACAAGGTTGGTGTTCACTCGGTGTATGAGGTACGACATGGGATAGTTGAAGTCAAAGGTGGGTGGGCCTTGGCCAATGTTCCCGGCATATGGTAGGGGCATCATAGTTGTAGGCATGGAGGGGGGAAAAGATGAGGGAGCTTGCTCGACGGGAGCACGAGGTGAGGGAGGTAATGGAGGTGCCTCCCGTTCCTCGGTAGCATCCTCTAGGTCAAAGGTAAGGCTACTAGGGATGGTATACCATTGGGCCTCAGGACGGGGTGATCCCTCTCTCTCCAAAGGGGAAGTCGGGGGTAGTTCCTCACCGGCGGGGAGCTTCATATACCCCTCACCATCAACCCTCCAAGAGTAGGTGTTGTCCTTCTCCCGATCCATAACCCAAGACTGATCCCTCAACCAATCAAGATCAAAATAAACAACTTTCTTGGATATGGGTGCATCCACCGCCCCCGATTTGTAAGCTATCAAATTCTTGGCAAACCGATTCACCAAGGCCCCACAATCTAAGGAGCATTGGTCCGACTCGGCCATCCTCCAAAGGGCAAGACACACCAAAGACACGACATTGAAGTGAAAACGGCTTTCATGGCGGGGGTTAAGGTAGGAGCTCAAGATCAACACCTCCATGGAGTTGAGTTTTCTCGGTCTTTCCTCCCATAGAGGAGGTTGGTCAAGGAGCGCAAGAAAATCTTTAGGACGGGGTGCTCAATGTCACTAGTCTTCATGTTACTCACACTAACCTTTTCCTTACATGTGTAAAGATGATAATACTTTGAAACTTTCATGTCTTTCTCAACCTTATCATGGTGACCCACAACTCGCTTACCCACCCCTAGATGGTCGGCAAAGGCATCACTATCTAAGTTAAAAGTGGTATTCTTGAGCCTAAAAATCACATCATGGGTCTCCTTGCCATAGGTGAAGGAGCTTAAAACCTCAAGGGTGAGGTTGTGATAACTTATCTCCTCCAAATTGTACAAACCCTCTAATCCGAGAACCGAGAAGATGTTATGCAACTCGTTCTCTTTTCCTAGGGCCTCCAAGGTACTTACCGACGTGCACTTGGTCGGGGTCATCCTCCTAGTGGCTAGGACCTCAAACTTATCCCGGTGATCCTCACTCCCAAAAGCTATAGACGGGTAGTCCAGGAGGGCGATAGCGGGCGGTGCCTATTGTTGAGGTTGGCGAGCATTCCTTCCACGACCGGTTCTAGCGTTCCTTGACATGCTACAAGAGAATTATACACAAGATATAGAACGGGAAAGGTAAGAATTTGAAGCAAATGTTGGATATGAATGAAGTTTTTCTCGACTTCTCAAATTGATGGATACTAAATAAAAGGAATCTCCAAGATAGTTTCTTTGCATTTTAACTAACTTTTCAAAATTTTCTCAAGTTACAAATTCTTTTCCGGAAATTAAAATTCTTGTGACATAATATGGTTTTAAAACATGACTTCAATTACATGTACTATTCTTGTCCATCATCCAACTTGACCAATCTTGACTCAACCATGATACACTACACTAGTTTCTTATCATATTAGCCATTTGTCCAAGCTTTGAAAATTTTAACCCTTTAAAGTCTTACTTAAGAGGTTACATGTTGTTGCCATCAATTTAACTTGTTAAACTTAAGAAAAGAAGGGATTGTTTGGCGAAATTTAAAAGGGGTCCGGCAAGTGAAATGTTCCTTTGCCCTTTTTAAAGTCTTTGAGCCGAGTAAATTTTAAGAGTAAGGCTACTTCAAGCATCATGGTTCGAAGTTTTGGAGAAGTCATGAGAAAGCAACTCAAGTAGTAAACAAAAGAAAAATAAAATTTGACATGGTTAGAGTCGGAATTTTTTTTCTTTTTTTTTCAAGAATTTGAGACAAAATTTTCCTTTAATCCCCCTTATAGAATAGTAATAACCATAAAATTCTTAATCCCACAACATAGAAAAATTATCTTTAAGACATGAAAAGGCATTGTTCATGGGAGTTTGAGGAGAAGTTGGAGAAATTTTACCCAAATTTTAAGACGCAATTGGTTTCATTTTGGGATCACATACTACATTATCAACCAAGATAGTAGTCTCATAAGGCAATTAAACCAAGGTTTTACTCATGAAAAATCAAAAGTTGGGCATGACTTGTCTAAAATTCGAAAATTTAAGACTGAGTTTTAAGACGAAATTTATACAAATTAAACAAGATCCACCCATGACAACAAAAGTTAAGCCTTTGTTGTCCAATTATACACAATAACAATCAACAAAATCCCATTATTGACTCAAGAAAACCATTTTCGAGTTCAACAATGGTGGACGAAATTTCATCACAAAAATTTAATTTTTATCCACAACAATGGTGTAAAAAGTTTGCTAGTATCATGAATTAAGAAAAATGAACAACTAATTAACAAAACTCAAAAGATTTAAGAGTAGATCTAAAAAAAACTCAAATTGGGGAAAAAGATAGAAGAAGATGAATAAGCTTACCTTGACCAATTAGTGGAATTAGATGAGAAAAGTGGAGTAATAGATTGAATTCCAAGCAAAATAGGACAACAATGGAGGTTTTTGGGGAGTTTTGGTGAAAAAGGAGATGAATATATGGAGATATGAAGATAAGAATGAAAAAATTGGGGGAAATAAGAGATCTTAGCCGAGTGGTCCAACCCGAATGAACTCACTCGGCCGAGTGCCGAGTGTAATCAGTCGAGTACGACTCTACTCGGTCGAGTGATGGATTTTTCCAAAATGTATTACCTCGTGGAACTAGGTCCACTCGGTCGAGTCAAGGGTCCACTAGGTCGAGTGCTTGCTGACTCGGTCGAGTTGGTACTCGCACTCGGTCTAGTGATTCCGTTGGGCTTAATTTTTCAATAGTCTTATCGATGGATTTCCTGCAAGACAATACAAGGTTCGGGAGTCCACCGTCTATTGGTGACTCGTCCTGAGTTAGTTCATACGTTGTTCTACTCACCGTCTATGGTGCACTACCGTAACACTAGTGGCAACTCCACTAGCATCCATTACTACTCATACATGATCAAGGACACTAATAGGCATTCAATTAACACACAATGTGATGCAAAGATTGAAACCATTAACTGTATACGAACACATGTTAACCATTTCCCCAAACACGCTACTCGCACTAATCTAAGCATTTAACTTCCATACACATTCCCACATCATTGATAATCATTACGTCATGCAAGAAATTTAACTCTACTACATAACCATACAATAATACATCTTCCAAATAGCGTTGCTCATACTCATGACCACCCACGTGGTGACCAACCGAGACAATAGTTACTAGTTTTGATATGAGGGCGCCCACTCATCCAAAACCGATCCCCTATTGTACCCAAGTCGGGTTTAATTTATTAGACACACCTAGGTTCATTTTGGTTCTTGGTTTATGTTCCAAAATCGAAACTCTGATACCACTTTGTAACACCCCCTTCTTACCCGGACAAGTTAATCGGGAGATGTAACATTTCGGATTCCCGAGGTAGAGAAATCGGAGTCGCAATTGAGAAACAATTAACATAAATAAATGTTTAGTGGATTACATAGACATAAATGAATAATTTGAAATGAATAATACAACACGTGTCTACTAAACTGATCTAATCAACTATGCTCGACTCGAATGTCATCACGGCTCGTCCCGCCTCCCGCATGCTACTGAAGCTAACCTGTCAACAACTGCTCCCCATATGATCGGAAATATCATATGGATCGACACAGGCCACCTCAGAAATAGGTGACATTTACACGAACACGACAAACGTCAGTTTCAATACACAAATATAAGACATGACTCGATAAGGGTAGACGTGACATAATTACGTGAATGAGACTCGACTATAAAATCACCACACCGGTACCGAGATACGCCTAGACGTACCCACAACCACCAGTGCCAGGGACACGCCCACGACATCACACCTCACACAAAGGTACATGGACATGCCCAGACGTACCGGGTCCGGAAGCCAATCGGATCCCCTGCCAGACGTCGTGCCTCAACTACACGAGTCCCTCCGTGACTCAAGTCATTAATGTGCATATCCCCCTTGGAGTGGGAAGCTCCAAGGGGCGACCCAAGCCTAAGACGATTTGCCAACTGTCTTACGTCTCATCAACAATCAAGTATCACACCTAAAGACCTCCAACACAACACAATCACAACCATACATGACAAATGGAAGAATAACATTAAACATATGACTCTTTCATGAATTCAATCCCACATACATACTTACCGACTCATGTATGCATTATCAAGGAAAGACACTCAAATATGCATACACAATATTGAAACCGAGTAGGATAACCTACCTTTTAGCATAATCCACAAGCTAATCGAAATCACCAAGTATCCATCTCATAAAACCGTCTCATCCTATATAAATCATATAATAACTATCACAATTCACTCTATACTATATTACAACATAAAATCTCTTTTTATTAGTCACTAATTACTCATTTTACATAACCAAATACTAATTAATCTCTCTTAGTAAACCCTAACTCGAAATTACTCATAAGACAAAGAGGAAAATGTGAGATTTCGACTTACAAAGGTAGATCGGGAATTAGGAGAGGTGTTCCACCATTAATCCAAGCTTGAAGGCTAAGGGAAAGGCATAGGGAGAATTTTAAAGAGAGGGGTGAGTTTTTTAGTGTAAGAAAGAAGAAGGAGAAGAATGAAGGGGATAAAGTTGGGATAGGATAAAATCCCGAAATATCCTTTCTCTCACACTCGACCGAGTGACCGGTTCACTCGACCGAGTGGCACTCACTCGGTCGAGTATACCCTTACTCGACCGACTGCCAACTCACTTGGTCCACTTGGGGTTCTACTCGGTCCACTAAGAGTCTACTAGGTATAGTTTAGGTCTTACTTGGTCTCGTAGGAGGGGTCATCCTTTACTTCCGAGTACATATGGGTTCCTCACGTGTCCCTAGGTCCTTTGTGGGTCCCAAATTATCTGAGTATTACACTTAGAGAATTTTTTCTCCTCATTCATTACTCTACCTCTATTAGGGAATGGTATTGGAGGGAGATAAGCCTTGTTAGAAGATGAAGCTTGCTTCGTTTGTTGAACCATATAGCTTATATATTTATGTTTTGATGATGTCAAGGTGTTTTACATTTTATATACTTGTCGGGTGTAATCGTTTGTCAAGTGTTTTAGAATCAACTTATTACAAACAAGTAACAAAGAAGATTGTGACAATTGCATGTAAAGTTCAAGCCTTCGTTCAAAGATCAAACGGTTTAAAGATTCATTCAAGAATTATGTGAAGACAAAGTTCGTCTAAAGATTAATCAAGCTTGGATGATGACGTAGCCTATACTCGAAGATCTCCTTGAAGATTAGAATAGTATAGGTGATTATCTCGTGATGGTAATCAAGAATGAGTTTCTTGAATTGGTAAAGTTATAGCTTTGCAGCTATAACATTACTAGTAAAAGAGCTCAATGTTATAGCTCTCCTACTATAACATTGAGATGCTGAGTTTTTACACACGACTTATATTGTTTTGAAAATTATTTTTATAATAGTTTAAAGTTTATTTTAAATGTTTTAATGAAAGTATTTATATAATAAAGCCCGGTTTAGTGAGGAGTTCGGCTTTGTATTGGACGTTGATTAGTAGTCGTGATGGATCAACTTATGAGTTGGACTTTGCTACTAATTAGGGTTCCAACATAGCCTCTCTTAAAACCTAAATTCTAAGCTATATGTTAAGACTAGGGTTTGCACGAGTCACGAGGCATATGAGCTGTGACATCTCGTGTTACCTAGGGTATATTAGGTAAAGATTTTATTCTATAATAATATCTTTACATATCTTATATATCTTACTTAATATATTTGTTTATGATAAAAGATATACTTGTTTTAGGAAATCTTATCATAATCTTGGAATTTATAGTAAAGATAATATTTGGAAAGATTATATTCTATCTCTTAGAATATTCTTTATTATCTTTTAAAGCTTTTATGAAAGAGATAATAAGAAGATATGATTTGTTTACATATCTTATTATTTTCGGCTATTAGGGTTTGTGCAAAAACCGTGTGGCCTACTCTCTTCCTTCCTATAAATACTTTGCTATTTACAACATCTAAAATAGAGACCTTAAGCATAAAAATTGATTTCAACTTTACAAAGCAAACCGTGTGTTTTCAAAGAAAAACCGTTTTGTTATTTTGAAAGGTCGTGTGTTTTAAAACTCGCATACTTGTTCTTATTTTATCGTTATAAGATAATAGTGCTTAGTTGATTTCTTAACTTGTTCATTAACGTGAACCTTTGCTAGAATCATTAGTGCTTTCTTATTAGCGTCAGTTAGTCACTCGAGTATTTAACGGTACTCATTGAGTTACAGCTAGAGTTAGTTGTACGAGTTGGCTTAGTAAATTTGTAATCCGTAGAAAGGTACTAAATTTATTAATCGAAAATAGTGGACGTAGGTTTCGACTTGTGAAACTGAACCACTTCAAAAACCGTGTGTCTCTCCATTCTTTCGTTTGTTTCGTTTATTCCGTTTACTTTCATTAGTTCATTAGTTAAAGTTTAATCAATAAACTTTAAATAATCAATTGCATACGCATAATCGAAAAAGCTTTAAAAAGTTTTAAATCCTCAATTCACCCCCCCCTCTTGAGTATTTTGGATCAATAGACTCTTCAATTGGTATCAGAGCCTCGTGCTCTTGATTGCCTAACCGCAAAGAGGCTGATCTATCTTGTTTTTCATTTATCTTATCGTTTTATATTCCGCTGCCTATCACGTGATAAATGGATTCCAAATATCTCAAGTGTCCCGTCTTTGATGGGAAGAATTATGGATTGTGGAAAAACATGATGACTCACTATGTGAAAGGTCACGATTGGGAGTGCTGGAGGATCATTCAAAACGAACTGCACAAAATTCTTGTGGCATCCGAGGAAGGCACTACCTATGAAAAGAAAGAAGAGGACTATGTCGAGGCCGACTACACGAAGGCCGAAAAGAACTCCAAACCTAGCACTTCACAAAACCCTTGTCGATCTCAACCTAGTAAACCTACTAACAAGGGAAATAGTCGTGAAAGACCTAGAGAAATTCCTAGACCTAGAGAAAACCCTAACCCTAGAAATCCTCCCAAGCCAAATAAACCAAGGGTTAGAAAAACGGTTATTAGACAGGTTTGGGTTCGAAAAGATCTAGTATATAGAGTAACTAATCATAAGGGACCCAACTTAGCTTGGGTACCTAAGAACTGTATCTAATCCTTTATGCATGAAGAAGTGAAAGAAAACAATCAATGGTATCTTGATAGTTGATGCTCAAGACACATGACCGAAGATAAGAATCTGTTTCTTTCACTCAAGCCCTTCAACGGAGGAAAAGTAACGTTCGGGGACAACAAAAAGGGAAAAGTCATTGGCATTGGCAAAATCGGAATTTCTAAGTCTCAAGCAATCAGTGATGTTTATCTCATGGATGGTCTAAAACATAACTTGTGATACGTGCCTAATGTATAGTCTTTTTGGCCTATTTTAGCACGTATTTCTATGCATTTCTATACTGTTTTTATGGTATTTTTCCCCGAATTGGCTACTTTGGTGTATTTTGTCCTTTTTGTAGGAATGATCGCGAAAGTAGTGGAACCATACCCCTTTTTGTCCTTTTTGCATGCATTTAGAGGAGACGGGATTGTCCCAGAGTAAGATACTGCACTTGGAAGCGTCATGGCACGCATTACGAGGCACTTGGGTGAAGACGAGAGCTGAAATGAAGACATAACCACTCGATCGAGAGGTTTCCCAGTCGATCGAGTGGTTCCTACACCCCCTAATGCTCGATCGAGAGGTTTCCCAGTCGATCGAGTAAGCCGCACCTGAGACCAAGTCCTCGATCGAGTAACCTGATGGTCGATCGAGTAATGTTTGCTGAGAAGTTGGTCGATCGAGTGTATTAATGCACTCGATCGAGTGGTTTCGTCCTAATGGGCTTTAATTCAGCCCGTGTGTTTAATTATTTCGCTAAACATTGTTTGTTTTGCTATTTAACCTATGATTTACTAGGTTATTGGCATCTCTTTTTACTATCTTTCATACTAGAAAACTACTGAACTTTAGCACGTTACTTTATTCTTTTCACTGTTGCTTTGCCTTGGGTTATTGTTTTGCTCGGATTCAGTTGTTCTTTACGCTTGATTCGCTCAGATTGTAATCCTTCCTCTCTTTTTATTAATAATAATCATTTGTTGCTTTAATTTCTTGTTTATGTTATCATTCTCCTTTGCCCTAATTTCCATTATCGCAATTTATTGTTATTTCATTATGTCTTCTGCTGGGAATTTAATTGCTGTTAGTTTAATTACGAACATGAGTAGCTAAACCCCTTCATGTTGGGATTAGGGAATCACGGTAGGAAAATGACGATGTAGTGAATGAATTAGATGAACCGATTAAGAGACTCTGTCACTATAGCAATTTAACAGTAATTCCCGACCTAGTTGAGTGCACGCTTCTATGTCACCCATTAAATCAAGCTAAAATTAATCCTGGATCGAAAGATTGGACTAAATAGGCCTGCTATAAACAGTAGACTACCCTAATGAGGACGAAAGTTAAGTTAGTGGTATTTTAGGATAGAAAGTGGACCGAAAGGACCTTTTAACATCCGTCTCACATTAGTTAAATCCGAGTCATTTGCTTTCTTTGAGTTATTGGACTACCGTAGTGAACCGAAATCCCGACATGTCCCTCTCTTCTTGATAGTTTAATCATATTTTATTGCTCTTATTACTCGTTGCCTTATTTCTCTTCCCTTCAGACTTCGTAGTTTAGAACCAATTTCAAATAACCCCCAATTGTTACCGTAGGATTAGAACTAGACAGCTATAGTTGCGTTACCTCCCTGTGGATTCGATACTCGACTGCCTCTGCTACATTTTAGTTGAGACCGTTAGGTTTTATCTTTGATAGGGTTGCGATAGCCGTGTCAAATTTTGGCGCCGTTGCCGGGGAGGCAATTGTTCAAATTATTAGTTGCTTTATTTTTAGTCCTTTTCAGTCTAAGGGACATCCGTTCCTTGGACTATTCTTATTTTCTATTGTAGTTTCTTCTTATGCGCAGGTCGCAAGGTGGTCCACTACTACCATTCGATCCTGAGATTGAAAGATCTCTGCACGTAAAGAGGAGATTGTTTCAAGATCAACAGTTAGAGGAAGAGTCTAGTTCTCGTTCCAATTTTTACGAGAACGAACTTTTCGAGGACAACCCACCGTCTTCTTCAGTTTCTAATTCATCGGTTGAAACCGTTATTTCTCCAGACTTTCCCGAAATGGCCGAAGAAGCGACTATTGCCAGTCATTCTGAACCCACAGCCGAGGATCTTTATAAGGGGTTCGAGCTACCAGGGGAAGCTCGGAAATTCGAGCCGAAACCTTCTTACCTTAATATGGTTGAGAAGAACCAGTTCGGTGGGGCTGCAAACGAGGATGCAACAAAGCACATGGAGACTTTTATTGATTACTGCTGCTCTATACCCCCACCTGCTGGCGTGACAGCAGATCAGATAAAAGAAACCTTGTTCATCTTCTCACTCCGCGATGCTGCGAGGGAGTGGTATAGGGATTTGGACCGAACTGCTCACGGCATAACTGATTGGAATTCATTGGCTTTAGCGTTCTACAAGAAGTACTTTTCTGCATCAAGGACTATTGCCATTAGAGCTCAGATAACGAGCTTCAAACAAGGGCCTGACGAGAATTTTCACGAGGCATGGACTCGATTTAAGAAGCTAGTGCGAACCATACCGCACCATGGTTTCGAAAAGTGGAGTCTATGCAATCATTTCTATAATGGATTGTATGACGATCAGAGAGCCATTTTGGATCTTTGCAGCCCAAATGGCCGGTTTGCCGAAAACTTGGGAGCAACCAAAGGGTGGAAGATCATAGATGATTTGGCCATCCATAAGGCTGAATATGGGAACTCGAGAGGAAATCAAAGAAGAGCTGCCGAGTCTTCTTCTGTCGCTGCACTTGAAGCCCTCACTGCAAGGTTTGACAAGTATGAGCTAGGAGGAGTTTCCAAGGGGGGCATGTACCAGGTTAATGCTGTGACAGATGGTCCTTTCGTCTGTAGAAGATGCGGAGGAGAGGGACACGTCTCAGATCATTGCCCTAGTCCTTTTGAGCAATGCGCTGCCTTTCAACATTATAGGCAGAACAACAGTTACTACGAGCCGAATGTCCACCCCAATTTGAGGTGGAGCAATCAGAACGTGCTCAACCCCACGGCTCCTCCGAACCAGCAGCAGCAACCGTATATTCCACCACATAAGAATCAACAAGGCTATCAAAAGCCTCCGTCTTTCAATCCTCCTAACCATGGTACTTCGTCATCTAGCGGGGTGAGTGAATTGAGCGAGTTAAAGACTATGATGCAAGCCATATCGAAGCAATTGCAGCTGAATGATCAACAAAATCAACAACAAATCGCGTCACATAAGGCACTTGAGACTCAAGTTGCCCAACTTGCTGCAAATCAATCCTCGAGAAAGCCGGGTCAATTACCGACTCAAAATGAGAAAAATCCAAATGAGACGGTAAATCTGATAGAATTGAGAAGCGGTCTTTCTTATGAGGGACCGTAAGAAGAAATCGGACCCTAGGAAGCCATAACTAATGATGAACAGTGCTCTGCCAAGAAAAAGGGCTCACGACAAAGGAATTACTCGATCGACTGAAGACTGGTGTTCGATCGAGTGGAAATGGTGAAGAAAGCCCTCGATCGAGTAATGTCCCTGCTCGATCGAGTGAACAGGAAACTGAGGTTGGTCGATCGAGTGGTAATGTTACTCGATCGACTGAAGTTGATGAGGAAACTGCTCGATCGAGTGAGCATATTGCTCGATCGAGTGATATTGATGACGAGAAGCTTATCCGAGAGCCTGCTAGTGCTCGTTTAAGCGAGAAATCACCGGAAAGACCTCGTTCGAGAGGTAAGAGGCGTCCAAAGGATACCGAACTTGCACCAGAAGACACTTTGGAAGAAAGAAACAAGGGACTCGAGATACCAATCACGGTTCCCTTCCCGAGGCGGCTGCAGAATACCAAAGTTAATCAACAGTTTGGCAAATTTGTTGAACTTTTGAAGAGCTTGGAAGTCTCCGTACCGTTCACTGAATTGCTGACTAAGGTACCCTCTTATTTAAAATTTATGAAAGAAATTTTAGCACGTAAGAGGACTATTAATGACAGTGAGACCGTAGCTTTGACTGAGGTGGGGTCAGCCCTATTTCAAAATAAGTTACCCCCTAAGCAATCAGACCCGGGTAGTTTTTCGATTCCGTGTCATATCGGTATGCAATTGATTGATAATGCGCTATGCGATTTAGGCGCTAGTGTAAGTGTCTTACCTTTGTCTCTGGCTAAGAGACTTGGTTTGACAAAGCTGAGTTGCACCAACATGATCGTCCCGGATGGCCGACCGTAGTCTATCACGGCCATTAGGTATTGTAGAAGACGTACCTGTTCAGATCGGGAAGTTCTTTATTCCCGTTGATTTTGTTGTCTTAGATATCCCCGAAGATGCACACACCCCTATTATTTTAGGGAGACCATTTCTATCCACTGCCCGTGCAGTAATAGACGTCAGTGGGAAGACTTTGACCTTTCAGGTAGGGGATGAGGAGCTGATTTTTCATCAGTCCAAGTTCCGGAGAGCTCCCATGCAAGCCCAGCCTTGCAATGCTCTCTCTTCTATTATTCCTATTATTGACGCTCCAAATGAAAATTTGGAGAATATTGCTGTTATTGTTAACCCTCCACCTCAGATTGAGAGCAAAAAGGAGGAAAGTTCGTCTATTTTCCTTACTGCAGGTACAGATGAAAGATAGGATGGGGCTGTCAAGGGACGTTATGCAACTGTTGTCAATCATACTGGAGCCAAGGATGCCAAAGAAGACGACAGAGGAGCGAGAACGAAGAAAGTTCGAACCTACGTGGATTGGAACTACATTCCTCCTACTGTTGCAAATAGTGATTCAAGCTCATGGAAATTAAAGAGGTCGGTGAGTATTGCTGAAGTGACGTCCTCCAGTCAGAAGCCCACGAAGGGGCTACTGAAATTTGATGAGAATTAAACGGGGAAATGCCCCGTGTAACAAATTGTAATAGACAATTGTTCTGAATTTCCTTTGAATTTGTTTTATTACGTTTTAATTAGGACAATTAGTTTTAGACAATTTTTAGCATAGACATAAGACTATAGACTGTGTTTTTGCGTATTTGGTATTTTGGGATGTTTTTGGATATGTTTTATGCAGGTTTGGGGAAATTTCACGCAATTCGAGGAAGAAAGGATGAAATTCAAAGAGCCTTCAAGAGGAAAGTCCTCGATCAAGTACTTCTGTACTCGATCGAGTGGAAATTGGATCGATCGAGTAGTTTGTTTGCTCGATCGAGTAAAGCCAAAGGAGGTGCTGATCGATCGAGTGGATGTTCGTCGATCGAGCACTTGGGACACCAAAAGTCCTCGATCGAGTGACTTAAAATCACTCGATCGAGTGAAATGAACAGTGGACACGGGAGTTTTCTTTCTTAAAACTCTTTATTCCCTATTTCTATTTTCATTTCACCCTAATTTCCGTCTAACCCCTCCCCCTAATTGCGATTTTAACTCCCCAAATCACCATTTTTCTTGCCCAAATCACCAATCCGTCACCTACATTCCATTTCTAGCATTTTAATCTTCAAAAGCCCCTTGTTTTCCCCTCTTTTTGCTTCCATTTCGCGGTCTTTAAAGGGATTTAGGGTTTGCGGGTTTTTCGATTAAAGTCCGCCTTTGTTGCTTGTTTACTTGAGGATTAATTACTTTTGTAGGTTCATCATCATCAAGTAAGTGTTTCATCCACCCTTTATGCATTCTCTCTTTGTTTATTTCGAATTTCATGAGGTGATTTCGATTTTAGGGTTCGAAAATCCATGTCTAGTCGAATTTTTCCGACTTAATTGTTCTTATATGCCCTTAACTAGCTTACTTGATGATCTTATCGCAATTCCTTACTGTTATTGCTTGTTTAATTCGAAATTTACGCGAGATCCCGCGACTAGGGCTTCTCAGTCGAATTTTTCGACTGTTAGACGGTCTATATGCTGCCATGCTTTGTTTAACTGCAGTTCTTGCCTACTTGTTCTTTGCCGTTAATCTTTTTTCCGTCCCCTTTCGCCATTACTTGCTATGAACTATTGGGAATTCATGTTCTGTGAGTCAAATTTTTCGCCTGCTAGGAGTCTTATATGTTGACATATGCAGTTCTCTTGCTAGCTTTAGTCTCCAGTAGCAGTCATCACAATGTCACTTTATCAGCACTCACATATTGTATTTCGAAGCTTTGAGGAATTGTTGGGTTTTGTTTGCTGCAAGTCGAATTTTTTTCGACTGATAGGGCCATATTTTGCTGTCACATGTTGGTTAACGTGCTGTTTTAACCACGGTTAACAGTAGTTTTCTCTTATCATGCCCTTTACCATGTTGCAGGATGGATACTAGTTCTTTACCTTCTACTAGTACCACTTCCAGTCCGTCCGTGAGCGAGCCAGTGGTCCCTGCTGTTGCCACTAGCTCTGCCTTAGTCACCACCGCGGCTTTAGTTGTTACTTCTACCCCTGCCAGGCCCCTCACTATGCTGGAAAGAGGATTCATCCCTCGTTTCCCGGCGCCTGGTATGGTGCCACCCAGGCCGCATCAGCAGGCTAGTTAGCTGGCTACTACTCCCAGCCCTTCTGGGCTGTTGTCACGGGAGAGGGCGCTCTTACCCCTTTACCAGGGATGCCCACAATACGTTTTGTTTCCACGGCTCACCGGACTCGGTTAGCCGCTTTACTTCGTTGCCCTCTCTCCTCCACCCGTTTTCTTGCACGGACTGACCTAGAGACCTTAGGAATTTATGAGGAGGTCTGTAGTTTGTTAAACGGGACGGGTATGTCGGGTCTGATTACCTTGCAGGAAGCTGCTATTCGTATCCCCACTTACGAGTTTTTCAGCTCCTACTCTTTTGACACCGACTCTTACGATGCCAACCCCTCTAGTCCTTGCATTCACTTCCGACTCCGCAATGAGTCGCACCACTGGACTTTGGCCAGGTTTGGGGAGGTTTTAGGCCTAGTTAGTGACGGCCCCGTAGACCCACCTCGGGATCTCCTTCAGCCACTCTGGGCTGCACTTTCTCACACTCCCTTCCCCGCACGGAGGGGAGCTCACGTTCACTTACCTGCTCCCCGTTACTTCTTGCGTCTGATAGGAGAGACCATCTTTGGGCGACCTGAGCCCAATAACGTGACCAACACTGAGCTAGCGATTCTCGCGGGGTACCTCAACATTGACTCCGGTACCCCGTTTGTTCTAAACATTGCTTACTTGGTAGCTCAGCATTGGAACGGGATTGGGACGAGGGTCAAGACCGCTGTTGTCTGCGGCGGGCTAGTGACTAGGATTGTCCGCCATCTTTACCCCACTGAGCCTAGGCTTACTGCGCCCGACAGGCAGGCTTACCTTGATTTGGCTTCCATGGCTGACTTCGCCTGGTTCCCGAAGAAGGGCGCGAGGACGTGGAAGATTTGTGGTTCCCCGTCTGTTACCTTGTCGTGCCCTACCCTTCCTCCACTTTTACCGCTCCCGACTGCTGCTGAGGGAGCGAGGCCACCTCCACCCACTTAGCACCTCACCTTCACCCCTTCTTCTTCTTCTAGGAAGAGAAGGCGGGAGGCCGGAGAGTCATCTACCCCTCAGGTTCAGACTCCGGCTCAGACTGGACCCACACAGACTCCCACACCTACACCTTCACTCACTCCTCCTCCTTCTGGTCCGGCCTTTCCGGCCAATTTTGTTTGCCCTCCTGTTTTAGGGGCGCCCGAGGTCATGGACCAAGGGCGTCGTGATGCCCTGCTTCTGGATATGTGCAGGTACCTTACTAAGATGAGACGGGATATGGCCTTGGCTATATTCCCGCTCTACGAGTTCCATATCCGAGCACGGCGACCGGTTCCAGCAGGGTGGCCGCATCCCTCCTTCTACCGATACCCAGAGTGTGGGTACCCTCCACTCCCTTCTGACTCAGAGGACGAGGCGGAGGAGACACCGGTAGCACGAGAAGTGCGGTTCTGGTGAGGTGAGGGCGGCACGGAGAGCTGCGGAGAGGAGGCAAGTGACCCTCCGTTTACACCGATTGCGGAGGAGGTGGGCTGGAGATGACGATTAGAGGTACCCCTTGTTTGTTCTTTGGTTTGGGGAGACCGTTTTGTTGAGTCGGAGTACACAGGCGACGGCGGTGCACCGACGACGAGTAGCTCTTGGTCTACTCACTTCCCGATTTTACGTGGTTTGGGGAAGTTCGCGTTCTTTGTATGTACCTCTTACTCTTTTTATTTTGTCTCCTTTATTTTTATTTTGCTGGTTGTATACTCCCATCCCCCATTTTTCTGCTGGTGTATGCTGGAGGACAACGAGGGCGTTGTCCGTTTTGGTTTGGGGAGGGTATTGCATCCTTTTGAGTCTGCATCTGCATTTGTTTTGCATTCACGTTTAATTTCTCGCTTGCATTGTTGTTTATTTTCAATAAAAAATCAAAAAAATCCAAAAAATTAGGAAAATTCAAAAACATTTCACGTTTACTTTTGCATATAGGTTGAGTCGGAACGGTAGATTCCCGTGATGAAATTGCACTATAACTTGTCATTTTACTTGAGCCTTGCACTTTTATTGATAGTTTTTAGCCTTGTCATACACATAATCTACGAATTTCTGTTCAAATATAAGCTGATTGTTTAGACTTGACCTATAAACTGGCAAACTACTTAAAAATTCTGAGTTTTAGAGCCATAACTGGTGACATTCATGACCAGTTCATTAGGAATTTTGAGAGTAGTACTCCTTGCATAGCATGTTCGTCTCATTTGCACATTTATGACATTCAATTTCTCGTCAAATGCACATATTCGGGTTTGTGGTTGGTGTCACATGCAGGGAGGGTCTTGCAATTTCCCCTTTCTTTATATCTTTCACCCATTTAGCTCCACATTAGCCAAAACTTGCCTTTTTGACCCATTAGCTACATTCCAAACTGAGCCTGCCTAGTCAAGCTAGTTAGTGTGTTCTTTTGTGGTATATTTTCCATTGCAGTTTGGTCCGTAATTCTTGTTTGGAGTTGGTGTTTGTATTAAGGAAGGAGGAAAAAGAAAAAAAAAGTAAGTAAAAAAAAAAAGAAGAAGAAAACGTGAAAGAAAGAAAAAAAAAAAGAAAAAAAAAATATGAAAAAGAAAACAGAAAAGAAAAAAGAGCTGAAACGAAAAAGAAAGAAAGAAAAATTGTGAAAATAGTTGTACCCTCTTGTCAGAGTTGAGAAGATGTTCGAAGATGTACAATCGACGTGGGTTGTTTGTTCCAGTTAGTTGTTTCAGACGGTGTCTTTAAAAGGGAAGTTTGTGACCGTCTGACTCCTCCGTTCTATCCCATATTTTTTGAGGAGATTGTGCTTTGAGTCTAGTGAGTTTTGTGCCAAGTGAAGGGCACTAGTACTTAGTTTTTCAGTCAGTTGAGATCCGGATGGTTTCATTATGGTCCTGTTAGGAACTAGCTTGACGCTCTTACCTCCACATTCCCATAACTTGTTTTGCCTTTTCTCACCTGAACCTCACTATTCCCATATTATTTGCAACCCTCGGCTGTGACGGACATTATCGGTTGGAATTTGTGCATTAGTACTTGAATTGTCTTTCATTTTTGTTGCATGCATGTTATGTAGGTCGCAGTTAGGTGAGTGACTGTCCTTTCTTCTTTCTTTTACATATAACATTTGCCCTTTACTTCATGAGAGAAGAGTGACCACGTGAGAGTCCAGTTTTGTTGGTCTTGCAAGGTCGATAGGTCGACTTTATTTAAACGACTTATAATTCGTTTGCGTATTGACTTTGCCTAGCTTTAACTCGATTTTTGTTGCATTAATTTGGCTCAAGTAGACAAGTTAAGCTAGCTCTGAGTTATCATTTCCGTTCCATTAGTTTAGTTTTGAGTTTACTCGAGGGCGAGTAAAGGTTTGGTTTGGAGAGATTTGATACGTGCCTAATGTATAGTTTTTTTGGCCTATTTCAGCACGTATTTCTATGCATTTCTATATTGTTTTTATGGTATTTTGCCCCGAATTGGCTACTTTGGTGTATTTTGTCCTTTTTGTAGGAATGATCGCGAAAGTAGTGGAACCATACCCCTTTTTGTCCTTTTTGCATGCATTTAGAGGAGACGGGATTGTCCCAGAGTAAGATACTGCACTTGGAAGCGTCATGGCACGCATTACGAGGCACTTGGGTGAAGACGAGAGCTGAAATGAAGACATAACCACTCGATCGAGAGGTTTCCCAGTCGATCGAGTGGTTCCTACACCCCCTAATGCTCGATCGAGAGGTTTCCCGATCGATCGAGTAAGCTACACCAGACCAAGTCCTCGATCGAGTAACCCGATGGTCGATCGAGTAATGTTTCTTTGAGAAGTTGGTCGATCGAGTGTATTAATGCACTCGATCGAGTGGTTTCGTCCTAATGGGCTTTAATTCAGCCCGTGTGTTTAATTATTTCGCTAAACATTGTTTGTTTTGCTATTTAACCTATGATTTACTAGGTTATTGGCATCTCTTTTACTATCTTTCATACTAGAAAACTACGAACTTTAGCACGTTACTTTATTCTTTTCACATTTGTTGCTTTGCCTTGGGTTATTGTTTTGCTCGGATTCGGTTGTTCTTTACGCCGGATTAAACTCAGTTGTAATCCTTCCTCTCTCTTTATTAATAATAATCATTTGTTGCTTTAATTTCTTGTTTATGTTATCATTCTCCTTTGCCCTAATTTCCATTATCGCAATTTATTGTTATTTCATTATGTCTTCTGTTGGGAATTTAATTCTTTGTTAGTTTAATTACGAACATGAGTAGCTAAACCCCTTCATGTTGGGATTAGGGAATTTGCGGTAGGAAAATGACGATGTAGTGAATGAATTAGATGAACTGATTAAGAGACTCTATCACTATAGCAATTTAACTGTAATTCCCGACCTAGTTGAGTGCACGCTTCTATGTCACCCATTAAATCTAAAATTAATCCTGGATCGAAAGATTGGACTAAATAGGCCTGCTATAAACAGTAGACTACCCTAATGAGGACGAAAGTTAAGTTAGTGGTATTTTAGGATAGAAAGTGGACCGAAAGGACCTTTTAACATCCGTCTCACATTAGTTAAATCCGAGTCATTTCTTTTTGAGTTATTGGACTACCGTAGTGAATCGAAATCCCGACATGTCCCTCTCTTCTTGATAGTTTAATCATATTTTATTGCTCTTATTACTCGTTGCCTTATTTCTCTTCCCTTCAGACTTCGTAGTTTAGAACCAATTTCAAATAACCCCCAATTGTTACCGTAGGATTAGAACTAGACAGCTATAGTTGCGTTACCTCCCTGTGGATTCGATACTCGACTGCCTCTGCTACATTTTAGTTGAGACCGTTAGGTTTTATCTTTGATAGGGTTGCGATAGCCGTGTCAACTTGCTAAGCATATCTCAACTATGCGACAAAGGTAACAAAGTAGTTTTTCATACTAATAGTTGTCGCATTATTATCGAAGGAACTAGCAATGTTATTCTAGAAGGCCTCAGGAAAAGAAATGTTTATATGGTAGATTTAAATGTTGTGCCTACTAACTCCTTTTCGTGCATGAAAGTTACACTTGATGATCCTTGTTTATGGCATAAACGTTTTGGTCACATTAGCTCACTAACCTTGAACAAACTCAAGAAGTGGGACTTGGTTGAGGGGTTACCTAAGATCAAGTTCGACCAAGAAAAGATGTGTGACACGTGTGCTAGGTGCAAACAAGTGAGATCATCGTTTAAACCAAAAAGAGTACTAAGCACAAATCAAGCCTTAGAATTGGTACACATGGATTTATGTGGACTTATGAAGGTAAGGAGTAGAGGAGGATCCAGGTACGTTTTTGTTCTTGTAGATGATTACTCAAGGTATGTATGGCCTATCTTTCTTCATTCAAAAGACGAAGATTTTGATGAATTCGATTGTCTTATGAAACGTGTTCAAAATAAATATAAGACTAATCTTGTATCTATTCGTACGGATCATGGTACTGAGTTTGATAATCAAACCTTTATAGAATATTGTAGAGTTAATGGTGTAGGGCATAATTTTTCTGCACCAAGAACTCCTCAACAAAATGGTGTCGTTGAACGTATGAATAGAACTTTTGAAGATATGGCACGTACAATGCTCTTGTGTAGTGGTCTACCTCGTAACTTTTGGGCTGAAGCCATTAGTACTTCTTGCTACATCCATAATCGTGCTATGATCCGACCTATTATTAAGAAAACCCCCTACGAACTCCTTAGAGGTCGAAAACCTAATATCTCCCATCTTCGTTGTTTTGGGAGTAAATGTTTTGTACACAATAACGGTAAAAACCGGTTAAGTAAGTTCGACCCTAGGAGTGATGAGGCGATTTTCATAGGATACTCAGATCATAACAAGGCTTACAAAGTCTTCAATAAAAGAACTCTTTGTATTGAAGAAAGTGTCCACGTTATTTTTGATGAAGATAACGTGTTTGATAAGCCTTTACAGGATGAGGAAGAAGACTTGGATGAACCCGACTTTCGTCTTTCAAGAGACGATCCCCCGGAATTAGAATTGGAGGACAATGAGATTGAGGGAACGAATGATGAACATGATCGTTCCTCAAAAGATAAAAAGGAGAAAAACAAAGTTATAGTTGATGATACTATAACATTGACTCAAGACAAGAACTCCCAAACCAATGTTATAGATGATGTTACTATAACATTGAATCCAAATCAAGGTGTAGAGTCCGAGGTTATAATCGGCTCTAATACAACACCCGGATTGGATTCAGGGGGAACTTCCTCTAATTCCGAACCGAATGAAGTTGGGTCAAGCTCAAATAACGATGAAGAACCAAGCACTTCAACAAAGTGGAAATATAAGAGCTCACACCCCATGGACAATATTCTTGCGAATATTAAGAAGGGTGTTCAAACAAGACGTTTCTTAAACAACTTCTGCTCTTTCTACTATTTCCCATCCATGATCGAACCAAAGAACATCAATGAAGCTCTTGTTGAATCAGATTGGATTATAGCTATGCAAGAAGAGCTACAACAGTTTGATAGAAACAAGGTTTGGCATTTAGTTCCTAGACCAAAAGATCGTTCAGTCATTGGAACTAGGTGGGTCTTCAGGAACAAATTAGATGATGCCGGAGTCATTGTCAGAAACAAAGCAAGATTGGTGGGCCAAGGGTATAATCAAAAAGAAGGAATAGATTATGACGAGACTTTTGCACCTGTTGCTCGTCTTGAAGCTATTAGACTTCTGATAGCATTCGCCGCACACAAGGGAATGAAGCTCTTCCAGATGGATGTCAAGACGACATTCTTAAATGGTTATTTACAAGAGGAAGTCTTTGTTGAACAGCCCCCTGGTTTTAAGAATATCAAATTTGATGATCACGTATTCAAATTAGATAAAGCCCTATACGGATTAAAGCAAGCACCTAGGGCTTGGTACGATCGATTATCTAAGTTTCTACTTGACAGTTGATTCAGTAGAGCATCCGTCGACAAAACCCTATTTCTAAAAACTAAGGGTTCTGACCTTTTGGTTGTTCAAATATACGTCGATGATATTATCTTTGGATCGACCAACCGAAGCCTTTGCAAATATTTTTCTGAGTTGATGACTTCCGAGTTCGAAATGAGTATGATGGGAGAATTGAAATTCTTCCTAGGTCTTCAAATACAACAAACTGATGAAGGCATTAAAATCCATCAACAGAAATATATCAAGGAGTTGATTCGGAAATTCGGAATGGAAAATTCACATGCTATGCCTACTCCAATGGTCGAGAACAAGAAATTGACATTGGATGAAAACGGTAAATTAGTTGATGAAACTACTTATCGTGGAATGATTGGGTCACTGTTATATTTGACCGCAAGTAGACCTGATATTATGTTTAGCGTATGTGTTTGTGCGAGATATCAATCATCTCCCAAAGAATCGCATATGACGGCCGTAAAACGAATTTTACGATACTTGATTGGAACGGCCAACTTATACCTATGGTATCCAATGGAGTGTAATTTTGATTTAGTCGGTTATTCTGATGCCGACTACGCAGGATGTTCTCTAGACAGAAAAAGCACATCGGGTGTCGCCACGTTTGTCGGACCGTGTATCATCACGTGGGGTTCGAAGAAACAAAATTCGGTTGCTCTCTCAACTACTGAAGCCGAATATATTGTTGCAGGACTGGTATGTACTCAACTTTTATGGCTTAAGCAACAATTACGTGATTATGGTGTTGATGTAGGATGTATTCCTATTTTATGTGATAATACAAGTGCAATTATAATTTCTAAAAATCCCGCACAACATTCACGTACTAAACACATTGAAATAAGACATCATTTTATTCGAAACCATGTTGAGAATGGAAATATAAAACTTGAATTTTGTAGTACTGAAAAACAATGGGCAGACATTTTGACAAAATCATTAGCTAGAGAACGATTTGAGACTTTACGGTTGGAAATTGGTTTAATCGGTGGTACCTAAGTTTCTATATATGTTCAATTCTCTTATGACTGACAAGTTAAGTTGAGATTGTATGACTGTGTCCGTATATTGCGTTGCATGAATATTTTCGTTTGTAGGAATATTTTTATCATAAATTTCTATTTGTAATTTAGAATTTAATTGTCATACAAACTATTCCATATCACAATAAATAAATCACACCATATTTTTATTTTATCTTTCCAAATCACAAAGAATCCTTTCTAAATTGTTATTCCTTGTACACGGCTCACACTTTCTATACAACTCTATTTCCTAATTCTTATCTTTTACCAAAATAAATCTATCACTTAAATTCCTATACCTACCATAATTCCTATTCCTAATTAACACTTACCATAATTTATCTCCACTTGTTAAACCTAGACCTAGTCTACACCTATATCTACCCCCGCTTGCGTGTAACCCGTCCAAACAACCCCACTTGCATACTTTTCATCCTCTCAAAATTTTACCATCATCACAAATCTCCTTCTTTACACAAACCATCACCATCACCTCCTTTTTCAACTATCACCATCATCATGAATCCAACCCATGCAAAAACTACCCGATCTTCAACCCGTCACCACCAAAACCGCCACTTTCATAACCAAACATCACCACTACCACCACATGATCCTAGTTCCACTAATTTTCCTTCACCACAACCAAACCCAACTACGCCCCTGTTTCGTGGTCGGGACGAGTCGATGTCCGAAGGCAAAAGACGTCGTCTTTTCAAAGGAAAAAATAAGGTAGTTGTCGATGAAAGTGAAGCTATGGAGGAACCCGAGGTTATAGTTCGGAATGGTGTTGCTCATACCTTGCTTAGGGATGTTTCGAAAGCCGCGACCAAGGAAGAGTTAAATCGTGTTCGGCTTACTCATGACGAAAGCATCCTAGTTAATCGAGTTTTGAGGTATTTTATTCATGGTGGAAGGTACTATCCGAAATCTTGGTTGGTTAGTGTTCCCGCTCTTAAATTCTTTGTTGATTTTCTTGATTTTCAAGGGTGGAGTCACATTAGTCAGTTTTCGGGTCCTATTTATCCAGTTGAGGTGGTTCAATTCTTTGCTAGTGTCTCAATTAAGAAAGGAGTCTTGCATGCGGTTGTTAATGGGGTTGATGTGACGGTCTCTGTTTCGGATTTTTGCTCTGCTTTTTCGGTTCCCGATGACGGAATTGAATTAAATCCGAGTCTTGAATGGTCTAATGTGGTAAGTGAAAAGGAGTTGTTAGTGAAAAAGTATTTTGAGGAGATGACGGAAGGAGGTAATATAGTGGTTCGTCCTCTCTCGGCAAAAATAAGATTCCTCTTGAACTTTTTGTGGAACACGGTGGTGTCGAGGAGAGGAGGTCGTGATAAGGTGTCGATCTATGAAGCTATCATGGTCTATTCTTGGTTGGAGGGTTAGAAAGTGAATTTGGGTAGTGTCGTGTTGCACCGTATAATCCAAACTAGTCTCACGGTAACAAAAAAACTTGAGCACCACAATCGACTTACCATATAGGATGTGGGTGTCTAGGTTGTTGGAGATAAAGCAAGTGGTGGGACAAGATAGTTACGGTGTTAGTGCACGGGATTGTATGTGTGATAGGTTGATCAAGCTTATGGGTCTTGTTGTTGATGGACTCGAGTTACTTCTTGTAAAGGATATTGAGAAAACCCCTGGTGATTCGGGTTTAGGAGCTATGGAGTCGAAATTGGAAGGGTTTATGAGTGGTTTAATGGAGAAGTTTGAGGAGCATTCCACGAATTTGGCTACGGTATTATCTCGGGTTGGACCATCTTGGTCTTTAGACTCGGGTTTGGATGCTTCTCGGGTGTACTCTTGGATGAAGGAAGTGGACAAAAGGTTAGCGGGTTTTGAAAGGGATTTGAAGGCAATTCGTGGGGAAGTGTTCCCACACGGTGATCGTCTTACTTTCCTTACAAGTCAAGGTGGAGCGTTGGTCATGCACGGGAAAGCTATGGCGAGTGATCAATCGCTTATATTGGAGGCCACAAAAGCTCTCTCCTTGAAAGTGCTTAACTTTGAAAGGAGTATTTAGACTCTTTCTCAGCTGGTTCGGAGCGCGTTTGACCGTCTTGATGCCTTAGAGCATCATATTAGGCCCGACTACGTGAACCCGTATAAGACCCGCAACATTTAATTTCCTCTCGCCTTACCATATCTAGCCCTTACCTTATTTAGCTTTCTTTTTATTTTCTCTTGGTGTGTTTAAACATTCTCATTCGGCCCATTTTGGCAATAGACTTGAGGTTATGGCCCAAGTGTTTCATTAGACATGTGTTCATTCGGCCCATTTGGGCTTAAACATGTTTAATTCCTAAGTTTGTATGATACTTATCTTTTGGATGCTTATAGTTTTGCGTGATATTTTTATTTCCTATGACGTTTTATCTCTTGTTTCGTCTTATATTATTCTAGTCATTTTTGATTTGTTCTTAACTTTTCAATGATGTCAAGAGGGGGGAAAGAACGTCTATAGTAAGCATCTACCTAAGCTTGCTCCTTGTCAAGACCAATTGTCTCTTGAAGTCCTAAAAGTTTCGGTTTTTGATAAATCGTTTTGATCTTGCGTTGATCTTTATTATTAAGATGACGGTGTTATATTGAGGTGGAACTACATACTTAGTCACAATTTTAGGAGGCTTGCCATCATCAAAAAGGGGGGATTTGTTGAACCATATAGCTTATATGTTTATGTTTTGATGATGTCAAAGTGTTTTACATTTTATATACTTGTTGCGTATAATCGTTTGTCAAGTGTTTTAGAATCAACTTATTACAAACAAGCAACAAAGAAGATTGTGACAATTGCATGTAAAGTTCAAGCCTTCGTTCAAAGATCAAACGGTTTAAAGATTCATTCAAGAATTATGTGAAGATAAAGTTCGTCTAAAGATTAATAAAGCTTGGATGATGACGTAGCCTATACTCGAAGATCTCCTTGAAGATTAGAATAGTATAGGTGATTATCTCGTGATGGTAATCAAGAATGAGTTTCTTGAATTGGTAAAGTTATAGCTTTGCAGCTATAACATTACTAGTAAAAGAGCTCAATGTTATAGCTCTCCTACTATAACATTGAGATGCTGAGTTTTTACACACGACTTATATTGTTTTGAAAATTGTTTTTATAATAGTTTAAAGTTTATTTTAAATGTTTTAATGAAAGTATTTATATAATAAAGCCCGGTTTAGTGAGGAGTTCGACTTCGTATTGGACGTTGATTAGTAGTCGTGATGGATCAACTTATGAGTTGGACTTTGCTACTAATTAGGGTTCCAACATAGCCTCTCTTAAAACCTAAATTCTAAGCCATATGTTAAGACTAGGGTTTGCACGAGTCACGAGGCATATGAGCCGTGACATCTCGTGTTACCTAGGGTATATTAGGTAAAGATTTTATTCTATAATAATATCTTTACATATCTTATATATCTTACTTAATATATTTGTTTATGATAAAAGATATACTTGTTTTAGGAAATCTTATCATAATCT
The DNA here is from genome assembly GCF_048544455.1 of Silene latifolia. Lineage (NCBI taxonomy): Eukaryota > Viridiplantae > Streptophyta > Magnoliopsida > Caryophyllales > Caryophyllaceae > Silene > Silene latifolia. Next base: position 237,652,137 of record NC_133537.1, read on the forward strand.
TGGAATTTATAGTAAAGATAATATTTGGAAAGATTATATTCTATCTCTTAGAATATTCTTTATTATCTTTTAAAGCTTTTAGGAAAGAGATAATAAGAAGATATGATTTGTTTACATATCTTATTATTTTCGGCTATTAGGGTTTGTGCAAAAACCGTGTGGCCTACTCTCTTCCTTCCTATAAATACTTTGCTATTTACAACATCTAAAATAGAGACCTTAAGCATAAAAATTGATTTCAACTTTACAAAACAAACCGTGTGTTTTCAAAGAAAAACCGTTTTGTTATTTTGAAAGGTCGTGTGTTTTAAAACTCGCATACTTGTTCTTATTTTATCGTTATAAGATAATAGTGCTTAGTTGATTTCTTAACTTGTTCATTAACGTGAACCTTTGTTAAAATCATTAGTGGTTTCTTATTAGCGTAAGTTAGTCACTCGAGTATTTAACGGTACTCATTGAGTTACAGCTAGAGTTAGTTGTGCGAGTTGGCTTAGTAAATTTGTAATCCGTAGAAAGGTACTAAATTTATTAATCGAGAATAGTGGACGTAGGTTTCGACTTGTGAAACTGAACCACTTCAAAAACCGTGTGTCTCTCCGTTCTTTCGTTTGTTTCGTTTATTCCGTTTACTTTCATTAGTTGATTAGTTAAAGTTTAATCAATAAACTTTAAATAATCAATTACATACGTATAATCGAAAAAGCTTTAAAAAGTTTTTAAATCCTCAATTCACCCCCCCCCCCCCCTCTCTTGAGTATTTTGGATCAATAGACTCTTCATCGTTCATCAATTTTTTTGGCTTCCTTTTCTTTTTCTTTGCTAAGCTACCCACTTTGTTAACCACAATTTCTTCTAAGACAAAGTTCTCATCATCTATGGGTTGATCATTTACTTTTCCTTTCTTGGAGTTCTCAGCTCTACCCGTTGGTTAAGAAGGTGGACTCTCAACTCCTCCTCTCATTAGATCTATTTTCCTCTTTGGACAATAGTCATAATCCTTGTAAGGGTCTACCAATTATTTCCTGCTCATCAAGGTGACCACATGCGCTTGTTGGTGATGAGGTAGTCCTTCCTTAGGGTGGCAGCCTTGCATTGGAAGGGATTGTGGTCCCCTTGGAGGATTAGAAGTTCTTTGGTTAGAGTTAGCCATGTAAGAATGAAGTGTCCTTTGGTGTGTTTGGACATTATAAATGACGGGCCATAGAAGTTTGAATTATTGCTCCTCATTGGCTTCTCGTTGTAATGCCTTAGCTTTCATGTTCTTCAACAATTGTTCAATAGAAGCTTTTAGGTTTGGTGGTTCAATGAGGGGAGGAGGTTGAATTTGAGGTTCTTGGGCTTGGAAGTTTTGTTGTGGTTGATAATTTGGGTTTTCTTGGTAGTTTTGTTGAGGTTGGAAGTTTTGGTTGTTTAGGTTGTTGTTTCTTTGATGTGGTGGGACATAAGACGGGTTCCCTTGTTGTGAAAATATCCGAAAATCGGAACCTTGGCCTTGATTTTAGTTGTACGATCTTGAATGATCGGACTTGGGTAGAGGTAGGTTGATATTTTGGGTCCAAAGGTTGGGGCTCATATGAAAGCCTTGGGTCTTGGTTAGGAAAAGCACGGTAAAAGGTCTCTTGACATTGATAAGAGTATCTTGGTTATTGGCTTTGCAAAGCATAACACTCTTGTGGGTATTGGTCATCTTGTTGGAAAGATTAGCACATGTCATATGTGTGCCAACACCACCACAATTGTCACATATTAGTTGTTGAATATTATTTCTTGGAGAAGACCTTGGCTCTTGCATATAGTACACCTTAAAGTGACTTGGTCTCTCCTCTTGAACTTGGTGTACTTGCCCTTTGCTCTTGTCCAAGCCTAAGTTATCGAACTTTTTGGACAATTCATCCAACTTAAGCGTTGTTTCCAATTCTAGTCTAGAAGGTCCTTCCCCCTTGTCTTCACTTTCCCTTCCTCCATAGCTATTCTCCATTTCGGAAATGTTTTAGATCATCTCCGTGATTGCTGCACTATTCATGCTATCAAAGTTGCCATTGGATGCCACTACCATCATATCCCTAAACCTTGGTTCAAGGGTTGGAAAGAATGTTTGGATGGTCATCCATTTGGGAATACCATGATGTGGGCAAAAAGTAAGAAGGTCCCTAAAACGCTCTCATGCCTTACTCAAGGTTTCTAAATCCTTTTACTTGAAGGTTTGGATCTCGTGCCTTATGATTGCGGTCTTGGATGGAGGGTAAAACTTGTTGATAAAAGCTTTTGAAAGACTAGCCCGTGTAGTGAAAGTGCCCGGTTCATGAGAATTTAACCACTTCCTTGCATTGTCCTTCAAGGAGAAGGGAAAGAGCATGAGTAGTAATTGCTTTTCGATTATGCCATTATGCTTGATGGTACCCACTTTCTCTTTGAACATGAAAAGATGTCCATGAGTATCCTCATTCTTTATACCATGAAATACATCTTGCTGCATGAAGGAAATCACATGGTGGCGAAGCTCAAAGGTATTTGGAACAATTACCCCATAGTTGATTGTCGAACAAGACCGATTAGGGTCCAGCCAATTATAATAGCCCATGGGTTGATCCTCCATGTCTTCGTTTTCAAGGTGTTCTCTTGGGGAAATTGAGGAGTTTAGTGTATTTGGTGATCATGGTGAATTGGTTTCAGAAAGGTGTGATTGTAGTGAATGAGTTGGTGAGTTGATTGGTGAAATATGAAGGTGGTGAGGTGGGGTTTATTCAGTTGGATTGATGGGAGTGTGGGTGGACGAAGAGGGTTGAGCGATTAGAGGCTCAATTGTGGATGGTGGTGTATTGGGTGGTGCATTGGGTACGATGAGTGGAGATCTCCTTAGTACCGCAAGTGCTTGTCTTCTTCTCGCTCGGAAGGTCTTCTCGATCTCACGATCAAGAGGGAAGAGAGGCCCGATGTTGCACCTACTCATGCACTTAAAAGAAGATCAAATGGTCTTAATGCAATGAATGCACTAGGACAAGGGGGAGAAAACAAATAAACAAATGAAATAAGCCTAAAATTAATTAAACTATCTTATCCAATACTTGATGTCCCCGACAACGGCGCCAAAAACTTGATATGCTTTTAATTTGTAGCCTCACAAGTGTGATGAGTGATCGTTGTAGATGCAAGGGTCGAACCTAAGCGACGAAAAGTTATTGTTCTAAGACGGTTTAGTTAATCCTAGTTTATTTCTATCCAAAAGCTAAGTTGGTTGATAACTAATGATGAACTAAGAGCTAAAGCAAGATAAGTAACTTGCAAGCAAGTAAATGAAATGAATACACTCGTGATATTAAGGAACTAGGGTGTTCGGGTTTGCAAGTGTAGGCTATGGTTGACTTATAGTCACAACTAGGGGTAGTCCATGAGTAAGGTCAAGGTAGGTCTCCACCTCTTGGTGTAAGACGATCCTCTAGGCTAGGTTAGGTCGAACTCTCGCTCTAACCATCGCTAAATCCGAAATTGTCACACACAAACTTGACACATATCTAAGCTCTCACTTAAACATGCAAATAGATAGTGAAGAACTCAAATTCTCATTCAAGCCTTCCAACAAACACTTGGTGTACACAAAAACAAAGCAAGTTACCCAAAGACTTCCTTTTTGCATCAAAACAAATTGTCAAGCCATAAAACCCTACAAAATCTCCCTCTCTACCCTAGTATGGCACTACTCACACATAATTGCAACAAAAAAACATAAAAGATGAATACTTTGGCATGAAACAAACAAGGGAAAACATATTTATGAAAATAGAACAACTAAACAAACATAAACATGTAAACAAATGAAGAAGAATTGAAATTGAGATAAGAATTATACCAACAATAACCAAAGATGAAAACTGGGATTGATAAATCGAAGATGAGTCTCCTCAAGTCTTCAAATTACAACCCAACACTATATGTAAACTATTGAATGTAGTATATCTAACAATAATTAAAGAGTAATTATAAGTACTTAAGCAATAATTATGGAAAGATTAATATTTGATTGTGAAATATTACAAGCTTAAACTAGGGTTTTCTAAGTCTGGCGTAATGTGTCCAAAAGTAATTAACATGGGGTATATATAGTGTCCCCTTGTATTAGGCCTCAAAAGATAGGAAGAAGCCCAACTCGTACCGCGTGCTCCTCTCCGGTCGCTCGGCTGCCCGTGCACTTACCGACAGCGAGACCTTTTTAGCTCGTGTCAAAATTGCCAAGAGTGGTTGTGCGCGAGTTCCCTACCGGTGAGCCGGCTACCGACCAACCGGCAGAGAACCTCTATTCTTAAAGTTTCTTCTTTCTTCACTTTGTCATGGGCGTGGGTGCCGGTTGACTGGCTGCCGGTGCGTCAACCGGCACCGAGCATTTTCTTCTTTTGCTTCTTTCATTTCTTTATTTCTCCTGAGGGAGGGGGTTGTGTTTCCCAGCCGGTGAGCCGGCTGCCGGCCAACCGGCTGAGGACACAGGTTCTCAGCATTCTCCTCTTCTCCTCCTCATGCTAACACAAGTTAACTTCTTGCTTGCTTCTTATTCTGTCTTGCCTCTACTTTGGCCTATTCCTTAAAAAATGAGATGGAATTCATAGCACATGAATGACATGGAGTGAAGGGGTGAAATGCAAGCAATAGAAGGTAAAACCATGTCAAATGGAGTCAAAATGCATAAGAATAAAGAGGGAAAATGGTATAAATTTTGCATATATCACACATACGGTCCCTGCAATGAACCTCGTTACAATTCTCGCATGTTCATTGCACAACAATAAGTATAGGAATACGATTGAGTAGGTTATCCCTACCTGTAAGCAAATACTCCGCGAAATCACAAAGGCAACGAACTAGAATTGCTCCTTAATGAACTATGGTCCTATACAATAATTATACAATATCTAACAATTACTACGATGCGTATAACATAATGAATATATTCTAATTTCCCCCAATTTCGTCCTAGGGTTTGGCCAAGTCTCGCGTCGTAGGTTAAGGACACGGTCGACATCACATACTAAATTAGATACGTAAATAATAGACTAGATTTAATGTAAAGACGACTTATAAATGAAGGTACGAACGCTACAAATTCGTCTTAATATCGCGTCTCCCTTCTCTCCGTCATTCTCTTCTCTTTCTCTCTTATTTAGGTTTGTATATATGTAGAATAATGAGCAAAAGTGTTTAGAGCTAATGGCATGAGGGTATTACAGGTTTAGAATAATTATAAGGTAATTAGGAAATAAATATAAAACGTAATTATACCTGGCTAACACCGAGGTCGGTCGACCCCCCTCGTGGGTCGACCGACCCACCCCTATTATATTACGCTAGTAATCATACAACCATTCGGTCGACTGACATAGCACCCAGGTTGACTGACCCACCTCAACGCCTAACCCGTTTGATGATGTCTTAACGTTAATTAATGCATAATCGACCAAGCAAAATGGTATAAAATGCTAAGTATAAAATCACGGGTATTACAGTCTTCCCTCCTTATAAGGAACTTCGTTCTGAAGTTTGCGCATACTACACCAAATAACACCCTTATACGAGTCATTCAATTACCAGTAACATGCTATTGTTATTCTACCTCATCATAAACGCAACCCAATTATTAGCATAACTCAATATCATTAATTACACAACTTAACTCAGCATGTAACTTGACACATACTCATATAACTTGATTTTACTCGGCATTGTTACATTCTACTCAGCTTCCCGCGTAACCAAACTCATACCTGATCAAACAAATGCGGATATTTCTTGTTCAATACATCCTCAGCTTCCCATGTGGGTTCGTCAACATTTTGGTTAGACCATAAGACTTTCACTAGTATAGTCTCACCATTTCTTCTCTTTCTCGCTTTCCGGTCTAATATTTCCTTAACTACTTCCACATAAGATAATGACTTTATCCATTTCCAGTGTCTCAGATGCAAGTATATGAGAAGGATCGCTCACATACTTCCTCGGCTGTGATACATGAAACACGTTATGTATTCTATCCAAAGCCGGGGTAGAGACAACGATATGCTACCTCTCCAATTCTGTCTAGAATATCATACGATCCTATATATTTCTGGCTTAGCTTAAAACCTGACCCATTTGATGATGTCTCAACGTTACTTAATGCATAATCGACCTATAAAAATGTTATAAAATGCTAAGTATAAAATCACGGGTATTACAATAAAGGTGTGTTAGGTAGTGTTAACTAGACTATAGAGGAGAGATTATAGTCTCGCCACGCGCGTGCCGCTGCCGCCGATATTCGTCCAGCTCATGATCGTGACACGTGTGCGGCGAGACTACCTTTTTGCTCCCGATCCAAATATTTTCCTTGGATGCCGACCGTTGCAATTGCCACAAAATAATATCTCTTCATAATTGTCGATTTATTACAGTTCATTGTTGTGGTTTATTGCCATTAAACACCAGATTTTATGTTTCCTATGTGACTGTTAGAGTTCTCTAACGGTTATAAAAAAACCACTTCTTTCCTCATTTCAAGACACACAAAACATTACAGAAACATTATCTCATATTTCTTTCTTCCTTCTAAATTCTGAAAATATCTCTCACTTCTCTCTTTGGAATGCACCATCATAGGAAAGAAGGCGTTAACCATGGAGATGGTGACCAAGGTACCCATGCGCACCATAGTGGGGGTCTAACTACCTTATAGCAGTGTTCTACATGTGTAGACACCTCGTTTCTGCACCTCCCGCAAACCACCCGGTGATGATTGGGCCGCATGTTTGATTCGCGGAACGATTTGTGACAGTTCGTAAGATTATCGTCAAGTGATTGCTCAAATATTAATTTCAACCTCATAGTTGTCATCTACGTCCTGATACGGTCGTTTTGGCAGTAATTAGAGTACATTCGGAGTCCGGGTCAAAAACCGTCTCCATTTTCGATAATCGTTAAATCCCAGTCGAATGTTCGAATGTTCCGGATATTTCTATTCCATATTTCATAAATTTTATCTTTTGGCAAACAATATCCCGTAATATTCAAATTATTTCCGTCCTACCATAACTCAAACGCGAAATCTTTCTTCACGAGGAGAAACCTCCCGGGAATAGACGCAGCGAGTCTTTGCGCCTCTTCCAAGAGACGCAGTGGTTGTTGCGCCTCTTCCCAGGCCCTTCTTTGCATGATTTACGTATCTTTTTAATATCTTTCCGAGACCCACTTCCAAAGAGTCTCCGAAACCCTATTCCTTCTCGTGATTTGTATAAATAGGAGCCTTCGTTCCTCATATTTCTCACGCGAGTGTCCGCCCTTCTCTTCTCCCTTTGCATTCTAGACTTCGTTCTTACTAATTGGCGCCTACGTGCTTGGACTTCCGACCACGTAAGCTCGGATCTTTCCGGGTACCAGCCTCTCCGTTGCATGACCGACCAATTTGACCAACTACACTCAATCAACTTAATTAATCAATCGTTTTCCTCTTACGAGGGCACTCTCTTTGCAT